>NC_035446.2:13025811-13644851 GCF_002127325.2 Helianthus annuus | reverse complement strand
TCACCAACCGGTTAGTGTCCTTAATGATTATTGTTAAATGCTTAGTGTTAATATGTTCATGTTATGTTTGTATGATGAGATTATGTGATAATATGGTAGTTAACTTAGTTATGCATGATGTTTGAAAAGAAATCGGTTCATGAATGTTCTTGTTATGTGTTGAAATTTGCATAAATGCTTGATGTTAAAAATGGGTTCATTGTATGTTAAAAAGGTGAATAATGATATTGGTTACACTTGGGTTTGGATCCGAAAAGTGGGTGTTTAAACTAAACAAATCGGCTAATGAACATGTTTGTCATATAGGATGCATGCTAGTAAATCGTATCTTGATAGTTGTTCATAGTTTTGGTTGAATAAGTGTTAAAAATGCTATGAACTTGATGAATATATGTTTGAACATTTGAAGAACACTTTGAATGATAGTTGAAGATTGAAAACCCTTGTGATTCTGATCCATCTTTGACTAATAGCCTGATTAGGAAAAATGTTAGTGGAATTCTATTGGTTATTTCCGGATTTGGGCCTGATTATATTGTACAATTTGGCTGACTACATCTGCATCAACACGTGAACATGAAAACGACTGCTACCGACTCGCAATCACCCGGTTGCGACTCGCAAACACAGCGTGACAACTCGAGACCACGCGGTTGCGACTCGCAACCATAACAGGACAAGCCGAGACCACCGGTTACGAGTCCAGTTGCGACTCGAGACCTCATCATGATGAACCGAAACCATGGTTGCGACACCGGTTGCGACTCGCAACCACCTGAGATTAGCACACACAGCATGACTCGAGACCATGCTTGCGAGTCCGGTTGCGACTCGAGACCACACTTTTGGGCCTAGGTTAGTGGGCCGGACTTAGGAACTTCTGTGCTTCTATACGTGTTGTTTGGGCCTGTTATCACGAGCCCAACTGTTTGGGCCTCACACTTAGACTTTGGATTATGTCTGACTGTTAACTGTGAACTGTGTATGTTAAACGTGTTTGCCATACGTGTTGAACATTTGTGCACTACTTGGTTCGAATCTGATTATACGTGATATCCGTGTTAGGACGTTATTGACTACTTGCGACTTGATTGACTTTCTGTGATTAACTGCCGAGCAAACCAAGGTGAGTTCACACCCTCTACAAAGCATGGGATTCCCTGGGTTGGGAACGGGGTTAAGGAACGTGGATTCCTCGTCCTCCTTGGGTAGGACGTCAGTGGTTCAGGAATGTGATTCCTCGTCCGGATGGACGGATAAACGTACTAGACTAAAACTCTATCACGAAGTCCCTCCTTTTTGTATCGACTAATCGCCGGGCCAATGGCGAGCGGGTCATTAGTTAGATAGCGCTATTTAGGTCTGACAAGCCTCACACCGTGCCGCAGAGGACGGGCGTGAACTAATGGATCTGGGGCACGTCAATGATGATAGACATTGATGTTTTTCAGGGCACATAAACATGACTACAGTCAGCAGTCGATATGGTAACGAGTCTAGTGTACGCATGGGGTAGCCCCCCACGGCCGAAATGCCTGATAACTAACATGGGGTAGCCCCCACGGCTTGTATGCCGGAGTAATTGGGAACGAACATGTCACGTTTTTAAACTATGGGGTAACCCCCACGGCAGGATGCCAGTTAAAGGAAACTGTTTTCGGAATAACTAAAACAAACGCCCACCCGTGAACTCACTCAACTAGTTGTTGACTCGTTACTACATGCTTTGCAGGACCATAGGTACTCAGTGGGAGCTTGCATGGAGGAGGATCGTTGTGGGACAGGGATTGCTACAAGACTATGTTAAGCTTGAAACTTTTGGAACTTATGTTATAACTTTAAACTTATGCTTCCGCTTGCAACTTAAACTTATTTGTTTTGGAACACCAATCGTATTGGTTAAACTTTTATAATTACTTATACGCTTGTTCAGTATGATTGGTGGCTGGATCCTGGTCAGTCACGCCTCCAAGCGGTAGTACTCCGCAGGTGGGATTTTGGGGGTGTGACATTATACGATGTTCGTATTCCCAAATGTTGTTTGTGAAAACAATTGAAAGTGTATAAAACAAAGGGGGTTAAATGTGTCAACATGTTAATTGTAACCTCTGAGTGACCTTTTAACGAACCCGGGGCTTCGTAATGTTCAATCATACTCTCAGGAATACTTGATGTGGGATATGAAGGTTTTTGATACGGTTACATGATATTATGTGCAAGATCGCAAGGAGAAGGGTTAAAAGCGTCATTCATAGAAACTAGTACCTTCGGGTGATCTTTTAACAAAACCAAGGCCTAACAATGTTTGTTATAACTCCCAAGATTTGTTAAAAACTAAATTAAGGGGCCAAAGATGCTTAAAATGAAATATATATTAAGTTATATAGGACCAGGGACTGAAACCATCAAAATGGAAAACTTGTTTATCTGGTCGAAGGAGAGTCGCGGGTCGCGACCCGGACTGCCTTGTGTGACATTTGTGCCTTTACAGCTGTCATACAAATACGAATCCAATGAAATCTTGTGTTTCATTCTCGAGATTTGTACAATTGCACATGACATTTCATATATCAAATCTCGTATGATTTCGAACTCTTGAGAAGTTTTACTGGAAGTTATACGTAAACTATGTTACATAAACGTAATCAGTTTAACGTGACATACACTCCGGAATAGTGACCTAAGCTTAACATACCTTAAATAACCTTTACATAACTTAGAAATAAGTTTTCAAGGGTTTGCTATGGCAAAAATATGTTTATTCGATCACACGGACTATTTGCGACAAACTTCAAAAGTCTGCCAATTCGTATAGCAGCATACACTCCGGAACAAGATCATAAGCTAAACATACCCTAAATACCCTTAACATAGCTTAGAAATAAGCTTTGAGGGGTTCGGTGCGAGAAAATATGCTTATTTGATCAACAGGGACTAAAAGCGTCAAAAACTGCGTAAGTTTTCATATACGCGCATATCTTACGTTCTGACCATATCCGGACATCCAAAATTTTTTGTAATCACCAAAATATTTTATTTTAGTGATAGGAAAGCAAAAAAACCATTCGTTGCGCAATTTGGATTGTTTTCGATTCTGTTCGAGTTTCGTCGTAATTAACCGAACAACGCGACCGTACGACGAAACGAACCGACATCCGTGATATTTCCAAGCATATTTCAAGTCCCCTATGCTTTAATATCCTTGTAGAGCCTTGAAATTGGGTTAACGGGGGTTAAACGCGTCAAAAAACAAGTTTCAGAGCTGTAGGGACCTGGTTTGACAATTTTGAAACTTCTGATCTGCACCTTTTAGGCTGGCCATGAAAACTGAAGCCTCTGAGTTCGCGGGCCGCAAGAACTAATGCTGGCAGAAACCAGTTTTTCAGCAAAACAATTGAATTCCATGGTTTTTGTTGCTTGTTTCTTTGTTTGAGGGCTAAGTTAATTGCTCTCCAAGTCCCCTATTCAGGTTCCAACAAGTGTAGGGTGCAGATTATTGCTTGATCACCACACATAACACATGTAATGATCTTAATGATTCAAGAATTCCTATGAATACCTCATTCATTTGCCTCATTCCTTGCTCATTTCTCATTCTCCTGTCTCTAGCTCTGAATTGAGGCTACCACTTTTTGTTGGAGGCCTCATACTTGAGCATTCTAGTTTATTTTTCCAAGCATATGACTCTTTTAAGTGTCCTTTCATGCTTGTTCATTTATTTCAAGCAAGAAAGTCAAACAGTGATTGACTTTCAGCTTTGACCATGATTTGGTCAAGACAAAGTTCGTTTGAGCTTTGCAACGTGAGCGTAATCACGATGGTTATAGTTTCTTGTGACTATATCTACTGATTACCACGTTGACTAGTCAAAGTGGCGAGTCAAAGTTTCGGTCAAAATGCACGATTATGTGCATTTTGCGACGAAACTATTTTCGGGTATCAAAACACTTTGTTTTGATACCAAATCAGTTTTCTAACATAGTTAAATATGTTTTAACATGTTTAACTCGTCACTTTTAGTTTAGTGCTTATTTGGGGTCATAAGTCAAGCTGTCTTGAAAACCGCTTAGACTTTCAAACCCGACCCGTTTGGTCGATCATTGGGATCTGACCAAACATATTTTGTGACCATAATTGTATAGTGAATAACCTTCTGAGGTTGTACATCATGGTCACTTAGTTTAATTAGTTGTATGATAGGTATTTTATATGCCTTAGGAAAATGACCAAAATGCCCTTTTTGCGCATAAATTGAATTTAAGCATATGTAACCAAAATTTTGACACTTAAACTGATTATGCAATGTTATTAAACATGTTAGGGCATATAATACTTGGCATAGGACTAGTTAGGCTATTAGAATGCGCTTTTGCGCAAATGACGCGTTGAAGTAGCATAGACTACCTTAACGGGTCATAACGGGTCATAAGCACTTAGGTTAGGTTCCGAATCAGAATGTAGGCTTTGTTAAACCATATCACTTGAGTTCCAATACTCATTTGGTTTACGAGACCTCATTCTACCCGATCTCCCGATTTAGGTGCCGATTTGTTAACATAGTGATTCCATACTAGGTACTACTTGATTCCTTGATTTTCTCGAGCTTTGTTAGGTCACTTTATCAAGGATACTTGCAATCTCAAGTGAGTACATAGTCCCCTCTTTTACATTTTCATATGTTTTGAGGTGATTCATATGTGCATATTCACTATTTTCGTGATTTCAAGCTATATGTTTTCACATGCATAGTACTTATCCTTTGACGAATTGAAATATTATCTATGGCTTAAACGCTAATTTTCAAAGTTTGTAAGACTATTTGTTGGTGTGTATTGTTACTTATGCAGATCAAGCCGATTAGTAGTACGATATAGCACTATAGGACTTGACACCCCATTCCTGTTGTATGGAATGTCAGAAACCAAAGTTTTAACCAAATAGATTTTCCTTTGTGGTATTTCTATACTCACCAAAGTGTAGTTAGATACACTAGGTTTGAATGTATTGCCAAATCACGATCTATGGTATACTTCGGTATGCTACTAAGGCATATTTCGATATGCTGCTAACGTAATATTATATTAACCAACGTATAGATTGCAAATGTTTTCCAATTAAGCCATAAAACTTATCTTATGTTGTTTCCAAAACCAAAGCATAGTTTGATATGCTGTTGTTTACTAAAGTATAGTTTGATATACTACCAAATCACGATTAAGGTATATTTCGATATTGCTAATTCCAGGATCCGGTGAGTTCGGCGGAGCTTTGGTCCCGAAACGACGTGTTCGGTGCGTTTATTAACGATAAAAACGAAAAGAAACTAGTAGAAGATAGATACGACACCGAGCAGTCACTTATAATCTGGTCTCTATTGATTATTCAACGTTACAGCACTGCGAGACCAGTTGGACAGCATTTCCCCACTGGGAACCAAAAGCTTATCCAAATGGAACCCCAAGGCTCCTATTTATAGACATCACACATACTAGAGGTCACTCGATCGGAGTGTTGTACGATCGGACTGCCACCCGATCGGAGTGCCACCCGATCGGGTTAACCTTTACATTAACGCACCGTGTCCAACTTACTCCTATACTATAAAATATTCAACACACGCTCTATCTAGCTATTCGCACAGTGGGAGACGTATGAAATATGCACTAACAGATATACTACTAAAGCATATTTTGATATGCTACCAACGTGATACTGTTTTACTAAAGTATAGTTTGATATACTACCGACTTTGTTATTTCACAAACCAAAGTGTATTTTGATATACTACTGAAGCATAGTTGATATGCTATTTTTAAACCAAAGCATAGTTTGATATGCTTCTTTCAAACCAAAGTATAATTTAATATACTGCCGATGCTTTCATTCTTAAACCGAAGTATACTTGTGATATACTACCAAATCTATTATTTCAGTAACCAAATTATATTTTGATATACTATCTATTTAACTATTTCAAAACTAAAGTATATTTTGATATACTACTTATCCAAGTATTTCAAAACCAAAGTATATTGTTGTATATACTACAAACCTTTTTATCAAAGCAATGTGTTTAGAAACCAAACTATTTACAAGGATTCATGTCTATTTTTGTAAACATAAAACCTTTTCTTGTGTTATCCAAAGCCATGAATCTAATTCACAAAACCTATGTTACTCACAGGCATTTTTATGCTAACGTTTTATTTTCACATATGTTTCAGGTGCTACTATGTGATGATTGTTGATGCATGCTACACATAGGATGGACTCGTGCCTTAGTGACTTTAAAACTTGAAAGACGATTATTTATATTTATCTAGTTTGTATTAAAACAATGAGTTCATTAATGAAATAAAACAAAACTTCAACCACCATATGTTGTGAAACAATGATTCTGTTACGCCACTCCCCGACGTTTCCGCCGCGATTCGTTGTTTTACGCGGTCGGGGTGTGATATTTAAGATTCTCCTGTGGGTCCGTTCTTCGACCGTCTATATATTAATATTTTAAGCTTTGAACATTCGGTCTGTGATAGTAATTTCCTTCCAAGCCTTTCGTTGTGCTATAACTGTGTTTAATTGACTATGATGATATCAACTACGTCACGATACTCCCTACCGGGCCCACCGGTTTGTGGTTAAAATATCGGGGTGTGACATCTTAGGATACTCTTCTACAGCCAAGGCCTATAAAGTGTTTAACATTAAACCATGTATATAGAATAGACCTTGAATGTAAAGTTCAATGAACTTTCTTCATTAAAAAACCCTGCCAATCATGCAGAACTGTTTGACCTTGAAAAATTCAAGTTTGAAGATGTTACTGCTAAATCTATTATTGATTCAGGAAAGTTAAAAGTTGTCCAACAAGATTACAGATTTGAAAATTTAAGTCCCTCGCATTATAAACTCTCTTCTAATCCACAAAGTTCCTTAGCTCAAAGTTCCTATCAAACCACATCAACTGTAATCATTGTTGACCAAATTCAACTCAGAACCATAGATTAATCAGGTGGTCAAACCACTGATTCTTGTTCTTCATCACATGCACCACGTGGACCAATACCACCACCTCCATTCTAAACCAATGCTGACCATAATACAATGGCAACAACGGTTTCAACAGATAATTCCCATATATATATATATATATATATATATATATATATATATATATATATATATATATATATATATATATATATATATATATATATATAGGGTGGGGTTCGGCTACAAAGTCCATTTATCCTACAAAGTCATAAAACACCACAATTTCAACCATAAAACACACTCAAAACACACAAATAACATAGTGAAGATAACTGAAACACAATATACAAACCCTAACATTCCATAAAAACTTCAAACACACCATTGTAGAACTATGAATATAAAACACAACAGGATGATCAACATAAAAAACACTAATGTTAGTCATTCGATAATCAAAGCCTTATCATCCAAAATTGTTGGTGCAGTTGTCTGTCGACTACATCTTAGTTCGAGTCTTAGGTTAGGGCTGAGTTTATAGTGAACGGAAATCAAGAAATTATGTATTTGATAGGTTCGCTTATAGGTCTAGTCAAGAGGTCCGCTTATATGATCATAAGCATGTAGGTTCGCTTATTTGATCATATAGGTTCGCTTATATGGATCTGTCCATATAAGCGAACCCATAAGTCTATAAATAGGTGTCATTCAAGCGGATCTGGGTGCGTGTTTCGTGTGTGAAACGGCGAAGCCCTGCCTGTTTGTCTCCAGAACTTGTATATTTGTCAGATAATCAATAAAGGAGACGTTAAGTAGTGAAATCAAGCTGAACAAAGACTAAATCAATGAATTCCGCCTCTGATTTAGTCTAAGCACTCTTCTGATCGACTCGTCAGGTCGTCTAACGTTCCTACAAGTGGTATCAGAGCTCAGGATGAAGAGTTCTTACCGTTTAGCTCGATTTTCGCTCAAAATTCTGATATCTACACCTTCTTTTATCAGTTCAGGGAGTTTTACCGGTTAAAATTGGATCAAAATCTCACAGGATGTGTATTACTGGACATAGATAAACCCTTGAAAGTTTTGGACTAAATTACGGACTAAAAATGGGTGAAAACATGTTCGAAATGAGATCCGCTTATATGAACAGTCAATAGATTCGCTTATTGGACTGGTTCAGGTTTGCTTTTTGAACATATTGTCAGCAGGTTCGTTCCAAATTTCAGTAAAGATCCGCTCCAAACTGCATTTTGGTTCGCTTTTGTGTTCATCTAAGTGAGATTCGCTCTTTAGGTTATCATTTGGTCCGCTCATTGGGTCAATATTTGGTTCGCTCTTAGTGATTGTTCAGGTTCGCTCTTAAGGATTGTGACAGGTTCGCTGATAAGTTTGTGACCAGGTTCGCTCTTAGGGTAATTAACAGGTTCGCTCATCAGGTTGTTGTTCTGATCCGCTCATTGGATTGTAACCTAGTCCACTTATTTGACTTAGTAGGTCAGAACGAGTGAAAAATCAAGTACGCTTGTGTGAACTTTACAGGTGGTTCGCCTTTGTGATCATTATCTGATTCGCGTTTGTGAACAACAAAGACTTGTCGGGATTTTTGTTGATAAATGGACAAGATGTTTGATGAAGAAGAAAATTATTATTTTGAGAGACTTAATGATTGGCATCGAGGATTTATTGATGAGAGTTATAAAAATGTGAAAAAGGATGGATGGGTCAAAAGATTTAAATATTTTGTATGTTTGCAAAAGGAAACTTTGGAAGAGTTAGAAAACAGATATGAAGTCTTACTTGAATACTTGAAAAAACATGAGATATTTCTATCAGATGGTGAAAAAATAGAAAAGTTTGCAGATGCATTACCTGTTGAATGGAGTGAGTGTCTGGAAAATTTGAGGAAGGATTCAAATTTTTCAAAATTACATCTAAACAAATTCATCAGCAAACTTAAAACTCATGAAGTTGAAAGTAGAAAGAAAAGAAAAGATATGATTAAAGTGTTGGAAAATCATGTGTTGGGTTTGGGTTTAGATGTGATTGAGGAAATGATCAAAAGGATAGTTGAATGTGTTAGAGCAAAATATGTGATGAAATACGATTTTAAGAGAGGTTGTTATATAGATGTAAATGAAAATCCTCTTGATTTCGTTAAAATATTTTGTGCAGGTACAGTCAGGGCAAATGAAAAAGAAGCTTCAAATGCTGAGAAATCAGTAAAGTTTGGATTGTCAAGTTGTGAATCAATGTGCTCTAAGTGTGACAGCTTCAAGACTGACTATGACAAACTGTTGAAGAATGCGGAAAGTTTGACATCAGAAGTCAAGAAGTTGAAAGATGAAAAGCAAACAGATGAAAAACAGATTCTTATATTTCAGGAAATGTGTGAGAAACTGAAGGTTGAAAATGTCAAACTGTTAAATAATTTGAACAGCTTGACATTTGAAAACAAGAAGTTAAAAGAAGCATAATAAGTTTTTGAAGAGAAAGTTAAAGGTTTTGAAATTGAAAAAACAAAAAGTGAAAAAGAATTTCAAAATCAAATGAAAATTATTGAAGATGGGAGAAATGTTTTTAGTCAAAACAACATTGAAAAGCAAAAATTGATCAATTCCCATCTTCAGAAAATTATTAAACTTGAAAAAGAAAGTGAATGTGCTAAAAAGAAGATCAAAGAGTTGGAAAAAGAGCTTGAAAGCAAAAAGAAATCTTCAGAAGATGAAGATTTCTGGATTAAGCTGGAAAACAAGAATCTGAAAGCAAATGAATCAAAATTCCAAGAACAGATAAAAGTTTGGAAAATGAAAAGTCTGTTCTTGAAAATTTGAAGAATGAGAATGAAGAAACAATCAAGACTCATTTTGGGAGAATATCTCGGCTTGAAAGTGAAGCTGAGAATTCGAGGAACAAAATTGAGGAACTTGAAAAGAAATTGAAAGGTTTTGTGACTTCATCTGAGTTTTTGAATATTTCTTGTCCAAAACCGATCAATTCTGCTCCAATAAGTGACAATGTCACAAACTTTGATAATGTCAAAGTTGAAGATTGCGATGAGAAATCTGATGATGTAAATGAAAAATTAGAAAAACAAAAATTGTTTTTGAAATTGAAAGAAAAATTTCAGAAAACTGTTCTACAATCGACTGAAAAGGGAGAATGCTCTAAGCAAAAACCTTTGAAGAAGAAAGTGAAACAAGAACAAAAAGATAATAAAAGTTCATCAGATCGATCATCCAATCGTAATGAAAAATTACAAAAAATAAAAAATGAAAACTCAAAAAATGTTGGTAATAAGTGGTGCAGGTTGGACCATAGTGCTGAAAAGTCAAAACCAGCAAACTTGAGAAAGGAATACCACCAAGCCAGACAATGTTATGATCTGAGCATTTGGTACGAAGGTGATAACTGGTACGATAACAGGATGTGTTATAGATGCGGTTATCAAGGACACATTGCTGTTAACTGCCAAAGTCGGTATTTTGAGATGAGGAGATGCTTTAATTGCAACATCAAAGGTCACATTGCCAGGGATTGCCCAAGGAGACCGAATGATAGATTGAGGGCTAAGTCTCAGAAATTGGCAAAAGATTCCAGTTAAATTCAAGCCCCATGAACAGAAGGTTCTAAAACCTAAAGTTCAGGATCAGACAAGTCAAGAAAAGAAAGTTAAACTTTCACAGGGGCAGAAAGACAGACTGAGGAAAAAGAGGAAGAAGGCGAGAGAGTATCTCGAGAAGATTTTGTCCTTGGGTTCATCCGTTGGAAAGAATAAGAGTTCTGATGAATCAACTTCCTCGGCTGCAAAGTCAAACAAGATGAATTCATCAGATACAAATCTGAGGACGAAAGAGGAAAAGAGGAAGAAGAAAATGGTCGGCGATGAATCTGACAGGTCAAAGTCAGACAAGCCACCTGCGGGCAATGATTCTGGTTCGTCAAAACCAGAGGAGCCATTGGTTGAGGTAAAAAAGGAGAATTTTGGTTTAACAATGAATGATGCAAATTTTCCACCATTGTTGAACAAGAATTCGAAATCACCCAAGGACCGTCAGGCTTGGGTGAATCTGTTCAAATAGAAAAACCTGACTTGCCGGAGTTCCCAGGTTGGTAAGCGTGGAACATGAATCGGCATCTTTCTTAAAATTTTATTCGGTAACGTCATTCATTCAAAAGGTAAAAGGTTTGTTTGTGATTGATTCAAGTGGTTCAGATTTTGAATCAGATCAATCCTACAAGTGGTTAATCAAGGTCATTAAATTGAACTTGTGTTAACTACATGATTTGATCCCCAGAATCTACAAATGATTGGTAAACAAACTAAGTTTTCCGGAAAAACCATTTTGATTAAAACAAACTTAAGTGTTTTGAGATCATAATGGGAAAGTAGTTTGTTGAGAGGGGGAGTTCTGATTGTTTACGCCATGTGGATGGAGAATTGATGCAATTCTCATCAAGTTGTCAACTTTGTACAGTTTGTTTCAAATTTTCCCAGAAAATCAAAATTGAAACATATTTTGATTTTAGGGGGAGTAAAATTTAAAAAAAAAGTATAAAATTTGAAAATGTCAAAAACATTGAAAAAATTAAAAATGAGTTTTTGGTTGCATAAAAGAGGAAATGATAGTACAACAGCTAGACTGGCACAGTACGCTAAAGATTTGTAATTTATAAATGCAATTAAGCAGTCTCGCTAAAGATGTGTCGGTAGGTTTTCACAGAATTAGTAGATCAGTTTGGGATATAAACGTAAATTTCACTTGCGTCTACGTGGGGAACACCTCCAGGATATATAGGTAACCCCTGAAATCCTGTTTGAAGGGTCCCGTATTCTGAGATACTAGGTCTTTATACTCAGTGATATCTTGGGTATTATCCCGGGACTTCTGCTGTATGGAAGTACTGACCTAGTCCCCGGATAATACTTTCTGCAAAAAGCTTTGAAATACAAGCTCGCCCTCAGCAATCTGATTAAACAATAAAATTGATAATCTTGCTGTTGTAATAAAAGATCCTCTAAAGGGGACCCACCTAAAGTCGAAGCCGTCATCTGTCTGCGTATACGGAAGTATCGACCTGAGCTCTCACGGCCCTCGCACATAACCCCTTAACAGATATCAGCTGTGGTATACTCACCTGTAAGACTGAATACTGGGGTCTGGATACGGGAGTATATATTGAGGTGGGACACATGTAGATGTTTAAGTTCTAAAACACTAAATCTGTATCCCGAACGAGTTGAAAATTTTGTGAGAATTTAAGTGGATCAGAATATCGACAATCAACGCGAACTGTTTAAAAGCTTAAAATGAATTAACAGCTTAATGGTGCTGGTGTCTAGTCGGAAGTTGATATGATCCTCTTGCACGAACTAACAAAAATATGTTTGTATATATTTCATTTCTGCAATTAATTTTTGTTATTGCATTTATGTTTCATTTTTGGAAAATTCAAAAAGATTTTCGACAACTGATGTTGGAGAGCTGAAATTCAAAATCTCAAAGGCTAAACATAATGAACAGAGGTTTGGTTAAAGTGATTTGAAATGGTTAATCAGATTTTGGAAAGTTTAATAAATTGTTAAATGTGAAAAATTCTTGAATATTCTTAGATGATTAGTTGATTCATTAAGTTGAATCACAATTGTGTTTGTTTGTGATAGATTGTTTGAGTTGTGCAGGTTTCTGATCCTGTTGCTATGGAAAACCAGGAGATACATCAGAACCTGAGAAGAAGTTTAAACTGATAAAGCCAGGAGTTGATTTCAATGGTGATAACGATTTCCAGACGGCGATCCCAGCATGATGATAGGGGGAGTCTGATGAAAGTTAGAGCCAGAGAAAGATCTAGGTACATAATTCCAGGAAGAGTTCCTGAAGAAGACCGATTAAGAGTGAAGAGCTGTTAATGTTTGAAGACTCTCACTGAAGATTCCATCAACATTCAAGGGGGAGTCTGTTGGTGCAGTTGTCTGTCGACTACATCTTAGTTCGAGTCTTAGGTTAAGGCTGAGTTTACAGTGAACAGAAATCAAGAAATTATGTATTTGATAGGTTCGCTTATAGGTCTAGTCAAGAGGTCCGCTTATATGATCATAAGCATGTAGGTTCGCTTATTTGATCATATAGGTTCGCTTATATGGATCTGTCCATATAAGCGAACCCATAAGTCTATAAATAGGTGTCATTCAAGCGGATCTGGGTGCGTGTTTTGTGTGTGAAACGGCGAAGCCCTGCCTGTTTGTCTCCGGAACTTGTATATTTGTCAGATAATCAATAAAGGAGACGTTAAGTAGTGAAATCAAGCTGAACAAAGACTAAATCAATGAATTCCGCCTCTGATTTAGTCTAAGCACTCTTCTGATCGACTCGTCAGGTCGTCTAACGTTCCTACAAAAACACAACACAAAACCCACAAATACGACGTTTTAGTAATCTTCACTTTGTTATTTGTGGGTTTTGAGTGTGTTTTATGGCTGAAATTATGGTGTTTTCTGACTTTTTACGCTTTGTAGGAAAAATAGACTTTGTAGCCAGCTCCCACCCTAATGGTAAAATTTTAAATAGTTTATAACTCCTTATTTTAATTACTCTCTTTTTAATTAATTAGTCAAATTCTTTTTATCATACACACATAAAATTGAATCTTACGTATATCCTACACGTTATCAAATTTTATGCTACAGATATCGAAATTTATCCTACACAACTTGAAATTTATGCTACACACCACGTAATTTATCGTACACTTTAAATTATTTTTTTAATATATATTTTGAAAACAAGTTACAAATTTAATGTAATTAGTTATTAAAGAGAAGACTAGAAATTAATGATTTATGTAAGTTTACTAATATACATTTGCAATATTATTAAATGAAGTAAAATAAAGTGTTCTTATTGATTAAAATTTCTTATTTTTTTCTTCCTACAAAAAAATGTCTTCTCATTTGAACCCTCTATGTATATGTAGGGGGAAAAGAATAGTAGATGAGAAATGTTTAATACATAACCAATTATAAGCAAAAGATTTTATATAACACGGTTTTAACAACCTCTCTTAGATTGTATATTGATCCTAAATGCATTGTATTCAACAAGTGGTTATATATATGATTATCAGAGTTATAGATGTGTGTATGGGTGTTTAGTAGTGTTTCCTAGTTATAATTGTTTTGTTAATGTATGGATAACTTACTTGGTAGAGATTTAGCGTCACACACTAACCAGTAGCAGAATCATCGGGGCATGAGCGAATGGATGATTGTTCAAAGCATCATAACAATTGAAAATGACAATATTTAAATAAACCCTTTTTATTTTACTCAAATTTGTACATTGTCAAAAAAAAAAGAAAAGAAATTACATCAATTCAAATATTCAAACAAAAGAAAACTAATTTATTCGTGCGTTTCTAAATCCACCTAGTAGATTTTCTTGAACATTATCATCAATTCCCTGCAATATATGAATAATAAAGGTCAACAAAATAGTTGATGAGCATACATGTTTGGTCTACATAATATGGAATAAATGGTCTCAATCTAACATGGCAATTTGTATACTATTAGTATGTGTAAACTATCAATCAAACTAAGTGTCCACCAGCATATCCCTTCCACATAAGGGAACAAGCCTAATAAGATTAAATACTTAACAATACCACATAAGGGTGGTGTGCTACTCCTATAGTGCTATAATCGTTAAGGTAGGCGATTGTGTATACAATATTGACTTCTACTATGTATGTATGTATGACAGATAGCACGCATTCATAGATTGAGTGTTTGAATAATGTGATTGATTGTGTGTAGGTGAGTTTTTATAATTTCATATATTGCAACCCAAAGTGTGTTTAAAGGAAAAAGGGTTCGAGTATACTCATTGTTTGCAAGTGGTTTCCACAAACCTGAGATGACCACCTTGAGAAGTTGAAGCACCAATTTATCCTAACAAGGATGAACAAGGTGTGTAAGTAGAAGGATTTAGAAGTTAGAATGTAAATGGGATTTGAATAAATAATAAATAAATAAATAATAATAATAATAATAATAATATATGAAAATAAATAAAAATATTATCTTGACTAAACACTCAGCTGGGGACACTATAAATTTTTATGTATTTCGTGGGTACTATTTCACCCACTAGAAGTCCAAGTGTGAGGAATTTAGTCTAAGATAAACGTTTACCTTTGCGCACAACTTTCCACCATAATTTGGTTGGTGTCATGGCTAGGTTATATTTATATTTACATGTATCTTTAGTCTATAAGGATTTTGGTAATAATAATAATTGAAAGAATAAATGAATGAATTTACCAAAATTAAATTGCAAGATTAAATGAGTAAGAAACAAAATTAAAAGGGTTAGTGGTTAGTAGCATGAATAAAATGTTAGTGATTATTAGCATGGTTAAAGAAGTTAACTTGGTTAGTGACGCGCGCGCGTATATACATGTTTCTACAATGAATTTTACACATGATTCGGTTTTAAATTTATAAAAATAATTTATACTTCAGCATTAAAACACACACAAAAGAGCAAGTGTACCCCATCATACATGTAGTAAAGTATCGGTAAGAACGAAGTATCAATCCAAGGATGTGGGCGGAGAGATAATACTAAACCTTTATCATTAAATTACCGGTAGAAAGATAAGTGAGTGATTTTCTAAAAACTAAAATAAGCATAAACAATTATTTATAAAAACATAATAGACTCCAAATAAGAAAATAAATATATAGCCTTACTTTATGCACAACCAAAGCATGTGAACTAAGTCGGTTATGTCACTTAAAACACTTGGTCAATTTTCCATTTTCAAGAAAATTAGTATCCCTTTCGGGAATCCTAACATGACAATCATTCGGAAAGCTAAAACGATAAACACACTTTAACCACCTAAAATAGTTCTTTAACGTGCAATTGATAAATTTCTATGAAAATCCCCTAAAGATAAATTAGTCATCTGTTAAGAGCTTTCTAACCTCACTTAATCAAAGAAAGTGACACCGATAAACACAATGCAACCACCAAGACAAGCATAAACTAGATTAAATCACAACCGAGTTCATTTTACAAATCGTGAACATAAATTCACCAAGATAGCAATTTTGGCCTAAACTACTAACTAAGCTAACAATTCATGCCAAGAATTCATAACAACACCATTTAACCCGTTAAGGTCCTCACGTGAGGGAAAGCTTTCTTGATTAACAATAAGTTACCCTTATTAACACACTAACCATATCTAGTATCATGGTGCACACATTTAAACAAGTTAAACTAGTTAAACAAGTTCAAAGTCTACTAATACATGATTAATTAAGCTTCTTCTTGCAAATATCTCAACTAACCACATACTAATCATCTAATATAATTAACTATAATCAAGAAATCAACATCAATAAACAAGGTTGCAAACTAATCATCAAAGATTAACATAGAAAATGCTTCAAAGTGTCATTACAAACATAATTAACATACTAATGGTTGTTATTAAGCAAGGGATACTAGTGTTTTTGCCCATAGGCTTACAATAATACATAATCATCAGCCAAAATGCTTTATTACTAGACAAAATCATGGAAAGATTGAAGAATCAAACCATAAACAAGCACAAGATTGGGAATCCGGATAGTAACGGAGCTAAATGGCACGATGTGGCTTGAATCCGGGTGAAAGCTAGTGCCTCCGGAGCCTGAATAATCGCCTGTGAAGCTCCCAAAAGTCCAGAATGTCGAACAGAATGCTGCCTTCTATTTTTTATAACATTTTCAGATCGCACGGTCGTGCCATTAAAGTGCACGACCGTTCACTTATGAATCACTGTTCACCATACTGTGTGACATCAGCAGATCTTGACCCGTCTTCGTAGACACACGGTCGTTCCATGGGTCGCACGATTGTGCATCTCCGATGTTTGGATGGAACGACCAGCTGAACGGGCAGTGCGTTTCCGGGCTAGGGCTAGTCTTCGTGATCGCACGGGAGTGCATCCGGTCGCACGGCCGTGCAACTCCGGGATTCCGTTGCACTCTAGATCGCACTGGCTGTGCATTGCCGAGATGAGCTCTGTCATCGTTTCCGCACGGTGTGTACCACCAGTCGCACGACTGTGCAAATTGCCCATGTTAGAATTCTTCACAGAAACTTCGCAGCTCTGCCGTGTTGCCCGGAAAATCCTCGTTTTCATCATCTTTTTGTTTGGTACGCTGTTTTAGGCCTGTAAACAAAAATATACCTGATTAAGTATCCGATTCACGGTTTTACGGCCAAAAACGCAGAAAATGGGGGTAAAATGGGGGAATAAAGTATGTGTAATTTGGTGAATATCAAACCTCCCCACACTTGAACCTTGCTTGTACTCAAGCAAGCTAAAATTAAAATGCAATAAAAGATAGTTATAATGAAAACGAGTATTTACAAATTACCTACTAATAAACAAACATACAATTAGCCGGTTTTTCGAAAGACAACATCAAGTGATTCAAACCAAACAAGCACATGCAAATATATGTCAAGATAACCATAAAGCCGTGATTTCACTCCAATTGACTTAGCATGCTAATCTTCACACACCTCACAATGTTCACACACACTCGGTTATATTTGTGAAACATACATAAAATGTGTATGTGTAAACACTCAATGCCAGTCAATGAAACGTGTAATATCATAGGCTTGTCACAAGATCTTATCTCCACCAACTAACATGCGAAAATGTGTAAATCAAGAGGTCTTTACGGGTTGTAACAAAAGGCTAGGGTGAAGGGTATGGAATGGGAATTTTAAAGTGACAAAATGGTTAAAACTAGGTAGTTACGTTTAACAAGCGTAATACAATAAAACTATACATACTAAGGCCTTAATGTGACAACCCGACTTCTTGAGGTTAGTATTATTCTATTTCCCGACTCCTTTGTTGTATTTACATATCCTAGACCTGTGTGTTAGTGGGTATATGTTACAAACTTGTACTTGTTAATGAGTAACGTATTCGAATAATGGATTTACACTAGGACATCTTTCAAGTTGGGATCCTTCGACCGAAAGGTCTAACCTTCGAAGGATCATTCAACCTTCGAAGGATCACGAAACATATCCTTCGACCTAGGAAGGATCCTTCGAGACAATAATCGATCCTTCGATCGATCATTCGATGTGGGGCCTTAACTTTCGGCCCAACTAGTCACCGGCCCAAAACCTTACCTATATTAACAGCAGTTACGTAGTATGACTGCACAGAAGCATTCGAACATCCCAAACCCTAGAAACCTTTTTGGGCGACGGCAGAACTCAGGAAACTCCCTGTCGTGATCATCAACATCGTATCATCATCCATCATTCGGTTAGTATGATTCTTTGCATATTGTTCCTATGTGATACTCTCGATTACATGATTTTATTCGATGGAGAATTCATGCATAAAACTAGGGTTCAACTGATAGGTGATTGATTGACGATTCTGTGTTATGATGTTGATTGGTGTTATTGTTTGATAGATAATTCATGCATAGAACTAGGGTTCAATCGATTAGGGTTAATGGATGAATGGTTTCGGGTTGGGGAATCGGACTAGGGTTAATCGGTTACATTCTGGTCAATCGGATAGGCTATTAATCATTGTTGTTCGGTTATCATGATCTGTTTGAACGTTACAGCACCTATATGCATTCACTCACACACTTTCACAGACTGATTCCTGGTGAAAACACAAAACGTGATTGCTGATCGTATGATTAGGGTTTCTGTTTCTGTTGACCGAAAGATAGTGTGTTGACCGAAAGATAGTTGTGTTGACCGAAAGATAGTGTGTTGACCGAAAGATAGTTGTGTTGATCGAAACATAATCTGTGTGTCGAAAGATAACTATGTCGAAACATAGCTGATGTGTCGAATGATAACCATGAATCGAAAGATGATAACTGTGTATCGAAAGATGTGTCGAAACATAATTGTGATAATTGTGATAATTGTTAGACCGAAAGATGAGCAATGTATCGAAGGATGTGTAATGTGAATCGAAAGATAGTTGATGATTAAATGTGAAAGAATATGTGGTGTGCTTGTATGCAAACTGACTGTTAAATGTGAATATCATAGGGCTTGGTAAATCACTGTGGTTAAACGAATAATTAATTCTACCGAGCAATCCCAGGTGAGTTCACTACATTCGAGCATGCGTCCCAGTGGTTGGGGACAGTCAGGGGGTATCCCATGGGAGGGGATGAGTCTTTGGGTAAAAACGGGTATATTGGTTAATGATCTCACCTATCATCTTTTGTAAGTCCCTCATCGGGTATTAGTTAGTAGCGCTACTTAGGTTTGGCACCCTCACCCCGTGCCTGTAGAGGACGGAGGTGAACTAATGACCCAGTCTGGCCCAGTACTAGATAGGAGTACGTGGGAAGGGCAGTCCGTGAGCCGTCCGTGTTTGGAGATGAGATATTAACAATATTACTTGCAGTGGGTATTAAACTGTTTTACATACACCGGGTAACAAACGTTTTCTAAAACTGTGAACTCGCCAGCTTTGTCTGATACGTGTGTTACATGCTCGCAGGTCCATAAGTACTATGAAAGCAGGAACTTGCTGGCTGGAGGGCGTGAGTGGTCATGGTTGCTTGCTGGATTTATTATCAGACTTTTTATACTATGTTTGTTTGGGATAACACTTATATTACGTTACATTAATGCTTCCGCTAAACTTATGGTTTTTTTTGAATAATGTATGTTGGGATTTTATTATCTTTAAACAACGAAGTTTTATTTCAAACTTGAGATTCAATGTAATTGGTGGCTCATTGCTAGTCGTCACACGCCTAACAGGGACACTCCCTAGGTGGTAATTTTGGGGGTGTGACAGTTTGGTATCAGAGCCACTGGTTATAGTGAATTGGTTTTAAAAAAAATGTTTTATAAAACCAGACTATAACTGAACTGATACGACATACTGATACGACATGGACCATGACACTCAACTCCAGGCAGCGAGGTTCGTCTCTTGTTTACTATTGTATAGCATAGTTAGTACATACTCATGATTGGTATCACACTCGAACGCACATATGATGTTACAATACGAATTACTATGCTACCTGTCTATACTACGTGTTTTAAAGAATAGGACTCTTCTTGTGTTTACATGCTCTATGTTGTGATATCGACGGTCGTACTGTATGAATTAGGGGAAACCTTCTAACATGAGTAGGGAGGAATTGAGACAAGCATGCAAATCAGGTTATTATTATGGGTGCACACATAATAATAACGTGAGGTGCATGTGAGTCCCAGTAAATCTCGACTAGTGTGAAAAAGGGATCCCGCGTTGTTAGTCGATGTTGTAATAGAACCTCTAAAACTGTGAATACTATAGCAATACTTGACATCCGCCTGCGATGGTCTGTTAATTTGTTACTTCTTTCCATACTTACAGAATCATGAACGGACGTAGTGGAGGTAGTCGTGGTGGACGCGGTGGACGTGGTGGAGGCCGCGGTGGCGAACAAGGTGAAATCCATATGACTCAAGCTGAGCTACAGGCGTTACTCAACGCCCAGGTGGCTACAGCCTTGGCAGCTTATCAGGCTGGTATGACATGTACCAGACATTCCTTCCTTTGAATCGTGAACTTGAGTCTTACTTGTTGGTTTATTTTCTCTCGTTAATAGGTCAGCCGGCGCCACAAAACCAGCCTCACCCACCGGTCTGCACCTTTAAAACTTTCATGGATTGCAAGCCACAGACCTTCAGTGGCACTGAAGGGGCTGTAGGACTTATACGCTGGTTCGAAAAGGCGGAGTCAGTGTTTGCGATATGTAACTGCCCAGTTGGGGATAGAGTAAAGTTTGCAGCAGGCACGCTTCAGGATGGTGCCTTGACCTGGTGGAATGCCCAGGTCCAACTGCTAGGTATTGAGGCGGCAAACGCCACTACGTGGGATGATTTTAAAGAACTGATGAGAGAGGAGTACTGTCCTCGAGATGAAATAGCGAAGTTAGAGAATGAGTACTATCATCTGACAATGGTGGGGTCTGAAATCGAGGCGTATGTGAAGCGGTCGTATGAGTTAGCTGATTTGTGTCCGAACTTGTCCCGACCCATGCCCCGAAGAATCGAGTTGTTTATTAAGGGGTTACCTCCACGGGTGAAGGGTTTAGTTACAGCAGCGAACCTCAATAACCTAACCCAGATTGTTAGATTGGCACATAAAATCGTTGACCAGGAGGTGGAGAGCGACTCATTGCCACCTCGTATTTCTAGCACTACCACAGCTGCCACTACTTCCACTGCATCTGCTGCAGATGGCAAACGTAAGTGGAACGATACGGACAAGGGGTTCAACTCTACACAGCCTCAGAAGAAGACGGATACTGGCAGCACCCGCAGTTTCAGCCAGACAGCCTCAGTAAATCAGAACTCGAGTAACAGATCAGGGCAGGGATCATATGCGGGGAAGCTACCCTTGTGCAGCAAGTGTGATCTTCATCACAAGAGGCAGTGTACTCGAGTTTGTTATCGGTGTAATCGACCGGGGCACAAGACCAGGGATTGTAGGACCACACTTCCAGCTCAGCAGCAGCCAGCGCAGCAGGCGGGTAGGCAACAGCCTCAGCAAACTCAGGGTAATCAGAAAGGGTGTTATCAGTGTGGGGCCGAGGGGCACTTCAAGCGAGACTGCCCTCAGCTGAGACAGAACACAGGGGGTGGTAACGGGAATAACAATGCAGGGAACAACGGGGGTAATGTTGCGCGTGGGCGCGGGTTTGTGCTGGGAGCTGGGGAAGCGCGGAACGACGGCAACGTGGTTACTGGTACGTTTTCGGTAAACGGTGTTATTGCTTCTATTTTATTTGATTCTGGTGCCGACTGGAGTTACGTGTCTTTAGAGTTTAGCTCCCAATTAGGGTTAAGTCCTACACTCCTTGTAATGAAACACTTAGTAGAAATCGCAAATGGTAAAACAACCGAAGCTACACATATTCTATTTGGGTGTAAAATCGATCTCCTGGGTCAAGTCTTTGACATTGACTTGATTCCTATTACCCTTGGAAGCTTCGACGTGATTGTTGGTATGGACTGGTTGTCCAAGTATCAAGCGGAGATTCTCTGTAAGGAGAAGATCATACGTGTTCCCCTTCCCAGTGGGGAATTTTTATCAGTTCAGGGTCATCGCAGCGGGACCCCAGTTAGTATTGTTTCGGCAATGAAGGCTCAGAAGTATTTGCGTAAGGGCTATCCTGCTATATTAGCTCTTGTTACCGATTCATCGTCTGATGAAAGGAAGATCGAGGATCTTCCAGTTGTTCGGGAATATCCTGATGTATTTCCTGAGGAACTCCCTGGGTTACCTCCACATCGTCAGGTGGAATTCCAGATTGATCTCGCCCCAGCGGCAGCCCCAGTTGCTCGTGCTCCTTATCGTCTAGCGCCGGGAGAACTGCAGGAACTATCGAACCAACTTCAAGAGCTGTTGGATAGGGGTTTCATCCGACCTAGCTCTTCCCCCTGGGGAGCCCCAGTCTTGTTTGTGAAAAAGAAGGACGGGTCCTTACGAATGTGTATAGATTAACGCGAGCTCAACAAAATGACGATCAAAAACCGATATCCTTTGCCTCGTATTGACGACCTGTTTGACCAATTACAAGGGTCGAGCTTTTACTCTAAGATCGACTTAAGGTCTGGTTACCATCAAGTGCGAGTCAGAGAGGAAGACGTTCCCAAAACCGCGTTTCGGACTCGATACGGTCACTATGAGTTCTTGGTTATGCCATTCGGGTTAACCAACGCACCAGCAGTTTTTATGGACCTCATGAACCGCGTGTGCAAGCCATACCTTGATGACTTCGTTATCGTTTTTATTGACGATATTCTAATTTACTCCAAGAACAAGGAGGATCATGAGCGGCACCTACGCCTTATTCTAGAACTCCTGAGGAGGGAGCAGTTGTACGCAAAGTTTTCTAAGTGTGATTTTTGGATACGGGAGGTACATTTTCTGGGGCATATAGTCAATGAGGTAGGCATACATGTGGATCCTGCCAAGATTGACGCCATTAGAAATTGGGCGGCACCAAAGAATCCTTCGGAGGTGCGGCAATTTCTCGGCCTAGCAGGGTATTATCGTCGTTTCATTCAGAACTTCTCAAAGATTGCACAGCCACTAACCTCGTTAACACAGAAGAAAGTAGTTTACTCTTGGGGGACGAAACAGGAGGAGGCTTTCCAGCTTTTGAAACAAAGGTTATGCAGCGCACCCATCTTATCTCTACCGGATGGTACTGAGGATTTTGTAGTTTATTGTGATGCTTCGATTCAGGGTCTCGGTTGCGTGTTGATGCAACGCGAGAAAGTGATAGCTTACGCTTCTCGACAGTTGAAGGTTCACGAGAGGAACTACACGACACATGACTTGGAGTTAGGAGCAGTAGTGTTTGCGCTAAAGATCTGGAGGCACTATCTATACGGTACGAAATGCACTATCTACACTGACCACAAGAGCCTTCAGCATATTTTCGACCAAAGAGAATTGAATATGCGACAGCGTCGTTGGGTGGAATTGTTCAATGATTACGAGTGTGCCATCAAATATCACCCAGGTAAAGCTAACGTTGTGGCGGATGCACTTAGCCGCAAGGAAGCAAAACCTAAACGCGTTCGCGCATTGCAGCTCACTATCCATTCCAGCCTTCCTGATAGGATTCGTACGGCCCAGGCTGAGGCGTTGAAGGAAGAGAACATTAAAACTGAGGGTTTGCGCGGTATGGAAAAACAGCTTGAACAGGGGTCTGACGGCATCTACTACATCATGGGAAGAGTATGGGTTCCTCTGTTTGGTGAACTTAGAGAACTTGTAATGGATGAAGCACACAAGTCACGATATTCTATTCACCCGGGATCGGACAAGATGTATCACGATCTTAAGGTTATGTATTGGTGGCCGAATATGAAAGCTCTCATCGCCACGTACGTGAGTAAATGCTTAACTTGTGCTAGAGTTAAAGCGGAACACCAGAAGCCTTCGGGTCTACTACAGCAGCCAGAAATACCTAAGTGGAAGTGGGAACAGATCGCTATGGATTTCGTTACTGGATTACCAAGAACTCAGGCTGGAAACGACACTATATGGGTGATTGTTGATCGACTCACGAAATCGGCACATTTTCTAGCAATCAAGGAAACAGATAAGTTTTCGCAGCTTGCAGCAGTATATCTTAAGGAGGTAGTTGCTCGGCACGGAGTGCCAACTTCTATCATCTCAGATCGAGATCCGCGCTTTACTTCTGAATTATGGCAGTCTATGCACAAATTGTTCGGTTCGAAACTTGATATGAGCACCGCTTACCACCCACAGACGGATGGTCAGAGTGAGCGCACTATTCAGACACTTGAAGACATGCTGCGGGCATGTGTGATCGATTTTGGGAAGGGATGGGAAAGACACTTGCCGTTAATAGAGTTCTCCTACAACAACAGCTACCACACAAGTATTCAGGCAGCTCCGTTCGAAGCATTGTATGGACGGAAATGTCGTTCTCCTCTCTGTTGGGCGGAAGTAGGTGACAGTCAACTCACAGGTCCTGAACTTATTCTAGAAACTTCGCAAAATATAGCTCGGATAAGGGATCGTATGGCAGTAGCGCGTGATCGTCAGAAAAGTTATGCTAACAAGCGTAGAAAGCCTTTAGAGTTCGAAGTTAATGATCGGGTTATGTTGAAAGTTTCACCGTGGAAGGGCGTTGTACGCTTTGGGAAGCGTGGCAAGCTTAATCCACGTTACATTGGACCATTCAAAATTCTTGAGCGGATCGGCAAGGTCGCTTACAGACTCGAGTTACCGGCGGAATTAGGTAATGTTCACAATGTCTTTCATGTTTCGCAACTAAAGAAGTGTCTGGTTGATGAGACACTGGTTGTGCCATTTCAAGAGCTCAAGTTGGATGACAAGCTGCAGTTTGTTGAAGAGCCTATTGAAATCATGGATCGGGAGGTCAAGGTGCGTAAACACAGTCGAATTCCGATTGTTAGGGTTCGTTGGAATTCAAGGCGTGGACCGGAGTTCACGTGGGAGCGCGAGGATCAGATGAAACTAAAGTACCCTCACCTCTTTCCCAAAGACAAGGCAGAGTCAAGCAAAACTAGTGAATCTCGGGACGAGATTCCCCTTCAAGTTGGGGATGATGTAACACCTGAGGAAAATCCGCAACAACCCTGACAACAATCTTGAATTGTCACTTCACTCTCTCGTACCTATTTGCTAAATTTCGGGACGAAATTTCTTTCAAGTTGGGGATGATGTGACAACCCGACTTCTTGAGGTTAGTATTATTCTATTTCCCGACTCCTTTGTTATATTTACATATCCTAGACCTGTGTGTTAGTGGGTATATGTTACAAACTTGTACTTGTTAATGAGTAACGTATTCGAATAATGGATTTACACTAGGACATCTTTCAAGTTGGGATCCTTCGACCGAAAGGTCTAACCTTCGAAGGATCATTCAACCTTCGAAGGATCACGAAACATATCCTTCGACCTAGGAAGGATCCTTCGAGACAATAATCGATCCTTCGATCGATCATTCGATGTGGGGCCTTAACTTTCGGCCCAACTAGTCACCGGCCCAAAACCTTACCTATATTAACAGCAGTTACGTAGTATGACTGCACAGAAGCATTCGAACATCCCAAACCCTAGAAACCTTTTTGGGCGACGGCAGAACTCAGGAAACTCCCTGTCGTGATCATCAACATCGTATCATCATCCATCATTCGGTTAGTATGATTCTTTGCATATTGTTCCTATGTGATACTCTCGATTACATGATTTTATTCGATGGAGAATTCATGCATAAAACTAGGGTTCAACTGATAGGTGATTGATTGACGATTCTGTGTTATGATGTTGATTGGTGTTATTGTTTGATAGATAATTCATGCATAGAACTAGGGTTCAATCGATTAGGGTTAATGGATGAATGGTTTCGGGTTGGGGAATCGGACTAGGGTTAATCGGTTACATTCTGGTTAATCGGATAGGCTATTAATCATTGTTGTTCGGTTATCATGATCTGTTTGAACGTTACAGCACCTATATGCATTCACTCACACACTTTCACATACTGATTCCTGGTGAAAACACAAAACGTGATTGCTGATCGTATGATTAGGGTTTCTGTTTCTGTTGACCGAAAGATAGTGTGTTGACCGAAAGATAGTTGTGTTGACCGAAAGATAGTGTGTTGACCGAAAGATAGTTGTGTTGATCGAAACATAATCTGTGTGTCGAAAGATAACTATGTCGAAACATAGCTGATGTGTCGAATGATAACCATGAATCGAAAGATGATAACTGTGTATCGAAAGATGTGTCGAAACATAATTGTGATAATTGTGATAATTGTTAGACCGAAAGATGAGCAATGTATCGAAGGATGTGTAATGTGAATCGAAAGATAGTTGATGATTAAATGTGAAAGAATATGTGGTGTGCTTGTATGCAAACTGACTGTTAAATGTGAATATCATAGGGCTTGGTAAATCACTGTGGTTAAACGAATAATTAATTCTACCGAGCAATCCCAGGTGAGTTCACTACATTCGAGCATGCGTCCCAGTGGTTGGGGACAGTCAGGGGGTATCCCATGGGAGGGGATGAGTCTTTGGGTAAAAACGGGTATATTGGTTAATGATCTCACCTATCATCTTTTGTAAGTCCCTCATCGGGTATTAGTTAGTAGCGCTACTTAGGTTTGGCACCCTCACCCCGTGCCTGTAGAGGACGGAGGTGAACTAATGACCCAGTCTGGCCCAGTACTAGATAGGAGTACGTGGGAAGGGCAGTCCGTGAGCCGTCCGTGTTTGGAGATGAGATATTAACAATATTACTTGCAGTGGGTATTAAACTGTTTTACATACACCGGGTAACAAACGTTTTCTAAAACTGTGAACTCGCCAGCTTTGTCTGATACGTGTGTTACATGCTCGCAGGTCCATAAGTACTATGAAAGCAGGAACTTGCTGGCTGGAGGGCGTGAGTGGTCATGGTTGCTTGCTGGATTTATTATCAGACTTTTTATACTATGTTTGTTTGGGATAACACTTATATTACGTTACATTAATGCTTCCGCTAAACTTATGGTTTTTTTTGAATAATGTATGTTGGGATTTTATTATCTTTAAACAACGAAGTTTTATTTCAAACTTGAGATTCAATGTAATTGGTGGCTCATTGCTAGTCGTCACACGCCTAACAGGGACACTCCCTAGGTGGTAATTTTGGGGGTGTGACACTTAAATAGGTGACTTTTGTGATATCGAGCTCATCAACGAGATTTCATCTTTTTTGCATAAAAAATTGCTCGAATTTTGTCGACTTCACCCTATTTTAGGGTGTTTTATTTTCTGATTTTTGAATTTTTTTCATATATATATATATAATCTAATAGCTTTGTACAATGAACAACTATCTACAAGAAACACTCAGTTAAACGATTTTTAACCGAGTTTTAACAATAAAGGTTTAAAAATAAAAAGGCTAAATTTGGCTAAGTGGGCTAAATAGTTGGGTAGACAAAGGAAAACACGGGAAGGCTCAACATGGTTAATTCTAAGGGGTAATGTAGGGTTTAGGGAAAACACAACACAAAAGAAAAAGGCTACAAACAAAGGGGTTTTCTAGGTGCCTCTATCACTTCTACACAATTTCACACATTTATGGTCTTAACAACCATGCTAGTGACAAGTTCTAAACTACACGTGACATCCGGCTCACTCCTACTCCGAAATGAACAAATATACAACTAGTTTAAGGCTCAAATATGCTCACATAACGGAAGGAATGGGTAGAATGCGAAAATTATCATGCAAGTCATTCTTTGTTTGTCACGGTTTTTGAGTTATCTTTTTCAAAATTTATTTGGCTTGTTTGGTTTTTTTATCATATCTGAAGCTTTCTAAAACAACAACAACTAACTGGTTTATTTGCTAAAAAAATATATATATATATAATTTACTGATTTTTTAGGACAAACAAAGTCAAAATGTTAAACCCTCTCCCCACACTTGAACTTCGCATTGTCCCCAATGCGAAACCCAGAATATAGAGAAAAAGGAGAATAACACTCTCCTGAAGATGATTGTAGATGAAACGAGTCTTCAAAGCTGATTTTGTGGTCTGCTTCGGTCCAAGACGTGCTTCCAAAACCTGTACGGATGTCACAAAGCAAAGCAAAACAAAACAGAAGGCAGAGACAATCTAAACGCAAACAAACCATAATCTACATAAATAAAAGGAGTACTAAATATCCAAACATAAAACAAAGCAAACAAACAATAATGTTTGAAAAATAAAGTCCATAACCGTGGGTGTTTGAAATGAAAACCAAAATGAACATCCAAGAAATAAACTACTAAAATAACACCACATCCACTAGCTCAGAACTCCCACTACTGCTCATCATCGGCACCTCCTCCTGTGCCGGACGGGCCAGCCCCGCCATAATCACCTGGGTTCCCGAATGGGAGCTGTGGGGGCTCGCCAAAGTAGTTAGGGTAGGCATTCTGAAGCCCCCCAAATATGTATGAAAATCCAGCATGCACCTCCTGGCGCATGAAATCCTTGTTTGCCCGCATCACCTCCTGGTTTGCCCTCAGCTGATCTTGATTAATTCGCAGCTGCTCTAGACTGACCCGCTGCTACTCATGGCTTATCTGCATCTGCTGGAACTGCTCATAAAACTCAGGGTACGAAGGGATGCCGGGAAGCCAGTGCTGGAACTGCTGGGGCTCTGGCTCCTGATGTGGTGGTGTGTATTATGGCTGTTGATGCTCCTCATCTCCCATAACCTCGTCCTCATCCTCCGCCAGCTCTTGAGGCAATGGGTCCCAGACCTCGTTGTCTAGCCCTTTCAACCGATCCCCGTGGTCGGTCTCTGCTATAATCCCTATGGCTTTTAAAGAGAGGATATCAACATACATACCTTCGGTAACCAACGTAAGACCCTTAACCACCTGGTCAGTCATAATACCCATGTTGTAAGCAATTTAGGTCACGTATTGACCACCATGTATCTGACTGTTAGCGGTTCTACCTCAACTATGCACAAAGTACTCAACCATCCGTGCGGCGAGGTTAATGTAGACCCCCTCCGTGAGCGCATAAAGAAATATAATATTCGGTGTGGGACAGTTTCCTAAACTGTCCATGTGCCCTGCGATTGTGTGGCTGAATATGTGATGCATAACCCGAAGTAAAGGGTCTCGTAATCTTGAAGCTTTTGATACCTAGGATCATACGGCCCGCCAACAGCAACTCGCGCCCAAAACTCACCCCGCTCGTCTTCGCTAGGGAAGGTTGATTGATTTGTGAAGAACTCGGAGTTCATTTCTTCATCAGTGTAGATACCGAGTCTTCAACCTAACCTTCCCATGGTCCAGTTGTGCCACCTTCCACCTAACCTGAAATTGATTCTTTTCTTGTGGCGAAAATCTGGATCTCTACTCGCTTTGGGCTTGTCATACGAGTAGGTAGCGAAGAACTCTAGTGTGAGCTCAAGTTAGATCGGCCGGTTAATGTTGACCAACCATGCAAACGAAACTGTTAACATATTCTCGAGCCGGTCACGTTGGTTTAACTCTGTCATAACATCCCAATCCAATCTTCTAGGGATGCCGAATTGATTCTGCCTTTGCCATAGTGCATTAAGTTTCGGAATGCAAAGATTTTCTCGCTCGTTGTTTTGATTGAATTGGAGGAAAGGATGGTCCATCTGCATGAGGGATGACAGTTAGAACAAGAGAAGCAGAAAAAATATCATTCGGAACAGCCGAACACACAGTTATGAAGGTTCTGTCTTACTGATCTGGGCCTGCCGCACGAGCGTGCGACGAGATGCATGGTCGTGCGTCACCGAGGATCAGTGATGGTGGTCGGCGTTTGTCGGAATTGCACGGCGTGCAATCAATGGAACACCCACATCACTGAGACCACAACGAATCATCGTGAATAGCCACAATCGCACGGACCGTGCCAAATCGGAACGACTGTGCGACTTCGTTTTCTGCAGATTCTTAACCCCCTATACAGAACATCCATATTTTCCGAAAATCAACAATTTTTGGGCAGATGGGGGTTAGAAAATCGACCGGTTATTCACGAATCACATGATTCTTGCAAGGGCTAGGGTTTCGATTGTGTTTATGAATGGAACCCTAAAAAGCCTTGAAGAAATCAGACAAATCTACCCTAGAACAAGGATAAAACTGAAAATCGAAGAGAAAACATACCCTGTGGAAGGATCTGAGAAACCGTGCGAAAAATGGTGCGATTTAGGGGAAAACTCGGTCTGGAACGGCTGGTGCTACTAGGGTTTCGCGACTTGTGAGAATAAGCTGCAGATGAGGACTTTTATACCGCAGAAAGACAAAAATGCCCCTAGCCAGTCGCACGGGCGTGCGACCAGACACACGGTCGTCTGTCTCCGATGTTGACCGATCTTAGCATGCTGACCTCGGCAATGCACCGGGGGTGCGACTCGAGGTGTTGGCTGGCCCGCAATCGCACGGTCGTGCAACCTGAGGCACGACCGTGCCACATCTACAGATCAATTTTTTCCTGCAGAAACCATTTTTAGCAGCCGTTTTGACCATTCTTCACCATTTTTACCATCCGCAAACTGTTTTAACAATCTTCCATCATAGATCCTTCGCTCGGCATGATTAAAAACTGTACACGACTACGAAACCTATCAAACACACCAAAATTACGAAAAACGGCAAAAAAATACAAATATGGACAATTTTACCCCTAAGGCGCCAAAGACGCTCTTGCTACATTTTTGGTCCTCGAGTCAGTAGCATAGACTCTCCTCCCCACACTTAAGATGTGTGCGGGACGTGGAGTTCGATAACCTCCACCGCCAACTCAATCGGCCCAACAACGTAAAGCTTCAAGCGATGACCATTTACCTTGAAAATTATGCCATCCGCGTTCTCAATCGCGACGGACCCATATGGAAACACCTCCTTTACCGTGTACAGACCCGTCCAACACGAATGTAACTTTCCCAGAAATAAACGCAACCCCGAATTAGAATAATACACGATCTCCCGCTTGGAATTTCTTATGGTCCTTCAAGCGTTTGTCATGCAATCTCTTGGTGCGCTCCTTGTATAACACGAAGTTTTCATAAGCGTGTTGTCGTAGCTCTTCCAATTCGTGAAACTGAAGGAACCGGGCTTCACCTCCGGTCTTTAGGTCCAGATTTGCAGTTTTTCGAGCCCACATCGCTTTATGCTCCAACTCCACAGGTAAATGGCACACCTTCCCGTAAACAAGCCTAAAGGGAGTAGTCCCAATAGGCGTCTTGTAAGCCGTACGGAAAGCCCACAGTGCTTCATCAAGTTTGTCTGACCAATCCACGTTGTCCGCCATGATTATGTTTCCTGTGTCCCCTGAGCCCTCGGCTTCAGCAGATACCACCGGCTCGTCCTCACCTGCTGCGAGTAGCAGCGCAACCGCACGGGATCTCTCACGAAGACGTCTCCTCGGATCACGCTCGGGTTTGTCTAAAGGCTCAACAGCGTCGAGAGCGGGGGTTGAGGACATCAACCGTGCAAACGAAAAAAAATTGGCACAATGAATATTTTATTATTTTATTAAGGCTGTTTTTTTTTTTGAATTAAAACAGAATTTTTATAAATAGGGCTGAAAAATTTTATAAAAATTCAAAGACGGGCCCGGAAGTTATAAAAATTAAAACAAATGAAATAATCTGATCGGCTAGTATAAAAATGATTTTTCGAAGCCGAAAACTCAAAGAATAAATGAATAATAAGTTCAAATTCGAACAAATAAATGAAATAAAAATTTACAAGAGTTTAAAAATTAAGCTTGAAAACGAATAAATTAAATTAAAAACAAGAAATATTAACAAATAAATAATCAAGAAAGTTTGCACAAATATTCACAAGTATGTACAACGATAAAATAATGACTCAGGTCGTTCCTAAAGCTCGCCACATCTCCGGTAACGGCGCCAAAAACTTGACGTGTGCGCGTATATACATGTTTTTACAATGAATTTTACACACGATTCAGTTTTAAATTTATAAAAATGATTTATACTTCAACATTAAAACACACACAAAAGGGCAAGTTTACCCTGTCATACATGTAGTAAAGTATCAGTAAGAACCAAGTACCGATCCAAGGATGTGGGCGGAAAGATAATACTAAACTTTTATCATTAAATTACCGGTAGAAAGATAAGTGACTGATTTTCTAAAAGCTAAAATAAGCATAAACAAATATTTATAAAAACATAATAGACTCCAAATAAGAAAATAAATATAAAGCCTTGCTTTATGCATAACCAAAGCATGTGAACTAAGTCGGTTATGTCACTTAAAACACTTGGTCAATTTTCCATTTTCAAGACAATTAGTATCCCTTTCGGGAATCCTAACATGACAATCATTCGGAAAGCTAAAACGATAAACACACTTTAACCACCTAAAATTGTTCTTTAACGTGAAATTGATAAATGTCTATGAAAATCCCCTATAGATAAGTTAGTCATCCGTTAAGAGTTTTCTAACGTCACTTAATCAAGGAAAGTGACACCAATAAACACAATGCAACCACCAAGACAAGCATAAACTAGAGTAAATCACAACCAAGTTCATTTTACAAATCTTGAACATAAATTCACCAAGATAGCAATTTTGGCCTAAACTACTAACTAAGCTAACAATTCATGCCAAGAATTCATAACAACACCATTTAACCTGTTAAGGTCCTTACGTGAGGGAAAGCTTTCTTGATTAACAATAAGTACCCCTTACTAAACTACTAACCATTTCTAGTATCATGGTGCACACATTTAAACAAGTTAAACTAGTTAAACAAGTTCAAAGTCTACTAAAACATGATTAATTAAGCTTCTTCTTGCAAATATCTCAACTAACCACATACTAATCATCCTAGATAATTAACTTTAATAAAGAAATCAACATCAATAAACAAGGTTGCAAACTAATCATCAAAGATTAACATAGAAAATGTTTCAAAGTGTCATTACAAACATAATTAACATACTAATGGTTGTTATTAAGCAAGGGATACTAGTGTTTTTGCCCATAGGCTTACAATAATACATAATCATCAACCAAAATGCTTTAATACTAGACAAAATCATGGAAAGATTGAAGAATCAAACCATAAACAAGCACAAGATTGGGAATCCGGATAGTAACGGAGCTAAACGGCACGATGTGGCTTGAATCCAGGTGAAAGCTAGTGCCTCCGGAGCCTGAATAATCGCATGTGAAGCTCCCAAAAGTCCAGAATGTCGAACAGAATGTTGCCTTCTGTTTTTTATAACATTTTAAGATTGCACGGTCGTGCCATTAAAGTGCACGACCGTTCACTTTTGAATCATTGTTCACTATACTGTGTGACATCAGCAGATCTTGACCGGTCTTCCTAGACGCACGATCGTGCATCTTCGATGTTTGGATGGAACGACCAGCTGAACGGGCAGTGCGTTTCCGGGCTAGGGCTAGTCGTCGTGATTGCACGAGAGTGCATCCGGTCGCACGGTCGTTCAACTCCGGGATTCCGTTTCACTCTGGATCGCACTGGTTGTGCATTACCGAGATGAGCTCTGTCATCGGATCCGCACGGGGTGTGCCACCAGTCGCACGACCGTGCAACTCGCCCAGGCCAGAATTCTTCACAGAAACTTCGCAGCTCTGCCGTGTTGCCCGGAATATCCTCGTTTTCATCATCTTCTTGTTCGATATGTTGTTTTAGGCCTGTAAACAAAAATATACCTGATTAAGTATCCGATTAACGGTTTTACGACCAAAAACGCGTAAAATGGGGGTAAAATGGGGGAATAAAGTATGTGTAATTTGGTGAATATCAGTTAGTAATGTTATACATATAATAAAGAGTTGAACAATATAAAGTTAGGCATTATAATAATTGATCACGGTTAGTAATGTAAGATGGAATTGACATAATTAAAGGTTGAAAAAAACATGTAAAAGAAAACCCAAGATTGGTCCTTATTTTTGGTGATGCACCATGTTTGTTTACCATGGCAAACATTTGGTGACATTCCATAAGTATTTCTCCAAGATGGGGAAGTATGAAAACACAAAGAAAAACAAGAAGAAGAGAAGAAGGTGAAAGGAGATGGAACTTACTTTCAAGAGGGAAGAATTCTTTGAGAAATGACAAAAAAAAAGGTGGTGAAATAAGTGTGGTATTTATAGGTAATGGATTAGGGTTAGAGGTGGTGAAAAATTATATAAAGTAGAAAATTGGCCAATTAATATATATATATTTTTTTAATTTTTGGGCATAATGTCATGGGCTTGTTTGTTTTATGCATTTCTCTTTTGTTATTTGTATAAATTTGAGTTTCCCACATAATTTATAAACATAGTATGACACAATAGTTAGATTGACCGGGTCTCGAATATCGAATTTACACAACATAAGTCAGTTTTTGATTTATTTAAACGTGTCTTGATGATTATATGAATAACACCTATGTTTGATTGAACAATTATTGAGAGATGAAAAAAATAAATAAAATGAATTCCATTATGATCATAAGTCTCGGATTACAATGGTTGAATACGAAAAATTCAGAAACAAATAATACAATAATCGCAGAATGTTACACTTAGGGAGTTAAATACCTGGTTAGTCCCTGCGATTTGCAAATATTGCAGACTTGGTATCAGTGGTTCAATAATTACACACATAATCCCGTTTGTTGTAATTTTTGCACTCGGGTGATTTTTATCAGTAACCTGTGTTAAATTTCTTAATTAAGTGTGTACGAAATGACTAAATTACCCCTAATCAACTAAAAAAATGAAAAGCATATAAAGATGGGTGGGGCCACCCTCATCTTCTTCATCCTTTATCTATATATCTCTCTAACAAACTTTACAAAATCAACAAAATTTAGATCTCACACCACAAATTACATCAAAATCCATTACAATTTCAAGATATTCAACTAGCAAGTAGCAATCAAACACCAAAAAACATATATAAACACATTTCCTTGTTAAAGTTTATACGTTTTTTCAGCGGGTTCGAGTGGTGGTGGTTGGGGTGGTGTTGGCGGTGGAGGTTGGGGTGGTGTGCTGAAGGTGACAGTGGGGGTCATGGTGGTGGAGGTGGGTTTAAGGTGACGGTAGAGGTGGTGGTTGTGGTTGTGGGTTGACGGTGGAACTGGAGGTGGAGGTTGTGGTTGGTTTAAGGTGCAGGTGGTGCTGGATTTTAGAGAGAGGGGGAGGAGGAAGCAGATGAGGGAGGCCACCCATTTTTATATCTTTTTTATTTTTTAATTGGTTACGGGTAATTTAATCATTTCGCACACACTTAACTAATAAATATAACACATGTTAGTAATAAGGATCACCCGAGTGCAAAAATTACAACCATCGTGATCAAGTGTTGAATTATTGAACCATTGGGACCAAGTTTGCAATATTTGCAAACCACATGGACCAACCAGGCATTTAACTCGAGACTTAGACATTAAGTAATTTCAATGATATTTGAAGTAGTGTAGATTTGAAGTTGTAGACGCCTATCTAGAGTTCGTTCATCATTAAAAAAAAAAAAAAAAAAAAAAAAAAAAAAAAAAAAACCTTAAGGATCTGTTTGGTATGAGATAATATAGAATGAATGCTAGAATGGAATTGATGAGGTAATGAAATGGATTATGACCATTACATGGTGTTGTTTGGTTCCCATGTGAGAATGGAATAAATCATTACTTTGTCTAGTTTGGTAGGAAAGAAAAGGCGAAGGAATAAAATCAGCAGTGGTCAGTGACATAGGGTGGCGACGACGGTGGTAGGCAAGGGAGAGTGGCAGCGGTAGTGGCGGGGGTGGGTGTGTGGCGGTGGCCAAGGTGGCGGCGAAGAGGGTGGCGATGGTGGTAGTCCGCAGCAGTAGTAGTAGTCGGTGGTGGTGATGAAGAGAGAGAGGGGAATGGAATGAAAATAAACAAGAGTGGTGAATTGGATTACTTTGAACAACCAAAATATTTTTTTACATTCCCAAACAATAGTCCATTTCATTTCATATCATATCATATCTCTGATTCGTGCATATCATAGACTACCTAATTATTTTGTTGCAACTTTCCGTACACTTCAAGAATCGTAATGACAAAGTTAGCCTTTTGATTTTGTTCAAAATTGCACACTGTCACCATCATTGTTGCGATATATAATATAAAAGTTTTCGTGTCGGATTGTTCATAGTAGCACTACGGTATTTAAAATAGGTAGTGAATCAATACCGATCCCTGAAACTGAAAATTAAAATACTTCTTTACTTTCTCTCAATCTAGTTATTAGGTTCCTTCCCAAATTATGTTTCATACTTAATTAAATTAATATTAGATTACTACACAATTAATAGAAACAGTAATTTAGGTACAGTTTCACATTGATTGTTAAGGCTGCAAACAAACCGAATGAATACGTTCGTGTTCGTTTGTTAAGAAATATTTTTGTTCACGAACTGTTCATGAACGCTTACTGAACGAGATTTTATGTTCGTGTTTGTTTGTTACGGAAATAAACTTGTTCGTGTTCGTTTGTGTTTTTTTTGTTAATTTTAGGCAACGAATGAAAACGAACAATGATGAACACAAATAAGCACAAACTAATATTCATGAGCACAAATTGTGACAAACGAACACAAACAAACGTTAATGACTAAAATATAGAATACATTAACACTTATTAAATATTTTATTTGTCGTAAAGTTGAAGTATTTAAATAAAAAATAAAAGCTAAAAACACTAATGAACTATCGAACACAAACGAATACGTTACCGAACGTTCACGAACATAAATGAACGAACGAGCCCTCTGTTCATGTTTGTTCATTTAACTAAATGAACGAAATTTCTTGTATGTGTTCGTTTGTTTAATAAACGAATGAACACAAACGAACTTTCCGCCAAACGGTTCACGAACTGTTCGCTGAACATTTGGTTCATTTGCAGCCCTATTGATTGTTGACACGAAGAATATGTGTTTATCCTAGTGTATCATCATCAAACGTACATATGCGCATAGTAATAAGTGCACATACATGAAATACCCAAAATATGGCGACTTAAATTTCCGAGCATCAAACAATATCAAAATACAACTATAACAAGTGCCTCGCCTATATAATTACTTATTTAAGGACTGAATTCCATTTAATGAGTGTAATTAAAATAAAATCAATTAAAAAGAGAGGTAATGTATGGAAGGTTGAACATGTATAGAAGTAAATAAAACAACATCAAAAGGTGTTGGCTCCTAATATATGAATCAATAGGACTGAAGGGTATGAGGGCCGGTTGAGGCCCGGCTAGGATCGGTGCCGGTCTCCCACACCGCCCCTCATAGGGTCGGCTCGACAACATCGGCTCCCCACAGCCGGATGTGCAGGTCCTCCCTTCTCCTTCCTTCTCTCACATATACCTATACATACATACATACATACATACATACATACATACATACATACATACATACATACATACATACATACATACATACATACATACATACATACATACATACATACATACATACATACATACATACATACATACATACATACATACATACATACATACATACATACATACATACATACATACATACATACATACATAAAGGGGTTCATCCCCCACCCCCCTAGGTTCATCCCCTCCAAATCACTCCTACGTGGCGCCGACGTGGCGGCGCATCCCCTTGGGGATAAGGCTCTCCATACCCTTTAGTCTAACTAGTGCGAGTGGTGAAAGACATGACTTTATGAACTATCCTATGCTGAGAGACACATTTCACTTTACGATAGTCATCACTTAGCCATTCTCGGTGTAGGATTAGTAAATTTTGTGGTGTTTTATTGTGGTTTGTGTATCGTCCAAGTTGATCTAGGGATGAACTTGTGGTTTGTGTCTCGTCCAAATAAGGTTAATCTTCTTTCTTTCTCGATAAACAGCTATGATGATCCTGCAAAACAATCAACACACCGTGAAGCTCGTTACAAGGAGAAGAATAGGAGGGTTCTCCTTGTAACCACCATCCGGCGTAAGAATAAGAACTTGTTTTGAGGATAAAAGTGTGTGTATTAAGTGAGAGAGCAAGATTGTTGTTCTTAAACCTGTAGATGAAGTTCTCTATTTATAGCCGAAGAGAGTTGTGAAGGAGATGGGTTAATGGGCCTGAAGTCGACAACAAAGAATATTCTTTTTGTCTCTTAAAACACGACCGTTAATGCTTGCAGGCGACCTAATGTCACGTCCCCCGACCCCATCCTGGACGGAATCGGGAGCCGCGAGCAGTCCAGTGGTACCGGTGAGTTATTTTGAAAAATATTGCAGCGGAAATTTTATCAGGACCGTGAGTTAGGAAAAATGTCAGAGTTTAGAAACACCGGATTTTATTTAAATAGATGGAATAAATTCCATTGTTACAAAGGTAGCTTTTAATAAAAACAATATTTCTTAATTTGATTTAATTAATAAAATAAGCCACTTCTTGAAGTCTTTTAGTGCCGGATCCAATCCTTACTCCAATCTACTGTAATTACCTGAAACGTGTTTTAAAAAGGTTTTGTCAGCGGGAAATACTGAGTGAATCATTCAGTTTACTAAAACGACTCGTTTGTTATAATTTACAGTATTAAGAGTTTTTACATATGTTTCTGATATCTACCAACTACCCACAGTATTTGTCACTCGACCGGATCTGTGACTGTGGTCATATCACCATTGGTTGCCCCAATGAATGACGTATATCACTTAATTTTAGGTTCGCCCACCTAACGTGATAAAAACAGTAGTAATGTGCACAATACCCCACATACTGGCTGTAATTTGGTGATTACATAAACTTAATCACTGTAATTATAATTCTGAAAATAATTTGGAGTATTGTAAAACATTTGATAAAAAGAGAATGACTCACATTATAAACATGCAGATTCATACGGCCAAAGTTTAGTCTACAGATAAGCCTTGATATATTGTAGATTTATACAGGCAGAGCTTAGCCTATTGATTTAGCCTTGTAACCTAGTGCACACGAACTAGGTAGGTAACTTAATACAACAATTACGATAACTCACGAGATCAAATTCTCACAACGAACGACAAAGTGCGATACTTAAACATCCATCGATTTAACGACGAACGACAAAGTATAACCCTAATGTTGGTGGCACTTAAACATCCATTGGATATATTGATCGGTCGGAAAATGAATCGTAATATCGATCGAGTTAATACCCTGTATCGTAGCAGCACCCTGCTATACTAATTAGTGATTCGCGTGTGTGTAGTGGGGAGTATTTTCGGTAGTTAAACATATAGTTTAACAGAATGGAATATGTATTTGTGTAAAACCCAAATCAAACCTTAACGGTAGTCACGAGATTCGAACCTTAACGAATTTCACAAAGTATAGTCTTATTCAGACAGTACTTTGGTATCCATTTAATGAACTCACAAAGTATAGTACTTTGGATTCCGTTTAACGAAATTCACAAAGCACAGCACTTCGGCATTCGTTAGATGGTTCCTGAATCGATCGGACAGAACATCGCTTTGGTGATTATTGGTTAGAACACCAACGTATAGAGAAAAGAAGAAAGAAATGAGCAACGAAGAATGAAATCCTAAGTTCCTATTTATAGCAAGCAAGCAAGCACCTCAACAATTTCTTCTGATCGATGTGGGATTTCAATTAACATGCCTACCTACTTGCTTGACATGCCTACCTACTTGCTTGACATGCCTACCTACCTGCTTGACATGCCTACCTACCTGCTTGACATGCCTACCTACCTGCTTGACATGCCTACCTACCTGCTTAACATGCCTACCTACTTGCTTGACATGCCTAGATGAGTCAACACTTTCGAAAATTTAGATTTTGACAACGTTTAATAGGTATAATCGTTAAGTAGGGTTTACCCCCCCCCCCCCCGAGTTTTAGGGCCCTGATCCTGATTCCGATTGTTCTGAATTTTTTAGGGTTTATGCAGAATCACTTGGGTGTCTTAATTAGGGTTTCCTTATTGGATAATTATTATACTTAATATTAATTTTAGTGAGAGTTGTTACATCCTCCCCACCTTAATAAAAAATCTCGTCCTCGAGATTTGGACTATGATATTTTCTTTAGGTTTCTTCTTTTAATTAAGAAAAATAATGTATCGTGGAATGGAATCAAAAGATATTTTGAGGGGTATGGAAATTTAAAAATAAAAATGATTTATAGAAACAATTGGATTCAATATTCGAAATGAACTTACTTTGATCAATTGAGGGAGATTCCGAATTGATAAATATCTATTTGTGAATGGGAGTATGGAAAATGATTTGTTAATGATTATCCGAAAATAAACATCGTTTACTTAAATGGTACTGGACAATAGAATTTAGTGTATCGTAATCTGAGTACATAATTGTACCAAGAATATGACAAATCAAACGAATGGCGTATGAATAGGGTTTATTATTGGCACAGGCTACAAATGTATATGGATACTGCAAGGTATTGTTATGATAAATTTACCGTTTTCGAAATTAACTGAGAGTTTCAAGGAAGCGAATCTAGATATTTCAAAAGATGAGACATTCCGATGAAATGATATAGTTTCCAAGGTGATTATGTTTAAGCCAAAAGATATATGATCTATAGATTTTTAGAATGAATGTGAAGAACTTTTTGGAATTAGTAAAGTTCTTTGTCAGAAGAAAACTTACCTTGATTGGTACCTAAGGAAGACTTAAGATTGATCGGTTCAAATGAAATCATGAAAATGTTTTGTCAAATATTGAATTATGATATGAGAAAATCAATGTGCTGAGATGGGTGATTTGTAAGAATATATGAAAAGACAATAAAGTTAGTATATTTTTGTCTTAATACATAATTGTATTCAGATGATTTTAATCAAAATGTTTGATTAAAGATAGGTGATATTTTGATTTACTAAATACCTTTTCCTTTTATGTTATCATAAAGTAGAATAATAAATAAATATAGATAGGTTTAAAATATCAAACCCGGGGTAAATTTTGACAAAATAATGATATATTTTTTTATAAATAGGTTTACCCAATATCGTAGAACTCATGATTATCATTTTTAAAATCAAGTGTGTTTAATTATAAGATTTTATAATAGGGTATTTTAAATTATAAAAGTAAAATAATAAATGTTTATTTTAATATCAAGCATACTTAAATATTGGCTTGCGTAAATAACATTTGATAAATATATATATTTATAAAAGAATATTTCTATTAATAGTTGTGAAATATTAATCAAGATGAACATTTATTTATAATATGTCTTGTTCATGAATACTTAGACAATTATTTAGATAATTTTATTCGTCCCTTTGATTGTTTTATGAAAATATGTCTTCTCTTTACAATACAAAGTATACATATTTCTATATATAATATAAAATATTTTTATATATATATAATTGAAATTTACTAAATAAGTATGATGACTTAATTTATATATATTTATATTAAATAGTTATTATCATGGTTGGATATTGGTTAGTGCTGCCTTGTTTAACCATAGGTGGCCAGTCCATGCCTAACTAAAGCTAGGCTATTCAATACATGCCCTTGATAATAACTCTAGTATCTAAAAATAATAATACTAATAATATTACTAATAATAAAACTAATATTAATTGCCAATAATAAATGCATAAACTTAAATGAGAGTATACTTCAAAGAAAATTTTATACGTAAAAATATAAATTCTTTACCTTAATGGTTTTAACAAAAATTTTAAATACAGGAATACTATATTGGAAGTTTCTATATATAATCAATTAAATTTGTATAATGTTTTTCGATCAATGATGATAAGGTAAGAAATATCACGAAAGGCTCGATTTAGGTTGTAAGGACTAAGGAATTAGGACATGAAATGGTGGATCATTATCTTAGCACATAATTGTGTTAAGATTGCTTTTATAAAATAAATTAACAAAGCAGATTCAATATAGATAAATAAATAATTAAATCCTAGATTAGCGCAATCTTCAAATTTTGTGAAAATGTCATTACAAGGTGAACGTGATCAAAGAAATAATTCAGTGAAGTCGAAGGCCAAGAAAGCATGTTATAGTTCAAGAGAATCGAAATGCTTGTTGGGATTATTCCGAATTCGAATATGATGGCTTAAAATATCATATGGGACTTTGAATTGAATACGGATTGCGAGCAAGTTAACTGGGTTTGGATAAAAACGAGTTTTAATAAGGAAGTTCGGACATGATCACAACAGAAATCATGTATACTCTTCAAAAGAAAATCGAGTTTTTCAAGAAATTCATTGATTCGATATTAAAGAGTCATCGCTTTGTAAAAACGTGGTTTACAATGAAAAGATCAAGTATAGCGAAATAATATTTGAGCTTTTGATAAAACAACAAATTGGAATGATGCCCTCTTATGGTCTTCATAATTCAAATGAACCACATGCGTACAAACAGTGCATGTGTAGCGTGTGGATTTATCAAGAAATGAAATGAATCAATATTTGCTACTATGAAAGAAATCTTTATGGTATGATGATCATTTAAAGAAGTAGAAACACGAAAGTCAACTTATTTATAGGCAGAAGTCAGAATTGCAACGAAAGAAATATAAGAACTTTATCTGAAATCTCGTGTGATAACCTTTGTTAAGTGACATTACCAAGGAATGTCGAATGAAATGAAATGAAATAGGGGATTTGCAAAGGTAGATGACTTCTTTTGTAGTGCCAATAATTATGACTATAATTAGACTGTGCACCGATGGTTGTGAAATATTGTTCCAACGTACCTCAGCGATATTGTGATCGTTTGTAAGATCATGTGGCAAAGTGCCATTTTTTTATTAGGAGTTCTTTTACTGGCGGAATTAGTATTGGTGTCATCGTGCCTAATTTATATTTTCCAAAGGTCTTGCCTTGGAAGTCATGTGTGATAAACTTCGACGTCCGTGGATATATATAATTTAAGTTTTATGTGTTTTCTTGTGCATTAGCACAACTTTAGATGTTTCTTACTTGCGTTAATAGTTTATGATAAAGCATTGGTAATTCTTATATTTTTTATGGTGTTCCAATTTATAGAGTTTCCATTGTTTATTTTGTCACACGAACTACGAGACAAATGATCAAACGAAATAATGTTTGATATCGGAAAAGAGATTCCTAATAAAGAAATCTAGACACATATGCTTGTGTCTTATTCCTAATCGACTTTTGGAATTCCTTATAGATATACATATCTATATAATTATATATTTCACATGCTGTAATATACATACCTTCTATAAGATCAATGTATTTAGCAGATTCATATTTCCAAAACAAGTCAAATATCTGGTCATGATTTTATTTAGGGAAATCTTGTCACTGATTTGACATATTATTTACCCCGTCTTATCCGGTTCGCGCCGGAGAGGTAACTTCAGTATATCCAGACAAGCTGGAGAGTCTGCTACTCTATACCCAGTTTTGCCGGAGAAAATTTTCTACTTCCCATAAATAGTATCTTTTCAAGATTTTTTTTAAAGTGCCTCTTTTATTAGGACTTTTATCCAGAATCAAAGAAATTTGTATTTCCCTAACATATCTTATTCTCGACCAAATAATATCAATAAGCAAGAAGCAATTACGTGCTATTGCCTGCTAATCGTCATTTTTATGGAATACCAATATCCATTACATTGTACTTATATAAGTAATTTACCTTAAAGTTTATTTAAGGCAAAATTCTTAAGTTCAAGTCTAAATATCATTCGGAGTGCTATCAGATAATATTAAGCTTCTAATTTTCCGTTTAAACTTAGGTATTATTATAACACCTAATTGCGTAAACAAGTAGCTTAGCTTATACTAAGGCATCTTTTCTTATGTTCAAGTCTAACTGCTATCGGCTGTGCTACCATTTAACAGTGATCTCCTAACTCTTTTTATTTAAGCTTAAGTATTATTATCACAACACTTATAGGCTTAAAGCAGTGGCTCTGATACCACCTTCTGTCACGTCCCCCGACCCCATCCTGGACGGAATCGGGAGCCGCGAGCAGTCCAGTGGTACCGGTGAGTTATTTTGAAAAATATTGCAGCGGAAATTTTATCAGGACCGTGAGTTAGGAAAAATATCAGAGTTTAGAAACACCGGATTTTATTTAAATAGATGGAATAAATTCCAGTGTTACAAAGGTAGCTTTTAATAAAAACAATATTTCTTAATTTGATTTAATTAATAAAATAAGCCACTTCTTGAAGTCTTTTAGTGCCAGATCCAATCCTTACTCCAATCTACTGTAATTACCTGAAACGTGTTTTAAAAAGGTTTTGTCAGCGGGAAATACTGAGTGAATCATTCGGTTTACTAAAACGACTCGTTTGTTATAATTTACAGTATTAAGAGTTTTTACATATGTTTCTGATATCTACCAACTACCCACAGTATTTGTCACTCGACCGGATCTGTGACTGTGGTCATATCACCATTGGCTGCCCCAATGAATGACGTATATCACTTAATTTTAGGTTTGCCCACCTAACGTGATAAAAACAGTAGTAATGTGCACAATACCCCACACACTGGCTGTAATTTGGTGATTACATAAACTTAATCACTGTAATTATAATTCTGAAAATAATTTGGAGTATTGTAAAACATTTGTTAAAAAGAGAATGACTCACATTATAAACATGCAGATTCATACGGCCAAAGTTTAGTCTACAGATAAGCCTTGATATATTGCAGATTTATACAGGCAGAGCTTAGACTATTGATTTAGCCTTGTAACCTAGTGCACACGGACTAGGTAGGTAACTTAATACAACAATTACGATAACTCACGAGATCAAATTCTCACAACGAACGACAAAGTGCGATACTTAAACATCCATCGATTTAACGACGAACGACAAAGTATAACCCTAATGTAGGTGGCACTTAAACATCCATTGGATATATTGATTGGTCGGAAAATGAATCGTAATAGCGATCGAGTTAATACCCTGTATCGTAGCAGCACCCTGCTATACTAATTAGTGATTCGCGTGTGTGTAGTGGGGAGTATTTTCGGTAGTTAAACATATAGTTTAACAGAATGGAATACGTATTTGTGTAAAACCCAAATCAAACCTTAACGGTAGTCACGAGATTCGAACCTTAACGAATTTCACAAAGTATAGTCTTATTCAGACAGTACTTTGGTATCCATTTAATGAACTCACAAAGTATAGTACTTTGGATTCCGTTTAACGAAATTCACAAAGCACAGCACTTCGGCATTCGTTAGATGGTTCCTGAATCGATTGGACAGAACATCGCTTTGGTGATTATTGGTTAGAACACCAACGTATAGAGAAAAGAAGAAAGAAATGAGCAACGAAGAATGAAATCCTAAGTTCCTATTTATAGCAAGCAAGCAAGCACCTCAACAATTTCTTCTGATCGATGTGGGATTTCAATTGACATGCCTACCTACCTGCTTGACATGCCTACCTACTTGCTTGACATGCCTACCTACCTGCTTGACATGCCTACCTACATGCTTGACATGCCTACCTACCTGCTTGACATGCCTACCTACCTGCTTGACATGCCTAGATGAGTCAACACTTTCGAAAATTTAGATTTTGACAACGTTTAATAGGGATAATCGTTAACTAGGGTTTACCCCCCCTGAGTTTTAGGGGCCCTGATCCTGATTCCGATTGTTCTGAAATTTTTAGGGTTTATGCAGAATCACTTGGGTGTCTTAATTAGGGTTTCCTTATTGGATAATTATTATACTAAATATTAATTTTAGTGAGAGTTGTTACACCTAAGGTTGTCTCGTGTAGGCGGCGCATGATAGGGACCATACCCCTTTAGTTTAACTTTACTTTCAAAGGTTCTCCATGTTCTAACTATGTCAAAGGACAAAGGGTGTAAAATGTTTCAAAGAATTGTTGAAGATAGATGGATTGGACAGGTTTAGGTCATTGGTTAGGATGGGTTTGTGTTAGGATGAGTTTTTTTTAAGAAAAAGGTAAGGATGGGTATAGATTAGAATGAGTATGGGTTAGGAGGAGTTTGGGCAAAGATGGGTTTATTAAAGGCTAAGATGAGTTTGGGTAAATATAGGTTCGACTTTCGATAATGAATGGCAAATAATAAAACATAAAAAATTAATAAAAACAAAAAAAATTGAAAATTTTAAAAACTAAAAAAAACAAATTTGAAAAAACAAAAAAAAAATAAAAAAATCAGAAAACTAAAAAAAGCAAATAAACATTTTTAAAAAATGTAAAAAATAAAATGTTAATAAAATAAAAAAATCAGAAAAAAGGTAAAAAATTAAAAAAAATCCAAAAAATAAAAAAGTAAAAATCCCACAAGAACTGAGAAATAAAAAAATCAGAAAAAACTAAAATATTTTAAAAAATGTAAGAAATAAAAAATGTTAAAAAACAAAAAAAATAAGAAAAAGGTAAAAAATTAAAAAAAAATCCAAAAAATCAAAAAAATAAAAAAAAAGTTTAAAAACCCAAAAAAATAAAAAAAATCAGAAAAAAATAAAACAACTAATAATCAAAAAATAAAAACAAAAATATAAAGAATTTAAAAAAAATAATTTTTTTTTGGATATTCTGATTTTTCAAACTTTATTATGTTTCTATTTTTAACCATTTTTGTACTTTTAAAATTTTAATTTATTTTTTTTCAGATTTTATTTAGAGAAAAATGCCCGGATAGTCCCTGTGGTTTCACCTTTTTTCACCTATAGTCCCCAAGTTTCCAAAACTACCTGAATAGTCCCCAAGTTTTCGATTTTTGTTCCCGGATAGTCCCTGGGTCTAACTTCAGTTACTTTTCTCTGTTAAGTGACCCCACGTGCATATCACGTGAGGGGTATTTTGGTCAGTTTACTTGTGCCTAACATATAAAAGTATCCCTGCACCCCTACTCCCTCATTGTCAGTTGTTTTCCCTCCCTCCCTAAGGCGAATCCGGCTCATCATCTTCCCCTAATCTCTTCACAATCTAAACCCTAAATCTGATCGATCGATCATCCGATCATCAGAATCTTCCCACGAAAATGAAGGACGACGATCCTCAACATCCAAACAACAACCGTCAATGGAATTTCCGGTCCAATTCTGAGTATGTGAAGTCGTTTGTACCAGAGACTGTTTACGGTAAGTATCGTCAAAACCCTAGCTTCATTGTGCAAGAATGGTACAGGTTGAACAACATGCAGTATAGAGAAATAAACTGTTAAAACCCTGTCATTTTATACCCTAATGTGAGTTTAATGTATGTGCAGATGGTTTTGAGAACTTTTTCAGCATAAAACTTCTTTATGGTGGTGTGTTTACTCCGTCACCAGGAAGAAAATACGCTTTTGGCAAAGCTGCTTATGTTGACTACTGCAACATTGAGGAATTTTCAGTGCATGAAATCGATTGGATGGTGAGAGATCTTCAACTATATGTTCCTGATGTGAAGTTGTATTACCATTTTAAGATTCCTGAGTTAGATTTAGATGTTGGATTATGTCCTTTAGGTAATGATGGTGATGTTAGGCTTTTGGCCAAATATGTTGCAAAAAACAAACTTATTAAGGTGTTTATAGAACATGGTGAAACCAAGGTTAAAAATTACTTTAGTCCTACACAATCGTCGAAGGTGGTTATTCAAGAATTAGAAAATGAGGGGGGGTGCTGTTAATACCATTCAAAGGCCTAGAAGAAAGAAACTTAGGGTATCAAAAAATTTGTTACTTCAATGGAAAGATGTAACTGATGTAGAAGGTTCAGAGGCTGCTGATAAGGTAATTAATGATGTAACTGAAGTTGTAAATGGTGATGTTGAAGAGGGTAACACAGGTGGTGTAGAGGCTGTTAATGCAGAGGGTAACATAGGTGGTGTAAAGGCTGTTGATAAGGTAAGTAATGAAGTTGTAAATGAAGTTGTAACTAATGAAGATGTAGAGGCTAATGTAGGTGGTGTAGAGGCCAATGTAGGTGGTGTAGAGGCTAATGTAGGTGGTGTAGAGGTTAATGTAGGTGGTGTAGAGGCTAATGTAGTTGTGGAGAATGCATCGTTCAATAACTGTTTTAGCTATGATTTTGACAATGCAAATTTTCCAATAGATGGTGAGTCTAGGCAAGCTGAGGGTGATGAGTCTGAGGTTGGTCAGTCTAAGCAAGCTGAGGGTGGTGAGTCTGAGCATGTTGAGGGTGGTGAGGCAACTGATGGTGCTGAGGCTGATGATGATGAATCATCTGAGGGTGATGATTCAGATGACAGTGACTTTGTAGAGGGGTTAGAGAGTATGGATGAGGCTGAGGATGACATGATGGACTACCATGCAAATGTTGACAGGGGTGTGGAGTTTATGGGAGCTGAAGTAGAGTCTGTTGGCAACCATGATGTGGATACCAGTGATGACTTATTAGATGATGAAAATCTAAGTTATGAGTCTTTTGACAGTTTGACTGATGAGGAAATGGAAGATTTCGAAACTAGGAGAAGTTTGAAATTAAGAGAGTTGAGGAGGAAAAAGAGGGCTGGACAATCAACATCCCAAGTGACCTTTTATGTGGGTCAGTTGTTTCCAACAGCCAAAGTGGCAAAAGACAAGATAAACACACATGTAATTGAAACAAGGAGGTCACTGTCTTTTCTGAGAAATGATAAAAGAAGAATTAGGGTGGTTTGTGAGGGTAGATGTCCAATATTCACATGTGGGCCAAATCAAACTGGGCCCAGCCAAAGTGGGCCTGGTATCCATATACAATCTGCAAGTGGGCCTGGTATCCAAAAAGGCAAGGAATCTTCTGCAAGTGGGACAAAAAAGGGGTTTAAAAAGGGATTGGTAGAATGCAATGATAAAAGGAAGGGTAGGTTAAATAGTATTGATTGTCCTTGGGTTTTGTACTTGTCTAGATTGAGTGATAAAGATGAGACTTGGGTGGTAAAGACTTACCAACCCGATCACAAGTGTCTCACATCCAAGAGTTTGTGATGAATCAGATTGCAGCCAACCCTAATATTTCAGTAAGTAGGCTACAAGAAGAGCTTGGGAGGAAGTATGAGCTGTCTGTGACAAAAATGAAGGTATAAACCCTAATTTCTGCTTCTGTTTATTTTCTTTAATTATAGACCATTAACTAAGTTTAAGTTGATTACAGGCTTTCAGGACAAAGCTCAAGGCTACCGAAAAGATTGAAGGGGACTTCAAAGTTCAGTATGCAAGCCTCAGGGACTATGTCATGGAACTGCACAGGACCAATCCAGGTACAACAGTTAAATTTGTTGTTGAGCCTGAGTGTAACCCACATGCACCCACAAGGATCTTCAAGATGATTTATATTTGTCTGGGACCACTGAAAGAAGGGTTTAAAGAGTTTAGGAGGGAACTGTTGGGGTTAGATGGGGCATTTATGAAAGGCCCCTACCCTGGTCAGATGCTAACTGCAGTTGGTTTAGATCCCAACAATGGCATTTATCCTTTAGCTTATGGAATTGTTGAGGCTGAGAACAAAGACTCCTGGATCTGGTTCCTACAGTGTATTAAAGATGACTTGGATCTTCCAGATAATGCAAATTTCACCTTCATTTCTGACAGGCAAAAGGTATAGTATTAAATTCAGCAAGAGTCATTCAACAATTAGCATAAGTCTGTTTTTTGTATGATTAATGTTTGAAATGTGATGAAATAGGGAATAATACCAGCCATAACTCAGGTATTTCCAACAGCTGAGCATAGATTTTGTGCAAGGCATATTTGGCAGAACATGAAACTTCAATGGAGAGGAGATGCCTTCAAGGATTGTCTTCAAAATGCATCCAAAGTTTATACAGTTCCAGATTTTGAAGCAAAAATGGAGGAGTTGAGGTTGTACAACGTTGAAGCTTATAATTGGTTGGCAAGTATTCCACCCATTCACTGGAGCAGGTCTCATTTTACAGGTATATGCATATCAAAACTGTTGTGTTCATACCAAAACTTATAACTGCTGTTTAATGCTGTTTATTGATGTTTACTGCTGTTTATTGATGTTTACTGCTGTTTAATGTTGTTTATTGATGTTTACTGCTGGTTATTGATGTTTATGTCTGTTTATTGATCATTCAGTTTGGCAATTTGATATACAGGTAGAGCACAATCTGATGTGGTGCTGAACAACATGTGTGAAGTCTTGAATGCAAGGACAGTCAATGGTCGAGACAAGCCTATAATTTCTGCTTTGGAGTTTGTCAGAGAGTATCTAATGCAGAGGATTGTGAATGTCATCAGGAAGATTCGGCAGACAAATGGTCCACTTACTCCTAGAGTTGCAAAGATCTTTGAAAACACAAAGAAATTAGCTGCAAATTATAATGTTAGGTGGAGTGGTGGGACAAGTATCAAGTCAGTGGTAAGGTCACAGTGGATGGTGCTGCAACACATAAACAGTATGTTATGGCTGTTGTGGATAGGGTTTGCACTTGTAGAGAATGGGAAGTTTCAGGAATCCCTTGTAGGCATGCTGTGGCTGTCAATTGGGACATGGCAATGAATGGCCAAGAGGTTGGACCCCCGGAATCATGGGTTAATGAATGTTATTATCTTGAAACATGGAAGAGGGTTTACAGTCATACCATTGGTCCCATTAATGGTAGAGAATTATGGCCAAAATCACAGGTTCCAACCAACCTAACCCCACCTCTGCACCACACACCTATCGGCAGACCTAAGAAGAAAAGAAGGAAGGATGTTGTGGAGTTGCAGAATGAAGTTGAAAGGGCTTCACAAGCAAGAAACAAGAGAAACAGGGCTGCTGAAGCTGATAACGAGCAGGCTGTGGTTGGTGGCAAATTCACAAGAAAATGGAAGTCCGTGAAGTGCCAGAAGTGTGGTGAAAAGGGCCACAACCAAAGAACTTGTGGAAGGACCAAAACAGTTGCCGGGCCGAAGAAAGGGAAGAAAGGTAAGAAGAAGAAAGATGGTAATCAAGCTACTGAGGCTGGTGAGGCAGCTCCAAGTGTTTAAGGGTTATGGTTCTTCGGGTTGTCGGGTTATGGTTTTTGGGTTGTCTTAAGGGTTATGGTTCTTTTGGGTTGTCTTAAAACAATCATGCAGTCTTTTGTGTCTATTTAGCTTATTAAAACACTATGACAATTATCATGTATGGTTGGATGTTTAATGTTCAGTCGTTTAAAGTTTATGGTTTGTAGTATTTTCTGTTTTACTTTCATGTTTGTGGTTTAAAGTTTGGACAGGTCATGTACAGGTTATTGTGTTCATTTGCAGCTCATGTTTGTGGTTTAAAGTTTGGACAGGTCATGTACAGGTCATGCACAATGTCGTTTGTGCAATGTACATTTTGTAGGAACATGTTATTATGTTCATTTATAGGAACAGATCATGCACAATGTCGTTTGTGCAATGTACATTTTGTAGGAACAGGTTATTGTGTTCATTTGTAGGAACAGTTCATGCACAATTTCGTTTCGCATAAGATTCGACCAATATGTTTTGCACAATTTCGTTTCGCATAAGATTCGACCAATATGTTTGCACAATACACTTTGCACAATACATAATTACTTCCAAACAACTTGCTGCTCATTGAATGCTAACCATATTTCACCAACCACAGTTTTCCAACATGTAAGACATAATTACTTCAAAACAACCAACTTCATTGAATGTTATCCATACATCAGATTTTCAAAAGCATTACAACATCCTTCACATTTAACACATTACAATATCCATACAAATGCATTCAAGCCTTAACATATATCCAAAACACAAACCCTAAAACTATCAAAAGAACCGTAATAATCTTGTTCTTCAGCCGATTCTTTTCCCGCATCTTGGCTAACTCAACATCAACTTGGTTTCTGTGTCTTAGAAGCCCTGGAATAATTGCCACTGCACGACTGCACATTGGTGGGTCCACCCACCCTATGAATCTTCCACAGTTGGGATTCTACAGAGAAAGATGAAAGGATCAAACCTTTTAAGCCCTAGACTATTAAAATCGGTAATAGTATACATTACCATGGTTGGACAGGAGTAGAATCGGCGACCAGGGTTGAGATCAGTCCATGACGTAACTATGATTGCATCTTGGCCACAATTGCAGAGAACCATGAGGATGATGGAATCGAGGCTGCTGAGGAAGATGAACAATGGAGAAGACGATGGAATCGATGCTGTTGGTGGTTAGGTTTGTGGGAAAAAGGGTGTTATTTAATAGGCAGAGAAAACAATGAATGTAAACTGACCAAAATACCCCTCACGTGATATGCACGTGGGGTCACTTAACAGAGAAAAGTAACTGAAGTTAGACCCAGGGACTATCCGGGAACAAAAATCGAAAACTTGGGGACTATTCAGGTAGTTTTAGAAACTTGGGGACTATAGGTGAAAAAAGGTGAAACCACAGGGACTATCCGGGCATTTTTCTCTTTTATTTATTTTTCTTAATTTTTGGTTTTTTGGGGATTTTTAATTTTTTTATTTTTTTGGATTTCCTTAAGTTTTTACTTTTTTCTTTAGTTTTTTTTATATTTTTAAAATTTTTAGTTGTTTTTTATTTTTCTGAATTTTTTTGATTTTTTTTGTTTAGATTTTTACTTTTTTTTATTTTTTGGATTTTTTTTTTAATTTTTTAATTTTTAACGTTTTTTATTTTTTACAAGTAAACTTTCGTTTTGCTCCTTGTGGTTTGATCACTTTAACGGTTTTGCCCCAAACCTTTAAAAATAGCCATTTTCCTCAGATAGTTTGCGATGGCTTTTCCATTTTGCTCTCCGCCTCTCCATCCAAATTGTCTGTTTTTCCATTTTGCTCCCCGCAGGGAGCAAACTGGAAAAACTATAGCAAACTATTGGAGGAAAATGGCCATTTTTAAAGATTTGGGACAAAATCGTTTAAGTGACCAAACCACAGGGAGCAAAACGGAAGTTTACTCTACATTTTTTTTAAAAAAATGTTCTTTTTTATTTTTCTGAATTTTTATTGGGATTTTTTTTATAATTTTTTAAGTTTTATAATTTTTTTATTTTTTAGATTTTTTTAGTTTTTTTTATTTTTTTTAGTTTTTTGTTTTTTAGAAGTCAACTCTACGAACACGCGAATAGGCTGAAGAATCTGACTGTGATGCTCTTTTTAAGGCACCCATTTACCCAGCTTAATACCTAGCCTGACCCACGAATTATTTTAAATAGATATCTTACAACCCATCCTGAATTATTTCCCTATCCATCCTGACTTATCCTCATTTTTAAAATGACTCAAAATTACTCAAAATATCCAAATGGATTTTTATTGCCACGCCTGTTGCATGATTCCCGTACTGGGACTTTTTTGGCTTACCATGTGACAAGGGCGCAACTAGTGTATGGGTTATCCCCTAGGCACACATTATGCTTGACACATAGAACCGCACACACAACTATCCAGTCTAACAAGCATGCCTAGGAGAAGCCCCATCACTTCCTTACAATGAAAAGAACGATTAAAACTTAATACCACATTCCTTACAATGAAAAGATCGGTTAAAACTTAATACCACATTTCTTAAGTTTCGAACCATGTTAATATATCCATGTTCTATCATCACATTGTAAGATTAAATATATTATGTTTTAATATTTAATCTAGTAGCCATTATAATCATTTACATTATATAGATCAAAATATATAATAGGGGAAGGTTCAAATGAAAACCACTAGTTATTGTGAAAACTCGAAAACTAATTAAAAAAAGCCAAAAAAACATACAAATTTTTTTTTTATTTTTTTTTGCAAACCAAATTTCGCAGGTTTTTTTATATAAAAAACAATTTCAAAAAAAAAAAAAAATTTGTCTAGTGCACATGTGTAATACTACACATGTGTATGTGTACTACACATGTGTATTATTACACATGTGCACTACACAATTTTTTTTTTTAAAGTTTTTTTCTATATATAAAAACCAGTGATTTTTATAAAAAAAATTGAAAAAATTTTTTTTTTTGTGTGTTTTTTAGGCTTTTTTTAATTAGTTTTCGAGTTTTCACAATAAAAGTGGTTTTCATTTGAACCATCACCATATATAATAACCTATTAAATAATTAGTTGGTAATTGTTGATTGACCATATTACCCTTATTAACTAATTAGGTTTCCTCTTGGGTGCTTATATAAGGAGACTTATGTGGAGGTTAAAAGGTTACACACTTAGACACATAACCTAATTAGCATAACATCATAATCGACCTCCTCTCCATAGCCGATACCCTTTTCGGTTTACATCATCACCATCATTAGTCAGCACCCTTAGGAGGAACCAGATCACACTGACAAACATGTCAAACTCGATGGCATCATCTATCACTCGATTCTCCACTGCAATGTCTGCTGTAACAGGTATGTTTACATGTTTTCCATTATGATTAAACAGAACTGATCCAGCATGTGGTATCAGAGCATATGTTGATTAGTCAGTTCTGTTTTCGTATCCATCAATTCTGGGATAGAAATCTGGAAAACGGAATTTTGATAACTTTATAAACCTAACAGCCGGTTTCGAGTCATAAAGGTCCACTCGAGATCACTGTTTTCGGAAAAAGATTAATTATATGTTCACTCGAAATCAACTGGGTTATGTTTATGACCGAAATCTGTTTTAGAAGCCTTAATTTTTCAGTTTTCGGGTTCCAGAATTATGTTTTTATGTTAGGGTTCATCACATTTTCTAAGAAAAACTCAAAAAATTTCCTTAAGTTTTGGAATGAAATCAGGATTAGTGGGTGTTTTTTCTGTTTTGATCTGAATTTTATCTCTTAGAATCTTCGAAAACTGTTACAAGATAATCAGTTATAATTTTTTCGAAACCCTTGATAAGTTTAGATCAACAATAAAACAGGAAACACTATCACACAATCCCTAAAATTTTGAGTTTTCAGTTATTTTGCATTAACAACTGTTAATAGTGGACTCGAGACCAACAGGTTTCGACTCGAGACCAAGATCTCGACTCGAGACCACGAGGTCTCGACTCGAAATCATAAGTGTTCTCAAATCTTTACAACTCGAGACAACGATTTCGACTCGAGACCATAAGGTTTCGACTCGAGACCACTGAGGTTTCGACTAAGGGCTTAAATCTTCACAACTCGAGACCATGGTTACGACTAGAGACCTCATCAAGGAGTCGAGATCTCATAAAACACAGTAGTCGATACCATGATTACGACTCGAGACACTGAGGTTGCGACTCGAGACCATTAATGAGTCGAGACCTCATAATGTTACAAGATGAGTCGAGACTTGACTCGAGATCTCACTCGAGACCTCATAACTGAGTCAAGATCTCACTCGAAACCTCATTATTTTAGGCTGTTTAATGTGAACTAAGATTTAGCTCAGGGCTCCGCCCCGAACCCACCGCGGAGTTCGATCCGCGCTAACAGGTGGTTTGCTACTAAATAAATGGTTTTTGTGATTACTTAGTTAATTAATCAGAATCAGATAATGTTTTACAAAACCAAAATGGCTTAACTTGATTGAGCTTTTGATGTATCATTTCTGGCCAAAGCGGATTTGATACATCTACTTATCAATCAGGTATTACGAAACCTATGTTAAGTGTGCATCATAAACATGAATGTCTTAATATCTGGCCAAAGCTGATTTAATTCCTTCATAGATGGCATACTTAACAAGTGCATAACTAAAGTGATTGTCTCAATTTCTGGCCAAAGCTGATTTGTTACAATCACTTTGCACACATGCTTAAATGATTACACTTCTGGCCAAAGCTAATTTGTCTTCGTTTAAGTAGAATTTTAACTAAGTCTATTATTTTGATGTTAGTAATAGACAATATCACAACTTCATAACGTAAAATCGTCATTATTTATGCCTGCCTTAGTTTAACGTGCCCTTAGATCACATTAGGACTTCTTCCTTAGTATCTTAACTTGCTCATCTTATTTCCACTATCAGCACCTAATTGCGGGATTCCACCTTTGACTGGTGATAACTTTGCTGCATGGAAGGATGCTCTCATGCTTACACTTGGATTGCTGGACTTTGACTATGCTCTAAGAGAGAATAAGCCAGCGGACCTTACTCCTCAAAGTACTGTTGCTGAGCAATTGACTCATGAAAAGTGGACTAGGTGTAACCGCATGTCTCTCATGTTCATGAAGCAGTCCATAAGCAATGCAATCAGAGGAGCCATTCCTGATTCTCAAGATGCTAAAACCTACTTGGCTTCCGTGGAGGCGCAGTTCAAGGGGACGTCTAAAGCACACGCTAGTACCCTTATCCTCAAGCTGGTGACAACTAAGTATGATGGGAGGAGCGGCATTCGTGAGCACATCATGATGATGAATGACATGGCCAATAAGCTGAAGGGGCTGGAAATGGAAATCAGTGATGGTTTCCTCGTTCATTTAATCATTACTTCGCTTCCTTCGTCCTTTGAAGCATTCAAGATCAATTACAACACTCAGAAGGACAAATGGACGATGAGTGAGCTGGTCGCCATGTGCGTACAGGACGAAGAGTGTATGAGGATGGATCACACTACCGATGTTGCTAACTTCACCACCTGCAACTCTAAGAAAAGGAAGAACAATCATCAGAGGAAGGATGCTTCTAAAGTCCAAAGGCCCAATCCTAATACAAGTGCACCTTCCAGCTCTAAGAACTCCTTAGGCAGAATCCACTGCAAGTTCTGTAAAAAGACAGGACACATGCAGAAGGAATGCCCTGATTTTAAGGAGTCGCTAGCTAAGAAAGGTAACAATTATTTTATGATACTTGAGTCCTATAATTTAAATGTTCCTGCTAATTCTTAGTGGTTTGATTCTGGTTCTATGGTTCATGTTACCAATTCAACTCTGGGATTCCTTACAATCCGGAAGCTAGAAAGAAACTGTAACACCCCGAAAACGGCTTTGGTAATCAAACCACGTTAATAGTAAAGACGGGTAAAATACCTTTAGTGGTAAAAATTTACCCGGTAAACATTAGGATTTAAATAATTAATCCTAATAATAAATAAAAAGTGAATAAAAGCTTTTAAGAAATAAAAGCTTGGAAGGCCCGAGTTAACGGGACCTAAAATAAACTTAGTCATAAATATTCCCGAACCCGCTAAGTTAACTAGGAATATTTAACCCAGTTAATAAGTGGGAAAATTGTTAAAAGAAATAAGTAGGTTGTGGCCTACTTAATAACGAACCAAACACGAGGGGTTAAAGCAGGATAACTAGAAAAGTTATTTAATAAAAACAAACACAAACACACACACACACACAGTGTGTGTTCTGGATCGAGCTCAGGGGCGACCAAGAAGGGTCAAACCCTAATCAACACAATTTCATCAAATTGAAGGGCAAATCAAGTCCAAATCAAAATCCGAGTATGAATTAGTGATCTCCATTGAAAAAGGAGTCATGAGGTATGTAAATTTCTTGAGAAATCTCTAGTTGAAATTCTGAGCAAACCTAGAGAACTCGAATCTGAACTTGCATGTTTGTTGTTTGGGTGAAATTAGTGATGAAACTAGTCTAGGAGTAAACCCTAGTCATGTACTTGTTGAATTGATGTTCATGGTTGCGAATCCATGATCATACACTCATGTGTCAAGTGGGTTTTGATTATGTAGTAAAGATGATGATGTACACATGTTTAAAAACATCATAGTTGCTAGTAGGAACAAGATACTTGAACAATTTGTAAGTTTGAGTAATTGATCATAAGTGATAGTGGTGAATTTTGATGTTAATCTTGGTAAAAATAACTAGTTAGGAACTAGTTAGTAAATATGTAAAATCATGCACATTAGGTGTTTGTTAAAATGCCTAAATGAGAACTAAGTGTTGATAATGTGCCTAATTGAGTCTTGTGAACTTGATAGTGCAATCATATGTGTTAATTGGTGATTTGACTTTTAAATAGTCAAACCGACCATTAATAAGATCGAATGGTAATTGTGATAGAAAATATGTAAGATGGAATAGTCATAATTAATGATGACTAATATAACCGTCTTACGAATTATGATGATAGTTTGACGCTTGACAAGCTAGGTGGAGGCTTGGAAAGGAAGCGGGTCAAACGAAGCAAGAATGGCGGAAAAGCATAATTCGGATGCAAGGTAAGTATAGCTTACACTAGTCTTAAATTGTGGAATGTTTCTTATCATATAAATTATGAATGAGATATCTAAACAATTGAAATATGATGTTCCGTCGTGTAGTCGAACGGAACAAGAAAATCAAAGATGATAGAAACCATAATAATGGTTAAAAAGAAGTAAATCGATAAATTGGTCATATTATGTCGAAAGAAATACACGGTTTATATTTAAAATTTCCGTATGGTGTTAAACGGGAAGAGTCATGTAGAGGTGATGATAATAAATATCATTTCGCAAAGATAAATGGTCAATTCGGCCAAACGGGTCAAAAGGTGTTTTAGAAACCATAATAATGGTTAAAAAGAAGTAAATCGATAAATTGGTCATATTATGTCGAAAGAAATACACGGTTTATATTTAAAATTTCCGTACGGTGTTAAACGGGAAGAGTCATGTAGAGGTGATGATAATAAATATCATTTCGCAAAGATAAATGGTCAATTCGGCCAAACGGGTCAAAAGGTGTAGACAACACCTTTTGACTATATAGACTAATGATTCTTTTGTCGAGTCATATGCTTACAGAAATAGATATCCAATGGATATTCGCATCGTTCTTAATTAGCGAATATAAAGCAAGGTATTAAAATTGGGTCTATTTGTTGATCCAAGCCAGGTACGCTTATTTATGATGTATGTAAAAGTGCTAATTTGGTCGAATAATTGGTGATAGCCCTTCATTGTAAAAGAAGGACCAAAATCGACCAAAACGCCCTTGTAGGCTAAATTGAACAAACAACTCTTAGAGGTTGTTTGGAAAGGAGTCTTATGATTAAACAAAAGTTTAGAACGAGTACGGGTAGTGAAAGACGTAATTCTTGGGTCAAAAGACTCCATATGAGTCTTTGCCGTAAAATGATATTTCAAGAGGTTTAAATTCGGAACACATAGATATCTACTTTAAATCCAACACACATTTAGTTGTGATGGAAGAGTACTAGATAAGAGATATAGGTTACAACGCTAGATTAGAATGAAAGTGAAATTTAGCTTAAAAGTGCTTAAAATATCCTTAACGGGTCAAAATAAGCATACTAGTGAAAACGGGTTTAATTTGTGAATAAACCTATGATTAGAACCTAATATGGTATATCACAATTATTTGATGAAGTGTACGAAATATAGGAATCAGATAAATACGTTTATTTGATAAAATGCATAATCGGGTCAAAATTTGGTATAAAGGGTAATAAGCCGAAGACTTAGAAGTCTTAAATTTTGTTAAGCCGAATGTCGGATTTTAACTCCAAATGATGGAGAATCAAATTACAAACACGTAGGAAGAAACGGTAGGCCAAACGGACAAGCGGTTTGAAAGATACGGAAGATTTCGTGTCAAATTACGGCAAAAATGGAAAACTGGATGCTGGGTCCACCGTAAATTACGGTGCCTCCGTAATTTACGGTGGAGATGAAAAGCCTTACGGTGGCCCCCTACTGGTTTACTGTAGGGGCATGTAAAACCAGTGGGCACCGTAAATTACGGTGCCACCGTAATTTACGGTGGAGGTCAGGTTGAAATTTTTGTTTTTGTTATCAATTGTTTCTCGGACTCGTTTAGACACGTTTTAAGTCCTGTATGACTAAAGCATTTCATGTTTATGAAATGTAGGTACACCTTGGATGCCGGAAGACGATCAAGCTCAACGAAGAACCGAACATGATATAGATACACGCTTCCGCACTTTGCCATGTTGTAAATCACCTAGGGTCAAAACCATTAAAACATTAGTTTTGACTTTGATACATAAGGATTAAACATATGATCACGTGATGTAGAATAACTCATGATTTGTAAAAGTTTTAATAAACCCGTATTTTTATAGCATGTGTAGTCTTAACTACACATCTAATCGTTGGTAATTACATACAAAATCGTTAATTAGTAACTAGGATGTTACAAGTTGGTATCAGAGCCTTGGTTTAAGAGATCCGAGTATGGTGGGGAGGAACCATGCTTGGACTTAAACCTTATGCTCTTGACAAAGAATAGTGTTCGGTTCGAAGCTTGATCGCAAATCCGGTGAGTAAAAGTATGTTAATAGTCTAGCATGCTAAAGTGTTATAAACAACACATAGGGCTATCGTGTGATACACGTTACCCCAATTAAAATGATTGATATAGTTGACGAAAATACGCGCGTTGACGCGTATAGTAGAAGAAGCCTTGTATTATAATACGGGCGATTATTGAAGTTGACGTTACTAATTTTGTGAATGTTTTAATTGAAGGACACTCGCGTTTGAAGACGACGAGAGTCAAACGAATTGTGGATATAATGATGGAATGGTCCGAAGTATGACGAGAGGAGCATGCTCACCGAGGACTAAATCGCATAACGACCGCGAACAAGGTTAATGGCAAGGAACGCCCGTTGGGGCAAACATTACCAGGTGCACATTTTAAATAATCGCACAAATAGTAATATGCAACAAATAAGTAGAAATTGAAAGTTGCATATGTAGATTAAAAACTTGGAAAAAACCCGAATAGAAAATGTATTCGGAATATTGTTTCCAAGAGAAACAAATAGAGGCGTTACTTACATAGGGCGTGATGTGAAAACTATAAAAGGGTCATGTGTGTCATGTGTTAATCGCTTACTCTGGCCAAGTAAGTAGTGGCATATGATACCATGAACTTCTTATGGCGGACACGTTTACATCCGATATAGTAAGGACGGTGTGAATGGGGGCTAACTTAAAAGTACCCAAATGAATCAGATAAGCAAAATGTTTGATGATAATGTGAACGCACAACCGAGTGACGGAAGCGTATTACATCAGGATAATGAGCCCGAATGAAGGGACAAACAAGAATGTAAAATGATTTAGACAAGTATTGGGAGGGAGTGTACTTACACTCGAACCCAGAAAACACAAGCATGTAAAATGATTTAGACAAGTATTGGGAGGGAGTGTACTTACACTCGAACCCAGAAAACACAAGCATGTAAAATGATTTAGACAAGTATTGGGAGGGAGTGTACTTACACTCGAACCAAGAAAACACAAGCATGTAAAATGATTTAGACAAGTATTGGGAGGGAGTGTACTTACACTCGAACCCAGAAAACACAAGCATGTAAAATGATTTAGACAAGTATTAGGAGGGAGTGTACTTACACTCGAACCCAGAAAACACAAGCATGTAAAATGATTTAGACAAGTATTGGGAGGGAGTGTACTTACACTCGAACCCAGAAAACACAAGCATGTAAAATGATTTAGACAAGTATTGGGAGGGAGTGTACTTACACTCGAACCCAGAAAGCACAAGCATGTAAAATGATTTAGACAAGTATTGGGAGGGAGTGTACTTACACTCGAACCCAGAAAACGCAAACATGAAAAATGATTTAGACAAGCAATGGGAGGGAGTGTACTTGCACTCGAACCCGGAAAATGCAAATATGTCCCTTAACGGGTCATTTTTGTAAAACGTCGAACTTAAAGACAAAGTCAGAATATAAAAATGAAGCGAGGTCTTAATGCATACCGGGAGGATTGCAATAATAACGACTTTGGTAAAACACCCGGTTGATAGGTAAGAATTAAACACATGCGTAAACCGAGAAACGAGAACATGAATTTAAAGTCAAAAGACTCGGATTATGAGTTATGACTAAAAGACCATAAAATTTTTTTTTTTCGTAAACAGAAATTCTGATCGTTATATTCAACTATTTTGAGATTGAACGGGTTGAATAAAGTATAATGCTTGAAGGCGTAAGTAAGCGCAAGCCAGATAACGGTAAGCTTGAGACAAATGAATTTCAAACGTAAAAAGAGTGCTTTGACACCAAATATATATTTTAATAAGACACGAGTAAAAAGAGTGATCTACGGGATCAACATAACCTTTAGGGTTATAAACAAATGAGAGATATACGGACTAAAACGACCCACGGGTCATGATTAGAAAGAAGTTATAAGGACTTTGCCTTAAAGAGGTGAATGTCTAATCAAAAATAGCCCATAAGGCTAAGTGATAAAACCTACGGGTTAGATGGAATAAAGCGAGGAAATCAGTTAAGAATCCCCGCATAAAAACTAAGACTGTAAAGGATTAAATTACGGACTGTCAATATCCCAGTATGGATGATTGACACAAGTTAAAGAAAAGATCCTAAAACTAAAACTTCGGTTTTAGTAAGAAATAATGTTTTTACAAACATAAATTCTGATAGGAATTTAAATAGTAAATATGAAAGATACAAGTCTTGACACTGATAGGCGCAAGATGATATATTCGAAAAGTGATATTCTCAAAAATGAAAGGTTGATATAAATTAAACATGATGTAACACAATCACGGTCAAGAAATGTAATGTGAAGTAGAATCACAATATAACCAAGCAAGCGGTAAAAAGGAACTGGACAAATAAGTCTAGTTAATGAAACCGGTTAAAGTCAGCAATTTAAGTTAAGAAATTTGGTTCGCTTGTAAACGGTAAATTCGGTATAACTAAACCGAATAAGTAAATTTGAAAATAAAAGGAATTGTCGCTAGAAGTGAAAGATTTCACTAGAAACCTTTAAACGGGTCAAAGTAATGGATTCATAAAGAATTCGATAGTATATGAAAGCGAGGAATATCGCTAAGTTAATTAAACTAGTGGAAATAACGAGATTACGTTATTTCCAGTCGCATTATGTCATGTAAGATACATAGATGATTAATAACCAAAAGAATATTACCATACTTTTCTGATAATACTAACAATCGGTTAAGATATGAGAAATGCTTAATTGATTATCGAGAGCAAATACATGGAGTTGAACTCAATAAATTAAGTAAGAAAAGGTTTCGAGGACGAAACCTCTTTAAGGGGGGTAGACTTGTAACACCCCGAAAACGGCTTTGGTAATCAAACCACGTTAATAGTAAAGACGGGTAAAATACCTTTAGTGGTAAAAATTTACCCGGTAAATATTAGGATTTAAATAATTAATCCTAATAATAAATAAAAAGTGAATAAAAGCTTTTAAGAAATAAAAGCTTAGAAGGCCCGAGTTAACGGGACCTAAAATAAACTTAGTCATAAATATTCCCGAACCCGCTAAGTTAACTAGGAATATTTAACCCAGTTAATAAGTGGGAAAATTGTTAAAAGAAATAAGTAGGTTGTGGCCTACTTAATAACGAACCAAACACGAGGGATTAAAGCGGGATAACTAGAAAAGTTATTTAATAAAAACAAACACAAACACACACACACAGTGTGTGTTCTGGATCGAGCTCAGGGGCGACCAAGAAGGGTCAAACCCTAATCAACACAATTTCATCAAATTGCAGGGGCGAATCAAGTCCAAATCAAAATCCGAGTATGAATTAGTGATCTCCATTGAAAAAGGAGTCATGAGGTATGTAAATTTCTTGAGAAATCTCTAGTTGAAATTCTGAGCAAACCTAGAGAACTTGAATCTGAACTTGCATGTTTGTTGTTTGGGTGAAATTAGTGATGAAACTATGTCTAGGAGTAAACCCTAGTCATGTACTTGTTGAATTGATGTTCATGGTTGCGAATCCATGATCATACACTCATGTGTCAAGTGGGTTTTGATTATGTAGTAAAGATGATGATGTACACATGTTTAAAAACATCATACTTGCTAGTAGGAACAAGATACTTGAACAATTTGCAAGTTTGAGTAATTGATCATAAGTGATAGTGGTGAATTTTGATGTTAAGCTTGGTAAAAATAACTAGTTAGGAACTAGTTAGTAAATATGTAAAATCATGCACATTAGGTGTTTGCTAAAATGCCTAAATGAGAACTAAGTGTTGATAATGTGCCTATTTGAGTCTTGTGAACTTGATAGTGCAATCATATGTGTTAATTGGTGATTTGACTTTTAAATAGTAAAACCGACCATTAATAAGATCGAATGGTAATTGTGATAGAAAATATGTAAGATGGAATAGTCATAATTAATGATGAGTAATATAACCGTCTTACGAATTATGATGATAGTTTGACGCTTGACAAGCTAGGTGGAGGCTTGGAAAGGAAGCGGGTCAAACGAAGCAAGAATGGCGGAAAAGCATAATTCGGATGCAAGGTAAGTATAGCTTACACTAGTCTTAAATTGTGGAATGTTTTCTTATCATATAAATTATGAATGAGATATCTAAACAATTGAAATATGATGTTTCGTCGTGTAGTCGAACGGAACAAGAAAATCAAAGATGATAGAAACCATAATAATGGTTAAAAAGAAGTAAATCGATAAATTGGTCATATTATGTCGAAAGAAATACACGGTTTATATTTAAAATTTCCGTACGGTGTTAAACGGGAAGAGTCATGTAGAGGTGATGATAATAAATATCATTTCGCAAAGATAAATGGTCAATTCGGCCAAACGGGTCAAAAGGTGTTTTAGAAACCATAATAATGGTTAAAAAGAAGTAAATCGATAAATTGATCATATTATGTCGAAAGAAATACACGGTTTATATTTAAAATTTTCGTACGGTGTTAAACGGGAAGAGTCATGTAGAGGTGATGATAATAAATATCATTTCGCAAAGATAAATGGTCAATTCGGCCAAACGGGTCAAAAGGTGTAGACAACACCTTTTGACTATATAGACTAATGATTCTTTTGTCGAGTCATATGCTTACAGAAATAGATATCCAATGGATATACGCATCGTTCTTAATTAGCGAATATAAAGCAAGGTATTAAAATTGGGTCTATTTGTTGATCCGAGCCAGGTACGCTTATTTATGATGTATGTAAAAGTGCTAATTTGGTCGAATAATTGGTGATAGCCCTTCATTGTAAAAGAAGGACCAAAATCGACCAAAACGCCCTTGTAGGCTAAATTGAACAAACAACTCTTAGAGGTTGTTTGGAAAGGAGTCTTATGATTAAACAAAAGTTTAGAACGAGTACGGGTAGTGAAAGACTTAATTCTTGGGCCAAAAGACTCCATATGAGTCTTTGCCGTAAAATGATATTTCAAGAGGTATAAATTCGGAACGCATAGATATCTACTTTAAATCCAACACACATTTAGTTGTGATGGAAGAGTACTAGATAAGAGATATAGGTTACAACGCTAGATTAGAATGAAAGCGAAATTTAGCTTAAAAGTGCTTAAAATATCCTTAACGGGTCAAAATAAGCATACTAGTGAAAACGGGTTTAATTTGTGAATAAACCTATGATTAGAACCTAATATGGTATATCACAATTATTTGATGAAGTGTACGAAATATAGGAATCAGATAAATACGTTTATTTGATAAAATGCATAACCGGGTCAAAATTTGGTATAAAGGGTAATAAGCCGAAGACTTAGAAGTCTTAAATTTTGTTAAGCCGAATGTCGGATTTTAACTCCAAATGATGGAGAATCAAATTACAAACACGTAGGAAGAAACGGTAGGCCAAACGGACAAGCGGTTTGAAAGATACGGAAGATTTCGTGTCAAATTACGGCAAAAATGGAAAACTGGATGCAGGGTCCACCGTAAATTACGGTGCCTTCGTAATTTACGGTGGAGATGAAAAGCCTTACGGTGGCCCCCTACTGGTTTACGGTAGGGGCATGTAAAACCAGTGGGCACCGTAAATTACGGTGCCACCGTAATTTACGGTGGAGGTCAGGTTGAAATTTTTGTTTTTGTTATCAATTGTTTCTCGGACTCGTTTAGACACGTTTTAAGTCCTGTATGACTAAAGCATTTCATGTTTATGAAATGTAGGTACACCTTGGATGCCGGAAGATGATCAAGCTCAACGAAGAACCGAACACGATATAGATACACGCTTCCGCACTTTGCCATGTTGTAAATCACCTAGGGTCAAAACCATTAAAACATTAGTTTTGACTTTGATACATAAGGATTAAACATATGATCACGTGATGTAGAATAACTCATGATTTGTAAAAGTTTTAATAAACCCGTATTTTTATAGCATGTGTAGTCTTAACTACACATCTAATCGTTGGTAATTACATACAAAATCGTTAATTAGTAACTAGGATGTTACAGAAACCAAAGAACGCTTAAGGTTGGGGATGATCGAGAATTAGAAGTGAAGGCCATTGGAACATTACAATTATTTATGAAAACTTGTTTATGTATTAAACTTTATGATACCTTATATGTTCCTGAGGTAACTCGGAACCTTGTATCAGGACCAAAGTTAGACATGGACGGTTTTATTGTTTCCCATGGTCATCGCAAACTCTCTATCCTCTGTGATTCTGCTCTTTATGGTACTGGTATTCTGGATGGTGGTCTCTATAGATTATAACTGGATGATAATTTTTCCAAATCTTTGTTGTCATATAACATTAATGAATCTCTCACAAAGATGAAAGAGAAACGAGACTTAGAGACTTCGTCCATGTTATGGCATCAACGTTTAGGCCACATCTCAAGAGAACGACTAAATCGTCTCGTAAAGGATGAAGTCTTACCTCCTCTCGATTTCTCTGATTTTGGAACATGTGTCAAATGTCTTAAAGGTAAAATGACATTAGCGAATAAGAAAGGTGCCACTAGGAGCTCTAATTTATTAGAACTCATTCACACTGACATTAGTGGTCCCTACCAAATCGCTGGCATAACAGGACATACTTCATTTATCACATTCATTGATGATTATTCTCGTTACATGTACTTGTATCTTATTAAGGAAAAGTCTGAATCTCTTACAACTTTTAAAGATTATAAGGCTGAATTTGAAAAGCAATTAGATCGTCAGATTAAAGTTGTTAGATCAGATAGAGGCGGTGAATATTATGGAAGACATACTGATGTGGGTCAAGCTCCTGGTCCATTTTATGAGTTTTGTAAGGGCCAGGGGATCGTGAACCAATACACCATGCCTGGTACATCTCAGCAGAATAGTGTCGCTGAAAGAAGAAACCGTGCCCTTATGAACATGGTGCGCAGTATGTTAGCCAACACTAATTTACCTTTATTCCTCTGAACTGAAGCGTTAAAAGCAGCTGTTCATATACTCAATAGAGTTCCTTCTAAGTCTGTCCCTAAACTCCTTATGAACTTTGGCTAGGAAGGAAACCGAGTCTTAAATATATGAAAGTATGGGGCTGCATTGCTGAAGCAAAACTTTACAATCCTTTCCTAAGGAAACTTGACCCTAAAACAGTTACCTGTTTCTTGGTCGGGTATCCTGATAATTCAAAGGGTTATCGTTTATATTGTCCTTCCCATGTCACCCGTATTGTTGAAACCAAGCGTGCCGCGTTCCTTGAGGATTTCAAGGTCAGTGGGAACAGTACCAACAAGAATTGCAAGAAGTACAAGACGCGGGGGGGAGAGACTCGTCGCTTACCATTACTCCGATTACTCCTCTTGTACCCAATGCAACTACTGCACCTGAAGCTACTGCACCAACTCCAAATTTACCTCCATAATCAGAACCCATTATATTTCATGACGAAGGCACATCAAACGCTCAACACCAAGACAACGTTGAACCCGATAATCCACTCAGGAGGTCATCTAGGCAAATAAAGCCTACTAATTGGGATGATTATGTTACCTACCTGACTGAAATGGATCCCGGAAAGCTCAATGACCCAATCTCTTACAATGAAGCCATTAGCAGTGATCAGTCTTCTGAATGGAATAAAGCAATGATTGATGAGCTTGAATCCATGAAGAAAAATGACGTTTGGGATTTGGTAGAATTACCCAACGGAGTCAAACCCGTAGGATGTAAATGGGTGTTCAAAACAAAACTGGATCCGAATGGAAATGTTGAATGCTATAAAGCAAGATTGGTTACAAAGGGCTACACTCAGAAAGAGGGAATTGATTATCAAGAGACGTTTTCACCTGTCTCTCGTAAAGATTCATTAAGGATCGTCATGGCCCTAGTAGCTCATTTTGATTTGAAGTTACATCAGATGGACGTTAAAAATGCTTTCCTTAATGGAGACTTAGACGAAGATGTTTACATGAAACAACCTGAAGGCTTTAAACCTGAAGGTCAGGAGCATCTAATCTGTAAGTTGAAGAAATCCATTTACGGGTTAAAACAAGCATCACGTCAGTGGTACCTCAAGTTTGATGAAGTCATGAAGAAACAAGGTTTTATGAAGAATCAAGTGGATCAATGCACCTACCTCAAGATGAGTGGGAGCAACTTTACTATTCTTGTCCTTTACGTAGATGATATTCTATTGGTAAGTAATAGTTTAGACATGTTGCATGAGTCGAAGCAGTTACTCTCGCATAACTTCGACATGAAGGATCTCGGAGATGCTTCTTACATCATTGGCATCGAAATCCACCGAGATAGACACAATGGGATCTTAGGATTGTCTCAAAAGGCTTACGTAGATCATGTCCTTACACGTTACAACATGCAACAGTGCAAACCCTCCGTCGCTCCAATAGTTAAAGGAGATGTTTTCGGTTCATTCCAGTGTCCGACAACAGAGGTTGAGAAGGAGCAAATGAGCCAAATACCTTATGCATCAGTAGTCGGGAGCCTGATGTATGCTCAAGTCTGTACTCGCCCAGATATCGCTTATATTGCTGGAATGCTAGGCCGTTATCAGACTAATCCTGACCTAGATCACTGGAAAACAGCTAAGAAGGTACTTCGATATCTGCAAGGGACGAAAGACTATAAACTGACTTATAAAAGAAGTGATCATTTAGAAGTGGTGGGCTATTCTGATTCTGACTTTGCCAAATGCAAAGATGACAAGAAATCCACTTCGGGCTATTTCTTTATGTTAGCAGGCGGCCCTATCTCTTGGAAGAGTCATAAACAATAGTTAACCACAACTTCCATAATGATGGCAGAGTACATTGCGGTTTTTAATGCAACCTGTCATGGAATGTTGATTAGAAATTTGATCACAGGACTCAAAGTCGTTAATTCCATTTCTAAACCATTGAAGCTTTATTGTGATAACTCAGCTGCCGTTAGTTTCTCAAACAGTAACAGTTCGACTGGAGCTAGTTTATATCTCGATACAAAATATCTGTTCGTACGTGAACGAGTTGACGAAAATAATCTTTGTATCGAGTATAATAGTACTAAAGATATGCTTGCAGATCCGATGACTAAAGGTTTCCCTCTTAAGGTTTACGAAGAACATGTTCGGAATATGGGATTTAGTAAAGACCTTATTTGAGCATATTGTACTAGCTTATGTTTTATGATTAATGAAATTTGCTCAGTTTGATTTTGTATGTCTCTTAGAATATGTTCAACCGGTAAAATGGCATATAGACAAATAAAGTTACAAATCAAACAAAGGGCTTATGCGTATTTTGATCATGACGATTAGGTTTTAAATTAAGGCTATAGTATGACTAATGGGGGTCCTGAGTCGCATAATGATTCAACGGTTGTATTTCTCTGCTATAGTACTTGTTTAAGGCTAAAATGAGTGTTAACTCCTGATCAGGCTTATCTAATACTCATAGTAAATGATTACTCGGCTAAGTGGGAGAATGTAAGATTAAATACATTATGTTTTAATATTTAATCTAGTAGCCATTATAATCATTTACATTATATAGATCAAAATATATAATAACCTATTAAATAATTAGTTGGTAATTGTTGATGGACCATATTACCCTTATTAACTAATTAGGTTTCCTCTTGGGTGCTTATATAAGGAGACTTATGTGGAGGTTAAAAGGTTACACACTTAGACACATAACCTAATTAGCATAACATTATAATCGACCTCCTCTCCATAGCCGATACCCTTTTCGGTTTACATCATCACCATCATCAGTCAGCACCCTAAGGAGGAACCAGATCACACTGACAAACATGTCAAACTCGATGACATCATCTATCACTGAATTCTCCAATACATTGTCTGCTGTAACAAGTATGTTTACATGTTTTCCATTATAATTAAACAGAACTGATCCAACACACATTAGTACACTGACCATATTGTTATTGTTTACCCTTTCTCATTATATGGTAACTCAAAACATGTTGCTTCGAGAATAATAAGGTAGCGTCCGATGTTAGCAACACAATGCTACATTGACGACCTATAATACTTGATAGGACCACATGTTTTCTGATAGAAGAAGCAAATGGTGAGAAGTACGTAAATAATTACCTTTACTAGGGTTTATATACTTTGTCAAAATAGGTTGGTACAAACACTTAGTAAAGTTCTTAGTCCGGGTCTTATCTACCACTTAACAAGTAATACGATTTGGACTGTGCTTATACTTTTAAATATTTTACGGTTGATTTTTTGCTTATGTTGTGTTTTGTTGAAAAGATACAAGTTGTCTATTATCTTAAAGTTCCAATGGGTTGTGTGTTTGATATTTATTTGTTTTGTGTTATGTTTGAAATTATCTTAAAGTTCTAATGGGTTGTGTGTTTGATATTTATTTGTTTTATGTTATGTTTGAACTTATACGTTACTAGCCTAAGATCCCGCGAGTTTCGCGGGTGGCTTAATACAAACATATAATATCTACTGACATTGAAGCCCATGTAAATAATCATTTTTGTTCTAGGCCTTTCTAAAGTTAGGCTTCACATCTAAGGGTCGCCAGATGGATATCTTCTGGACCAAATATTAAAGCACCAAACAAAACTTTAAACATGATTACTACCAGCATAATTATTTACCACATATATTATCGACAAAACATACATTTGCTAAACGTTGGGGTTAGCAATCAGCAACCTGTTGAGATTCCTATAATTACGAAGCACGAACTGACCTTCATTCTCCAAACCAGCTTGTAGCATAAAGTTTTCCCATCCTCTTAACGCATACCTAATCCTGCCATGTGCAGTTTCAAAGGAAAAACATTAAAGAAATAATCCTTTGACAGAAATAAACATTCAAGTACTAATGAAATTAGTAAACTACAATGAATTGAAAAAAGGAAGTAACGCAAAAATCACAAGTCATTAAAGACTTCTTTATACACCACATTTGATGTTTTATCTGTAGGCTTCCCATCTTTGTCTAATATTAGTAGTTTAACACCATCTCTTGTTTTAACTCTAGATAACGCGACATACAACTGACCATGAGTGAAAACCGGTTTTTCAGGTACAAACCAACCCTAGAAAGTGATTGGCCTTGGCTTTTGTTGATAGTCATGGCAAACATACAGCTACCTACCACGGGCATGCCTACGGAGAAATTACATACACAACTTACAATGCTTAACTAATGTTAACACCAATACAGTTGATAAGATACTCCTAATGGTGCCTAACCAAAATACGAATTGCATTTCAAAATCACACCTACTTATCAATTACATACTCAACTCATAATTTTAAACTAATATTAACACCACACATTTAACCAAAACTAATCCTCAGTCACGACTTCAAAAGTGTGCTTTTCATCTCAACTGAAAAGTTAACAAAATAGAAATCGAACTCATCCAATAAAATTGTCAGCAAGCAACAAATTTAAAGAAACTGGATAAACCATGAGGCACATAGAAAACAAATTAGATACACACAACATGATTGAAAAAGAATTTGGTAAGAGAACATTTTGTGAATGACCTAACAACGTATAAAGCATAAAAAGCGACTTACCTTCAGAAACTTTAGGAAGCTTGAAGCTAATGAACAGATTGTATACATGCCTTTCATCTGCATTTACCAATGATATTAACAAAATTCTATGAAGGAAATTTATTATGGAACTCTCGGGTTTATAAAGAAAATAAAACAACCAACTTACTATTGATATAAATAGAACGAAAAGATAAATACGATGAAATTACATTTTTTCTGTTGTTATACGTTCCGAAACAATTTGACTCTAATATTTGCCAAATTTTTTGGAGTGGAAAAAAGAGTTGGGGATTCATGTAGAGTATAAGAGTAGAAAATTTGTTTTTGTGTGACCAGAAAAGTACATCAACAACAAATGACAGCATAATTAAAGTTCACATAGCATATAGCAGCAGAGTAGAAAATGATAAAATTTAAAGATTTATGTTAAAGTCTAAACTTTAAAAAATAAATTAAATAATTTATCATGAGAGCAAGGGGATCCACAAAGTTAATGAGCATGCCGGAGACATTAGGACAATCTGAGAAAAAAGGTAAAATAATACACATGGTTTTAAACATAACCTTATGTGAAAGTGAAGTTGCAAGTTTGTGAACAAATAATATACCACTTATTATTTCTATTGCGATTAAATCACTCAAAATAAGATGCATAAAAGTTAGACTGCAAGTTGTCGGCAATTATAATTAGTAAAATACAGATAACGAATTTTTATGGTTAAACCATGCACCTATGAGGCTACAATGAGATCTGAACTGTTGTCAATAGAGTTAATACCCTCTTTCAAGAATATTGCCAATCATTACCTCCTATTAAAAGGAGGAGCAACACCAATACCCAGATTCAAATATATGAATTGGTTATAGTTTGTAATAAAAAAAGACACAAATCACTACCAGTTCTTTCAAAATACATGTATTGTAGTAAGGTAATTTAGTATGTTACACACAGATAAGTTGAATAATAGCTTCATTTTCATCAGCATTCTCTATCAGGAGTTATGCATTGTTTGTATCTTAAAGACCATCGTCACCAACACAGGTAATTATGCAATCAAGAGCCACCGACTCAACCGCTAACCAACACGTGTTGTAACAGAGATCAAACTTCAGAGATTAGCATCATGACCAAAAATAAATACAAAACCCCTATAACTCATAACACAAAAAACATAAACTCACTGATGAACAATGAAGAAAAAACCCCACATATCATCTTACATAATACAATCGTCGATTTTCCGTTGACGTTTACCCCTACAACCATCATCGGTGAACTTTTCCGGTAGGACAATCAAAAAGCGTTGGTGTCATTGAAACCCAAAAGCCCCGTCGTCGTTGTCGGTGGCGGCAGCGGATCAGACCACTGTCGCTTGAATCATCCTTAAGCCTTTGTGCCTTATGTCCCACCCTGGTACATGCATAATTCACAACAATATGTGCAACCATGTACGCCTGTATTTTCCAGCCTTACACCATTACAAAACAATCCCATTTTGACAGCCATATAATGTTGTATTTTGCATCCTTATACCAATGCATAACATTCCCATTTTAAATCCTTCTAATGATCTTAAATTTTAATAAAATATCCTAGGAGGTGATAGTAAGAATTCGGGCACATATAATCCTTTTCACTTTTAGATAAGCCTGTGTTTTAAAACATTTACCCATTTAACCCGTTAAGAAAAGTATTTAATAAAAAAATACTTATTATATTAGCTTATGTTAATTTACAATTTACAAAAGTAATAAGAGCCCAGTCCAGTTGGTGCAACACGGCCCAACACATCCAACGGAACAGCTGCAAGTTCTCTTTGATTTAACAAACACCTAAAATTTGATATCCCTAACATGAGTGAAGATTTTTCAATTTTCACCTCATATAACATTGCTCACTAAATCATTGAAACAAAGCATGCACTTTAAGCCCATTAATAAAAAAAGGGTCAAATTTTACCTTTCTTTTTGCAACTGCATTTGCAATTCATCCATAAAAATATAAGGCTCTCTATAAGCAACAAATATGAATAAGAACAAAATCTAATTGCCAACCCCTTTTATTTTTAAGCATTCCCAATGGAACCATACATGATTTATCATTGATCCTCATCATTAAGGAGTAGAGTAAGCCCAAAGTGTCAAAAAGGTATAAAAATAACTTAAAATGTAAAGGGTCAAAAATAGCCAAAAGTGGTTTGAATGTAACCTCCTAAATGATCTTATTTTAAAAGTTCTAATAAGTATTGAACTAATATATTTTTAGTATACTGTATAAAATAAACTAACTATTTGTTAAAAATATTGCAAAACGTGGAGAAGTTACCACATAGATGTGTCAAAGATGTAACACGATTATTTGGTAAGTAATTAGTTTGACCCTGAAATTCATATGATAATTGTCTTTTGTTTTTTTTTTAATTTACAGGATTTGTCCTCTTTGTCAAACCTCAGGTCTTTTCAAACACCTTTGACCTATGAGATCAAATGAGTTCAGTTATAAGCTACATCATTTACATGAATTCAACATCTAGTTTTATAATGAATATTAAATATACAAATAATTTTTATAAGTGATGTATTTGCAATTAACTCTAACAGAATATGAAAACTTAATAGGTTTGACTTCCAAAGTCAAACCACAAAAGTAGCATCATTTCCATAAATAAGTTTGATTCCAAAATTATTAGATTACTGGCTACTGAAACTTGACTTGACTTTTCATTGCATACATACCATTATTCTTGTATATAATGCAAAAGATACCAAAAAAAAAAAAAGAATCGCAAAAAAAATAGTGATTTCGAAAGAATGTGTCAAGATTGATGGTTTTCAGTCAAAATTTTCTCAAGAAAACATACTTCCAAGTTCCAACATAAATTTTTAAGAGCCTACGCTATACGACTATACCCCGTAACGGTACTTGTTTGATTTCAAATTAGTAACATATATACTAAAACCTACATACCTAGAATCATATTAGAACATCTTAAATTAACAAAAAAAAAAACAAAGATATGAAGAGATGTAGATTTTGTACCAGTTTGATTTGATCTGATATGGTCTCTTTCATTTGCATCTGATAACACATGTTATCAACATGCATATTTTATTCACAAATTATAACATACACACATGTATTAATATCTTCCTTGATGGTATATTACATTTAACTAAAAAAATCATGGCTGGATAATATAGCACAACATAGCTGTTATCTTAATTGGTAAACAACTACCTTAGACCGAAGGTAATGAGAAGGAGTGGTGGAACTTTGATTGATGAGATCGACGGTTGGACCAAAAGCTTTTGACCATCCCATATTTATACCAAGGTTGTGGAGTGATAGAATTATGACTAAGTACCTTAGAAGAGCTCTACCCATTAACTTATTGCTTCCATCATAGTTGATTCCTGCAATATTATAACTTTTATTTAACACACCTTTTGATTTTTGCATACAATACACCCAAGATCAATCAGATATGAGGAGACCAATTTGAAAAGCATGGGAACCTAATCTGACTTTTCCAAGCTACAACTGCATTAAATAGCTTATACCCTATTGACCCGACACGCGTTATTGGGGCTGCTAACCGGTTTGACTATAGACTTCGTTTTGGCAAAAAAATACCCTATGGCACTATTTCATTTGACCCGTCAACTACAATTCTTAACTGGAACAGGCAAACCCTTCACTTAACAACAGAACGGGCAAGCAAAAAAAATGGATGTAATAATGAAAATGATTAATTAGAGTCGTATTTTGTTAAGAAGGGTCAACTAAAAAATATTTTTTTTTATTTTAAAAAAGAAAAAATGTGAAATAAGCAAAAACAACTGGATAACATATTTTATTTATCCAAATTTGCTTGCGTGCTAAATAATTGTACATAAACCTTCAAGTTTGAGCATGTATTACAGTTTTGGATCAACCCATCATAGCAAATTAAAAATTACTCACCGACGTTTGCCCTGTGAAGGTAGCCTTCTTTGCTCTCCACCAGATCTGCAACTTAGCCTTTTTTAACTAATTAGTTCATACCTAGGTACTATAATCTTCGGTTGTTGCTATAAAAGAAAGCAAATTTTAGTTGACTTTTATTTTGAGATATATTTGTGACAAAACCGTTTAAGGTACTATACATTAGCTGGTCTTAACAGGTAATAAGTTGTCTAGGCACCATTATGCATGCATAAATACTAAAAGAATTTATACAATGATATAAGTTATTTGAAACCATGTATCAACTCACAAAAGTCAACTACTCGTTAAACGCCTGTTTTAATGATTTACCAGGGCTTTAAAATTTGATTTCCAGGTCTCGTCAACCAGATTAATGCTAATACCATAGGCTACCACCAGTGTGTCTAGAAGCATAATCTACCGAGAGCAGGCTGCATAATATAACATCAAAATGAGTTGCATATTTATTTTTAAAATTCATTAATTAGAGTGAAGTCTAATGGAAAAGACAAAATATACCCTCGATTTAAGATACACTTGTTTAGGGTTGTCGTTGTAAAAAAATGATAGTTGAATTATTAGCCAAATGTCTAAACTCTAAACAACCATTTGAATAATCAAAAGCTGTAATGGACATTATTGGAACAACCTATTTAGAATGAAAAATTAAATAACAACCATAATTAACACATGACCATATTCCAAGTTATATATACAACATTCTTAAATAAATTTCAAAATAATCATAAGAACCATAATCATCATAATAACCCTAATTTATCTAATACTTCTAAAGCATAAACATAAATTTTTGTCTTAAACAAAAAGTGGGTCCCTTCTTTAGCTGGCAGTTTAATTAAAGAAACCTCAGCAAAGCAACATTTGGTCCTATCACAACCATTAAACCCTTAAATGAAAAACAATATCATGCAAGAACATGCAACCCTAAGTAACTAAAGTACAATTTCATCATTTTACACCATCATTCCCGCATATATCTATGAATTAAAAGCTATTTTGATAGATTCAGAATCAACACACTCTTGTGTTCAAACCAATGAGATCCAAGGGGAAAACTAACATTTGTAAGATAAAAACGAAAGAACAGGTTCTGATTACACCTTTATGGAGCAAAATCTGAAGAATAACAGTGATGAAATTGAAATATGAAACTCACGCGTTCTTCTTTCCTCCCTTATTTCCATTAGAAGATTCACTTATTGCCATCATTTTTGTACTGCCCCTATGAGCTTTGAGTAATACAATCACACGGTTAACATTAAAAGAATGGCATATACAACATATTGTACGCATATAACTTATCATTTTGCCTGAACATTTCCTAGTTTTATGAAAGTTTCTATTCACACAGAGCTCAAAAATTTGAATTGCAAAATTTAAGAACAAAACAGACAAATTAGATATAGAATTAGTTTCGTCAACAATATTATAGAACATACCAACCCGAGAGTGATGATATCGTTTCATGAGGCTCATTAAGTTTTCAACCGCAATCAACCCTAGCACAACAACCACAAACAATACTCATCGTCATCAACCACCATAGATTTGAACAGTAATCACAAAGTGCAAGAACTAAAAAGATGCAATACCTAAAATCCGTGAAAGCCTTCCACACAGTAATCAGAGAAACTGGAAGAGATAAAAAGATTCAGTATTAGAAGACAATACCATTTCTACTCGCAATAATCACAAATTGCAAGAACTAAAAAAAATGCAATACCTAAAATACTTAATAGCCTTCCACACATAATCCATATCCGCATCCTCTTCAACCACCAGTTTCACCATACGACCCCTCCACAAAGTCAAGACAACAATCGGTATTACAAATTCACGATCAGATTCAAGATTAATTAGGTATCAAATCAACTAAAGACTGATGAATGCATCTGAAAATGAATGACCCATATGAAAAAACTTATAAATTAGTGTATCAAATCAAAACCATAAAGAAAACAAATACTAAAAAACTGTAATCTAACCTAGAGAAGATTGATTATGTGAACGAACCAAGTTCACTGTGTGTGGATATCTTGCTAGAGAAGATTAAAAAAAAGATTAGGGTTTGGATATTTTTCAAATGAACATACAAATCTGAATAAACCAGATAGACCTAAGCAAAATACTCAATTCCCTTCTCCATATCTCATAACCAAAATCGTAGATCCGAAACCCTAATCCTGCAAAAACTCAAAATAGAAAACAAATTAACCTAATTAATCTAAAATTCACAATATCAAACTGTGAAACCCTAAAACAAATCAATGATTAATCTGTGTTATTATGGCATCCAACCGGTATCAAACCACATGACATTCAATCCGTATCATCAAACAGAAAAAATTAGGGTTCTCAAGAACATGAATGTTTAGTGAAAACATAAACTTTCGAACAATTGTCTACAAAAGATTCAAGAAAACACTTTGATTGTAACTATAAAGCGATAAAAAATCCCTCAAAATTCTTACAACAATCAATCGAAATACGAAAACAAAATTAATTTTGACAAAGTGAAAAAGGTAAACCAGAATACCTATTAGAAGATTGATCAGAGAAGAAAAATAGAATATACCAAGAAAAGGATCGGCCTTTTATTCCTCAGATTCATACTATGCGTTGTTTGTTGAATCTCTATTTTTGTAAAACCCTAAACAACGTACAAATGAAGAAGATGAAAGGGGATGAACAGGGAGAAGAGAGAATGGAGATTAGGGTTTCTGGATATAGAGGCGGATGAAAGAAAAAAAATACAGAGAGGGTTTTCAGAGGAGAAAAGGCGGTGGATTGAGAATGTGAATACGGAGGCGAGAGCGTGTTTTCCGCTCAAATTGATTCAGAATAGAATAATAAGATGCCAGGTGGCAACAAGTGGTTTAAGAAGATTGAAGGATCGTGAAACGACCTAATGACTCGATCAGAAGAGTGCTCAGACAGAATCAGAGGCGGAATTCATTGATTCTGTCTTTGTTTAGCTTGTATAACACTAGAAATCACTAATTTGTCTCAGTTTATTGATCTGATAATAGTTTACAAGCTGGAGACACTTTGACAGGGCTTCGCCGTCAAATACAAGAACTGATTACGTGATTTCGCTCGAGACTGCCTATATATAGGCTTGGGGTTCCGCTTGAACATGCATGAGCATTTCAAGCGGAATCAACATTACATAATATTTCGAGCGGAATCAACATATAACTCTCGAGCGGAATCAGGCTTATGGGTGAATTCGCTTGAAACTGACCCAAGGTCATTTCAAGCGGAATCAGCTCTAAGATTCACTTTCTCGATTCTCGTGCCCTATACAATCAGTTCTAAACTAAGACTCGAACGAAGATGAAGTCGACAGACAACTGCACCAACAGACTCCCCCTTGAATGTTGACGGAATCCTCAGTGAGAGTCTTCAATATGACGACTCTTTAATCTTGATCGGTCTTCTTCAGGAATTTTTCCTGGAATCATGTACCCGGATCTTTCTCTGGCTCTAACTCTCATCAGACTCCCCCTTTCATCAAGCTGGGATCTTTGTCTGGAATTTGTTATCACCTTTGAAATTACATCCTGGCTTTTTCTCTGATTAAGCTCTTCACAGGTTCTGATGCATCTCCTGGCTTTCTGTAGCAACAGGATCAGAAACCTTTCTTTCACCTACACATATCTCAAAACACTTATAAACAAATTTTCTCATTTAAAAGCTTATCAAATTTGAAACATTCTAAAATCTGATTCAAATTAAAGAATCATTTTAAACATTTCAAATCAATTATCCAAACCATCTGTTCATCATGTTTAGCTTTTGAAATTTGAAGATCAGCTCTTCATCATCAGTCGTCGAAAATCTTTTTGGATTTTTCAATTTATGAAACATAAATGCAAAAACAGAATTTAAATGCGGGAATGAAATATGTACAAACATAATTTTTGTGAGTTTGTGAAAGAGGATCATATCAGTTTTGAGACACATCAGTAGCACCGTTAAGCTTTTAGTCGTTTTAAGTTTTAAACGATTCACATAGATTAACGATATTGTTGTTCACTTAAACTCAATCTAAAAACTTTCGAAATGCTTACTGATACATTTAAGGTATATTAATTATGCACTAAGTTCTTATGGACCCCACGATCTCAGCATATCCCCTCATCATGCAATACACTGTCTCAAGTAATGCCTTTAAACTTTGATCAACTGTGATTTATGTGAAAAACAACGCAGAATGTTTAAACATTAACAATCAGGTCGATACTTCCGTATACGCAGAGAAAGTCGAATGTTTAAACAAAATAAAGAAAATAAAAACACGTTGAAATTGTTTAGGCTTTAACCACCAGGTCGATACTTCCGTATACGCAGAGGTGATCCAAAGCTTAAACGAAACACCAAAGAAAATAAAACATAACGTTTAGGCATTAACAACCAGGTCGATACCCACGTATACGCAGAGTATGTCCAATGCTTAAACAAAATAAAGAAATAAAACAAGTTTAAGTCTTTGCAAAAAGAAATACACAAACATAGCGTCATTTTTAGCAAAGTTGTGAAAGCTCACAGACTTAACCAGTTTTTATGCTTTTAGGCATTCAGCGATTACTGAGCAGGCACACAATCAAGAAGGACAAAACTAAGTACTATGCTTTCAATCATGTTTCCCACTAGAACTAGGCTTTTTCATTTATGTTTGTATTGTTATCGCAAATTTACTAGTCTAGCTGAGCATATCGTCACATCTTTAGTGAGATCGTTTATCACTTTTTAACTTTTCATTTCTTTAGCATGTTGTGATAGTCTACTGATTTTCTATCATTTCCTCTTGTATCAACAAACTTATTTTTGAATTTTTCAATGTTTTTGACTTTTTCAAATTTTATAATTTTTTTAAAATTTTTACTCCCCCTAAAATCAAAATATGTTTCAATTTTGATTTTCTGGGAAAATTTGAAATAACCTGTACAAACTTGACAACTTGATGAGAATAGCATCAAATCTCCATCCTCATGGCGTAAACAATCAGAACTCCCCCTCACAACAAACTATTTTCCCACTGTGATTTCAAAACACTTAAGTTTGTTTTAATCAAAATGGTTTTTCCGGAAAAATTAGTTTGTTTACCAACCATTTGTAGGTTCGGGGTCACTTCATCACTTTGTTCTCCTTAAACACATGAAAGATTTATCATTTCCGGTTTTAAAACTCAACACCATTTGTAGAAAATCAAGTACAATTTAATGTCCTTGATTAACCACTTGTCGATCGAAATATCACAGAAATGAATTTCTCAAGAAATGTGCCGATTCCTGTTCCACGCTTACCAACCAGGGAACTCCGGCAAGTCAGGTTTTTCTATTTAAACAGATTCACCCAAGCCTGACGATCCTTGGGTGATTTTGAATTCTTGTTCAACAATGGTGGAAAATTTGCATCATCCATTGTTAGACCTGAATTCTCCATTTTTATCTCAACACATGGCTCTTCTGGCTTTACTACACCAGAATCATTGCCTGAATGTGGCTTGTCTGACTTTGATGAGCCAGATTCATCGCCGACATGCGGCTCCTTTGTTTCCAAAGAAACAAATTCATTGCCAACCATTTTCTTCTTCTTCTCCTTCTTTTCTTTCGTCCCCAGATTTGTATCTGATGAATTCGTTTTGCAAGACTTGTCATTCTTCGGAGAGCAAGACGATTTATCAGATCTTTTATCTGTTTTACTATTTGTATCCGAGGACAAAATCTTCTCCAGATACTCTCTCGCCTTCTTCCTCTTCTTTCTCAGTCTGTCTTTCTGCCCCTGAGAAAGCTTCACTTTCTTTTCTTGAACTTTAGTTTCTTGAACCTTCTGTTCTTTGGGCTTGACAATGACTGGTTTTTTTGCCATTTTCTGAGATTCAGCCCTCGATCTCCCTTTTGATCTCATTGGGCAATCTCTGAAAATGTGACCTATGATATTGCAATTAAAGCATCTTCTCGTCTCATAACTCCAACTCTGGCAGTTAACAGCAATGTGTCCTTGATAACCGCATTGGTAACACACTCTGTTATCGTACCAATCAACATTTTCAGTCCAAACATTCAGATCATAGCACTGTTTGGCTTGGTGATAGTCATTTCTCCTCCTGAAACTGGATTTGGCTTTAAAGCACTGTGGTCAAACCTGCACCACTCATCACCAACTATTTTTGAGTTTTTATTTTTCAATTTTGTTGATTTTTGATTGCGATTGGATGATTGATCTAATGAACTTTTGTTTTCTTTTTGAGCAATTTTCTCATTTTTAACTTTTTGTTTCTGTTCCGCTTTCTTCTTCAAAGGTTTTTGCTTAGAGCATTCTCCCTTTTCAGTTGATTGCAGAACAATTTTCTGAAACTTTTCTTTAAATTCAAAAATAATTTCTTTTTCTCAATTTTTTCATTTTCATCATCAGATTTTTCATCGCATCTTCAATTTTGACTTTGTCAAAATTTGTGTCATTGTCACTTATTGGAACAGAATTGATCGGTTTGGACAAGGGAACTCTGAAGAAGTCACAAAACCTTTCAATTTCTTTTCAAGTTCATCAATTTTGTTCCTTGAATTCTCAGCTTCATTTTCAAGCTGAGATATTCTCTCAAAATGAGACTTGATTGTTTTTTTCATTTTCAATTTTAATGTTTTCAAGAACAGATATTTCATTTTCTAAAGCTTTTAACTGTTCTTGAAATTTAGTTTCATTTGCTTTCAAAATTTTTGTACTCCAGATTTATCCAGAAGTCTTCATTTTCTGAAGATTTCTTTTTGCTTTCAGAACCTTTTTCTTTCTCTTTCAAAATCTTGTTTTCTATTGTCAAACTAGGGGTGCAAACGAGCCGAGCCGAGCCGAGCCCGAGCTCGATTAACTTATGGGAGCTCGGCTCGATTCGAGCTTTGTTTTCAAAGCTCGAGCTCGGCTCGTTTGTATTTTATCAAGCTCGAGCTCAGCTCGGGCTCGGATCGTTTATTATCTATTAATTAGTATATTAAATAAAAATAATATAAATAATAGACTTTTTAGGCTTACGAGCTCGATATGTAAAGCTCGGGCTCGGGTTCGTTTACTAAATAAGCTTATTTTTAGGATCGAGGTCGGCTTGTAAACAAGTTTAAATAATCTCGGCTCGTTTACACTAAGGCTCGACGAGCCTAACGAGCTTCACGTGTGACGCTCAAGCTCGGGCTTGATAAACAAACGAGCTTTGTTTTGAGGCTCAAGCTCGGCTCGGGCTCGATAAGGCTCGACTCGTTTCGAGCTTTTTCTCGAGCCGATCTCGAGTAGCTCGCGAGCCGCTCGGCTTGTTTGCACCCCTATGTCAAACTGTTCAAATTACTTAACAGTTTGTCATTTTCGGATTTCAACCTCTCACAATTTGTGTTCAACACAAGAATTCGTTTCTCATCAGCTTTCTTTTCTTCTTTCAAAACTGAAATTTCTTCAGTCTGTTCCTCTCCCACTTGGACACCTTTACTCCTGCTTTTCTTTAGTATTGATTTTCCACTTTGACTTTTCTTCTTCTCATCATTTCCTTCCATCTGTTCTTCAAGTTTCTCAATGAATTGACAAATTGTCAATCTAGAGTATTCTCCAGTTCTTTTTAAATCCAGCAGATATGTACCCCAATCTTGTTGAGGTATGGCATTGGCTAATCTTTCAACCCATTCATTTGGACTTTTCTGAATACCCTTCTCAGACATTGAGCGAACAAGATGGCTATACCTCTCAATGATACTCTTTGTACTTTCTTTTGGACAATCTGAAAACGAGTCAAATTCTTTCTTTAATACATTTATTCTATTAATTGTTTCATTAGTCATATTAAAGAAATTTAAATTCATGATTCACAAACACGTTTATCAAGACAGTCCTTTTCAAGTGGAATAAGCTTTTCAAGCGAAATCACAAACTAATTGTTTCAAGCGGAATCACTGATTTGGCAACTTGAAGCGGAATCAGTTCGCTTTTGAACAAAATAGTTGATTTCGCTTGTGGCTTCTCAAGCGGAATCACCAGTTTAAGCGGAAACAGTTGGTTTCAAGCGGAATCAAACTGATATTCAAGCGGAATATCTGTTCAAGCAGAATCAAACAAGTAATTTCAAGCGAAATCATAAATTTTCAAGTGAAACACCTAATTTCGCTCGAAATATCACACTTTTTCAAGCGGAATCAGAAACCACTCGTTCAAGCGGAACCTAGTTTCAGTCCATTTTTAGTCTGTTTTAGGCCGAATTTAAAGCTCAAACTTTCAAGGGTTTGTTAAAACACACTTTTACACGTTCTGTGAGAAATTGAACCGATTTTAACCGTGAAAACAGATTCAATTTTGAAAAGAAGGTGTAGAAATTAGAATTTTTCAGTGAAAACGAGCTAAAAAGCAAGAACTCTTCCTCCTGAACTCTGATACCACATGTAGGATCGTGAAACGACCTAATGAGTCGATCAGAAGAGTGCTCAGACAGAATCAGAAGCGGAATTCATTGATTCTGTCTTTCTTTAGCTTGTATAACACTAGAAATCACTAATTTGTCTCAGTTTATTGATATGATAACAGTTTACAAGCTGGAGACACTTTGACAGGGCTTCGCCGTCAAATACAAGAACTGATTACGTGATTTCGCTCGAGACTGCCTATATATAGGCTTGGGGTTCCGCTTGAACATGCATGAGCATTTCAAGCTGAATCAACATTACATAATATTTCGAGCGGAATCAACATATAACTCTCGAGCGGAATCAGGCTTATGGGTGAATTCGCTTGAAACTGACCCAAGGTCATTTCAAGCGGAATCAGCTCTAAGATTCACTTTCTCGATTCTCGTGCCCTATACAATCAGTTCTAAACTAAGACTCGAACAAAGATGAAGTCGACAGACAACTGCACCAACAAAGATGCCATGTGGCCTAAGCTTGTTTTGCTTTATTAGAAGTAGTAGATTCACTGTTTATTTAAATTTTAATTTGTTCTACGCCTTTATGCTGTGATACATTTAAACTTTTTCCGTTATTGGATTATTTTTCCGTTATTTATATATTTTTATTTAAAAGGACATTAATCCCAAACATTGAAACTAAAGCAAAATTGAAAATTCTTTAGTTTAGTTTACTTTCAGTTTTTAACTATTTATTTTAATTTAGAGAATCCAAATCTTAAAAAAAAATTGATTATGTTGTTGATTACGATTTAGCCTAAAAACCATTAAAACAAAAAACATATATTATTTGTTGAGAGAAAGAGAGAATACACCATGACTTTTTTTTTTCGAAAGGTGAACTTCATTAAAAGACACACACCGACCCAAAACCAGGACGGCAACACCAGAAACTCACTACATAATGAGTTGATATCTTATTTGTTGAGAGAAAGAGAGAGAGGGGGAAGCAAGAGAGGTGTTTGGTATTGATTACCTGAAAATAAATTAGGAAATAAAATGTTGTTTGGGATTTTATTTATTTAGTGTCTACCTAAGCCAATTTTTGGATGTTACATAAGCTAAATATTTGACACCTTACTACAGTTTTTCTAGTGATATGTTTAAAAGATAATCAGTTTTTATATAATAAAGTAGATCTTTTGATACATAAAGAAAATATATGTTGTGAAATTGAATATTTTAAGTTAATCTTTTTAATAACATGGGTATAAAATTGTTGCATCTTTGTTTCACTTTCATTAAACAATATAGTTGGAATTCCACTTAGATATCTTCCTTATCTTCAAGCAACCAGGGCTGGGGTATGTTGTAGGGCAATCCAATTTCAAATATATTATCATGCAAGTGTAATGATATATCCACTATAGCAAAATTAATATTTATTTTTAAACATAAATTATTAAACCTCTAAAGAGATGTAAGCAATATTTGTAATTATATCCCTTTTTATTGGAGGTTGAAATTGATTAACCTTAAAGAACTAATGTTGTTTTATCGGAGGTTGAAATTGATTAACCTTAAACAAATAAGTAGTCAACAGAATCAATCCTGAGCATTCTCGAAATATTCACTGGATCAAACGGAGTACTCCGAGAGTAACCCAAATCCACCACCAATTCCGGAGAAAACTCGGTAACCCACCCACCCGTACGCACAACGGTAAAATTACTAGTAAACCCCGTTTGGCTCAAGGATTGAACCCAATTTTACCTAAGCCACCTATCATTACCCACCAGTGCCTCACTCTGCACCAAGTGAAAGTTAAACCTACATCTCCTAAGAGAAATGCAAGCATTTCACCACTTGACTAGAGATCACTGACCTTAGAACTGATGTTGTTATATGTACTAAATACTTTAACCCAAATCACCACGTGTCTAATGCTATAACCAAGACACGGCCTTTTTTTTAACGACAAATTTGGATCACCGACAGACCACTAGAGTATCATCGTGCCATCAGCGGAACCACCTGATCATATCCATCTCCACTAGGCATAATGCCTATACACCAATTCAGGAGGAAACCCAATAAATATGGAAAAAACCCCTTGTGAGAATCGAACTCAGGACCTAACGGTCGCAAAGCCTTATCTCACCCCCAAGATGCCACTAGGCTGCTTGTTTATCTAAATCGCTTTAAATAGTTGGCGGATTGTAAACAGGGTTTGGGGTTGGAGGGCAAGATGTGAACAAATTAAATTGGTTGTAAATGATTTATAATATAGGTGTGAACGGGTTGACGGGTTGAGGTTATAGATTATGTATTTTTATTTGTTTAACTTTAACTTTAAATGATTAAACATGTCAACATGAACGTAACCAACTTAATTTTAAACACGTCAATCCAAACATGACCCGTTTATTAAACAAATTATATATGACATAACCCAAAACCCTATTATTTTCATATCGTGCTTGTATTTTGTCGAAAATTGTCACACCTACTTTAAACCCAGCTAAAACAGTTATTATATTTATGTTAGACCTTGTGTCGTAAAATCTATACTAATACAAAAATTCTACTAAATGACATATGATATTTTCTCCTTTCATATAGTTCTTTTGTTATTATTATTATTATTATTATTATTATTATTATTATTATTATTATTATTATTATTATTATTATCATTATTATTATATCATAAGGGATATTGATCTAATAATTCTAATACTATTTATTAATGGATATCGATCTAATTCGTACGAGTCTAATATAATTTTAATACTATATATATATATAGAGAGAGAGACACACAATATAAATATAAATTATTGTTGAATGCAGCTATAGAAGGTTGGAGAATTAACGAATATACACTTTTGAATTTAAATTGATTTTATATAGTGACTAAATTCTATTTAACTTATGGTTGTAATGTAATTTAATTTGCTATCAATCATATATATATATATATAAGTTATTTCTCATCATTGTAGAAGATATTTAGATAGGTTCTTGAGGTAACTTTTGATAGGTGTGATAAATTAATGAGATGAATTTTGTTTTTTTTTAGTTTCTAACAATAACAGATATATAAATATATAATTTTAAGTTATAAATAGTGGAATCTCATGCATAATGCGGTAGTTATTCAGATTTGATTGGTATCAGTTTGATTTATTACGATACTGTCATTCGGTATAGCAACCTAAAGAAAAAACCAGTGCAATACAACCCTTAAACAGTTAAACCTTAATATAAAAATCTTGTGGTAACTTAAAAAAATAAATTTTACTATTCCTTGCACAAAAAAATAAAACATGATATCAAAGTGAAACTCATTAATGAAATATTTGCTCTGGCTAATATTAAGATTTAGACGTACTAGAAGATTTATAATGTGTAGCTTTTCATTTCAAATTATTGCTATGGCTAATATCAAGATTTAGTCGTAATAACAGATTTATCATGTATAGCTTTCCATTTTAAATTATTCATAATTCAAATTGTCTAAATTATAAACTTTAACTTATGTATATTATATTGATAAATATAAATAATTACCTATGATATATTAGAATCTTAAATTGTATTAATTTATTTTTATTGTTTTCAAATTTTAAAGAAATTGACTTTTTTTCTGATTATAGGTGGTCTTAAGCAAATTTTTTGTAACATTTATCGTCTTTTACTTACGTGACATATTTTATTTATTCAACCCATATAATACACGGGATCCATAACATAGTGAAATTAATATATGATATTATTCAACCCGTATAATACACGGGATCCATAACATAGTGAAATTAATATATGATAGAATAATGTCACAATTTTCTTGCGATCATTTAAGATATCTTTTTTCAAAAAAAAAAAAATATAATGTATCATAAAATGAAATTTTTGATCCATACCAAATGGTTGAGTCATCAAAAATTACAAAATGGAAGACGTAATGCACTAAATTAGATCATGAAAATCATTATTTGTATTCGTCGTTTACTGATAAATTAAAAATCATTATTTGAAGATAATAAAGTTAACTAAAGCATCCCCCACTTTTGTATGTTTATACGATTTAATTAGAAAGCAAATGTACGCTATGTTCATTCTCTTGTACCTCACTTTATGTACTCTTCTTTGTACTGTTTTCCAATTAATGCATCTCCTTCCAACTATTTGTATAGGTCCCAACACAACAATTTCAATCATCACCAAAATTTCGAATAGAAATGATAGGCAAACAAGTATCAATAAAAACAAATCTTAATAAATGAATGATGAGATATTAATCATTTATTGATATAAACAAAGATAATTTGTAGACCGCGTATTATAATAAATAAGATTTTTGCTATGTGGTGACGTATAGTGTTTTATTTGCTAATTTTACCATTTGTGTGCAATCAATAAAAAATATATTTTAAAAAGAGTACATGCGTTCAGTAGATATGGATTGGTCATCGATAACTAGTTGATCGATATAACTTGCGTGATAAGAGGCGGACCCACCTTTATGGGATTGTGTTCACCAAACAACCATAAAAAGGTAATCATATAGACTGAAACCTGAGCGACACACTTGGTTTTTTTGATAGCAAGATACATCTCCTTTATCTAATAATTGAGAGTAGAGCATGACATCACAATGCTAACGTGGCAACCATCTATCCAACAATGTCTTTCTTATATCATTTTTGCATCAGCTTATTTAATTAAATAATTTTCTTTTTATTATCACTTTATTTAACAACATATTTAATTAAATGATTTTTTGGGCGGCCAGATTTTAGATTCAATTTTGAATTCCTGCTCATCCTCAATAAACCTATTTCTACCTTCTTCTTTTCATTTATAGAGAGAGAACGAGAGAAAAATAATGAAAGTTAGAGAGAGACGGGAAGAAGAGAGTTTTGAGAGAAAAGAAAGTCCAACAAGGCTTCTGGTCAGCGATCGTTGGCAGTAACTAATGAAGATTCGTAGTCAGATTGCCAACTAGAGTTTCAAATTAGTGGCAAAATGCGCAAGGGAATACTAGGGTTGTGAGTTTGAAGACTCAAGACGACAGAGATTTCGTTTCATTACAATGTAATTTCTCCATATCCTAGTTGATTTACTCCATATTTAGCTTAAATTGGTTTTAATCTCATGTTTCTTTTTTTTATGAAAACCCTAGATCTATAGTCATTATAAGCTTGCAGAAGCAGGATGCTTTTGTAAATAAATTAAAGCCTTATTTCAGGTAATAAATGATAAAATTTGCCTATGCATTGCATGTTTCTAATAATAAGAATCACTGCAGGAAATACGAATACCCAAAGGGGGGTCCTCTGGGCTAGAGTAAACTGCCATTTTGGTCCTTGTGGTTTGGGCACTTTTGCCATTTTAGTCCAAATCTGAAAACTTTTTACATCTGGGTCCCTGTGGTTTGCATTTTGTTGCCATTTTAGTCCAAAATCCAAAAACCCTCTTTTTTGACTGATGAAAACTGATTATTTTGTCCTTTAGTGCAGGGGCATTTTGGTCCATGTTAATTTATTATAACATTTCAATAATTAATAACATCATCTTCAAGAACATCATCAAACATCATTATCAAAACCCAGAAAATCAAGAACATCATCAAAACCCAGACCTCGTTCATCTTTAAACATCATCATCAAAACCCAGAAAATCAAGAACATCACCTTCAAGAACATCATCAAAACCCAGAGATCGTTCATCTTCAAACATCATCATCAAAACCCATAAAATCAAGAACATCATCTTCAAGAACATCATCTTCAAGAACATCTAAAACCCAGAAAATCACCATCCTCACTCACCATCCACCGCAACCACCACACGCTTCCACCGCAACCACCACCGCCTCCATTATACCACCAGACAATACCATTACCATCACCCCCAACCACCATCCCGCACCAACAACCCCGCACCACCACCACACCGGCAGATCTGAAACCGTTTCAGTGATTAACACTTAAATAACAAAATATAAAAAAAAGATCTGGGAGTGGCTTACAGGTTTCTCGTCGGGAACAACGAACACCACCGCCGCCGTTCTTGGCGTTGTCGAAGACGGCACCTCGTCTGTCGCCGCTGTCGTGCCCATATCTCTCCTCCGATTACTCTCTCTCTCTCTCCTCTCTGTTTGCGTCGTCGTCGTATGGCAACACCGTGGCAGTGGCGGCCGGCCATTAAACTGCAAGAAACGGGGGGTGTTTGGCTGAGAATCATCGCCGGCAGATGCTGTTGTCGGAGAAAAATAGAGCAAGAGCAGGGGTGAGTGGTGTCGTCACTTACCGGCGAGGACAGGAGTATCGGTGTCCGGTCGGACCTCCGGCTTCGGCTGCCGGAGCTGACATCAAGAGCCGAGAGACCAAGGGGGTCTGGGTTTTTGACAAGTGAGGAAGATAATGAGGCTCAAGGTCTATGTTTTGTGTGGGTGGATCGAATGAGAGGAGAGAGGTTTATGTTTTTTAAGACATGAGAAGATGATGAAGAGGAGTTAGGTTTCAGAGAGAGAGAGAGAGACAAGGTGTCGGCTGCTTATGTCTAAACATTTAAATGAATTTACAATAAATGAAATTTAAAAAATGACCAAAATGCCCCTGCACTAAAGGACAAAATAATCAGTTTTCAACAGTCAAAATAGAGGGTTTTTGGATTTTGGACTAAAATGGCAACAAAATGCAAACCACAGGGACCCAGATGTAAAAAGTTTGAGATTTGGACTAAAATGGCAAAAGTGCCCAAACCACATGGACCAAAATGGCAGTTTACTCTCCTGGCTATTATAAGGTCACAAATAGCTCAAAAGAGAGACCAAATGTCTGGATTGACAGTCCCAAGAAGTAAGCATTTTTTTTCTTTGAAATTCATTGAAGTGATATTGTTAGGACCGGTTTTGACTCCAAAACGATTGCGAAATGAACGTGTGACGTGCGGAATCTGTACACGAACGTGACCGAACACATGAGACGTAATATAATCAGTGATTCTATTGAAACGTATGAAATCGTACAAGAACCTGAATCACGTTGTCACTTTCTCTCTCTAGACTTTCTCTCTCTAGCTCTAGATCTCCAAGTTCTCCAAATGAGCAAAAAGTCTCTAAAGTCTAACACAAGACTTTTATTTATAGGCCTTAGAATTAATGAGACTTCTCATTAATTACCAAAATGCCACCTTGCTATTTCTAACTAATTAGCTTTCTCTCTCTAGATTCTCTCTCTCTAAATCTCAAGCTCTCCAACTCTTCAAATGCCAAAAGTCTTAAAACTAACACATAAACCTCCTATTTATAGGATAAGGAGCTTTAATGAGATTCCTCATTATTACAGAAATGTCACCTTGCCATTTCTCTAAATATAACACTATAAAGCCTAGTTAGAACAGTTTCTCGGTTTCTTACTACGGATCGTATTGACGTAGGCGATAGACATAAATAAAATTATAATATTCTAAGCATTTCCCTGCCTTTTACTCAAACGTAGATCAATAATACTTTCTATCATCAGTTCAGTTTGGTTTTTGGACAACAGATACCGACTAGCATGCATTTTTTCAACCTCTTCAACAGGTACTCATTCTCTTGTCTTAGATTCTAATAAATTACTTGCGTCGAATCCATCTATTATTATCCCGACCAAGTTACACGCTCGTTCCACCTTTTATTTCTACTCATATTGTTGCATAACTAGAAATTAATGTAACGTTTAGCATATCAATTTCAAGAATACAACCCAGGTTAGATTGCGACATCTTTAAATAATCCATTGATATTGTAAGTATATTATATTCTAATTAAGTAATTATCTTGCCTTTTCATCGTACTTTTTTAGTTTTATCTATATGTTATGTGCATTTCGATGCCGGTTTCTCTTTTATGCTACTATTTTCTAACATCTATCTTCTATGTAGACAATAAAGTTTCCTATGTTCTATGTGTTGGTGCAGTTGTCTGTCGACTACATCTTCGTTCGAGTCTTAGAATAGGATTGATTGTAAAATGAACGAAATATGAGAAATTGTGAGAATTGAATAGGGTTAGATGGTTGAATCGTTCATATGGACCATTAGGGTTTGGACCGCTCGAACGGTCATATGCTGGACCGCTCGAACGGCAAGTAGGCTGGTCCGCTCGAACAGCAACTAGCCTGAACCGCTCGAGCGACATAATGTTGGACCGCTCATGTGTCAATAGCTATGGACCGCTCGAGTGACAATCATACTGGACCGCTTATGTGTCATGTGTATGGATCGCTTATTGGGCCTGTCCAATAAGCGGTTCCAGATCTCTATAAATACCCTATGAGCGATTTCATTTGTAACAGTTGGAGAAAACGTGCCGAAGTGCTGCCGGTGCGAGATTTGAAGTGTAATCAGTGTTAAATCAATAAAACAAGTAGTTAAAGTGATCTGCGTGCTATTTCTACCTTAGTTTCTTGTTATTCCGCGCCTGAAACCAAGGAGAAAGCCTCTGAACGACTCGTTCGGGTTAGAATACGATCCTACAAGTGGTATCAGAGCTCAGGAGGAGGTTCTCTGCAGAAATTAGCCGGATTTCATCACTTTTTCTTACTTCTACACCTTTTTTTCTTTGTTCGGAAAGTTTTAACGGTCGGAATCGTCTCAAAATCTCAGGGATTGTGCGCAACTACACAGAGACAAACCCTAGAAAGTTTCAGATCAAAATTCGAAGTTTAAGTGGGTCAAAATTGGAGTTGAATGTGGTCCGCTCGATCAAACAAGTCTTGAACCGCTTATTCGAATTTATTTGGATCGCTTTTCTGAACAACTTTGAACCGCTCATTCGGTCGTTTGGGAACCGCTCTTTCGGTCGGTTGTGAATCGCTTATCCGGACGATTGTGAACCGCTTATTCGGACATTACTTGGATCGCTTATTCGAACAGTTAGTCTGGACCGCTTATTTGGTTCATCCTAGTTCGCTTATTTAGCCCAATTAGTTTGCTTTTGTGTCCAATTGCTGATTGGTCCACTTTTCATCACACTCAGCTCGCTTATTTGTCGACAAATACGTATCAGAATTTTTGCGAAACATGGCGTTGATGTTTGATGAACAGGAGAACTATTATTTCGAGAGATTTAATGATTGGCATCACGGATTTCTAGATGAGGGGTACAGAAAAGTGAGCAAAGATGGATGGGCAAAAAGGTTTAAATATTTTGTGTGTCTGAAAGACGAAACGTTGGATGATCTTAAAGACCGATATAGTGTTTTACTGAATTATCTGAAAGATCATGAGATATATCCGTCAAATGTTGAGAATTGGAGAAATTTGCAGATGCATTACCGATTGAATGGGATGAATGTTTGAAAAATTTAAGGGAGGACTCAAATTTTTCAAAACTACCTCTAAATCAATTCATCAGCAAACTTAAAGCTCATGAACTTGAAATCAGAAAGAAAAAGAAAGAAATGATCAAGGTTTTGGAGAATAATGTACTAGATCTGAGTTCAGATGTGATTGAGGATATGCACAAAAGGGTTACTAAATGTATCAGGGCAAAACATGTGATGAAATACGATTTTAAGAGAGGTTGTTATATTGATAATAATGGAAATCCTCTTGATTTCGTTAAAATGTTCTGTGCAGGTACATTCATAGCAAAAGAAGAAGAAACTTCAAAAGCTGAAGAATCGGTGAAGAATGAAACAATGTGCTCAACATGCGATAACGTCAAGACTGATAATGACAAACTCGTGAAAGACATGGCAAGTTTGGCATCTGAAGTAAAAAAGCTGAAAGACGAGAAGCACGCTGCTGAAAACCAGATTCTTTGGTTACATGAAAATTGTGAGAAACTAAAAGCAGAAAATGAAAAATTGTTAAATGATTTTAACAGTTTGACATTGAAAAATCAAGAATTTGAAGGGCAAATGAAAATTCTTGAAGATGGGAGAAATGTGTTCAGTAAAAACAACATTGAAAAACAGAAAATGATAAATTCCCATCTTCAGAAGATTGTCGAACTTGAAAAAGAAGGTGAATGCGCTCAAAAGAAAATCAAAGAGTTGGAAAAAGAGCTTGAAAGCAAACAGAAATCTTCAGAAGATTTAGATTTCTGGATTAAGCTTGAAAACAAGAATCTGAAAGCGAATGAATCAAAATTTCAGGAACAGATAAAAGTTTTGATGAATGAAAAATCTGTTCTTGAAAATTTGAAGAATGATAATGAAAAAACAATCAAGTCTCATTTTGGGAGAATATCTCAGCTTGAAAGTGAAGCTGAGGATTCGAGGAACAAAATTGATGAGCTTGAGAAGAAATTGATAGGTTTTGTGACTAAATCAGATAGTTTGAATTTTCCCTGTCCAAAACCAATCAATTCTGTCCCAATAAGTGACTGTGTCACAAACTTTGACAATGTCAAAGTTGAAGATTGTGGTGAAAAATCTGATGATAAAAAGGAAAAGTTTCAGAAAACTGTTCTGCAATCAACTAAAAAGGGTGAATGCTCGAAGCAAAAACCTTTGAAGAAGAAAGCGGAACAGAAACAAAAAATTAAAAATGAGAAAATTGTTCAAAAAGATAATAAAAGCTCATCAGATCAATCATCAAATCAAAATGAAAAATTACAAAAAGTAAAAAATGAAAATTCAAAAAATGTTGGTAATAAGTGGTGCAGGTCAGACCACAGTGCTCAAAAGCCAAATCCAGCAAATTTGAGGAAGGAATACCACCAAGCCAGACAATGCTATGATCTGGGCGTTTGGAACAACGGTGGTAACTGGTATGATAACAGGGTGTGCTACAGCTGCGGCTATCAGGGGCATATTGCTGTTAACTGCCAGTACTGGAGTTATGAGACCAGGAGGTGCTATACTTGCAATATCAAAGGTCACATTGCCAGAGATTGCCCAAGAAGATCGAATGACAGATTGAGGGCTAATTCTCAGAAAATGGCAAAGAAAATACCAGTTGGTGTCAAGCCCAAAGAATTGAAAGCTTCGGGCCAAAACGTCAAAGAACAGAAGGTCAAAAAACCTAAAGTTCAAGAAACAAAAGTGAAGCTTTCTCAGGGGCAGAAAGACCGACTGAGGAAAAAGAGAAAGAAGGCAAGAGAGTATTTAGAGAGAATTTTGTCCTCGGGTTCGCTCGACAGATCGAATAAAAGTTCTGATGAATCTACTCCCTCAGCTGTAAAGACAAGAAAAAAGAATTCATCAGATACAAATTTGGGGACAAAAGAGGAGAAGAAGAAGGAAAAGGTCGGCGATGAATCTGACGTGCCAAAGTCAGACAAGCCACCTTATGGCGATGAATCTGTTTCTTCGGAAACAAAGGAGCCACATGTCGGCGATGAATCTGACTCATTAAAGTCAGACAAGCCTAAATCAGGCAATGATTCTGGTATGGTAAAACTAGAAGAGCCATGTGTTGAGGTAAAGATCGAGAATTCTAGTTTAACAATGGATGAGAAAAATTTTCCACCATTGTTGAACAAGAATTCAAAATCACCCAAGGCTGGTCAGGCTTGGGTGAAACTATTCAAATAGAAAAAAACCTGACTTGCCGGAGCTCCCAGGTTGGTAAGCGTGGAGCATGAATTGGCATCTTTCTTAAAATTTTATTCGTTAACGTCATTCATTCAAAAGGTAAAAGGTTTGTTTGTGATTGATTCAAGTGGTTCAGATTTTGAATCAGATCAATCCTACAAGTGGTTAATCAAGGTCATTAAATTGAACTTGAGTTAACTACATGATTTGATCCCCAGTACCTAAATTGTTTGGTAAACAAACTTATATTTTCCGGAAAAACCATTTTGATTAAAACAAACTTAAGTGTTTTGAAATCATAATGGGAAAATAGTTTGTTGTGAGGGGGAGTTCTGATTGTTTACGCCAAGTGGATGGAGAATTGAAGTGATTCTTATCAAGTTGTCAAGTTTGTACAGTTTGTTTCAAATTTTCTCAGAAAATCAAAATTGAAACATATTTTGATTTTAGGGGGAGAAAAATTTTAAAAAAATTAGAAAATTTGAAAATGTCAAAAACATTGAAAAATTAAGAATGAGTTTTGTTGCGAAAAAGAGGAAATGATAGTAAATCAGTGGACTATCACAGCACGCTAAAGAAATGTAATGCAAAATGTGATAAACGGTCTCATAAACGGTCTCACTGATGATGTGACGATAGGTTTTTGTACATTTAGTAGATTTATTCGGGATATAAACCTAAAATTTCAAACTTGTGAAATTCGTGGGGAACACTACTTGGATATATAGGTAACCCCTGAAATCTCGTTTGAAAGGTCTCGTATTCTGATATACTAGGTGTTTATACTCTATGATGTCTGGGGCATTATTCCGGGACTTCTGCTGAACGGTAGTTCTGACCTAGTCCTTGGCTAATACTTTCCGCAAAATGCTTGAAACATAGCATAAAGCCCTCAGCTGATTAGACAATAAAATTGATAATCATCTGTTGTAGCTGAAAAGATCCTCTAAAGGGGACACACTGCTAAGTCGAAGCTGATATCTCTCTGCTGAACGGAAGTTCTGACCTGAGATCCCTCAGTTCTCGCATTTATCCCCTAATTTATGTACAGACATCATTGTAGTGTTCATACCTGTAAGACTGAATATTGGGATTCTGGATACGGGAGTATATTCAAGAGGTGGGACACATGAATCGAACTAAGTTCATAAAACACTTAAATAGTATCCTGAATAGATTGAAAATTGTATGAAAATTTAAGAGGACAATTATATCGTCAATCTACGTGAATCGTTTAGAACTTAAAACGATTAAAAGCTTAACGGTGTTAGTGATATGTCTCAAAAACTGATATGATCCTCTTGCACAAACTCACAAAAATATGTTTGTTTTGAGTTTAAATTCTTGTCTGTACATTTACGTTTCATATTTTGAAAAATCCAAAAAGATTTTTGACAACTGATGTTGAAGAGCTGATTTTCAAAATCTTAAAGGCTAAACATGATGAACAGACAGGTTGGTTAAATGGTTTGAAATGTTTAAAATGATTCATTAGGTTGAATCAGAAATTGAAATGTTTCAAATTTGTGATCAGTGTTTAAATTTCTCAAATGTTTAGTTGATTCATTAAGTTGAATCACAACTTTATTTGTTTATGATAGAGTGCTTGAGATGTATGCAGATGATGCAGATGATGAGCTGAACAGAGAGAAGCCAGGAGATGATTTCTATGGTGGTAACAAATCCTAGACGACTATCCTAGCAGGATGATAGGGGAAGTCTGACGAAAGTTATAGCCAAAGAAAGAAAGATCTAGGCAGATTTCTTGAAGAAGACCGAACAATATCCGAGAATGTCATGTTGAAGACTCTCACTGAAGATTCCGTCAACATTCAAGGGGGAGTCTGTTGGTGCAGTTATCTGTCGACTACATCTTCGTTCGAGTCTTAGAATAGGTTTGATTGTAAAATGAACGAAATATGAGAAATTGTGAGAATTGTATAGGGTTAGATGGTTGAATCGTTCATATGGACCATTAAGGTTTGGACCGCTCGAACGGTTATATGCTGGACCGCTCGAACGGCAAGTAGGCTGGTCCGCTCGAACAGCAACTAGCCTGAACCGCTCGAGCGACATAATGTTGGACCGCTCATGTGTCAATAGCTATGGACCGCTCGAGTGACAATCATACTGGACCGCTTATGTGTCATGTGTATGGATCGCTTATTGGGCCTGTCCAATAAGCGGTTCCAGATCTCTATAAATACCCTATGAGCGATTTCATTTGTAACAGTTGGAGAAAACGTGCCGAAGTGCTGCCGGTGCGAGATTTGAAGTGTAATCAGTGTTAAATCAATAAAACAAGTAGTTAAAGTGATCTGCGTGCTATTTCTACCTTAGTTTCTTGTTATTCCGCACCTGAAACCAAGGAGAAAGCCTCTGAACGACTCGTTCGGGTTAGAATACGATCCTACACTATGGCATCAACTTTTACATGGGTTTATGTTATTTCTCTTGAGTTGTTTGATTATATATGCATTATAAGATCAATAAATTCATGTGAACCCAAATCCGTATACTTCTATGTAACGAAAAGGTTGACATAACAAATTCTAAGTTCTAACCCTTGTTATGGAAATTAGGCGAGTTGGCATGATTGGGTAATAGACCTAAACAAGTTTAAGTTGAAAATCTGGAAATATTGGTTCAGGACACTTCTGGACCTTTCTTTTAATTAATACGAATAACTACTCCTTTTTAATATGCTTACAAAAACTATCTCATATTTCAGGTACAAAGAAGCACATGGGACTCAAGGATTGCACCTCATGGCAATCTGAGTGACAAGTCAAACGGGAAGAAAGCGACTTATAAGCTTTGTATATCCATGCATTTGAACTTCTTTTTAATTTTTTTTAAGTATAATATTTAAATTTTATTTTAACAACATATATATGTGGTATATGGGGAAGTCAGAGGTGTTTCTCTTTTTAAAGATTTTAATTAATTAATTTGCTTGAGGGATTTAAAGATTTAATTTACTTTGCTCTTTTTTTGTTTAAAAACAGATTAGGGAAAAACTACACAAGAGACACCATAAATTTGATATGTTAGAGCTGTAGAGATGGCTAAAACATTTAAATGGTAGGGCTTTGTTGTTTTTATAGTTTGTTTTCAATCTATTTAATTTGTATGTAGGGCTTTGTTGTGCCAAAGGAGGCACAAGACAAAGTAGTTAACTTTCCATAGTATCGACAAACTGCTAAACTGAAACATGGTAGGGTTATGATAGCAAGCATCAGAAGTTGTACTAACAGTAATTTAAAAATTACAATTGCTGGATTGAATCATCATTTTTTATACTGGCTGAGGGCTAAAATTGGTAACACTCAACTGTTTGACTTTTATTAGTTAAATTGCAGGTATTGGATAAACATGAATTAATTGCCTACATATTGATTACAAGGGGCATTTTAGTCATAGTGCATGTTGAGGTTTTGTTCATTTCGAAGTAGGTTTTTACCCGGGATTGCTTCCCGGGCTCGGGAAAGTTATTTAGATTAATTAATTACTATTTGTTTTTAATGCGACCACATTAAATCAACCATCTCATTCGATTCAACATCAATGTCTTCAAATCACCGGATTAGATCATGAACTCATATTAGAGGACAAACAAAAGCACAACAGGACCATATGAATAATATCATTTCCACTTTTACATCAATGCACTTACATGATAGGGTGATTTGGAATTTTGAAAAAAATGTTTGTTTTTGTACCTCTTTTACAAAATAAGGTGTTGACTAAATTTGAAACAGATGTTAACCAAAAGTCAATAACATATTGACAAATAGTTAAATAGATGTGGAGCTTAAACAGATGTTTGGTTTAAGGCCAAACATCTGTTTATGGCCAAACATCTGTTTAAGGTCAAACATCTGTTTAAGTCCAAATATCTGATATAGAAGAAGAACATCTGTTTAAGGCAAAACATCTGTTTAAGGTCAAATATGTGTTTAAGGTCAAACAACTGTTTAAGTCCAAACATCTGATATAAAAGGCCAAACATTTGTTAAATGCCAAACATCTGTTTAAGCCTTAACAGATCTTTAACTTGTTAAGATCTATTGTCTTCTAACATAGTTTTCCTCTTCAAAACACTGTTGAACCTAGCATGGGTTTCCATTAACTATTGACCAAAAGAAAAACAGATGTTGAAACCACTATTTGTTATTGAAGTTCTTTAAAAAATTAGATAGAATTCAAGAAAATGGAACAATGACTTAAAGGACTATAATTTAACACATAATCTAATTGGCCAAATTTAAAACATAAAGTGCTAATAACAGTGTTTTATCATCTTAGCCATACATAACAACAAATCATCAAGTTAATAATTTAAGAAAAAAACCTACATCACCATCAAAAAGTTCATAATTAGTATCTGCTAACAGAACAGACTTAAAATGTGTTTGTTAAACTGAGGTAACTTGATTTAATACTATCTTCTGTTGCGAAGACACGTATGTGAAATGCAACGTATCACCAAACCTCAAGTTATTGTCAGTCATAAACTTTCGCCAACCGTCCAACGCATAACGTGGCTTCAATTCATTTAACTCCGACTTAACATCATAAACCTCCACAACTCCAACCATGTTTTGAACTTTCAAAGGATGAAGATCAAGAGAAAGACCTGCTCGTCTCGCAACTTCAGCAGGAAGACGCTACATGTATTGTGTGGAAAAAAATAATAGTCAGACAAATAAACGTAAATCATTAGTTTATTATAAAAAATGGTATACCAGCCTATATTCTCCTTTGCGATCAAAATGAAAGAACTCAGGGTCAAGAGAATGTCCAGAATGTTTTTTTGCAGTCTTTGCAATCTTATTTCTACGGTTAAGCTTTTTCTGAATGTTGGCAGCTCTCTTCCCCTTGATGAAAAAGTAAACATATACATGTGAATTCAATGAATGATCAATATATGCACACACACAAAAAAAAAAAAAAAAACAGTTTATATAACATATACTAATTAACTGGCAAGTATATACCTTAACTTTATGAACAGACGAAGAACATCCAGTATGATCACTTGTGTCGACAAGTAAGGCAGCATTTCCCTTAGTCCTATTCTTGACGACCTGCTTTCTCTCAGAAGTAACTTTACCTTTCTTCTTAACCTGTTGTCATAGAGTAACTTTAATAACAATAGTAATATAACAATCTTTAAGATGGTAAACTTACATCTTCGGTTTTCTTCAATCGTGAAGACATGCGTCTCTTGGACGTGCATTCAGCATTGGTTGGTAAGTTCTTCTAAATAATACATTATTGAATAAATATAACATCAGTAAACAACATTACTAATAGTTGTAAAAACATTAAATTCTTATATGTGTTAAATTAAAAATAAATAATTTTAATAATTTAGCAAGTACATGAGTAACGGTTCTACCTTCACCTACAGAAACAACTTCTTCATCCTCATAGATGTCCTGGTCAACATTAATGAAATAATTAATATAATGCTAAAAATTAAAACTTTTCTTGCTAATGCTAAATACTTATGTACCTTGAATGCATTATCAACATAATCAGCCTTCGATATCTCAACTACACTATCATCATCAGATACAGGTTTCTGTAAAAAGCAAATCTCAATCTCATCTTTATAAACTACTACTTTAAAAACAAAATCATCAATCCTGCTAAACACAAGCAAATCATCCTCAAGTATCCCAACATCATTGCACATTTCCGGCCATCCTCTAGAAAATACAATGTGCGTATCAACTTTAAACACCTCAACATTCCAGTAGGAACCCTTATAACAGATTTGAAATTCCCACTTGGTGGGCTGTTTACATAAAATTGTTCAATGAAGCAGTCTTCAATTACCTGCATAAAATTAAAAATAATGAATACTAAACATGAAGTATGTATCTTATGAGAATAAGTGTTAACACGTTAAAGATGCAAAAGAATTGAAGTTAAGATCAATACTCATACCGTAAAACCAAATCTTGCATAACGATTAAAGGTGAAATAAGATTCCCCACACATGCCATTAACATAACAGGAAAGTTCAAGTCCAAAATCACCTAATGGTTTGAAAACCAACAAAGTATCCCTCGGCAAATTGAGATCTTTAACAACAATGTCCCAACCATCAGTTATTATCGGCGTTGAATTTTCTGTTCTGACCCTAACAACCCATTTTTTACCAGACTCATGAAATATTTGCAACCTACATTTTTGCCAACAATCTCCCCAATTTTGATTAGCAAAGAATATAGGTACATCCTGTATATAATTTTTAAATAGTGTAAGAAAATATAAACCATAAGAACTGTTAAATGAATATCTCAATAAAAATAAATTATGTATGTAAAAACATGTTATACCAGTTTCAAAGATTCTGGGTTATGAAGAAACTTAACAAATGTAGTATACATCATAAAACCTGAATCAGTAAAGATGTTAAAAGACTATAATTAAAAAGCTGGCTTCGAAAATGAACATTAACTTTTTGTATTAACAAAGTATATAGTGAAATTAATCATAGAAACAGAGTATGAGTTAAAACTATTCTGCAAATAAGAAATATTTTAACATGTTCTCAACAAATGATTTAAACACATAAGTAAACCCTTCTTGAATGTATAGCAATAAACATTTAAAATCGTATTAGTAGCAAGATAGGATTTAAATTAACATAAATTAAACAATATAAAGTTCATTACAATTTGAATGTACATACCAGTTGCTGAAGAAGAAATAATAAAACCTCAGGTGATTGAAGTGTAGAAGACGGAGGAAAACAAAATTGAAACCCTAGAAAATGACTGGGGAGAAGAGATTTTTGAAAGAAGAGATGATAGATGCTTGATGTGTAATGATGATGAAGAAATAGTGACGGTTGTGTTTTTTCTCTTCCCATATTTTCAACTGATGAAAAATATTTACATATACACCCCTTATTGAATTTGTTATTTACATTTACATTGAGATACAAGAGTAAAGTACATGATTAGTTGAATTAATTTGGTATTCAAATTAACAAAGAAAAATAATTTTTCGTATAGCAAAACCATTAACATAACATATAATTTGAATGCTTTGAATCATGTATTAATAATAATTAGGTTTTAACATAAGTAACTTTCATGACCTCAAGAAGCAATGCCGAGGGAAAATCTAGTTTTATTTATTATATATACCTTTTAACATAAGTAGTTTGACTTTGGTCAAACAGGCTTTGGTTAAACAGGCTTTGGTTAAACAGTGTTTTATCAAGTAGCTTTTAACAAAAGTAGTTTGACTTTGGTCAAACAGACTTTGCTCAAACAACGTTTTAACATTGGTCAAACAGTGTTTTATCTATTATAATTAGCTTTCAACATAAGTAGTTTGACTTTGGTCAAACATCGTTTTAACATTCCTCAAAATGATTACAAGCTAGTAAAAACTTCTTTGTAAACAACATTAGAAGTCTTATTTGTTGGTTTTCCATCAGCGTCGAGTATTAGTATTTTAACGCCTTCTCTAGTCTTGACCCTTGATAATGCAACATGCAACTGACCATGAGTGAAGACAGGATCTTTCAAATAAAGACCAACCTTTGATAACGATTGTCCTTGACTCTTGTTAATTGTCATAGCAAAACAAACTGATAACGGAAATTGTCTTCGTTGAAATTGAAAAGGTATTTTTTTTGTCAGACGGAATCATATTAATCCTTGGAATAAAAACTCTCGTGCCAATGTTCCCACCAAATATTACTTCAGCTTCTATAACTCGTTTACCAAGAAAAGTAATTTGAAGCCTTGTACCGTTACATAACCCTTTCTGTTGATTAGTGTTTCGAAGAAGCATCACAGGAACACCAACTTTAAGAACTAATCTGTGATTAGGCAAGCCAGAAATCTTAAGAGCATTCAAATTTTCTGTTGAGTATAAGCTTTGTTGAAAAGAATCAAGAATTTGTTCAGTTTGACATATACTATCAGAACTCAGATACTCTTTCGCATCACCAGGAAATAACGAAAGCAATCGATCATTAATTTCATGAACTACCTCATTTTTGGGTGCTAGAATTGCTCGCTCAGAAAAAAAATCCAGCAATCCTAAATTGTTGAATAATTGAAGGATATACAAAGTCAATTAAACTTTGTATTGGGTCACAAATATCGGTGATCATTAAATCATCTGGTATCTCTATAATGGCGTCACCATGATTATCATCTCCAACGTTTCCTTCACCAATATCAATATGCCATTTTGCAAATTCTCTGATAGACTTCATATTCGAACTTTCAGCTCCAATAGTTAGACGTATGTTTTTAGTCAGCCGTAAGAGTCTGCATTTTGCCCATATGTATGAAGAGCTTAAAGAAGCACTAACAATTTCTTGTCTAGTACCATTAGGAATAACAGGTAGTATTTGTCTAAAGTCACCACCAAATACAATATCTTTACCACCAAAAGGAATATCCGAACGAATACTCCTACCTTCCGAAAATACGTCGGTCATGGTCCTATCTAAAGCTTCAAACGCATGTTTGTGTACCATCGGTGCTTCATCCCATATTATTAATTGGGTTTCCTTTAATAATCTCGCAATATCACTATTTGGCTTAATATTGCACATTAATTCTTCTGTTAGATTAATGGGAATATGGAACCGAAATGAGCTGCCCTTCCACGGGAAAGTAATAACGACGCAATACCACTTGAAGCCACATTTAAAACTATTCCATTTTTGCATCGAACAGCTGAAGCCAAAGTCTTCCATAAAAAGGTTTTTCCAGTTCCACCATAACCATAGACAAAAAAAGGCCTCCTTTACGCTCTACAACTGCTTCCATTATTTCATCAAAAACCGCTCGTTGTTCATCTGTAAGAGATTGATGCAACCTATTAAACTCAGCTTGTACTTCATTTAGGTCATGTAACAGCTCTTCATTGATCAGACGATTAGAAGCATCACGTAAGGAATCATCATCAGGGTACGGCATAGTGGCAAACCTTCGTAATGATGAACCATTGGAAATTAAATAGTTTTCAATTTTCAACAAAGTAAGGTTCTTAATCTGATGTTCAGGAAGCACTAAACCTAGCAAATAAAAAAATTAAGATTATTAAATAAAAAATCAAAATGTAGTATGTGAAATAAAAAAAATAGATCAGAACCTGAAATATTTGTTTCTTTTTGACGTCTATAAAGAATATCATCAGCTAAGTATTTCCATGTATTCTCCCAAACAAATTCTGGCCGAGATAGAGTATTTGACAAAAGCAGGGTAGCAAATAACGCTCGAAGATACCCAGCATGTCCTTCAAAACTTGCTTCTTTAATGGCCTCAACGTATTCATTGTCATCATCTAAAAGTCCAATCGCATAGCAAGCATCTCTAAAAGTCGGGAATAATTGACCGTTAACTATACGTATCTCCTCAAATGATCTAGGTCCTTTAACTTTATTCAGTAGCATCCTCAAAAAATAAGGTTCGCCCAAAGCAAGAGATACAAAATGAATCCGGCCAACACACTTGTACAACTTACGTACCTGCCAACATCTATCTTTAAGTATCCAAACAAATTTGGAAGGAAATTCAACATAAGTCAGCTTTCTAGCATCTTCATTTGTCTCGTTCAACTTCATCCATTGCATAAATATTGAAGAAGCAACAGAAGGCTTGCTTAAAACATTATCAATATCGTCATCAGCATCATACACAACATTCTGTTGGCCGAGCAAATGAAAGGGAAGCCTCATAACAGGATACCTATAGTGAACCTCATTAGAGAATATTCTCCAGGATGCCTCACAAGCTGAAATATATCTACAATCATAATACTCCTTGATCTCGTCTTTTGGCTTTTCTTTGATGGTTGAACTTGTATCACCAGAAACTACCGCAGTAGCCTATCAGGACCTTTGTTGATGTACTTGAACAAATATTTCACTGAACCGGCTTGATTACACCATTCAACATTAATGTGTGCTTGATATCTTTTCAAAAGCCTTTTGTTATAAGGAACAACATTTCTGTTGTCTAATCTAATACCAGATTTTATAACTGTATGACCTGAATCTCTTCTTCTGTATACAGGAAAACCATTTGAATCAATAGTTGTATGTGGTGTGAATTTCTTCGGAAAGTTTTTTGAACATCTTTTATCAACCTGTAACAGCCCGAAAATATAAAGCCTAATAATTAGAATTATAATTATATAACCAATTAACCAGGAATTTATAACCTAGTTAAACACAAGACTTGAGGTGGTATATAATAAGGTTAGATCACTTAGATTATAAATTAAACGAGGTTTAGGGACCAATCTTGCCAAACTTGAAACTTAATTACTAATTAGTAAACAATTACACCCAAACACACACTGGTGTGTGTGCTTGGATCGAACAGAAGGTAGGGGCGACCAGGGGTTTCTTTCAAACCCTAGTTTTCATATAAAATCCCCAAATTGAAGCCCCTAATCTGCTTTAAATCAAGTCTCGAACATAAATTAGTGATCACCTCGTTGTAGGGATCAAAAGGTATGTAAAATTTTGATATTTTGTTGCATCTTGAATTCTAGGGTAAACATGAAGAACGAAAATTTAGCTTAATTGCTTGATGCGTGGATGAAATTAATAGTGATATGAGGTTTAGGATCAAACCCTAGATGATTTCTTGGCAAAATCTTGCATGATGCTAGTAGGGCTTAGTAATCACCATTCTAGGTGTATGATGAGCTTGAAGAAACTTGATAAATACTAGAATTATAACTTTTGTTCTAGTACAATCTGAATTTAAGAAGTGATTTCAGAAATATAGAAGTTAAGACTTGAGTAAAATTGACTAATTGAGGTGAAATTAGATGATAATAACAAGTCAAGAACTTGGTAGTGACTATGGAAAAATCTAACCCGTTAGGTGTTTGAAATGCCTAAGTGGGGATTTAAATGTTAAGAATTGAATGAAAACGTAGATTTGATTATTACTCATAATGATGCGTTAATACTCATGAAGAGAATTCTAAACAAATCGTAAATTGAATTCTTTAGGCAAGGAGTCCGGATCGTCAAGCGGACAAGCCGGAGGGAATATGCGTGGGAAAGGTGTGCTCTAAAGGTACTAAATTTACCGTTTCGTTACATTAAGTTTATTAGTTAATCTTATGTCGTCACTTTGAAACATGGTAAACAAGATAGACCAATATGCCACGGAAGTGACTAAGTGTCTTAAACAAGCAAATGGGTCAAAACAAGTGATAAAGATGGATTTTGAAATATCCCGAAAGGTGCCTTAATTTCAGCGCCCGAACGGGTCAAAACGCGTCGTGTAGTAAACCTTGAAGCTAGATACCATTACTTGATGTATGGTTATAAACAATGCGTAAGCTGTGTAGCGGACACGCTGAATTAGTTGAGAAACTCAACTCTTAACACAGGAGTTAAAGTTCTCAATTTTAAGCATGTCAAGTAGTATAAAAAGGCAAGCTCGATATCTTGAAAACAAGCAAGTAGATTATGGCGTAAACAATCCCTTGAGAGGGAAGCGAATGTCATAGTTGGTAAAGATATAGATATGAGTAATTAGCCTTGGTTATGTGATAAACTTGTTCGAGATTAAATTACAGCGACGTAGGAATTGAATGGCAAAAGTAACAAAACAAGAAAGCATGTACAGCAGCTACCGTAAGTTACGGTGGATACCATAACTTACGGTAGCAAACAAATTGTTACGGTGGGATTTTACTGCCTTAAGGCAGACCACATTTTCCCAGGGGCCACCGTAAGTTACGGTGGCTACCGTAAGTTACGGTAGCACCCAGTCACAAAAGCTGAATTTTATTATTTTTGGTTACATGAAATTGTTTTTAAACACAGTTTCGATTATATTATTGTCCAAAGACTTTAATACTAATATTTGTCTATAGTTTCAGTTTCTAGGTAATACAAGTAAGGGGATGATGATCAAGCAAAAGTGATCGAACCGAACACACAAATCAACGCTTCCGCACTCGATCCATTTTGTTTTAAAATTATGTAAACATTTGTAGTTATGTCTTGAATATTAGCTTAGTAGGTTTATAACGCGAACAATATGATTAAGTATGGTCTCAAAATCTCTTAAAGTTTTTGCAAACTCTAAATATTAGTAGTAAATGCATGATTATTTTCTTTAAATCTAGTAATATTAAACAGGGTCTTACAAGTTGGTAATCAGAGCCCAGGTTGTCAATAAAGTGTTCGGTTCAAGCTTGATCAAGCATCCGGTAAGAGTTAATCGTTTAAGTAGATTTAGAAAATATGGAAATAAATCATGAACGAATATGCATGAAAAGAGTGTGTAAACTCACTCAAACACAAGAAATGCAAGAAACAAGAACGATTGAATCAAGTTATGAACTTGATTGAATCAAAACAAATAAAGCATGTGTTATAAATGGAATGTTTAACAATCTATGTAAACATTTCAGTAACAAAGATGGAGGATGGAGGTAATGATGATGCGGTGTCAAGAGTCACCGAACAAATGAGGGAAGTGATTGCCGAAGAGGTTGGAAAGGCGATCGAAAACAGTTTGTCGGGCTTTATTGATAAAATTCAAAACACAGTTTTATCAATAGTTGAAGAGAGAATCAAGAAATTGGAAGATGATTCAAATCTAGCAAAGGAAAAGCCCGGAGGACGAAAGCCTTGTTCATACAAGGAATTCATGGCATGTAAACCACGCATATATAATGGGGAGGTTGATCCAATAGTGTGTCAACGATGGCTAAGTGATATCGAAGGGGTATTCGAGAGGACCCATTATGATGAAGATGACTACGTAGCCTACGGTACGGGTCAACTAAGGAGTCAAGCGAAAGATTGGTGGGATAACAAAAAGAGAGAGATTGGTAGTGAAGCTGCTAAGGTCATGACATGGGAGGAGTTCAAGACGCCATTCCTTAAACATCATAGTCCCAAGGCTGTTGTAAATAAAATCAAAGAAGAGTTCATGCAACTTAGACACAAGGGCGAAACCATAGACAAGATTACGGCAACGTTTATGGACAAGATGAAGTTCTGCAGTGAACTGGTGACAAATGAAGAACAAAAGATATACTACTACCATAACATGTTGAGTGCAGAATATAGGGAGTTTATAACCCCTTCAAAATACGAAACCCTTACCGAGATCATTAATGCCGCTCGGGAAAGGGAAATCGAACTGAAAAAGAGTATTGAACGGGGTGAACGGAGGGCACAAGATGTAAATCCAAGCCCTACCAAGAAAGCACGAACAAATGAAACAGCGAAGAAATCGGATACAAAAGGCGGGTCGCCAAGTTGCAAAATTTGCGGGAAGGGTCATAAAGGCGAATGTCGCTTCAAGGATAAGCCTTGTCCCATATGCCGAAAAACGGGACACATGGCTATATCATGCCCGGAGAAAGTGACTGTTTGTTACAATTGTTACCGACCGGGTCACAAAAGATCGGAATGCCCAGAATTGGTTGGAAAGAAAGATGGGCAAGACTCGAAAGGTGAAGCCCCGAAAGCAAAAGCAAGATCTTTCCAATTGACTGCTGCTGAAGCAAAAGTCGAACCTGAAGTGGTCTCAGGTATATTTACTGTAAACTCGATTCCCGCATGTGTGTTATTCGATACGGGTGCGAATAAATCCTTTATCTCATATGGATTTATTCGGCATCCTTCATTTGTTCTAACAAAACTGCCTATGCCTTTAGAAGTAGAGATAGGTAATAACAAGAGCTTTATTGTTTGTGATGTATGTGAAAATTGTAAATTGAGCATTGATGACGAAGAATACACGATAGATTTGATCCCGATGTCGATGGGGGAATTCCAAGTCATTGTAGGGATGGATTGGTTGTCCCGATTCCACGCAAAAGTAGTTTGTTTCCGAAAGGAAATAAAACTAACGTCTCCTAGCGGAAAATAAGTTATGATATATGGTGAAAAAGGGAGTAACCCGGTGGTGTGCTCGATAGAAGCCCACAAACTTATGAAGCACGGATGCAAGGGCTTCATGGTATACGCAAGCGAATCGGAGAAAAAGTCCCTCAAAATTGGAGACGTGCCGGTGGTACGGGATTATGAGGATGTGTTTCCGGAAGAATTATCGGGAATACCACCAGAACGGGAAGTGGAGTTCGGGATCGAATTGATTCCGGGCACCAAACCCGTGGCGAAGGCACCGTATCGACTCGCGCCGTCAGAACTACAAGAATTGATGTCTCAAATCCAAGAATTGCTCGACAAAGGGTTTATCCGACCGAGTGTGTCCCCGTGGGGCGCACCAGTCCTATTTGTGAAAAAGAAGGACGGTAGTATGCGCATGTGTATCGATTACCGAGAATTAAACAAACTCACGGTGAAGAATCGATACCCACTCCCAAGAATCGATGATTTGTTTGACCAGCTACAGGGAGCAAGTTGGTTCTCCAAGATTGATCTCAGATCTGGTTATCACCAATTGAAAGTCAAGGAGGAGGACGTACCAAAGACGGCCTTTCGTACACGGTACGGGCATTATGAGTTCCTTGTAATGCCCTTTGGGTTGACTAATCACCCGCGACTTTCATGGACCTCATGAACAGGGTTTGCAAACCTACCTGGATAAGTCGGTAATTGTATTTATCGATGACATTTTAGTATATTCGAAGAATGAAGCTGAGCACGTGTGTCATTTGCAAGAAGTATTAGAGACACTCAGACGAGAAAAGCTGTATGCAAAATTCTCAAAGTGCGCTTTTTGGCTACGAGAAGTGCAGTTCCTTGGGCATATCATTAGTGCCGACGGGGTGCTAGTGGATCCCTCAAAGGTAGAAGCTGTGTCAAAATTGAACGCTCCAAGGAATCCCTCGGAAATCCAAAGCTTTTTAGGGCTCGCAGGAGATTATAGGAGATTCATTCAGGATTTCTCCAAAATTGCCTTACCATTGACCAAATTGACTCGCAAGGAGGAAAAGTTCGTGTGGGGCACAAAACAGGACGAAGCCTTCCAAACGCTCAAGGAAAAGTTAACTCACGCTCCGGTGTTAACATTACCGGAAGGAGTGGACGACATGGTAGTTTACTCGGATGCGTCGCATTCGGGGCTCGGATGTGTTTTAATGCAACGAGGCAAGGTCATCGCCTACGCCTCGAGGCAATTGAAGATCCATGAAAAGAAATACCCGACTCACGACTTAGAATTGGCGGCAGTAGTGTTTGCTTTAAAAATATGGAGGCATTACTTATATGGAGTAAAATGTACAATCTTTACCGACCATAAAAGTTTGAAATATTTCTTCGATCAGAAGGAATTAAACATGAGACAAAGGCGGTGGTTGGAAACAGTCAAGGATTATGATTGTGAAATACGCTACCACCCCGGGAAAGCTAATGTAGTGGCTGATGCGTTGAGCAGAAAGGCGGATTATACCCCAATACGGGTACGATCGTTGCAGCTCATTGTGACCTCAGGTTTACAAGAACGAATCCGAAGAGCACAAGACGAAGCAGTAAAGACGAAAAACTGGAGAAAGGAAAGGATTGTTGGCCAAGTTAAAGATCTCGAGGTAGGCAGTCACGGCTTGAAGACCCGTTTCAATAGAATTTGGGTCCCTAACACATGTGGAGTTAAAAAGCTTCTACTTGATGAAGCTCACAAGTCCCGTTATTCCATTCATCCAGGAGCGACCAAGATGTATAACGACTTAAAACAAAACTATTGGTGGCCCGGAATGAAAAGAGACGCCGTGAAATACGTGGAAAAGTGTTTGACATGTCTACAAGTCAAGGCGGAACACCAAAAGCCATACGGTAAACTCCAACCGTTAGAAATCCCGGTTTGGAAATGGGAACATATTACGATGGACGTATTAACCAAACTGCCAAAGACGAACCGCGGGTTCGATGCTATATGGGTAGTTGTAGATAGATTGACGAAAAGTGCTCACTTCATTCCAATTCATGAGACTTATACGTCAGAAAAGATGTCAGAAGTTTACACTAATGAGATAATAGCACGCCATGGAGTACCGGTATCCATCGTGTCCGATAGGGATACCCGGTTCACTTCAAATTTCTGGCGGGATTTCCAATATCAAATGGGAACCAAATTGTTCATTAGCATTGCGTACCATCCTCAGACGGATGGACAGAGTAAAAGAACAATACAAACGTTGGAAGACATGCTACGGGCATGTATAATCGACTTTGGAGGCAGTTGGGATGTCCATCTACCTTTGGTCGAGTTTTCTTATAACAACAGCTACCATGCTAGTATTGGGAAGGCACCGTACGAAATGCTCTATAGTAGAAAATGTCGAACCCCGGTATGTTGGGGTGAAGTGGGCCCACGTGAACTTGCCCACCAAGATATAGTACGAGCCACTAATGAAAAGATTGATGCGGTTCAGGCTCACTTGAAAGCGGCTCAAGATAGACAAAAATCGTATGCTGACAAAAGGAGGAGACCAATCGAGTTCCAGGTTGGCGACAAAGTCATGCTCAAAGTATCCCCATGGAAGGGGGTTATCCGGTTTAGAAAGAAAGGGAAATTGAGCCCAAGATTTATCGGATCGTTTACGATTATTGAACGGGTAGGAAAGGTAGCTTACCGCCTTGAATTACCAGAGGAGCTAAGCGGAATTCATAGCACATTTCATGTGTCACATCTTCGGAAATGTCTAGCGGATGAGACAACTTATATCCACTATGACGACATTGAGGTGGATGACAGACTAAACTACGTGGTAAAGCCCATTGCGATATTGGATCGTAAGGTAAAAACCTTAAGAAACAAGGAGATCAACCAAGTAAAAGTCAAGTGGGAACATAGAAAGGGTTCGGATACCACATGGGAATCTGAGGAGGAGATGCAACGGCTCTACCCCACATTATTTGGTTCGTAATTCGGTTTCGGGGACGAAACCCTCTTTAAGGGGGTGGACTTGTAACAACCCGTAAATATAAAGCCTTATAATTAGAATTATAATTATATAATCAATTAACCAGGAATTTATAACCTAGTTAAACACAAGACTTGAGGTGGCATATAATAAGGTTAGATCACTTAGATTATAAATTAAACAACGTTCAGGGACCAATCTTGCCAAACTTGAAACTTAATTACTAATTAGTAAACAATTACACCCAAACACACACAGGTGTGTGTGCTTGGATCGAACAGAAGGCAGGGGCGACTAGGGGTTTCTTTCAAACCCTAGTTTTCACATAAAATCCCCAAATTGAAGCCCCTAATCTGCTTTAAATCAAGTCTCGAACATAAATTAGTGATCACCTCGTTGTAGGGATCAAAAGGTATGTAAAATTTTGATATTTTGTTGCATCTTGAATTCTAGGGTAAACATGAAGAACGAAAATTTAGCTTAATTGCTTGATGCATCGATGAAATTAATAGTGATATGAGGTTTAGGAACAAACCCTAGATGATTTCTTGGCAAAATCTTGCATGATGCTAGTAGGGCTTAGTAATCACCATTGTAGGTGTATGATGAGCTTGAAGAAACTTGATAAATACTAGAATTATAACTTTTGTTCTAGTACAATATGAATTTAAGAAGTGATTTCAGAAATATAGAAGTTAAGACTTGAGTAAAATTGACTAATTGAGGTGAAATTAGATGATAATACAAGTCAAGAACTTGGTAGTGACTAAGGAAAAATCTGACCCGTTAGGTGTTTGTTGAAATGCCTAAGTGGGATTTAAATGCTAAGATATGAATGAAAACGCAGATTTGATTATTACTCATAATGATGCGTTAATACTCATGAAGAGAATTCTAAACAAATCGTAAATTGAATTCTTTAGGCAAGGAGTCCGGATCGTCAAGCGGACAAGCCGGAGGGAATACGCGTGGGAAAGGTGTGCTCTAAAGGTACGAAATTTACCGTTTCGTTACATTAAGTTTATTAGTTAATCTTATGTCGTCACTTTGAAACATGGTAAACAAGATAGACCAATATGTCATGGAAGTGACTAAGTGTCTTAAACAAGCAAATGGGTCAAAACAAGTGATAAAGATGGATTTTGAAATATCCCGAAAGGTGCCTTAATTTCAGCGCCCGAACAGGTCAAAACGCGTCGTGTAGTAAACCTTGAAGCTAGATACCATTACTTGATGTATGGTTATAAACAATGCGTAAGCCGTGTAGCGGACACGCTGAATTAGTTGAGAAACTCAACTCTTAACACAGGAGTTAAAGTTCTCAATTTTAAGCATGTCAAGTAGTATAAAAAGGCAAGCTCGATATCTTGAAAACAAGCAAGTAGATTATGGCGTAAACAATCCCTTGAGAGGGAAGCGAATGTCATAGTTGGTAAAGATATAGACATGAGTAATTAGCCTTGGTTATGTGATAAACGTGTTCGAGATTAAATTACAGCGACGTAGGAATTGAATGGCAAAAGTAACAAAACAAGAAAGCATGTACAGCAGCTACCGTAAGTTACGGTGGATACCGTAACTTACGGTAGCAAACAAATTGTTACGGTGGGATTTTACTGCCTTACGGTAGACCACATTTTCCCAGGGGCCACCGTAACTTACGGTGGCTACCGTAAGTTACGGTAGCACCCAGTCACAAAAGCTGAATTTTATTATTTTTGGTTACATGAAATTGTTTTTAAACACAGTTTCGATTATATTATTGTCCAAAGACTTTAATACTAATATTTGTCTATAGTTTCAGTTTCTAGGTAATACAAGTAAGGGGATGATGATCAAGCAAAAGTGATCGAACCGAACACACAAATCAACGCTTCCGCACTCTATCCATTTTGTTTTAAAATTATGTAAACATTTGTAGTTATGTCTTGAATATTAGCTTAGTAGGTTTATAACGCGAACAATACGATTAAGTATGGTCTCAAAATCTCTTAAAGTTTTTGCAAACTCTAAATATTCGTAGTAAATGCATGATTATTTTCTTTAAATCTAGTAATATTAAATATGGTCTTACACAACCATGCAAGGACAATTCAAATTAGCATTCCCACACGGACCATGAATTATATAATCAGTCACAAGAGAATAAAGTTCAGGATCTTCTTCTTTATCGGGAATCTCAGCAGAAATAAATGGATCTATATGATCAATGGTTGGAAGTTTGTGATCGACCTTCATGAATAAGCATATATGTGCATGAGGAAGACCACGCTTTTGAAATTCTACTGTATAAACAACTAAATAAAAAGGAACAACAAATAAATTTATTAGTTAATAACCTTGATTAAAAAATATACATTAGAGGATAAGCTGTGAAAACAAAATAACATACCAGCATTAATCTCACCAAAATACTTGGAATCCTTAAAATCTTTGATTAAGGAATCAAGCTTCCTTTTAAACAATCGACATAATATGTCAGGCCTGTCTTCGGCTTTGATGGTTGAATCTTTTAGAAATCTTTTTACTTCAGGCCACTTAGGATTACATGTTATAGTTATGAAGAAATCAGGGTACCCAAACCACTTACATAAGGCCATTGCATCGAGGTAATTTTGTTGCATGTATCTTGCACCACCAGTAAATGAAGAAGGAAGTATAACAGGCTTTCCATTATCTGTTAAAACTTCCTTACCTTTAGATTTATACTTTTGAAGATTCTCAAATGTTTCAGAGCGAAGGTTCGCTTGTTGCCTACGAATGTAATTTAATCTTTCGCTCTCAATCATTGTGTACGCATCAACCAAAAACTGTTGTAACAACCTTCGCCCATTTAAAATTAAGGAAAAGCCATAAGTTCTATCTTGGATCCTATATGAAAAAAATTCTCTCATTGTGCACTTTGGTTTTATTTTCTTTTGTGTGGACATAAAATCTCTATGAGGAATATCAACTCTATAACCATCATCACCATATGGAAAAAGTAACGGATATTAAAGAGCAAGATACGATGGGTGTAATTCGCTAATACGCTGCAGCATTCCCGACTCCGTCTGGACAACAATATCACGATGGTCTATAGCTTTATCTATGTCTCCGACAACCAAAGCAGCAACTTCAGATGTGGTGGGTAAGTTATATGTCCTGCCGTCTTTTTCTCTTCTATAAATTAGTCGAAGACTAAGGTTGGCATCTGGAGATTGGTGAAAATGGTTTCTGACCATCCTATATGTCTTAACCAACATATTTTGTGAATCTAATAAAGCCCTCAAATACTTTATCATTTCAACATCAAGTTCTTTATCAGCAGGCGATGAAGGTTTGGTTCTTTTGCTGTTAAAAGAAAAAAAAACAACAAAACGTTAACATAACATAACTATTGTAATAAGCAGTGGATAGAGAATCACTTATTAGTAATTAAGTGTTAAGGAAAAACAGATTAGTACTAAGTCAAACAACTGAAGTAAAACTTGTAAGCACTGATAGTAATTAAAACACTGATGATACTTAACAACTGAAAGTGAACTACATAAGGTTAACAACTGCTATTGTAATAAGCAGTGGATAGAGAATCAGTGATTAATAATTAAGTTTTAAGGAAGAACAGTTGTAAACAACTGTTGATACCAGGTCAAAACTTTTAGAATAGGTTGAGAAAAAGTAACATTTCAGAGATTTGGGCTTAAACAGTGGTTTGGTAGGCATCAGTGGTTTGGTCTTGAACATTGGATGGGGTTAATTAGACTTTGTGTACAAATTTAATTGCATCCAACAGTGTTTTGCCTTATTAAATTGTTATAACCAATGTCATTCTAGGAAACTTAGCTGGGCAGAGCTTATTATAGGAAACTTCAGTTTACCTACAACAGCTGATGAATTTAGAATTAAAAAAACAAACTACTGTTAAGTCAAGTTTAAGTTGAAAATCTGGAAATATTGGTTCAGGACACTTCTGGACCTTTCTTTTAATTAATACGAATAACTACTCCTTTTTAATATGCTTACAAAAACTATCTCATATTTCAGGTACAAAGAAGCACATGGGACTCGAGGATTGCACCTCATAGCAATCTGAGTGACAAGTCAAACGGGAAGAAAGCGACTTATAAGCTTTGTATATCCATGCATTTGAACTTCTTTTTAATTTTTTTAAGTATAATATTTAAATTTTATTTTAACAATATATATATGTGGTATATGGGGAAGTCAGAGGTGTTTCTCTTTTTAAAGATTTTAATTAATGAATTTGCTTGAGGGATTTAAAGATTTAATTTACTTTGCTCTTTTTTTGTTTAAAAACAGATTAGGGAAAAACTATACAAGAGACACCATAAATTTGATATGTTAGAGCTGTAGAGATGGATAAAACATTTAAATGGTAGGGCTTTATTGTTTTTATAGTTTGTTTTCAATCTATTTAATTTGTATGTAGGGCTTTGTTGTGCCAAAGGAGGCACAAGACAAAGTAGTTAACTTTCCACAGTATCGACAAACTGCTAAACTGAAACATGGTAGGGTTATGATAGCAAGCATCAGAAGTTGTACTAACAGTAATTTAAAAATTACAATTGCTGGACTGAATCATCATTTTTTATACTGGCCGAGGACTAAAATTGGTAACACTCAACTGTTTGACTTTTATTGGTTAAACTGCAGGTATTGGATAAACATGAATTAATTGCCTACATATTGATTACAAGGGGCATTTTAGTCATAATGCATGTTGAGGTTTTGTTCATTTCGAATTCAGTTTTGTCTACGGAACAGTGAGTTATGGGTTTTTGTTATTTCACGGTTCAAGTTGAACTCGAAATGAACAAATTATATTTTGGCTATTAATTAGTTAATTGGGCAAATTTTGATCCAATAGGTCATTTCGATTTGTTTTTTAGTCTAAAGAATACAATTGTTTCTCTAGAAAACAGTGACGTCACCCCTACGTGGTTTATTTACATGAGTCTGACGAATATGATTCAATCTGACTTTTGAATTTCATATTCTTTACAGGTTAACAATTCTAACAAAGGTTTGACAGAGATGACTCACAAAGTATATTATGATATTGAGATTGCTGGAAAACTTGCTGGTATGCCATAGTTTCCTTTCTAATATTAACTTATGGGTCATGCTTGGTAGCCTAATAGTGATCATTTATAATTGTTGAGATTTCATGTGCTTTGCAGTTGCATTTCAGTAGTTACGCGTTACGCCTGATAGTTTTTTGACCTGCAACTCGTACTTCACTTTTAATAATGTAAAAAAAATTGCAGGGAAATTAGTGCATTGATAAATTAAGGTTCTTTATGTTACATATTGAAAAGTGGGATAAAGCCCACTTAATAAGTACATAAAATCTGAGCTTGATGTGTTATTTTTTTTTAATTTTTGTTATTTTTAAAAATAATTATTTTTATTGATAAATCAAGGCTTTTTATGTTGCAGCTTTAAAGGTAGGCTGGAGTAGTAAGAGATTATAAGGTATAGAGACGAGAGCTTCCAAACGATAACGATATAGCCGAATATCTCAAGTTATGTTAAAAGTATTGAGGCGAGAGCTTCCATCTATAAATTTTCTCAAGGTGTGTTCATGTTTAGTGTACCATTTATACAAAGTTTTGATTTTGATAATCAAGAAGCATACACACATGAATTAATTTTATGCGGCATATATTCTTTTTTTTTTGATAAATTTAAAGGTTGATATAGAAGAGATCCCAACAATTGCAAGTGAAGAGAATCTAAGAGTTGTACCAACAATCAAGATGTACAATAAAAGGTAACCGAATGAAAGAAATGGTATGTCCGTGTAGAGAAGTGCTGGAATAGTCTGTCCGCCATAACACAACTAAGAATGCGTCGAAGATTGTTGAGAATGTGCAGAACAACGATAATGGCAAACACAATGTTTATGAAGTGTACGATGTCGATGCCTCATTGCCTTACTCTTCAAAGCATAGGTTGAACATAGGAAATCTTGGTGATAAAGATTCTTCTTGAAGTTTCAAGCGTTCGTATTTGGACAAATGAGTCTTACTTTGATATGAAAATTAGTCGTTTCATACATTTGAATTGGGTTTCCTTTCGGAATAATCATTGGTTGTTTTATTTTCAATAATAATTTCAATTTTGTGTTTTGTTTGATTGAAAACATTGCAACACGGTTTTCATTTATAATATAAGATAAATAAATTACTTACATTGTTATTGTTAACATATATTAGGGGTGCAAACGAGCCGAGCTACTCGAGCTCGGCTCGAAAAAAACTCGAACGAGTCGAGCTTAAACGAGCTCGAGCTCGAGCCCGAGCCCGAGCTTCGCTTATCGAGCTCGAGCCGGCTCGCGAGCTTTAAGGAGCTTTCTTTTTATATATTTTTTATTAATATATTAAACTTATATTTAAATAATAATATTTACCATTTGTATAAATATAAAAAATAACTAAATTATATATATAACAACAATTATAATTAATAAAAATTAATTAATAAATACTAAACGAGTCGAGCCCGAGCCGAGCTCGAGCTTCAAAAATTACCTTCGAGCCGAGCTCGAGCTTTAGAAATAAAGCTCAAATCGAGCCGAGCTCGAGCTCGAGCTCGAGCTTTCATAAGTTAAACGAGCTCGAGCTTGAGCCTGGTTGAGCTCGGGCTCGGCTCGGCTCGTTTGCACCCCTAGCATATATAAATGAAATTGTTTTAATATATTATTGTATTAAGATTAAGAATTAAGAATTTCCTGACAAATTTTTTAAAAATAACATGTTATACTTCAAAAATATACATGATAAGTAATAAAATAAAACAATTCGTGTGATGAGTAATAAAATAAAATAATTCGTGATAAGTAATAACAGATTATAAGAGAATAAAATTCAAAGTGATATATGCTCCAATGGTTAAGAATTCAATCCCTACATTTTGCTCTTTATTTTTATGTATTTGCTCTTTCAAATCCAAATTTTTGAATTTGTTTTTGTAGTTGTATACTTATTATTATTTTTATATAAGTTATCCAGATGATTATGCGTTATGGTTATTAATAATATAACGATTTTATATACATTTAATATTCCAAATTAGTTCATAATTTCTCACGTAAGTTAATACTATTTATCAAAGTTTTTATGAATTCATATTAAAAAAACACTCTACTTTTCATACTTTAAAAATGATATGCCATTAAAAAATATATGAAACCAATAAAGAAGTTGTCCAAGCATCATAAAAAAATTATAAACTAAATTGGTGTCGAACCCCCTAACTCCGGTTGAGTGTCAATGTGTTGGTGCATCTGTCTGTCGACTTCGTCTTGTATCAAGTCTTGTATGTATTTAGATAGATCAGGGCACGTAGTACGATAAATATGTCAAATATAGGCTTGGAGATAATTTCGCACGAAATTACCAAATGGTAATTCCGTATGAAATTAGATTGTAATTCCATGCGAAATCTAATTTCGCTTGAATGTGATTTCGTGTGAGTAATTCCGCACGAAATTACCCTGCCTATCTATAGTGGTGTCTTGATTTCATTTGTAACTTTCCGGCTTGAGTACCGAACTGCTGCCGATGTGTCAACTCGCTGTAAATCATTGTCAAATCAATCAAAGGACAGTTTAAAGTGTATATCTAGCTGAATTGAACTTGATACGACTGTTTCCGTCTTTCGTATTGAGAAAAAACTCTTCTGATCGACTCGTTCGAGTCTGAAAACGATCCTACAAGTGGTATCAGAGCTCAGGAGGAAGAGTTCATACCAATTCAGCTGCAAATTCTGATTTCTACACCTTCTTTTTCAATATTAACAAGTTTTCACGGATAAAATGTCTTGAATTTCACACATAATACGCGCAATAGTGTTTTAACAAACCCTTGAAAGTTTCAGACCTAAAAACGGACAAAAACTTGATCAATTTGACAAAATTCAGCTTGAGATGATGACATCAGCATAATTTCGCACGAAATTAGGGTTTAATTTCGCACGAAATTACCTTATTTTGCACCAGTTTGTGATTTCGTTTGAGAGGTCCACACGAAATTAGTGATTTCGCTTCAAGTTGTAATTTCGTTTGAGTATTTCGTACGAAATTACATATTTCGTTTGAAAGGGGGTTAATTTCGTACGGAATTAGTGATTTCGCACCAGATTAGTATTCCGTTTGAACAGGATATTTCGTTTGAAAGGTGATTTCGCACAAAAGGGTATTTTCGCTTGAAAGATAATTTCGTTTGAAACTGTCAGTTTTGAAAAGTTTGAAAACCTAAACATGGAAGAGGAATTTTATAACGCATTTGCTACTCCGATTACCATTACTCAGCAAGCAATGTTGGAAAATGAAACGGGCACTATGCAAAAACCGCCTAAACTCATGAACATCGAGGAGTATAAAGGATGGGAAGAACGTTTCGAAAACTGGGTGCAAGCAAATTACTTGGATGCTTGGGAATGCATTGAAACGAAATATGTTAGACCAATGAATAATGACAAAGAGGAGATTGCAATTAAAGACTTAAGTGCTGATGAGAAAAAAAAATACAAAAACGAGAAAATGATGATCAATTTACTACAACAAGCTGTTAAAGAATATATCATGGTTTTGTTGCAACATAATGGAAGTGCATACTCAATTTGGAAAGCATTAAAATCAAAGTTTGTTGGAAGTCAAGAGATGGTTAAAAACAAAAAATCACTTCTGAAAAAAGAGTTCGATCTATTTCGAGGTTTAAGAACTGAAAGTACTAAGCAGATCATCGAAAGATATTGCAATCTAGTAATGAACATGAAGAGATTGAGCATCACAAAAGACAATGAGGAGTTGATTGAAAAATTGGCTGATGCGTTGCCACATGAAACTTGGGGCACATACCTTATGATGTTAAGGAATACAAAAGGGTTTAACTCATTAACACTGAGTAAGTTCATTGAAAAACTTGAAGCTCAGGAGATGGAACAAAGGAAGATTTCTAGAATGAAGGATTTTGATGGTGAACAAGATATTGGGCTTTATTACAAAGCAGGGTTGAATGATAAGACCAACATGTCACCAAAAGTTGAAACTGCATTCAATGCAAAGAGTTCATCGGGAGGTTCATCTAAAGGATCAAACAGCAAAACAAGTTTTTCGTCATATCCATCTTTTGATCCAAACTTGTCAGCAACCAAGAATGGCAAGAAGTTACAATGCAACATTGTATTGAATCTTGAGAATGATCAGGATTACTCAGAAGAAGTTGCAAAAAGTCATATGTCTTTGTTGGGGACTGTGTTAGAATCATATGGGAGTTTAGTTGCAGGTCGGATCGGGAATCCAATGCTGACAAAAGAGGATTATGATCAGATTGATGCTGAAGAGATGGAGTTAATGGACATAAAGTGGTGTTTGGCAAGTGTGTTGAGGAGAGCTGAGAAATTCAAACAAATTACAGGAAGAGATGATTTCCGTGATGCAAATGTTTCTACTTTAGGTTTTGATAAATCTAAAGTTTCTTGTTTCCGTTGCAGGGAAAAGGACACTTCAAGAGGGAGTGCACGAATTGCGAAGCAAGTGGAGCTCAAAATCCGTTCAACAACAATGACTATTACCGAAAAGCAATTTATCATCAAGTTGCTCAACAACAACAACAACAACCACAAACTGCTCATGCCAAGAAGGAGATTGAAGAATCTTCAAAGAGAGCATGTATGGTGAATCAAGAAGATAACAAATCATCAAGCAGTTTCAGTTGGGACAGATATGTTTCAGCCGATGGTAAAGCATGTCTGATAGATCAAGATGATGAAAAATTACCAGAAGGCTTTAGCTGGGCAAATTTCAGTTGGGATGACTATGATCCTAACAAAACTTCAAATCACAAAGCTTTTGTTGCTCGATTTGCTGATGACAGTGATAATGATGATGATTACTATGCAAGAAGAATGGAAGAGCATTTGAGAATGATGGAGGAGAGTGACAGTGATGATGTAAAAGCTAAAAAGAAAAAGAAGAAAATTAAAATACCAGTCAGCGGTGATGATGAAGAAGTTCCAGTGATGAAGAGAAAGGTAAAAGAAGTTCCAGTTTTCAAGATTGATGCAGAAGCTGATGCAAGAAAGATTCCAGTGAAATGTGAAAACTGTGAGATTATAAAGAAGAAAAACAGTGAATTGATTAACAACATGAACAGGATGAAAGAATCATACGATGTTCTGAACAAAGCCATGAATCAATACAACGAGTCTAGCAGTGAACAAGCAACAGCAATGAAGACACTTCAAGGAGCTTTCATGACAAAGCAGAAAATTGTCAACAATTACATTGAGAAGTGTGCTGTTCTGGAACAGAAATTGGAAACTCAAAGGATTGAAACAGAAAGAGTTAATAGATTGTTAAAAAGTTACTCATGTACTTCTTATGTCATTGACAGGATTTATCCAACCGTTGAAGGCATGAAGGTTTTTGAAGAAGAAACATTTGAAGAGAAAGTGTCTGAAGAAAAGATTCCTACAAAGAAGAAAGATACTAAAGAGAAGAATTCTGGTAAGAAACAAGGTGTCAGTTACAACAAGTGTCCACCCTGCTTGAAAATGGATATTCGCCCAGAAATCCAAATTCAGAAAGAGTCGAAAAGGCAACCAACTTACAGTGGGAGTCTGAGCCTTCGGTTAATTTGCCAGAAAACATTGATGTCACTTTTATATCATCTGACACTGATCATGAGTCCGAGTTAATAAAGAAAGTGGTCGATCAGGTGTTGGATAAAGATGAAACAGAGGAGTCAAAGTCTGAGTCAGACACGTCAAGTCAAAACTCCAAACAGGGCAAAAGAGTTTATAATAAAGAATTCTTGTTATCAAAATCTAATTTGAATGATGAAACATTCAAAGTGGCATATACTTTGAATGATTCTGACAATTTATATTCTGATGAAGAATTTCCAATAAGAGGTGTTAAACAAGAAATGATAAAAAAGGTTTTTAAACTAACAGAAATCAATATTTCTGAAATAAAAGATGTAAATCTTTCTGATAAACCTAAAAAATACACCTCAAGAGTTCAACAAAGAGAAAACAAGAAAAAAGGGTTACAGTTCTGGTTCCGGTTATCGAAAGAAACTAAACCATAACGGTAATTTCAAAAAGAAAGGTTTAGGATTTATTTCACCAGAAAATCATAAAAATGAGAAAGCATATAAACCAAAAACTATATTTGTTTCAGGAGCAAGCTCGGAAGAAGAAGAAAAAAGCTCATTCTGGAAGCAATCAAACAGAGAATTCTTTGCGAAAAAGCAAGATGAAATGAAAAAGGAAGTTGTTCAGAAGAAAGAAACGAGAACCTGTTTTCAATGCAACACGTTTGGTCATATTGCCATGAGTTGTCCCAAGGCAATTCAAACAAAATAGGAAGTTTCTCATAAACTGAAAGAAAAGATGGTTGAAAATGAACCACCAACCAAACCTTTTATAGTTTTCAAAAACTCAAAATTTGAGGTTGGTGAGTGTTCAAAAAGGTTTTACAAGAAAAAAGCAAATCTTGACAACCAAAAATGGGTTGTTAAGAAATCTGATGATAGTTCTAGCAATGATTCTGATTTGTCAAAATCAGATGAGCTATCTTCTGGCGATGAATCTGATTCCACAAAGTCAGAGGAGCCACAGGTTGAATCAAAAGGTGAAAAATCAGTACCTCCAATGGATGATGCAAATTTTCCACCATTGAGAGCTGAAAATTTTAAACAAAAAGTTGGCAAAGTTGAGACTTAAAATCAATTCTTTTCTGAAAAGAAGGAATTTGATGTTGAAAAAGCCTTTAACCCCAAAGTGAAACATATTTTTGAAAAAATGATTGATGGGAAAGTCAAAGGGGTAAAGGAATATTATGAGAAGAAGATGAAAGGAAAGAAACCGAATGTTGGTAACTCGGAATCTCCCAAGGTCTGTCAGGCTTGGGAGAATCTCTTTAACTAAAAAAACCTAACTTGCCAGAACTCTCAGGTTGGTATTTGGGGAGTAGGAATCGGCATCTTTATTGAGAAATTAACAGGTTGGTAACTGTGATATTTCGATTTACAAATGTTTGACAGGAGATTTGTATCTACAAGTGGTAAATCAGGGACATTAAGTTGTATTTGATTTTCTACAAAGTGGTTTTTGTTGATAAAATCTAAAATTGTTAAATTGTTCAAGTGGTTGAAAAACAATGTGATGATCAAAACCCCGACCTACATATGGTTTTAACAAAACTTATTTTCCGGAAAAACCATTTTGATTAATACAAACGTAAGTGTTTTGAAATCATAATGGGAAAATAGTTTGTTGAAAGGGGGAGTTCTGATTGTTGATGCCAAGTGGATGGCGAATGAAGCAATTCATAACAGTTGTCAGTTTTACTTGTATAGTTTATTTTCAAAGTTTTCTTTAAATCATTTTGAATTTTAGGGGGAGTAAGAAATTTGAAAAATCCAAAAACATGATAAAACTAAAAAGAGTTTTGTTGTATAAAAGAGGAAATGATAGTACATCAGTGGATTATCACAACACGCTAAAGAATTGTAAAGTCAAAAATGTGATAAGCAATCTCACTGTGGATGTGCCAGTAGGTTTTTATACATTTAGTAGATTGTTTTCGGGATATAAACGTAAATATCAAACTTACTTATATCGTGGGGAACATCTCTCGGATATATGGGTAACCCCCAAAATCTTGTTTGAAAGATTTTCTATTTCTGACATACTAGGTCTTCGTGCATGGTGATATCTGGGGTATTATACCAGGACTTCTGATTTTGCGGGAGCAATAGCCTAGTCCTCGTATAATGCTTTGCAAAAGCTTTAATCTTAAAGCCAGCCCTCAGTACAAAAAATGATGAAACATTGAAAAATGCTAATCATGTGCTGTTGAAGAAAAGATCCCCAAACGGGACACACCTAAAGTCGAACCGTCATCTCTCTGCATGAACGGAAGTTCTGACCTGAGCTCTCACGGTTTCACATTTACCCAGTTACAGATATTATTAGTGTACATTCACCTGTAAGACTAAATATAGAGATCTGGATACGGGAGTATATTCTGAGGTGGGACACGCGAATAAGTTTAAGTCATTAAAACATTAATCTCGTATCTTGAAACAGTTGAACTTTGTGTAATAATTTAAGTGGATCATTATACTGACAATCTAAGTGAATTGTTTAGAACTTAAAATGTTTAAAGCTTATTGGTGTTAGTGATTTGTCTTAAAAACTGATATGATCCTCTTACACAAACTCACAAAAAGATTGCATGTAAATATTTCTTTATTGCATTTCTTCAAATTCAAAAATCTCAAAAAGAGTTTAAGTGTGTTTTAGCAAAAATTTTGAAAAAGCCAAAAAGATTTTCGACAACTGAGGTTGAAAAGCTGATTTTCAAAATTCCAAGTGCTAAACATGAAGAACATTTTGTGAGGGGGAGTTTGTGAATAATGTGAAAAGATTTGAATGTTTTGACTACAAGTGGTCATCAGAAGCTTTTAAATGTCAAATCATTCATGTTCTACAAGTGGTATACATAGAATAAAATTTGTCAAATGGTTAAATTTGTAAATCTTATTGTAAGGTAGAGCATGTGCAGGATAGCCAGGATTCTGATTCTGAGTAGAGAGCCAGGTTACGATCCTGATCCTGTGGAGGCCAGACCATGATCCCGAGCATAAGTCAAGGGGGAGTCTGTTAACGATGGGGAGTTTGAAGTTTTTAGAGCCAAGTTCAGATCCTGATGTTCACACAAGCTGATGATGCTGATGAACTTAATGAATCAAGAGATCTGATCAAGAGAAGATTGAAGATTAGATCAACATCCAAGGGGAGGTTATCTGTTGGTGATGATACAAAGAGAAGAGAGATTGAGGATGTTTTACATTGTTAGATACTTTGGAAGGGTTCGAGGAGACTGATAAAGACTGAAGTTCAAAGACTCGACACACTAAAGACTTCGTCAACATCCGAGGTGGAGTCTGTTGGTGCATCCGTCTGTCGACTTCGTCTTGTATCGAGTCTTGTATGTATTTAGATAGATCAGGGCACGTAGTACGAGAAATATGTCAAATATAGGCTTGGAGATAATTTCGCACGAAATTACCAAATGGTAATTCCGTACGAAATTAGATGGTAATTCCATGCGAAATCTAGTTTCGCTTGAATGCGATTTCGTGTGAGTAATTCCGCACGAAATTACCCTTCCTATATATAGTGGTGTCTTGATTTCATTTGTAACTTTCCGGCTTGATGTCACACCCTGACCACGTAGAACATCAAATCGTGGCGGAAACGTCGGGGAGTCTTGTAACAGAATTATTTGTTTCACAACCATGGCATACAAAGTTATATTTTATTTATCAAACAAGGGTGTTACATTGCCTCAAAACAGGAAATAAAGAGTTCAGAACATAATTAAACTAGTTCTATCTCCATTTTAAATCTCTAAGGCACAGGTCCGCCCTAGTGTCACGATCATCTTCCTAAGCAACAACTCCTGAAAACACATGTGAAAATAGGTACGTCAGCATAAAAATGCCTGTGAGATACATAGGTTTTGTGAAAATAAGATTCATGACTTGGGTTTTAGAAGAAAGGTTTAGTAAAAATTAGCCATGAATCTTGTTAAATGTTTTCTTTTATAAATCGTATAAAAACTCGATAAGAAATCAGATTATATAAAAGAAAGGTGTAAGGTTAATGAAATAACCAAGTAAAATGAGTTGTATAAAATAAACTGTTTTGTAAAACAACGTCTTGTGAAGAATATGTTATTTGTGTAAAATGTAATATGTCTATACTGAAATGATTTAAATATTGCTACGACATGTAATATTATACAAACACTTATATATAGGAAGTACCAGCGGCATATCCACCATGTTTGTATCATATTTCACACGCCTCGTTACTCAAATCATTTATCCAAACCAACCACCAATGTAAATTTGTTCATGTATAAATCAATTGTCAAGTGTTAATGTATAAACCATATCAAAATGTCCATGTCTAATGTAAACCACCAAATGTGTATATCAATGTTAAAATGTTTATGTTTAATGTAAATCATATAATGTGTATCCAAAATATCATGTATGGCATGGGAAGTATATCAACTAAGCCATAGGTAAAATGCACAAAAACAGGGTATTGAATTAAACATAGTTAAATCAAAGTTATGTTTTGTAGAACAAATGCATGCTATACTGATACAAACATCTATGCGGTATTGTGAAAATACATACATCCAAGCATTGTGACTGTGGCGATAAACCCCTAAACGAATTTAAAGGTCTATCTTGTGTAAATGTATATCGAATGCGGTCATTCCTTCCACCTAAACAAACCTAGGGTTCAGGAATGGGAGTTGTCAAGTCCTATGGTACCACTACCTACTAACGAATGGCGTAGCTAATGTTAATGAATGTATATTGTCCCATTTTAACAAACCAAATGTCATACCAAAAATGTAAGCATGTGAAAACAATGCACTAAGTATGTAATCAATTGAACACACATAGCGTGAAATGTAATGTAAAACAATGTACTAAGTATGCACACAAAGGACATACATAGCATGAAATGTAGTGTAAAACGATGTACTAAGTATGCACACAATGGACATACATAGCATAAAATGTAATGAAATCATGTACTATGATGCACTAATGAACATAATAAGCATATGATATGAAAGCATGAAAGGCACGAAAGTAACAAGTAGGCACATGTGTTTCACCCCAAAACAGTTTGGAAAACAGTAAAAGAGGGGTATATGTACTCACTTGAGATTGCTTAGAAGTCCTTGTGTAACAACCAAACAATGCTAGAGATGACGGAAATCAAACGGCACCTAATATAGGTAACTATGTTAATATACCAGACCTAAATCGGAGGATTGGATAGAATGAGGGTTCGTAAACCAAACGAGTATGGAGACTCGTGTAATATGGTTTAACAAAGCCTACATACTAAAATGAAACCTAACCTAAGTGCTTACGACCCATTACGACCCGTTTAGGTAGCTTATGCTACTTTAACGCGTCGTTCGCGTAAAACGCGTTCGGAACGCCTAACTAGCCCTATGATAAGTAAAATATGCCTTAACATATCAAATATTGTTGCCAAGTCAGTTTAGATATCAAAAGTTATGTTACATATGCTTAATATGAATTTTGGCGTAAAAAGGGCATTTTGGTAATTTATCTAAGGCATATAAACTACTTATCATACAACTACTCAAACAATGTGACCATAAGGTGTAACCTCGGAAAGTTATTCCCTATACAACTATGGTCACCTAAATGCGTTTAGTCGGATCCTAAAGATTGACCAAATGGGTCGGGTTCGAAAGTATAAGCGATTGTTTAGACCGCTTACCTTACGACCCTAAATAAGCACTAAACTAAAAGTGACGAGCTAAGCATGTTAAAATATGCTTAACTAAGTTTAGAAAATAGGTTTGGTATCAAAACAAACGGTTTTGATACCTATGAGTAGTTTGGTTACAAAATACACAAGAATGCATATTTTGGCCGAAACTACGACTCATCACTGAGCCTAGATAACGTGGTAATTAGTAGGTATAGTCACTATGGACTATAACCATCGTGATCACGCTCACGTTATGAAGTTCAAACGAACTTCGCATTGACCATAAACTGGTCAATGCAGAAAGTCAAACAAAGTTTGACTTTAGGACGCGAAAAGCGATAAAAGAACGAAAGAACACTTACGAAGGATCCCCGTAAGCTAATCTTGATCCAGTAGCTCAGGTATGAATCAATGGCTCCGACTTAGAGTTTTTAGATCAGATTTTGTGGGTTTTGCAAGAATGGGGGGGTATTTATAGGATATGCAAGACCGTTAGGATCATTTATCGATTTACGTGTTTGAATCTCATCCGTACAAGTGTCAAAATGTTATGGTATCACAATATGACCCCAATCCTAGAGATTTGCAAGAGGCATTGCCCTTTGGAGTGTTGAAAGGCTGCTAACAGCTGTGAAAACGAGTTTCTGCATATCTGGGGAGGCCTCGCGGCCCGCGTAAGGTTCAGACAGGGCTTACGCGGCCCGCCTGGATGTTCTGATCTGCAACCATCTTTGAAAAATGACAGTTTCAGTCCTTGTTGGTGTTTAAAGCCTTTTCCGACATGTTTAAGGCCCGTTAAGCCAACTTTAAGGCCCTAAAATGATGCTTAAACATTGTGGACATGAAACATGCTCAAAAATATGCCGGATGTCGGTTCGTTTGGCCGTACGGTTGCGATGTTCGCTTAATTACGACGGAATGCGCATACGTGCGAAAGACGATCCAAATGACGCGATGAATGGATTTTTCTCATGCCAAACACTAAAATAAAATATTTTAGTGCTTACATAAATTTTTGAATGTCCGGATGTATTCAGAACGTAAGTTATGCACGAAAGTGCAAACTTAAGCACTTTTTGACACTTTTAGTCCCTGAATGAGCCAAAAGTTTATTTTAGCACACCGAACCCCTCAAAGCCTATTGCTAAGCTATGTAAAGGATATTTATGGTATGTTTAACTTATGGACATGTTCCGGAATGTCTGTTACAGTTCAAATTGGCATACTCCCTGTAAGTGAATTAACTTGCTTTTGCCATACCAAAGCCTTCAAAACTTATTTCTAAGTTAAGTGAAGGTTATTTAAGGTATGTTAAGTATATGTTGATGTTCCGGAGTATTTTTCGCATTAAACTGAGTACGTTTACGCACCAGTTTGCGTATAATTCTCCAGAAAGCGATGTAGAGTTTAAAATTGAACAAAAGTCAAAACATGAAAAATGTAAAACATAACCAAACAAACATTGGGATCAAATAAATTTGTTTTATTGATAACTAAACTGTTCACAATAATTTCAAGCACAAATGTTATAGTCTTCCCTACTTGCGGAATTTCGTCTCGAAATTTATTTAGAGGAAACTCGTGGAAAAAGATGCGGATACTTCGCCTTCATTTGATCTTCACGTTCCCAAGTAAACTCGGGTCCACGTTTAGATTCCCAGCGAACCTTGACCAAAGGAATGCGCTTGCGTTTAAGCCACTTGACTTCACGTTCCATGATTTCCACCGGTTTCTCAACAAATTTCAGTGTTTTATCAACACGAATTTCGTCAAGCGGTATGTGGAGGTTCTCATCAGCTAAACACCTCTTGAGATTGGACACGTGAAAGGTTGGATGAACATTTCCAAGTTCAGGAGGTAACTCAAGTCTGTAGGCTACCTTACCAATTCTTTCGACGATCTTGAATGGTCCAACGTATCTAGGTGCAAGTTTTCCTTTCTTTCCAAATCTGATCACACCTTTCCAAGGTGAGACCTTAAGTAATACACGATCACCGACTTGAAAATCCAAGGGCTTGCGTTTTAGGTCCGCGTAACTCTTTTGACGGCTTCTAGCTATTTGAAGGTTATCACGAACTTTCTTTACCTTATCCGTTGTCTCTAAAATGAGGGAAGGTCCAGTAAGCTGAGCCTCGCCGATCTCATTCCAGCAGACTGGTGAACGACTTTTTCGACCATAGAGAGCCTCGAAAGGAGCCATGTTGATGCTGAAGTGATAACTGTTGTTGTAGGAGAATTCAATCAACAGAAGATGTAAATCCCAACTACCACAAAACCGATCACACAAGCACTAAGCATATCCTCCAGAGTCTGGATTGTTCTTTCAGATTGACCATCCGTTTGCGGATGATAAGCTGTGCTCAGATTAAGTTGGGTCCCCATAGCAGATTGCATGGTTCTCCAAAAATGAGCAATGAAACGAGCATCTCTATCAGAAATGATGTTCAAAGGAACACCGTGTCGAGCTACAATTTCATCCACATAGATTTTAGCAAGTTTGTCAGCCGAAAAATCCTCACGGATTGGCAAGAAATGCGCTGACTTAGTAAGACGATCAACGACTACCCAGGTGGCATCATGACCTTTCTTTGTGCGCGGAAGTTTGGTAATGAGATCCATAGTAATGTTTTCCCATTTCCAAACTGGGATCTCTGGTTGCACCAATAAACCAGAAGGACGATGATGTTCAGCCTTAACCTTAAGATAAGTAAGGCATTTTGATACGTATAAGGCAATGTCTTTCTTCATACCAGGCCACCAATACTGACTACGAAGATCCTTATACATCTTATCTTAGCCAGGATGAACAGAATAACGAGATTTATGGGCTTCATCCATAAGCAAGGTGCGGAGGTTATCTTGGCTTGGGAACCACAAACGGTCCATGAAGTAATACGATCCATTGCCCTTCAGTTCAAGAGCAGGTGTTATGTGATAAGGAAATTCCTTATCCATCAAACCTTGTGAGACACAAGTGTGTTGAGCCTGAGAAATGCGGGTTTGGATATCGGATTGAGCTTGAATATCAGATTGAACACGAACACAATGAAGCTTAGTACGTTCCTTGCGACTCAAAGCATCGGCTACGACATTCGCCTTACCAGCATGGTAGCGAATTTCGCAGTCAAAGTCGTTTAGAAGCTCCACCCAACGTCGCTGCCTCATGTTGAGTTCTTTCTGATGGAAGATATGCTGAAGACTTTTGTGGTCCGTAAAAACCACACATTTTGTACCGTACAAGTAGTGTCTCCAAATCTTAAGAGCGAAGACAACTGCACCCAACTCAAGATCATGAGTGGTGTAGTTCTTCTCATGTATCTTCAACTGCCTAGATGCGTATGCTATGACTTTGTTTCTTTGCATCAGGACGCAGCCAAGACCTAATTTAGATGCATCGCAATATACGACGAAATCATCATTGCCCTCAGGCAAAGTTAGAACAGGCGCGTCGCAAAGTTTTTGTTTCAAAGTCAGAAATGCTTCCTCTTGCTTGAATCCCCAATCAAAGGGTCTGTTCTTCTGAGTTAGAGCAGTTAGAGGAACTGCAATCTTCGAGAAATTTTCAATGAAGCGGCGGTAATAACCCGCTAGACCAAGAAAAGAACGAACTTCAGTAGGAGTAGTAGGCGTATCCCAATCTTTAATCGCACTGACCTTGGAGGGATCTACATGGATACCTTGTTCATTGACAATATGTCCTAGGAATTGAACTTCTTTAAGCCAGAATTCACACTTGGAGAATTTGGCGAAAAGTTTCTCTTTCTTTAGGAGTTCCAAAGTAAGACGAAGATGTTGCTCATGATCAGCTCGCGTCTTAGAATATATCAAAATGTCATCAATAAAAACAATGACGAACTGATCCAAATAAGGCTTGCAGACCCTATTCATTAAGTCCATGAAAACAGCAGGAGCATTAGTCAAACCGAATGGCATGACTGTGAACTCATAATGCCCATAACGAGTGCGGAACGCTGTCTTGGGAATATCTTCTTCATGCACACGAAGTTGATGATACCCAGATCGCAGATCGATCTTTGAAAAATAAGAAGCGCCCTGCAATTGATCAAAGAGATCATCGATGCGAGGTAGGGGATATCGATTCTTGATGGTGAGCTTGTTAAGCTCATGATAATCGATACACAACCTAAAAGATCCATCCTTCTTCTTGACAAAAAGAACGGGAGCACCCGAAGGTGAAAAGCTAGGACGGATAAAACCTTTGTCAGAGAGTTCCTGAAGCTGCTTAGACAACTCTTGCATCTCAGATGGTGCAAGACGATATGGAGCTCTGGCAATGGGATTTGCACCAGGTATGAGATCAATACGGAACTCGACTTGGCGTGCTGGAGGTAGGCCAGGTAACTCTTCAGGGAATACTTCAGAATAATCCCGAACAAGAGGAATATCTTGAATAGATTTACCTTTGCCCTTATCTGCTACAACATGTGCCAAAAAGGCCACATAGTTCTTTCGCAGATACTTCCGAGCTTTAAAATAAGACATGAGTTTGAGACCACCCGCAGGTTTCTCACCACGAACTTGTAGGATTTCGCCTGTCGAAAGTGGCACACGAACAATCTTCTCAAAACAAACTACCTCTGCGTGATGCTTGGCTAACCAATCCATACCCACAATAATGTCGAAGCTTCCAAGTTGCATGGGCGTGAGGTCAATGGGAAAAAGATGGTTGTTAAGGTTCAACTGGAAGTTGCGGAGAACCGAATCAAGAACAATGGGTTCACCATTAGCAACTTCTACTGTCAAGGGTTTTCCTAGTTTCGTTCTAGACATGCGAAGCAATGGCTTAAAAGATAATGACACAAAACTCTTATCGGCACCCGAATAAAAAAGAACAGATGTAGGTTGATTATTAATAAAGAACGTACCGTTCACCACTTCATTGTCTGCTTGTGCCTCTTGTGCATTCATGTTGAAGACTCGCCCTCGAGCATGAGCCTGATTCTGATTTAGATTAGCATTCACCAATCTTGCACACTGATTACGGTAGTGGGTCAGATCCCCACAGTTGTAACAAGAACCTGGAGGGTAGTGTGGTCGTGCAGCTTGACCCTGTTGCTGAGCAAGAGGCTGAGCAACTCGTTGAGCCGGGTTCTGAACTGCCTAATTCTGAGCAAAACGACAAACACCAGCAAGATGACTTGACTTCCCACAGTTAGTATAGAAACAGCACGGAAGTTGCGGCTGATGGTGACTGTTGCATCTATTGCACAAAGGTGCATTTCCTGCATAAGGTTTCTTCGCTGGAGGCTGTGCGGGTTGGTTGGGAGCTGTCTGGTTAACTTGGGCAGTGACAGCAAAATTTTGGGAAGCCTTACGCTTCCTTGACCCCCTTGAGGAACCAGAATCCTTTCCCTTCTTGTTCTGACCTTTCTTGCTATTTTCTTTGTCAGACGCCTGCTTCTTACCCTTGTCACCCTTTTTGTGCAGCTTTCCCTTTCGAACCTGTGACTCAGTCAATGTCGCTGCTAACTTGATCGCCTGACAGAGTGTGGTAGGGTTACTACCAGTAATGATGTCTTGCATCGAGTCAGGTAGACCGTCGGTGTACCTTTCGATAGCCTTGTCGAGTGGGGCAACCATTGTTGGGCAAAGCAGACTCAACTCCTCAAACCTATCGGTATACGCCCGGTGCTCGCCACTGTCTTGTTTTAAGTTATCAAACTCTTTCTCCAAAGTTTGCTGTTCATGACGAGGACAGAACTCCCTCATCATAAGGGCCCTAAGTTCAGCCCATGTCTGTGCTAAGCAACTTCTGCACCACGGTCTCTCATTACCCCGTTCCACCATGTAAGAGCCCTCTTCTGAATCACACTTGAAGAAAACTCGACCTTGCGATTGTCAGGACACTGCACGTGACAGAAAGTATTCTCAATGTTCTCGAACCATTGAAGAAGCCCAGTTGCTCCCTTAGAACCACTAAACTTGAGTGGTTTAGCCGAGTTAAAATTCTTGAAATTGCATGGAGCATTGTTGTTGTTGTTGGCTTGGTTCCATTGAGCAAAGAGGTTTGGGAATTGAGCAGCCATTTGCTGCGCAATAATTTCTGCCAGTTCGGTAGTCGCTATCTGGTTTTCGCGTCGAGGAGGCATTCTAAAAGAGGAAAACATGAAAGGAAACGAGTGAGATGATTGGATTAAGAGAATAAGATGAAACAATTTCAACAAAAGCAAAGATGGTGGTCATTCGTCCGCATCGCAAAGCAAACAAGCGACACACAGTGTCTAATCATAGTAAATGGGTCAAAAATAATGTATCGCGGAGACATGTTCGCCTATAAGTGAACACTCACCCCAAGAGTTCCCAGGTAAGAGTGACTGGTCCGATTATGTGGATTTGTACGAACACTCTAGCCTTAGACAGAAAACCCAAGGTACAGGCATTCACTCTTCCAGTTTGCACGTGTTCACACTATTAAAACCCAAAACTTTGACGCGATTTTTGAAAATTCAAAGGGGTTCAAAACCATATAACAGAGGGTTCAAAGCCTAGTAATCAATCATCCTAGAACAGATGATTAATTTTCAAAGCGGATTCGGAATCGATGTTCTCGTTGTGGTTATCACCTTAGGTGTCACACCCCGACCATGTGGGACAACCAAGCGTGGCGGAAATGTCGGGGAGTGTTGTAACAGAATTAATTGTTTCACAACCATGGCATACAAAGTTAAGTTTTATTTATCAACAATAGTGTAACATTGTCTTAAACGTAAAAACCAAGAGTACAAAACATAGTTAAACTAAGTCTATCTTCATTTTAAGTTCTCTAAGGCACAGGTCCGCCCTAGTGTCATGATCATCATCCTACGCAAAAGCTCCTGAAAACACATGTGAAAATAGGTACGTCAGTATAAAAATGCCTGTGAGATACATAGGTTTTGTGAAATAGGGTTTATGACTTAAGATTTAAGAACTGTTTAAATAAAATACAGTCATGAACCTTGTAAATTGTTTTGTATGGTAAATCATTTGAAAAGCGATGAGATATGTTATATAAAATGTTATATGTCTAAATTGAAATGATTCAAATAACGCTACGATATGTAATACCATACAAACACTTATATATAGGAAGTACCAACGGCGTATCCACCATGCTTGCATCATATTACACATGTCTCGTTACTTAGATCACTTAAACAAAACACCAAGGTATAAAGTCCATGTTTAAACCAATTGTCAAAAATTTCTTGTATAAGCCATGTCAAATGTTTAGTGTCCAAATGTAGTCAAGTAATGTGTAACAAATGTTATGTATTGTAAGCAAAGTATTATCACATAATACAAATGTTGAAATGTACAGAACAAAGTATTTTGAATATATCAAAAAGTTATGTTTTGCAAAGTAAATGCATGTTACATTGATACAAACATTTATGTGGTAGGTTAACGCATACATTCAAGCCTTGAGACAGTCGGATAACCCTAAGTCAAGGTTATCAAAAGAAATGTTTTCGGATTCAGTCATTCCTTACATCCAAACAAACCCGGGATGTCAGGAATGGGATTTGTCAAGTCCTATGGTACCACTACTTACTACCGAGCGGCGTAGCCAATGTTAATGAACGTATATAAGTCCCGTTTATGCAAACCAAATGTTATAGCAAATGTGCACATGTTATATGAAAAACATGTACTAAGTATGCTAAGTTAACATACAAAGCAGAAAAGTCATGTAAAGCAAAGTGCTAGCGTGCTATCAATCAGCATACATAGCAGAAATGTAAAGTAAAACAATGTACTAAGTATGCACACAATGGACATACATAGCATAAAATGTAATGAAACCATGTACAATAATGTACTAATGAACATAACAAGCATATGATACGAAAGCATGAAAGGCACGAAAGTAACAAGTAGGCACATGTGTTTCACCCCAAAACATATTGAAAACAAAAAAAAGGGGGGTATATGTACTCACTTGAGATTGCTTAGAAGTCCTTGTGTAATAACCAAACAATGCTAGAGATCACGGATATCAAACGGCACCTTAATATAGGTAACTATGTTAATATACCGGACCTAAATCGGAGGATTGGATAGAATGAGGTTTCGTAAACCAAACGAGTATGGAGACTCGTGTAATATGGTTTAACAAAGCCCACATACTAAAATGAAACCTGACCTAAGTGCTTACGACCCATTACGACCCGTTTAGGTAGCTTATGCTACTTTAATGCGTCGTTCGCGTAAAACGCGTTCGGAACGCCTAACTAGCCCTATGATAAGTAAAATATGCCTTAACATATCAAATATTGTTGCCAAGTCAGTTTAGATATCAAAAGTTATGTTACATATGCTTAATATGAATTTTGGCGTAAAAAGGGCATTTTGGTAATTTATCTAAGGCATATAAACTACTTATCATACAACTACTCAAACAATGTGACCATAAGGTGTAACCTCGGAAAGTTATTCCCTATACAACTATGGTCACCTAAATGCGTTTAGTCGGATCCTAAAGATTGACCAAATGGGTCGGGTTCGAAAGTATAAGCGATTGTTTAGACCGCTTACCTTACGACCCTAAATAAGCACTAAACTAAAATTGACGAGCTAAGCATCTTAAAATATGCTTAACTAAGTTTAGAAAACAGGTTTGGTATCAAAACAAACGGTTTTTATACCTATGAGTAGTTTGGTTACAAAATACGCAAGAATGCGCATTTTGGCCGAAACTACGACTCGTCACTGAGCCTAGATAACGTGGTAACCAGTAGGTGTAGTCACTATGGACTATAACCATCGTGATCACGCTCACGTTATGAAGTTCAAACGAACTTTGTGTTGACCATAAACTGGTTAACGCAGAAAGTCAAACAAAGCTTGACTTTAGGACTCGAAAAGCGATAAAAGAACGAAAGAACACTTAAGAAGGGTCCCCGAAAGCTAATCTTGATCCAGGAGCTCAGGTATGAAGCAATGGCCTCAACTTAGAGCTTTTAGATCAGATTTGTGGGTTTTTGCCAGAAGGGGGGCACTTATAGGATATGCAAGACCGTTAGGATCGTTTATCGATTTACATGCTCGAATCTCATCCGTACAAGTGTCAAAATGCTATGGTATCACAATGTGACCCCAACCCTTGAGATTTGCAAGAGACGTTGCCCTTTGGGGTGCTGAAAGGCTGCTAAAAGCTGGAAAAACGAGTTTCTGCATACTGGGGGGTGGTCGCAGGCCGCGTAAAGGGTTGCCCTGGGCTTACGCGGGCCGCCTGGATGCTCTGATCTGCAAGCAACTTTCAAAAATGACAGTTTAGGTCCCTGTTGTGGTTTAAGGCCATTTCCGACATGTTTAAGGCCTGTTAAGCCATATTTAAGGCCCTAAAATGATGCTTAAACATTGAGGTCATTAAACATGCTCAAAAATATGCCGGATGTCGGTTCGTTTGGTCGTACGATCGCAGTGTTCGCTTAATTACGACGGAATGCGCATAAGCGCGAAAAACGATCCAAAGGACGCGACGAATGGATTTTTCTCATGCCAAACACTAAGTCATAATATTATGATGCTTACATAAATTTTTAGATGTCCGGATGTATTCAGATCGTAAGTTATGCACAAAAGTGCAAACTTATGCACTTTTTGACACTTTTAGTCCCTGAATGATCCAAAAGTTTTAGCACACCGAACACCTCAAAGCCTATTTCTAAGCTATGTAAAGGATATTTATGGTATGTTTAACTTTTGGTCATGTTCCGGAATGTCTGTTACAGTTCAAATTGGCATATTTTTGCAGTTTGTCAATTTTAGTCCCTGTAGGCGAATTAACTTGTTTTTGCCATACCAAAGCCTTCAAAACTTATTTCTAAGTTATGTAAAGGTTATTTAAGGTATGTTAAGTATATGTTGATGTTCCAGAGTATTTGTCGCATTAAACTGAGTACGTTTACGCACCAGTTTGCGTATAATTCTCCAAAAAGCGATGTAGAGTTTGAAATTGAACAAAAGTCAAAACATGAAAAATGTAAAACATAACCAAACAAACATTGGGATCAAATAACATTGTTTTATTGATAACTGAACTGTTCACAATGATTTCAAGCACAAATGTTACATAAGGATAGGTGAAGTGCATGCTTTAATATCTAAACACAAGATAACTTGTGTTAGGGTCCAAGAAAGTTATAGTCTAGGTCAAAGTATTACTAATAACCTAATTCCCTATAACCATTGGCTCTGATACCAACTCTTCTGTCACACCCCGACCACATAGAACATCAAATCGTGGCGGAAACGTCGGGGAGTGTTGTAATAGAATTATTTGTTTCACAACCATGGCATACAAAGTTATATTTTATTTATCAAACAAGGGTGTTACATTGCCTCAAAACAGGAAATAAAGAGTTCAGAACATAATTAAACTAGTTCTATCTCCATTTTAAATCTCTAAGGCACAGGTCCGTCCTAGTGTCACGATCATCTTCCTAAGCAACAACTCCTGAAAACACATGTGAAAATAGGTACGTCAGCATAAAAATGCCTGTGAGATACATAGGTTTTGTGAAAATAAGATTCATGACTTGGGTTTTAGAAGAAAGGTTTAGTAAAAATTAGCCATGAATCTTGTTAAATGTTTTCTTTTATAAATCGTATGGAAACTCGATAAGAAATCAGATTATATAAAAGAAAGGTGTAAGGTTAATGAAATAACCAAGTAAAATGAGTTGTATAAAATAAACTGTTTTGTAAAACAATGTCTTGTGAAGAATATGTTATTTGTGTAAAATGTAATATGTCTATACTGAAATGATTTAAATAATGCTACGATATGTAATATTATACAAACACTTATATATAGGAAGTACCAGCGGCGTATCCACCATGTTTGTATCATATTTCACACGCCTCGTTACTCAAATCATTTATCCAAACCAACCACCAATGTAAATTTGTTCATGTATAAATCAATTGTCAAGTGTTAATGTGTAAACCATATCAAAATGTCCATGTCTAATGTAAACCACCAAATGTGTATATCAATGTCAAAATGTTTATGTTTAATGTAAATCATATAATTGTATCCAAAATATCATGTATGGCATGGGAAGTATATCAACTAAGCCATAGGTAAAATGCACAAAAACAGGGTATTGAATTAAACATAGTTAAATCAAAGTTATGTTTTGTGGAACAAATGCATGCTATACTGATACAAACATCTATGCGGTATTGTGAAAATGCATACATCCAAGCCTTGTGATTGTGGCGATAAACCCCTAAACGAATTTAAAGGTCTATCTTGTGTAAATGTATATCGAATTCGGTCATTCCTTCCACCCAAACAAACCTAGGGTTCAGGAATGGGAGTTGTCAAGTCCTATGGTACCACTACCTACTAACGAATGGCGTAGCTAATGTTAATGAATGTATATTGTCCCATTTTAACAAACCAAATGTCATACCAAAAATGTAAGCATGTGAAAACAATGCACTAAGTATGTAATCAATTGAACATACATAGCGTGAAATGTTGTCACACCCCGACCACGTAAAACAACAAAACGTGGCGGAATCGTCGGGGAGTGTTGTAACAGAAACATTGTTTCATAACACATGGAAAATTGAAATGTTGTTTTATTGATTAAAACAATTACAATGTCTTAATAAACAAATAAGCATAACATAATTAACTAGTCTTGCATCTTTTAATGTCACTAAGGCCTAAGTCCGCCTATGTGTATCTTGATCAATCCTATGCATCATCTCCTGAAACACATGTGAAAATAGGTACGTCAGCATAAAAATGCCGGCGAGTACATAGGTTTTATTGATTTAGGATTCATGACTTATAAGTTTAGAAAAAAAGTTGTTTAACAAAAAGTCAGTCATGATCCTTGTAAAATGTTTTGTTTTATAAATCATTTGAAAAGCGATGATAGATATGTATATTTAAATGAATAATGTAAGGTTAAATGAATAACCCAGTAAAATGAATTTGTATAAATCAAACTGTTTTGTAAAACAATGTCTTATGAAAAAATATGTTATTTGTATAAAATGTATAAGTCCAAATTGAATGATTTAAATAACGCTACGACATGTAATATAATACAAGCACTTATATATAGGAAGTACCAGCGGTGTATCCACCATGCTTGTATCACATTACACACGTCTCGTTATTCAAATCACTTACCCAAACAAACCACCAATGTAAATTGCCCATGTCTAAACCATTTGTCAAATGTCATAGTAAAAACCATGTCAAAAATGTCTATGTCAAATGTTATCATGAAATGTGTAAACAAAAAGTCATGTATGGCAAGTGAAAAATGTATCAACTAAACCATAGGTGAAAATGCACAAAACAAAGTATTGAAGTAAAACTCAGTTTAAATCAATGTTATGTTTTGTGGATGTGCATGCTATACTGATATAAACACTTATGCGGTATGTTAAACGCAATACATTCAAGCCTTGAGACAGCAGGATAACCTTAGAGTAAAGGTTATCAAAGTGAAAATGTTCACGGATTCAGTCATTCCTTACACCCAAACAAACATAGGATGTCAGGAACGGGATTTGTCAAGTCCTATGGTACCATTACTTACTACCGAGCGGCGTAGCTAATGTTAATGAATGTAGTAAAAGAACCGTTTAAACAAACCAAATGTTTTACCGAATGTAAGCATGTGATGTGATGTGAATGTACTAAGTATGGACTAAATGAACATACATAGCATGAAAAAGGTAAATGTAAATCAAATGTACTAAGTATGCTAAGTAAACATACAAAGTAGAAAAGTCATGTAAATCAATGTGCTAGCATGCTCAGTAAACATACATAGCAGAAAAAGTAGTGAAAACAATGTGCTAGCATGTTAAGTAAACATACATAGCAAAAGAAATGTGATGTAAAACAATGTGCTAGCATGTTAAGTAAACATACATAGCAAAAGAAATGTGATGTAAAACAATGTGCTAGCATGTTAAGTAAACATACATAGCAAAACATAATGAAATCGTGTACTAATAGTGTACTAATGAAAATAGCAAGTATATGATATGAAAACATGAAAAGCATGAAAGTAACAAGTAGGCACATGTGTTTCACCCCAAAATGTTTGGAAAACAGTAAAAGAGGGGACTATGTACTCACTTGAGATTGCTCAATAGACTTTAAATATCCACCAAGCAAAGCTAGAAGATCACGGATTCAAACCGCACCTAATATAAGTATCTACATTAATAAACGGACCTAACGGAGGATCGGGTAGTACGAGGGTTTGTAAACCAAATAAGTGTGGGAACTTATGTAATATGGTTTAACAAAGCCTACATACTAAAACGAAACCTAACCTAAGTGCTTACGACCCATTACGACCCGTTTAGGTAGCTTACGCTACTTTAACGCGTCGTTCGCGTAAAACGCGTTCGGAACGCCTAACTAGTCCTATGACAAGTAATGTATGCCTTAACATGTCTAATATTATTGTCTAATCAGTTTAGATGTCAAAACTTAGGTTACATATGCTTAAAATGAATTTATGCGTAAAAAGGGCATTTTGGTAATTTTCCTAAGGCATAAGAATTACTTATCATACAACTACTTAAACGATGTGACCATAAGGTATAACCTTAAAAGGTTATTTCATATACAACTATGGTCATATAAAGTGTTTGGTCGGATCCTAATGATCGACCAAATGGGTCGGGTTCGAAAGTATAAGCGATTGATTAGATCGCTTACCTTTACGACCCTAAACAAGCACAAATCTAAAAGCGACGAGCTAAACATGCTAGAACATGTTTAGTAAAGTTATAAAACAGGTTTGGTATTAAAACAAACTGTTTTAATACCCTAGAGTAGTTTGGTTACAAAATACGCGAGAAAACGTATTTTGGCCGAAACTACGACTCGTCACTGAGCCTAGATAACGTGGTAATCAGTAGGTATAGTCACTAGGGACTATAACCATCGTGATTACGCTCACGTTAGGAAGTTCAAACGAACTTCGCGTTGACCATAGATTGGTCAAAGCAGAAAGTCAAACAAAGTTTGACTTTCACGATAAAAACGCGTAAAAGAATGAAGGAATACTTACAAAAGGTCCAAGAATGGAAGCTGGATCCGATTATCCTCAGGTATGGAGCATAATAACCCCAACTTAGAGGACAAAATCAGATCAAGGTGTGGAATGAGGTGAAAAGGGTTGGGGTATTTATAGGAAAACAAGAACCGTTAGGATCGTTTCTTGATTCTCGTGCTTTAATCTTGAGCGTACAAGTGGGCACAAGGTTTTGTGATACTAGGGGCACCCAAAACCAGTCCATAGAATCAAAGAAACTATGTGCAAAACCATGGGAGCAGCTGGGTTTTAATAAAATAAAGTTTTCTGATCTGGGAGAGGCTTACGGACCGTAAGCAACTCCATACGGTCCGTAAGGACCCTATTTGCTGGCAGCAACTTTCAGAATTTGGCTGAACAGGCCCCTGCACCTCCAAACTTGGTTTTTGATGCGTTTTGACACGTTTAAGCCCCGTTAACCCCATTTAAAGGCACAAATATGAAGTTAAGGTATAGGGAACTTAAAATGTGCTCAAAAATATCCCGGATGTTGGCTCGTTTGGTCGTACGGTTGCGTTGTTCGGTAAATTACGACGGAAGTCGTAACGGACGCGAAAACGATCCAAATTGCGTGACGAATGTAATTTTGACAAGCCAATCACTAAGACATAATATTTTAATGATTACATAAATTTTTGGATGTCCGGATGTATTCAGAACGTAAGATATGCGCGAAAATGCAAACTTATGCATTTTTTGACGCTTTTAGTCCCTGAATGTCCCAAAAGTTTATTTTAGCACACCGAACACCTCAAAGCCAATTTCTAAGCTATTTCAAGGATATTTAGGGTATGTTTAACTTATGGTCAAGTTCCGGAATGTTCGTTACACTACGAATCGGCATACTTTCGCAGTTTGTCGATTTTAGTCCCTGTAAGCGAATAAACTTGATTTCGGCACACCAAACCTTCCAAAACTTATTTCTAAGTTATGTAAAGGTTATTTAAGGTATGTTAAGCCTATTTCACTATTCCGGAGTGTTTGTTGCATTAAACTGGTTATATTTACGCATCAGTGCGCGTATAACCCTCTAGAAAGCGATCTAAAGCCCGAAATCGAACAAGAGTTGATATGTGCAAATGATACATATGTTTATACAAATCCCATGTATGAAATACAATATTTCATTGGTTTGGTATTTGTTTGATGGCTGAAGTGACACAGGTGTCACAGTCTCCCCTACTTCAGGAAATTTCGTCCCGAAATTTATTTAGAGGAAACTCGTGAGAGCTTGAAACATGAAGTTGAAAAGATCGAACAATACTGGTTAAAATCCTGAACTTCTAGTGACTTTAAATAACATCATGCTTGCAATGTGAGAGGGTTACTTATATACAAGTATATAAAGCGTTATTGGTGCGTCCACCGTACCTCTATTACATTGTTCACATTTTGTTATGGTTGCCACTATTGGTTCTTACACATAACAAGTCTTACCGTGGTTTCCGTGCACTGAACTTCGTAATTACGTATGCATCCATAATTACGTAATTCCTTGCATAGTCACGTGGTGCATCTTATAATGTGTAGGGGAAGGAAACAATGGACGAGCCGGTGATGATTGTGCCTAGACCACCATAGGGTCTTTTAATTAAATCAATGAATGATTTAAATAGACTACCAAGGAGTATGTTCAGCTATATCACCATATGTCATTCTTAACCAGATTCTGAATCAATCTTTTGACTAGACCACTAAAAAGGGGTCTCTTTGAATTATGGAATGGTACTATATAATCTAAGGGTCTTAATGATTACGTAGAAGCCCATTAAGGATTTAAGGTAGTACCTTATGAATATCCTACTACGAATCCCTCATATGAAGATATGAAAGGTTCTACGAGGATTTGGATAACGAATATCCAGAGTATAAAAACACAAAATATGCATAAAAGAAAACGCAAAATGCATAAACACATAGTCACATAACCACAAAATTGTTTATCTTGATTTTAAGCTTGTCATGATTTTGTTAATTTGTTCTGCTAACTGAGCACATGTATTTAAAGCACACCAGGTATCCAATCAGTGGATTTTGATTGGTGCTTTAAACATTATCAAGAATCTAACTATGAAGTTAGAAAAGATCTTAAAGAGAAAATTCGATTTCGATTATAAGGAACCGAAATGTTCGAATTAAGGTACACAAAGAATCCAATTAAGGACTCTGATTTGAATGACAATTTTCCACAAGGATCTAATTGTGAAGATAAAAGATCCATATGGATTTTGGGAATTGAAGATGCTTTGAAATCTTGCACTGGGTGTGCTTAAGTCAAAACATGAAGTAAAAAATGCTTATGAAGTTGAGATGCTAGATATGCCAAGGCGACATATGAGGCGGAATTTGAAGGTTAAGTCAATATATGAGGAATTTTTTTTTTTTTTGAAAACTATGCATGGGGTTCTAAAAAATGTGTGCAATGTTTTTGAAACCTTATATATAATACTTTTGAAATCATAAAGTAGGTGTATTAGGTAGGTAGATTTATAAAAATGTTTAAAAATTATGCGGGATGATTTTTGAAATTATGTATAAGGCTTTTGAAAACATGAATGATGCTTTTGAAATCATGCACTTGATATAAGTAATTATACCGTATTAATAATATTTTGAAATCATGAAGGTTGTTTTTGAAAACATAGAAAATGTTTTTGAAATCATGGAGGTTGTTTTTGAAAAATAGACAATGTTTTTGAAATCATGCATATGATAGGTTAAGTAAATACACTATATTAAAAACGTTTTGGAACTATATATAAAATGTTTTTGAAATCATGAAGGTTGTTTTGAAAACTTATGTTATGCATGTTGAAAAAATCAGAACGTAATGGGTATGAGATTTGAAAATACCCTTAGTTATCTAACCAGGGAACTAAAGGCACAGATGTGCAAAAGCACGATTACTCATAATGTCACTTTATTTCATGTACTTCGTCTCCTAGAATGAAACGAGTACTTAAAATTTTTGAGGAAATCATGAGCGATCACTTGAAAGGGAGAATCACAAGAGTAGTTTGTAAAGAGCATAGCTCCTTGATGTAGATATCATAGGGAAATGCCTACACACATGTAACTACATTTGTATATCAGAATTGCAAACAATGAATTTTATTTATGAACAAAACAGATTGTTTTACAATACAAGAAAACAGAAGAAACAAAAGCATAAGACAGCAACATCTTTTGCTCGGCCATAAGCTTATCCAAGGGTTGGATTTGCATCGACAACCTTAGGGCAATTCCTTCGGAAATGGCCCATATCGCCACAGTTGTAGCAAGAACGAGCTTGTGTAGGATTGTTTCCAGCTTGATTTGGTGCTGCTGCAGCTGAGCAAACTCTTGCTGTATGGCCAATAAGTCCACAAATTAGGCATTTGCGGCACTTTACACTGGCATGATGATGAAGGGTACATCGGTTGCACAAGGGTGCAGTTCCATTGTAGGGCTTCTTAAATAGTGGCGTTGCCACTTGGCTAGGTCCTGCTTGATTTGATGTGACAGCAACGGGTTTCCTTGAAGCTTTACGCTTCTTTGATTTTGGTGCAAGCTCGACTTCTGCTTTCCGTGGTGACTCTTGAGTGGCTCTATTTTTGAGACGAGATGTCACACCCCCAAAATCCCACCTGCGGAGTACTACCGCTTGGAGGCGTGACTGACCAGGATCCAGCCACCAATCATACTGAACAAGCATATAAGTAGTTATAAAAGTTTAACCATCACGATTGGTGTTCAAAAACAAATAAGTTTAAGTTGCAAGCGGAAGCATAAGTTTAAAGTTATAACATAAGTTCCAAAAGTTTCAAGTTTAACATAGTCTCGTAGCAATCCCTGTCCCACAACGATCCTCCTCCATGCAAGCTCCCACTGAGTACCTATGGTCCTGCAAAGCATGTAGTAACGAGTCAACAACTAGTTGAGTGAGTTCACGGGTGGGCGTTCGTTTTAGTTGTTTCGAAAACAGTTTACTTTATCAGGCATCCTGCCGTGGGGGTTACCCCATAGTTTAAAAAGACGTGACCAGTTCATTCCCAGTTACTCCGGCACTCCGGCCGTGGGGGCTACCCCATGTAGTTATCAGGCATTTCGGCCGTGGGGGCTACCCCATGTAGTTATCAGGCATTTCGGCCGTGGGGGCTACCCCATGTACATCATCTGGCTCTCCAGCCGTGGGGGCTACCCCATGTGTATACTAGACTCGTTACCGTATCGATTGCTGACTGTAGTCATGTTTATGTGCCCTGAAAACATCAATGTCTATCATCATTGACGTGCCCCAGATCCATTAGTTCACGCCCGTCCTCTGCGGCACGGTGTGAGGCTTGTCAGACCTAAATAGCGCTATCTAACTAATGACCCGCTCGCCATTGGCCCGGCGATTAGTCGATACAAAAAGGAGGGACTTCGTGATAGAGTTTTAGTCTAGTACGTTTATCCGTCCATCCGGACGAGGAATCACATTCCTGAACCACTGACGTCCTACCCAAGGTAGACGAGGAACCCACGTTCCTGAATCCCGTTCCCAACCCAGGGAATCCCATGCTTTGTAAAGGGTGTGAACTCACCTCGGTTTGCTCGGCAGTTAATCACAGAAAGTCAATCAAGTCGCAAGTAGTCAATAACGTCCTAACACGGATATCACGTATAATCAGGTTCGAACCAAGTAGTGTACAAATGTTCAACACGCATGGAAATCACGTATAATCAGTAACAGTTCACAGTTCACAGGTAACAGTCAATCACAAGTTCAAAGTCCAAACAGTTGGGCTCGTGATAACAGGCCCAAATAACTCATCAACAGTAGCACAGAAGTTCATAAGTCCGGCCCACTAACTAAGGCCCAAAGTGTGGTCTCGAGTCGCAACCGGACTCGCAAGCATGGTCTCGAGTCATGCTGTGCGTTGATCATGGATGGTTGCGAGTCGCAACCGGTGTCGCAACCGTAGTCTCGGTTCATCATGCTAAGGTCTCGAGTCGCAACCGGACTCGTAACCTGTGGTTTCGGCTTGTCCTGATATGGTTGCGAGTCGCAACCGCGTGGTCTCGAGTCATCACGCTGTGGTTGCGAGTCGCAACGGGTGATTGCGAGTCGGTAAGCTGTCATTTTCACGTTCACGTGTTGATGCAGGTGTAATCAGCCAAATAGTACAATATAATCAGGCCCAAATCCGGAAATGACCAATAGAATTTCACTAACATATTTCCTAATCAGGCTATTAGTCAAATGTGGATCAAAATCACAAGGGTTTTCAATCTTCAACTATCATTCAAAGTGTTCTTCAAATATTCAAACCCATCTTCATCAAGTTCATAACATTTTAACCACTTATTCAATCAACACTATGAACAAGCATCAAAACACTAAGCATAACACATAACCCGGTTTTCATACAAGTCCGATTTCATGACATATGTAACCCGATTTCATGTTCATCAACATAAGTGGTTCAAACTTCATTTAGACACAACATATCACATCTTGCCATATAATATATGTTAACCGGTTATCAACATGGTGCATATTAGAATCATCATAAACATCAAGAACATCATGTAATCTCTAACTATAGACATCATCTTATGCATACATCCATTCAAGCACAAACACAACAAAAATTAACCATAAAAATACTAACCGGTTGGTGATGTGTGTGTGTGTGCCGATCCAAAGTCCAAATCCGAGAGTTTCTTGTGTCAACCGAGTGGATCCGAGAGTCTTGGAGATGTGTTTGTGTGCTAGAGTTCTAGTGGGAGAGAAGATAGAAGTGTGTGTGTGTTCTAATGTTCAACAAAGTGGTAACAAGTAACTAGGGGTGGTGTATTTATAGCCAAGTTCCAAGTGTTGCACCCTTATGGGTTTCGAGTGGGGGTTCACGGCCCAAAGGCCCAACCGGCCAAAGGTTCTCGGCCCAAGGCCCAAAACCGATTACTATTCACTCGAGACCTCATGGTCTCGAGTCGGGTTCCTTGTTGTTTCGTGTCGGGTTCTCGGTTCACATATAACACGTACACATATATATACAATACACACGTAACAAAGCACTTATCACATAAAAAGGTTCACGTTATCATTTTAACTAGTCACATAACGTACAAGCAAGTTACAACGAAAGGTTCTAGATTTCGAGTTGTCACATCATCCCCAAGTTGAAAGAAATTTCGTCCCGAAATTTGACGGCACTCACTGAGGAAGCTAGTTAGGTTGCAAGGTTTTCCCGGTTATCCTGGGGTGTCACATCCACCCCCCGTTGATCTGGAATTTCGTCCCGAAATTCCGTAGCTTCAGCCTCAGTAGCGTTTGTACTGTTCTCAAACAGTTGGGGATACTTTTGTTTCATCCGATCTTCGCGCTCCCAGGTAAACTCTGGGCCGCGACGTGAGTTCCAACGAACTCGAACAAGAGGTATTCTAGTGTTCTTGAGGACCTTAACATCCCGGTCCGTGATCTCGACAGGTTCTTCGACGAATTTCAACTGTTCGTCGATCGTAAGTTCCTTCAGAGGAACTACGTGCGTCTCATCTGACAGACACTTCTTCAGATTCGACACATGGAAAACGTTGTGAACTGCACCGAGTTCTGCTGGTAATTTCAGTCTGTAGGCCACCTTGCCTATTTTCTCAAGAATTTCGAAAGGTCCAACGTACCGTGGATTGAGTTTGCCGCGTTTACCAAAACGAACCACACCCTTCCAGGGTGAAACTTTGAGTAAAACCCGCTCCCCAACCTGGAGCTCAAGTGGTTTCCTGCCCTTATCGGCGTATGCCTTCTGACGGTCACGAGCGGCCGCCATGCGTTGTCGTATTTGAGCAATCCGCTCAGTAGTGTCTACCACATGTTCTGGACCAGTGATTTGACTATCCCCCACCTCTGCCCAACAGAGGGGTGACCGGCATTTACGTCCGTACAATGCCTCAAACGGAGCAGCTTTAATGCTGGTGTGGTAGCTGTTATTGTACGAGAATTCTACGAGTGGCAGATGCCTTTCCCAGCTGTTGCCAAAGTCGATTACACAAGCGCGAAGCATGTCTTCTAATGTCTGAATAGTTCGCTCGGACTGCCCGTCCGTCTGTGGGTGGTACGCTGTGCTCATATCAAGACGTGAGCCAAAAGACTTGTGCATTGCCTGCCACAGTTCCGAAGTAAAACGTGCATCTCGATCAGAGATAATAGAAGTGGGCACCCCGTGCCTCGAAACAACTTCCTTGAGGTATATTTCCGCCAGAGTGGAGAACTTATCCGTCTCCTTGATTGCCAAGAAATGTGCGGATTTCGTGAGTCGATCCACGATCACCCAGATAGTATCGTTTCCGCGCTGGGATCTAGGTAGGCCAGTAACGAAATCCATGGAAATTTGCTCCCATTTCCATTGTGGTATCTCTGGTTGCTGAAGTAGGCCTGAAGGTTTCTGATATTCTGTCTTGACTCGCGCACAAGTCAAACACTTGCTGACGTAAGTTGCTATGTGGGCCTTCATGCTAGGCCACCAATACGTGGTTTTAATATCGTGGTACATCTTGTCCGAACCAGGGTGTACCGAGTAGCGAGATTTGTGCGCTTCATCCATCACAAGTTCTCGTAAGTCGCCATAGAGTGGGACCCAAATGCGTCCTGTCACATAATAAGCACCGTCTTCCTTCTGTTCTAAGCGTTGCCTTGACCCGCGTAGGGCTTCGGCTCTAATGTTTTCTGGTTTCAGTGCTTCTATCTGAGCAGCTCGTATTTGCGAAGGTAGACTAGAATGGATCGTGAGTTGTAGAGCTCTTACACGTTTAGGCGTAGTGTCCTTTCGACTCAGGGCGTCCGCCACTACATTGGCCTTGCCCGGGTGATACCTGATAGAGCACTCGTAATCATTCAGCAGTTCGACCCATCGTCGCTGCCGCATATTCAGTTCCTTCTGCTTGAATATGTGTTCTAAACTTCTGTGGTCGGTGTAGATGGCGCACTTGGTTCCGTACAGGTAATGCCGCCATAGCTTAAGTGCGAAAACAACAGCTCCCAGCTCTAAATCATGCGTCGTGTAGTTCCTCTCGTGAACTTTGAGTTGTCGTGAGGCGTAGGCTATGACTTTATCTCGTTGCATCAATACACAACCAAGACCTTGAATTGATGCATCACAGTAAACCACAAAATCATCTGTGCCCTCTGGCAGTGAAAGGATAGGTGCACTACAAAGTCTATCCTTTAGATGCTGAAAAGCTAACTCTTGTGCATTTCCCCAATGATAAACAACGCCTTTCTGTGTTAACAACGTGAGGGGCTGCGCGATCTTAGAAAAATCCTTAATGAATCTCCTGTAATAACCTGCCAATCCCAAAAATTGGCGAATTTCCTTTGGTGTGCGAGGCGCAGGCCAGTTCTTAATAGATTCCACTTTGGATGGATCAACGTGAATCCCATCCTTGTTCACCACATGCCCTAGGAAATGGACTTCACGAAGCCAGAAGTCGCACTTCGAGAACTTTGCGTAAAGCTGTTCCTTCCGGAGGAGTTCCAAAATAAGTCGTAGATGTTGTTCGTGCTCTTCTTTGCTCTTAGAATAGATCAGGATGTCGTCGATAAAGACTATGACGAACTTGTCCAGATACGGTTTGCACACTCGATTCATCAAATCCATAAAAACTGCCGGTGCGTTCGTCAGCCCAAACGGCATGACCAGAAACTCATAGTGCCCATATCGAGTCCTAAAGGCCGTCTTAGAGACATCCTCTTCCCGAACTCTCAGCTGGTGATATCCCGATCTCAGATCGATCTTTGAGTAGTAGCTCGACCCCTGCAACTGGTCGAACAAGTCGTCAATGCGCGGTAGAGGATAACGATTCTTCACAGTCACCTTGTTGAGTTCGCGATAGTCGATACACATTCTGAAGGTACCATCCTTCTTCTTCACAAATAACACTGGAGCTCCCCAAGGCGATGAGCTAGGACGAATAAAACCCTTATCCAAGAGTTCTTGTAGTTGTGTGGAGAGTTCTTCCAACTCTGATGGCGCTAAACGATAAGGTGCACGGGCTACAGGCGCGGCTCCAGGAGCTAGATCAATCTGAAACTCGACTTGGCGATGGGGCGGAAGACCAGGTAATTCCTCAGGGAATACCTCAGGATAATCGCGTACAACGGGAAAATCTTCTAATTTCTTCTCTTTTTCTGTGGTGTCAGTAACTAGAGCCAAAATCGCAGTGTGGCCCCTTCGTAAGCATTTCTGGGCTTTAAGAAGAGAGATGATGTTCTCAACAGCACTTCTCTTGTCGCCACGAATCATGAGAGGATCACTACCTAAACCAGGAATACGAACGATCTTCTCGTTGCAAAGAATCTCTGCTCGGTGTTGGGATAACCAATCCATCCCAATGACAACGTCGAAACTACCCAAGACAATAGGTATAAGATCAATAGAGAAGGTCTGGTTAGCGAGAGTAAGCTGGCAACCCTTGACTACGTGTGAGGCTTCCAAACTTTTACCATTAGCTAGCTCTACAGTGTGCTTGTCGCTCAGGGGTGTAGGAATACGCTTAAGCATCTTACTAACTTCTAGTGACACATAGCTAGTATCGGCACCCGAATCAAATAAGACTGTAACATAAAAGTCGTCGAGAAGGAACTTACCCGTCACCACGTTGGGATCATTCCTTGCTTCTCCTTGACCAATCACGAACACTCGTCCCCTAGCACCATTGTTGTTGTTGTTCCCATTGTTACCATTCCCCTGATTGTTGTTGTTGTTCTGGTTCAGTTGGGGACAATCTTTCTTGAAGTGGCCTTCAGCTCCACACTGAAAGCACCCTTTGTTGTTACCCTGCTGCTGTCGCTGGTTCTGCTGAGGTTGCTGACGATTCTGATTGACGGGGTATGCGCTCCTGCAATCCTTTGCAACATGACCAGGCTTGTTGCATCGATGACAGTTGCCCCTGGTGCATGGCCCACTGTGGTGTAGGCTACAACGATTGCACTTGGGGTGATTCCCCTTGTATCCACCATGACTTTGACCACCAGACGACTGCTGACTGGGGCTCTTGTGATCGTCCGTCTTTCTCTGCTGAGACTGAGTTTGCACTGAAGTTGAACCCCTGCTTGAAGTTCCATCCCATTTCCGTTTATCTCCACTAGAAGTACCAGAAGTAGTTGCAGCACCTATACGCTTCGGTAACTTGTTTTGCTCCACCGCTTGGTCAGTGAGACGGTGAGCCAACTGTACAACCTGCTGGATAGTAGTCAACCTCGCTGAAGTCACATGACTTTGGATCTCCGGCACCAAGCCCTTGAGATAGAGTTCAATTCGCTTATACGGGGGATCCACCATAGTAGGACACAACAAGGCAAGCTCATGCGATCTCTTAGTGTATGCCTCAATTTCTGATCCCGACATCTTAAGATTGTAAAACTCATCCTCCAGTTTGTGAATGTCGTCACGACTGCAGTATTCCTCCCTGATCATTTCCTTGAAGTTTTCCCATGGGGTGGCGTTGGCAGCAACCAACCCTAACATTTGCACTTGGGCATTCCACCACGTGAGAGCCAAACCCTCGAGAGTACCAGTAGCATACTTCACCCTGCGCGCTTCAGGGCATTCACACATTTCGAACACAGATTCCAGTTTCTCAAACCAGTGTAGGAGACCTACTGCTCCTTCAGTGCCGCTAAAAGTTGTGGGTCGACAGTCCATAAAGGTCTTAAAAGTGCACACCGGTGCCTGACCTAAGGTAGGTGAAAGAAAAGACAGAGTTTAACACAAAGGTTGGTTCACGAGAGTAGGATCCAAATGATCCTAGAACAATTTCGGACTGCAGGATATACCTCCTGCGTTTGCAGCTGCGAGCGCTGCGGCAACTCGCTCGTTGATCAAAGCCGTCAACTGGGCTTGTGTCATGTTAACGCGTCCAGACATGGTTCTTCATAATAAGAGTAATACGTGTGAGAGAGGTTCGCGAAAGTACAATAGTAGGACAGGGTAAGCACGCACGTGTTCAAACAACAGTAGCTATACTAATCAAGCATACCATGAGCAATGTACTACGTAACTAACAAGTAGGCAATATACATACATTATATTACCTAGAACGTCGAGCCTTGCATGAGGAGCGAAGTGTCGTTGTGGACCGTTGAGCACTAAACCGGTTATAGTCTGGTTTTAACAAAAACGTTTCTCCTTTATTAAAACCAAGTTCACTATAACCAATGGCTCTGATACCAATCTGTCACACCCCCAAAATCCCACCTGCGGAGTACTACCGCTTGGAGGCGTGACTGACCAGGATCCAGCCACCAATCATACTGAACAAGCATATAAGTAGTTATAAAAGTTTAACCATCACGATTGGTGTTCAAAAACAAATAAGTTTAAGTTGCAAGCGGAAGCATAAGTTTAAAGTTATAACATAAGTTCCAAAAGTTTCAAGTTTAACATAGTCTCGTAGCAATCCCTGTCCCACAACGATCCTCCTCCATGCAAGCTCCCACTGAGTACCTATGGTCCTGCAAAGCATGTAGTAACGAGTCAACAACTAGTTGAGTGAGTTCACGGGTGGGCGTTCGTTTTAGTTGTTTCGAAAACAGTTTACTTTATCAGGCATCCTGCCGTGGGGGTTACCCCATAGTTTAAAAAGACGTGACCAGTTCATTCCCAGTTACTCCGGCACTCCGGCCGTGGGGGCTACCCCATGTAGTTATCAGGCATTTCGGCCGTGGGGGCTACCCCATGTAGTTATCAGGCATTTCGGCCGTGGGGGCTACCCCATGTACATCATCTGGCTCTCCAGCCGTGGGGGCTACCCCATGTGTATACTAGACTCGTTACCGTATCGATTGCTGACTGTAGTCATGTTTATGTGCCCTGAAAACATCAATGTCTATCATCATTGACGTGCCCCAGATCCATTAGTTCACGCCCGTCCTCTGCGGCACGGTGTGAGGCTTGTCAGACCTAAATAGCGCTATCTAACTAATGACCCGCTCGCCATTGGCCCGGCGATTAGTCGATACAAAAAGGAGGGACTTCGTGATAGAGTTTTAGTCTAGTACGTTTATCCGTCCATCCGGACGAGGAATCACATTCCTGAACCACTGACGTCCTACCCAAGGTAGACGAGGAACCCACGTTCCTGAATCCCGTTCCCAACCCAGGGAATCCCATGCTTTGTAAAGGGTGTGAACTCACCTCGGTTTGCTCGGCAGTTAATCACAGAAAGTCAATCAAGTCGCAAGTAGTCAATAACGTCCTAACACGGATATCACGTATAATCAGGTTCGAACCAAGTAGTGTACAAATGTTCAACACGCATGGAAATCACGTATAATCAGTAACAGTTCACAGTTCACAGGTAACAGTCAATCACAAGTTCAAAGTCCAAACAGTTGGGCTCGTGATAACAGGCCCAAATAACTCATCAACAGTAGCACAGAAGTTCATAAGTCCGGCCCACTAACTAAGGCCCAAAGTGTGGTCTCGAGTCGCAACCGGACTCGCAAGCATGGTCTCGAGTCATGCTGTGCGTTGATCATGGATGGTTGCGAGTCGCAACCGGTGTCGCAACCGTAGTCTCGGTTCATCATGCTAAGGTCTCGAGTCGCAACCGGACTCGTAACCTGTGGTTTCGGCTTGTCCTGATATGGTTGCGAGTCGCAACCGCGTGGTCTCGAGTCATCACGCTGTGGTTGCGAGTCGCAACGGGTGATTGCGAGTCGGTAAGCTGTCATTTTCACGTTCACGTGTTGATGCAGGTGTAATCAGCCAAATAGTACAATATAATCAGGCCCAAATCCGGAAATGACCAATAGAATTTCACTAACATATTTCCTAATCAGGCTATTAGTCAAATGTGGATCAAAATCACAAGGGTTTTCAATCTTCAACTATCATTCAAAGTGTTCTTCAAATATTCAAACCCATCTTCATCAAGTTCATAACATTTTAACCACTTATTCAATCAACACTATGAACAAGCATCAAAACACTAAGCATAACACATAACCCGGTTTTCATACAAGTCCGATTTCATGACATATGTAACCCGATTTCATGTTCATCAACATAAGTGGTTCAAACTTCATTTAGACACAACATATCACATCTTGCCATATAATATATGTTAACCGGTTATCAACATGGTGCATATTAGAATCATCATAAACATCAAGAACATCATGTAATCTCTAACTATAGACATCATCTTATGCATACATCCATTCAAGCACAAACACAACAAAAATTAACCATAAAAATACTAACCGGTTGGTGATGTGTGTGTGTGTGCCGATCCAAAGTCCAAATCCGAGAGTTTCTTGTGTCAACCGAGTGGATCCGAGAGTCTTGGAGATGTGTTTGTGTGCTAGAGTTCTAGTGGGAGAGAAGATAGAAGTGTGTGTGTGTTCTAATGTTCAACAAAGTGGTAACAAGTAACTAGGGGTGGTGTATTTATAGCCAAGTTCCAAGTGTTGCACCCTTATGGGTTTCGAGTGGGGGTTCACGGCCCAAAGGCCCAACCGGCCAAAGGTTCTCGGCCCAAGGCCCAAAACCGATTACTATTCACTCGAGACCTCATGGTCTCGAGTCGGGTTCCTTGTTGTTTCGTGTCGGGTTCTCGGTTCACATATAACACGTACACATATATATACAATACACACGTAACAAAGCACTTATCACATAAAAAGGTTCACGTTATCATTTTAACTAGTCACATAACGTACAAGCAAGTTACAACGAAAGGTTCTAGATTTCGAGTTGTCACATCATCCCCAAGTTGAAAGAAATTTCGTCCCGAAATTTGACGGCACTCACTGAGGAAGCTAGTTAGGTTGCAAGGTTTTCCCGGTTATCCTGGGGTGTCACACGAGACATGGCAATGCCTAGATCCACATACTTCAAAATAACTTCGCCTATTTGCTGGGCAAATTTAGCTGTTTGCTCGGACATCTGACCGTTGCTGAGATAAAGAGACATTCTAGAAGAAAATGAAAGACATAGGAAGAAACAAGTGAAAGGTTATCGGGTGATCAAAACAAAATGACAACGCATAGAAATTGCGATCATTTGTTTGTTACCTAAGGCAAACAAATGAGATGGTGAAGAATCAAAGTAAGCGGGTCATAATAATGCATTGCTGAAGACATGCTCGCCTATAAGTGAACACTCACCCCAAGAGTTCCCAGGTAAGAGTGACTGGTTCGATACTGCGGATTTGTACGAACACTCTAGCCTTAGACAGAAAACTCAGAGTACAGGCATTCACTCTTCCAGTTTGCACGTGCTCACATTATTTAGACCCAAACTTTGACGAGTTTGAAAACTTAAAAGGCACTAAGCCAAATATGAGTCAAACTGGAAGGGTTCAAAACCTTATAATAAATCATCCTAGAACAGATGATTAGTTTTCAAGGCAGATCAAAATTTATGTTCTTATTGTGGTTGTCACTTAAGGATAAGTGACGGTATTGTTTTTATGACTAAACGCAAGTAAACTCGCGTTAGGGTCCTAGGAAGGTTATAGACTAGGTCAAAGCATTACTAATAACCTAATTCCCTATAACCATGAGCTCTGATACCAACTTTTCTGTCACACCCCGACCACGTAAAACAACAAAACATGGCGGAATCGTTGGGGAGTGTTGTAACAGAAACATTGTTTCATAACACATGGAAAATTGAAATGTTGTTTTATTGATTAAAAGAATTACAATGTCTTAATAAACAAATAAGCATAACATAATTAACTAGTCTTGCATCTTTTAATGTCACTAAGGCCCATGTCCGCCTATGTGTATCTTGATCAATCCTATGCATCATCTCCTGAAACACATGTGAAAATAGGTACGTCAGCATAAAAATGCCGGCGAGTACATAGGTTTTATTGATTTAGGATTCATGACTTATAAGTTTAGAAAAAAAGTTGTTTAACAAAAAGTCAGTCATGATCCTTGTAAAATGTTTTGTTTTATAAATCATTTGAAAAGCGATGATAGATATGTATATTTAAATGAATAATGTAAGGTTAAATGAATAACCCAGTAAAATGAATTTGTATAAATCAAACTGTTTTGTAAAACAATGTCTTGTGAAAAAATATGTTATTTGTATAAAATGTATAAGTCCAAATTGAATGATTTAAATAACGCTACGACATGTAATATAATACAAGCACTTATATATAGGAAGTACCAGCGGCGTATCCACCATGCTTGTATCACATTACACACGTCTCGTTACTCAAATCACTTACCCAAACAAACCAGCAATGTAAATTGCCCATGTCTAAACCATTTGTCAAATGTCATAGTAAAAACCATGTCAAAAATGTCTATGTCAAATGTCATCATGAAATGTGTAAACAAAAAGTCATGTATGGCAAGTGAAAATGTATCAACTAAACCATAGGTGAAAATGCACAAAACAAAGTATTGAAGTAAAACTCAGTTTAAATCAATGTTATGTTTTGTGGATGTGCATGCTATACTGATATAAACACTTATGCGGTATGTTAAACGCAATACATTCAAGCCTTGAGACAGCAGGATAACCTTAGAGTAAAGGTTATCAAAGTGAAAATATTCACGGATTCAGTCATTCCTTACACCCAAACAAACCTAGGATGTCAGGAACGGGATTTGTCAAGTCCTATGGTACCATTACTTACTACCGAGCGGCGTAGCTAATGTTAATGAATGTAGTAAAAGAACCGTTTAAACAAACCAAATGTTTTACCGAATGTAAGCATGTGATGTGATGTGAATGTACTAAGTATGGACTAAATGAACATACATAGCATGAAAAAGGTAAATGTAAATCAAATGTACTAAGTATGCTAAGTAAACATACAAAGTAGAAAAGTCATGTAAATCAATGTGCTAGCATGCTCAGTAAACATACATAGCAGAAAAAGTAGTGAAAACAATGTGCTAGCATGTTAAGTAAACATACATAGCAAAAGAAATGTGATGTAAAACAATGTGCTAGCATGTTAAGTAAACATACATAGCAAAAGAAATGTGATGTAAAACAATGTGCTAGCATGTTAAGTAAACATACATAGCAAAACATAATGAAATCGTGTACTAATAGTGTACTAATGAAAATAGCAAGTATATGATATGAAAACATGAAAAGCATGAAAGTAACAAGTAGGCACATGTGTTTCACCCCAAAATGTTTGGAAAACAGTAAAAGAGGGGACTATGTACTCACTTGAGATTGCTCAATAGACTTTAATATCCACCAAGCAAAGCTAGAAGATCACGGATTCAAACGGCACCTAATATAAGTATCTACATTGATAAACGGACCTAACGGAGGATCGGGTAGTACGAGGGTTTGTAAACCAAATAAGTGTGGGAACTTATGTAATATGGTTTAACAAAGCCTACATACTAAAACGAAACCTAACCTAAGTGCTTACGACCCATTACGACCCGTTTAGGTAGCTTACGCTACTTTAACGCGCCGTTCGTGTAAAACGCGTTCGGAACGCCTAACTAGTCCTATGACAAGTAATGTATGCCTTAACATGTCTAATATTATTGTCTAATCAGTTTAGATGTCAAAACTTAGGTTACATATGCTTAAAATGAATTTATGCGTAAAGAGGGCATTTTGGTAATTTTCCTAAGGCATAAGAATTACTTATCATACAACTACTTAAACGACGTGACCATAAGGTATAACCTTAAAAGGTTATTTCATATACAACTATGGTCATCTAAAGTGTTTGATCGGATCCTAATGATCGACCAAATGGGTCGGGTTCGAAAGTATAAGCGATTGATTAGATCGCTTACCTTTACGACCCTAAACAAGCACAAATCTAAAAGCGACGAGCTAAACATGCTAGAACATGTTTAGTAAAGTTATAAAATAGGTTTGGTATTAAAACAAACGGTTTTAATACCCTAGAGTAGTTTGGTTACAAAATACGCGAGAAAACGTATTTTGGCCGAAACTACGACTCGTCAATGAGCCTAGATAACGTGGTAATCAGTAGGTATAGTCACTAGGGACTATAACCATCGTGATTACGCTCACGTTAGGAAGTTCAAACGAACTTCGCGTTGACCATAGATTGGTCAAAGCAAAAAGTCAAACAAAGTTTGACTTTCACGATAAAAACGCGTAAAAGAATGAAGGAATACTTACAAAAGGTCCAAGAATGGAAGCTTGATCCGATTATCCTCAGGTATGGAGCATAATAACCCCAACTTAGAGGACAAAATCAGATCAAGGTGTGGAATGAGGTGAAAAGGGTTGGGGTATTTACAGGAAAACAAGAACCGTTAGGATCGTTTCTTGATTCTCGTGCTTTAATCTTGAGCGTACAAGTGGGCACAAGGTTTTGTGATACTAGGGGCACCCAAAACCAGTCCATAGAATCAAAGAAACTATGTGCAAAACCATGGGAGCAGCTGGGTTTTAATAAAATAAAGTTTTCTGATCTGGGAGAGGCTTACGGACCGTAAGCAACTCCATACGGTCCGTAAGGACCCTATTTGCTGGCAGCAACTTTCAGAATTTGGCAGAACAGGCCCTTGCACCTCCAAACTTGGTTTTTGATGCGTTTTGACACGTTTAAGCCCCGTTAACCCCATTTAAAGGCACAAATATGAAGTTAAGGTATAGGGAACTTAATATGTGCTCAAAAATATCCCGGATGTCGGCTCGTTTGGTCGTACGGTTGCGTTGTTCGGTAAATTACGACGGAAGTCGTAACGGACGCGAAAACGATCCAAATTGCGCGACGAATGTAATTTTGACAAGCCAATCACTAAGACATAATATTTTAATGATTACATAAATTTTTGGATGTCCGGATGTATTCAGAACGTAAGATATGCGCGAAAATGCAAACTTATGCATTTTTTGACGCTTTTAGTCCCTGAATGTCCCAAAAGTTTATTTTAGCACACCGAACACCTCAAAGCCTATTTCTAAGCTATTTCAAGGATATTTAGGGTATGTTTAACTTATGGTCAAGTTCCGGAATGTTCGTTACAGTACGAATCGGCATACTTTCGCAGTTTGTCGATTTTAGTCCCTGTAAGCGAATAAACTTGATTTCGGCACACCAAACCTTCCAAAACTTATTTCTAAGTTATGTAAAGGTTATTTAAGGTATGTTAAGCCTATGTCACTATTCCGGAGTGTTTGTTGCATTAAACTGGTTATATTTACGCATCAGTGCGCGTATAACCCTCTAAAAAGCGATCTAAAGCCCGAAATCGAACAAGAGTTGATATGTGCAAATGATACATATGTTTATACAAATCCCAAGTATGAAATACAATATTTCATTGGTTTGGTATTTGTTTGATGGTTAAGTGACACAGGTGTCACAAATGTAATGTAAAACAATGTACTAAGTGTGCACACAAAGGACATACATAACATAAAATGTAATGAAATCATGTACTATGATGTACTAATGAACATAATAAGCATATGATATGAAAGCATGAAAGGCACGAAAGTAACAAGTAGGGACATGTGTTTCACCCCAAAACAGTTTGGAAAACAGTAAAAGAGGGGTATATGTACTCATTTGAGATTCCTTAGAAGTCCTTGTGTAGCAACCAAACAATGCTAGAGATCACGGAAATCAAACGGCACCTAATATAGGTAACTATGTTAATATACCGGACCTAAATCAGAGGATTGGATAGAATGAGGGTTCGTAAACCAAACGAGTATGGAGACTCGTGTAATATGGTTTAAAAAAGCCTACATACTAAAATGAAACCTAACCTAAGTGCTTACGACCCATTACGACCCGTTTAGGTAGCTTATGCTACTTTAACGCGTCGTTCGCGTAAAACGCGTTTGGAATGCCTAACTAGCCCTATGATAAGTAAAATATGCCTTAACATGTCTTAATATTGTTGCCAAATCAGTTTAGATACCAAAAGTTATGTTACATTTGCTTAAAATGAATTTTGGTGTTCAAAGGGTATTTTGGTAATTTACCTAAGGCATATATACTACCCATCATACAACTACTCAAACGATGTGACCATAAGGTATAACCTCGGAAGGTTATTCCCTATACAACTATGGTCACCAAATGTGTTTGGTCAGATCCTAATGATCGACCAAACGGGTCGGGTTTGAAAGTATAAGCGATTGTTTAGATCGCTTACCTTACGACCCTATATAAGCACTAAACTAAAAGTGACGAGCTAAGCATGTTAAAACATGCTTAACTAAGTTTAGAAAACAGGTTGGGTATCAAAACAAACGGTTTTGATACCTATGAGTAGTTTGGTTACAAAATAAGCAAGAATGCATATTTTGGCCGAAACTACGACTCGTCAGTGAGCCTAGATAACGTGGTAATCAGTAGGTATAGTCACTATGGGCTATAACCATCGTGATCACGCTCATGTTATGAAGTTCAAACGAACTTCGCATTGACCATAAACTGGTCAATGCAGAAAGTCAAACAAAGTTTGACTTTAGGACTCGAAAAGCGATAAAAGAACGAAAGAACACTTACGAAGGGTCCCCAAAAGCTAATCTTGATCCAGTAGCTCAGGTATGAAGCAATGGCTTCAACTTAGAGTTTTTAGATCAGATTTTGTGGTTTTTGCAAGAATGGGGGGGGGGTATTTATAGGATATGCAAGACCGTTAGGATCGTTTATCGATTTCCGTGCTTGAATCTCATCCGTACAAGTGTCAAAATGTTATGGTATCACAATATGACCCCAATCCCAGAGATTTGCAAGAGGCATTGCCCTTTGGAGTGTTGAAAGGCTGCTAACAGCTGTGAAAACGAGTTTCTGCATATCTGGGGAGGCGTCGCGGCCCGCGTAAGGTTCAGACAGGGCTTACGCGGCCCGCCTGGATGTTCTGATCTGCAACCATCTTTGAAAAATGACAGTTTCAGTCCCTGTTGGTGTTTAAAGACTTTTCCGACATGTTTAAGGCCCGTTAAGCCAACTTTAAGGCCCTAAAATGATGCTTAAACATTGTGGACATGAAACATGCTCAAAAATATTCCGGATGTCGGTTCGTTTGGCCGTACGGTTGCGATGATCGCTTAATTACGACGGAATGCGCATAAGTGCGAAAGACGATCCAAATGACGCGACGAATGGATTTTTCTCATGCCAAACACTAAAATAAAATATTTTAGTGCTTACATAAATTTTTGGATGTCCGGATGTATTCAGAATGTAAGTTATGCGCGAAAGTGCAAACTTATGCACTTTTTGACACTTTTAGTCCCTGAATGAGCCATAAGTTTATTTTAGCACACCAAACCCCTCAAAGCCTATTTCTAAGCTATGTAAAGGATATTTATGGTATGTTTAACTTATGGTCATGTTCCGGAATGTCTGTTACAGTTCAAATTGGCATACTTTCGCAGTTTGTCAAGTGTAGTCACTGTAAGCGAATTAACTTGCTTTTGCCATACCAAAGCCTTCAAAACTTATTTCTAAGTTAAGTGAAGGTTATTTAAGGTATGTTAAGTATATGTTGATGTTCCGGAGTATTTGTCGCATTAAACTGAGTACATTTACGCACCAGTTTGCGTATAATTCTCCAGAAAGCGATGTAGAGTTTAAAATTGAACAAAAGTCAAAACATGAAAAATGTAAAACATAACCAAACAAACATTGGGATCAAATAACTTTGTTTTATTGATAACTGAACTGTTCACAATCATTTCAAGCACGAATGTTACACTTGAGTACTGAACTGCTGCCGAAGTGTCAACTCGCTGTAAATCATTGTCAAATCAATCAAAGGACAGTTTAATGTGTATATCTAGCTGAATTGAACTTGATACGACTGTTTCTGCCTTTCTTATTGAGCAAAAACTCTTCTGAACGACTCGTTCGGGTCTGAAAACTATCCTACACAATGAGACTACTCAACGCTCCGATGGGCTTTCCCTTTTAACCTACAAAACATAACACCGTTAGCCTCGTCACGGAGGGCCCCGGAGAGGGATCCATGACCAAGCTCCGGCGTGAGAATAGGAAAACTTCCCGGAGATATATGAGTTATTCCAACGGAGCAGAGTCGTCGGAATATCCTGGTGTGAATCCTAGATTTGGTGCTTTTAATGTGATTTGGAGAATGTCCGAAATTATAGAGCTTATTTGAGTCAATGTTAAGGGTATTGAATGCATACCTGGCTGAGGAATGAATAGATCTTAAATAGAGAAGATCACTTATCACCTGGGTGGCTTCTCCGAAATGATCTAACGGTCCCTGCCGGGCAAAGAGCATCTTAGTTGTATCTATTGATGTATTGCAAAATACATCCTTTATTCGTGTATAGTTTGTGTAGATTTATGTTATTTTTAGTTCCGTTTTCGTTAGAATATGCATACTATTGATCAATTCGAGTTTTCCAGGTCTTTTTACTTAATATTGCTGAAAATTGAGTGAAAACGAGCCACAATACTGAAACACCAAGTCCCGGAACGAGTTGAAAAGAATTAGAATTATTTCTGAAGTTTTTGGAGACCTTAAGCTGGGAAATTTGCGCACCAGGCTGTGAAAAAGGAGTTGTGGCGTCGCGCCACAGCAACACATGATACCCGTCGCACAGCGCTAGCATTAAACAAATAATATCTGGAATTCTTTATTGTCGCTGCACGCCACAGCAATACATGATACCCGTCGCGCGACGCGACGGGGTTATTGTACGAGTTTTGTTCGTTCGTTAGTAGGGTTAAGTATAAAAGTCAAGAAACTTATAAAAAACCCTAATTACGATTGGAGAGCAACATAGGCGATTCTTGGAGCATTCGGAGAGCTGAATTGAAGGTTTCGAAGCATACGAATCAGTGGTACGAGTTCGGGATGAAGAATTGAAGACTTTCTCGGGGTTTCCAATTCCTTGTTTATTGATTTTCTTCCGAAACTCATTATCATGAATTCTTGTTTAGACATCTTTGTTTTGTTTTCATTATTTAACTTGCTCGGCTAAACTTTTAAGCCACCTAGACTTTGATGAAATGATTGATAAGAAGTTTTTACATTTTTTGTTATTTGAATGAATATTATGGATTGATGGTGTTTCGTAAAAAGTTTGGTCTATTAATTTGAAGTACATGCGTGCTTTAATTTGGTTTATTATTATCACTTGCTTCGTATGATTCTTGGTGACGGTCTTCATCACATAATAGATTCGTGCTAGGGTTTAGGATTTTGGTGAGTGTCTATATCACGTAATAAATCTTAACTTTTTAGGGTGAAATTGCGCAAATAACCCTAGAAGTAATTTTTAGTGATTTACTAGATTTTAGTGTTCTACTAGTCCTAATAGCTGGAAGGTGTGGGGCTATTGATAGGTCTTACGCGGCGAATTGCTTTAGACAGTCCTTGGAAAGGGTCGTGCCTTAGTTGCCCCGTCGGTTTATTAGTCTATCAAGTCAAGTTAAGAAGCTAAACTACCCTAGATCTATAATCGGAAAAGAGTAGGCCAATATTAGGGTACTTACACAATAATTAGACAACTGGAAAGACGTCTAATAACCAGTAGGATTAACGGCCTAGGTAGCGCCATAAGTTTCACCTCGAGAAGGGTTGAGGGGCTTAGTTTGTGTCTTAATAGGTTTAGTACTTTAAGATCCCAGTTCCATAAATCATGCAGTTAACTTAATCGGTAATTCTTTAAAATCAATCCAGGATTCTAGTCTAGGTGGTCTCGTTCCTCATATTAGAAAAGCCTTTGCCTTATTTCGTATTAGTCTGGTTTTAGTTTATTAATTAGTTTAAATAGTTTTCTTTAGATTTTTCGTAACCCCCCCCCCAGAACAATTAAATATTTTAAGTCGTGTCTGTCAGTGTCTATTAGAGTCTAGTTTACGTGATAAATAGAGTCTCGTGGTTCAATATCCGGACTTCCTAGGGTTATACTACAGTGATCGGTACACTTGCCGATTGTGTGGTTTAGGTCGAGTCTAGAATTAAAGCTTTTTATTGTCTAGCATAGAGAGTCTAATTTAGTTAATTTTAGTAGTCTGTTTAGCACACATCAAGTTTTTGGCGCCGTTGCCGGGGACTCTTGGCAATCGCGTTCATTAGCTTTTATATACCTTATTCACATATACGTGCTACGTGTTTGTTTTGTTTTAAGTCTTTCAATTTTTGTTCTTATTTTATTTTTGAGTCGTAGTGACTAGTGTTGCTTTTCTCATATCTAGGTTTTTGCTTGTAGTGGATGCCACATCTGCGCTCACACGGACCGCCGAAGCCGCCAGTCACAGAGTCATCATCTCGATTGGGTCAAGGCCCAAAGGTTAGTACTTCATCCTCTTCTCAATTTCCTTCCACTCTGTTACCAACCCCACCTTCATCTCCACCCCATTCACCTAAAACATCACCTAAGGTTTCCCTACCTGATAGTCCCACTTCTAGCACCTCTAGCACCCAAGAAAACATAAACTTAGAAAACATGGCCAACGCTAGGCAAACCGTCCATCAACAAGCCACTCAGAATTTCACCAGTCTTGCTTCACCCATCACCGTTCCACCCATAGTTAGCGAAAACTCATGGCAGATTCCATTTTATGCCATGCAAGCCATCACCAATAGCATCCAGTTCCATGGCCGTGAGGACGAGGACGCCTCGGCCCACAGAAACCGTTTCTCCTGTATCCTAGCTACTTTTAGCCTTCACGGAGCCCCGAATGATGCTGCCTAGTTGCAACTTTTCCCATTTTCACTAGCCGGCCATGCGGCTACTTGGTTGGACTCTCAGCCAACTGGTACCTTTACCACATGGGCGGGCCTCCGTCAAGCTTTTCTGAACAAGTACTATCCACTCGCGAAGGCCTCACGTCTTCGTGACCAAATCCACTCTTTCCGCATGGAGCCTGACGAGCCTTATTACCTTGCTTGGGAGCGTTTCCAAAACCTTTGTGCTCGTTGCTCCCAACATAGTCATTTCGATTGGGCTCTTTGTGAAAAATTCTATAACGGTCTCACCCAAGAGACGCGTGATCGTTTTGACACCAATGTGGGGGGTCATATGATGGGTATTCTTACTGTTGCTGAGTGTTTAGAGCGTTTCGAGGCATTTGCCCAATCTCAATCTCAGTCGCGAGCTGATCAGCGGTATCAAAGTGGTAATTCGAATACCACTACTAGTGCACCCGCCCGAGGGGTGAACCATGTCACCATGGACCCTAGTTTAGCCGCTGTGTTGGAAAACGTGACTAGGGAGCTTAAGGAGATTAAGGCAAAGGTAGATAAGTGTGAGTTTTGCCGAGGGTCACGATACGAATGCGTGTCCATTGCTAGTTGGTGAGGAGCAGGTTGATTTTGTGGGAGGGGGTCAAGGTAGAGGACAACCTAGTGGGTTTGGTAATTTTAATTCGGGTTGGTGAAATACTAATAGTAATTTTAATAATAATAATAATAATTTCCGCTCAAATGGGCCTCCTGGTTTTCAAATAGCTCAAAATCCAAGTAGGGGTCAAGGTTCATTCTTTGGTGGGGGTTCAAATGGGCAGTTCAACAAGGGGTTCAATGGACAGGTCAAGGATGGGGAGTCAAGTAGTCAGGTTCAACCAGGTCAGGGTCCAAGTTATGATCTAGGGGGTACTTTAGAAAGAATGGAGGCAATGATGAACCAATTAGTTGTTAGGGACCAAACCACCTAAAAGATACTTAGTGAACATGACCTTATGCTTAAGAACCATCAAGCCTCTTTCCAAGACCACCAAAGGGTCGTAGTAGATATGTCTAGGAAACTAGAGGAGAGATTACCCGGTCAGTTTGCGGGTAACACCCAACCAAACCCTAATGCTCATGCTAAAGCCATTACCACTCGTAGTGGCAAAACTGTAGGGAACCCTAGAGTTGAGGAGAGAGTAGTTGAGGAAGATGAGGAGATTCTAGATGAAGAAAGAGAGATGGAGGCTCCCGGCAAAGTGCAATCGAGGCTAAGCCCAGCAAGTACCGCACAGTCCGGTGAGTCTCATGGTGATAAGAAGGTAGAGAAACCACCCATAGATGTTAGACCTTCCCCACTCATAGACCATTCGCATGTCCCATTTCCTACACGTCTTAGGAACCAATAGTACTCAAGGGAATACGGGAAATTCTTAGATATCTTCAAGCAATTGAAGATTAATCTTCCTTTCATTGAGGCACTTCAATTGATGCCTAAGTACGCGAAATTCTTGAAAGACCTTCTTTGGAACAAAGAGAAGTTAGGGGAGTTATCTAATGTCCCGTTAAATGGAGGGTGTTCAGTCGTTGTTTTAAATAAGCTTCCCGAAAAGCTTACCAATCCGGGTATTTTCACTATTCCTTGTCTATTCAGCAGTAACACTAATACTAGAGCCTTAGCCGACCTAGGTGCTAGCATCAATTTGATGCCCTTTTCTCTTTATGAGAAGCTAGACCTTGGAGAGCTTTCACCTACCCGAATGACATTATCTTTAGCCGATCAGTCCATGAAATACCCTAGGGGTATAGTTGAGAATTTGCTAGTTTAGGTAGACAAAATTGTGTTTCCCGCCGATTTCGTAATTCTTGATATGGAAGCGGATGAGAGAGTTCCCATTATACTTGGTCGTCCATTCTTGCATACCGCTAAATCACTCATAGACGTTCATGATGGTAAGATCACCCTTAGGGTCGGTGAGGAGAGAGTCACCTTTGAGATAGAGCGTTCCATGAACCACTCGAGTGGTTCCGATGACTATAGTGGTCTTGCCATTCCGTCTACTTCTTGAATTCGTTCATCTCGTGTGTCGACCATTGTTTAGAGTATATTAGTGGAGCGGACTTAGTGGTAGGAGAGAAGGTAGAAGAGGAGTTGAAGAGGGTATATGAAGTAGAAGTTGAGCGGAGTCCTTTAATCCCCGAAGTCTTAGCCGTTAGTGATGACACCACCCAACCCCCACCCTTAGAGCTTAAGGTACTTCCATCTCATTTAGTGTATGCTTTCTTAGGGGTAGGTTTCGAGCTACCCGTCATTATCTCATCAAAGTTGGAAGAGGAAGAGAAGTTGAGGTTGTTGGAGGTGTTGAAGGCCAACAAGGAGGCCATTGCATGGAGGTTGTCCGACATCAAGGGCATAAGCCGTTCTTATTGCACCCACCGGATACTCATGGAGGATGATTATTTATAAACTGGTGCTGCAACCCCAAAGGTGGCTCAACCCCAACATGCAAGATGTTGTGAAGAAGGAGGTTCTTAAACTCCTAGATGCCGGGATGATATATCCCATTTCCGATTCTCCTTGGGTTAGTCCCACTCAGGTTGTCCGTAAGAAGGGAGGGATGACCGTTGTTATGAATTCGAAGAACCAGCTTATCCCTTCTCGTACGGTCATGGGTTGGCTCGTGTGCATCGACTACCGAAAGTTTAATGATGCCACCCAAAAAGACCACTTCCCATTGCCCTTCATCGATCAAATGTTGGAGCGTCTCGCGGGTCAACAATTTTATTAGTTTTCTCGAAGGTTTTTCCGGGTACTTCCAGATCCCCATCGCACCGGAGGATCAGGATAAGACCACTTTTACATGCCCCTTTAGCACCTATGCGTACCGACGCATGCCATTTGGGCTATGTAACGCTCCAGCTACCTTTTAGCGGTGCATGGTTGCCATATTTCAGGATATGATAGAGAGTTCCATGGAGGTTTTCATGGATGATTTTTCGGTATATGGTAGCTCTTTTGATGAGTGTTTGAAGAATCTCGACAAGATGTTGAAGCGGTGTGTCGAGACAAAACTTATGTTGAATTGGGAGAAGTGTCACTTCATGGTGACGGAAGGTATTGTGTTAGGACACAAAATTTCTAGGGATGGTACAGAGGTAGATCGTGAGAAAATAGATACCATTAGTAGGTTACCTCCACCCACGAGTGTTAAGTCGATCCGGAGTTTTCTAGGTCATGCGGGCTTCTATAGGCGCTTTATTAGGGATTTCTCAAAATTTACTCGCCCCATGACCCGTTTGCTAGAGAAAGATGTTCCATTCGTCTTTGACGAGGTGTGTCTTAAATCCTTCAACTTTTTGAAGGAACAGCTTGTTAGTGCATCTATTCTTATCTCGCCCGACTGGAGCTTGCCGTTTGAGCTCATGTGCGATGCGAGTGACTATGCCATTGGAGCGGTATTAGGACAAAGAAAGGATAAGCACTTCCACCCCATATACTACGCGAGCAAAACGCTAAATGATGCTCAAGAGAACTACACCACCACGGAGAAAGAACTCTTAGCCGTAGTGTTTGCTTTCGACAAATTCCGCTCATACCTCGTTCTATCCAAAACCATAGTTTTCACCGACCATTCCGCGTTGCGTTTTCTTTTTCAAAAGAAAGACGCTAAACCCCGACTCATTCGGTGGATTCTATTGCTTTGTGAGTTTGATATTGAAATTAGAGACAAGATAGGGGCCAAAAACGTGGCGGCCGATCATCTTTCGCGGTTAGAGGACCCTAGGCGAGAGGAGATTCGTGAGGATGAGATAGGAGATACGTTCCCTCACGAATCTATTGAGTTTGTTGAAGCCGAGAAGGAAGGATTGCCTTGGTTTTGTGATTTAGCGAATTATCTTTCTAGTGGCAATATTGTGAGAGGAATAACCACACAACAAGGTAGGAAATTCCTTAGTGAATCAAGGAAATATGTGTGGGATAATCCTTTTCTCATTAGGATAAGGGGAGATAGGATTCTAAGACGTTGCGTGTCGAGAGAGGAAGGTTGGAACATCATCAAACATGTACATGAAGGCCTCACGGGAGGTCACCATGGTGCATACGCCACCGCTAAAAAGGTGCTTGATTGCGGTTTTTATTGGCCTAGCGTACTTCGAGATGTCGTCGAGTTTGTGAAGACATGTGATGCTTGTCAACGAACTGGAAATATTTCCGCCAAAGATGAGATGCCTCAAAACCCGATCCAAGTGTTGGAGGTTTTTGACGTTTGGGGCATCGATTTCATGGGACCCTTTCAAAACTCCAAAGGAAACCGTTACATACTTGTGGCGATTGACTACGTGTCTAAGTGGGTTGAGGCTCAAGCTCTTCCTACAAAAGAAGCCCGAGTAGTGTTGAAGTTCCTTAAGAAACTCTTTTCCCGATTCGGTACACCTAAAGCCTTAACTAGTGACCGTGGTACTCACTTTTGCAATGCATTGATGGAAAAATTTCTTGCACGCTACGGAGTCACTCATCGTTTGTCTACCGCATATCATCCACAGACAAGTGGTCAAGTGGAGAACGCGAATCGCGGTATCAAACGAATCTTAGAGAAAATCGTTGGTAAATATAGGAAGGATTGGCCTGACAAGCTAGACGATGCATTGTGGGCGTTTCAAACCGCCTACAAGACACCTTTAGGAACCACACCATTCATGATCGTCTATGGAAAAGCTTGTCACCTTCCCGCAGAGTTAGAACATAGAGCGCTTTGGGCATTAAAGACCGTTAACCTTGACATGACCGAAGCCGCTAGGAAGCGTTTCTTTCAAATCCATGAGCTTGAGGAGCTTAGGGATGCGGCTTATGTTCGATCGTTGGGAATCAAGGAGAAAACGAAGGCTTCACATGATAGGAAGTTAAGAAAAGTGAAGGAGCTTAGCAAGGGGGATAAAGTGCTTCTTTACAACTCAAGGTTGAAGTTGTTTGCGGGGAAGTTGAAATCGAAGTGGTCGGGACCTTATATGGTTCATTACGTGTTTCCGTATGGAGCGGTGGAGATCATGGATGAGTCGGATGGCCGTAGTTGGAAGGTAAACGGTCATCGGTTGAAGCACTACATTGGAGGAGCGATAAACAAGAATGAGATGGAGGAAACTCCTCTCGAAATCCCATCCAAAGCCGTCAATTAGTGTTTTGGGATGAAATCCCAAGTGTAGAGTATGTACCGTTTGTAAATTTTGTTAATTTTCGTAGTTTTTTGTTTCTTTGTTTCGTGTGTTTGAGAAATTTTGCAGAAATCATACCATCGAGGAACTGAATTTGAGAAGAAAACGACATTCTAGGTAAGTCCCAACACTTAGAAAAATTTGGGATGGTTTTGGGAAGGATTGGTAACAGTTGAAAAATTTTCTAAGGCATAACTCAAAAATTTACGCAACTTACTGCCAAAAACACGTTGTCGCGTCATGCCACGATGAAAAGGGCCTCTAGTGGCGCAACGCGACCCCTGAGGTCAAATAAGCCTTATGAACCATCCCGTGGCGTCGTGCCATGTGACCACTGTCAAAAATCCAGGTATCCGTACAATTAATTAATCTTGATTAATGCTTAATGATTGTGCTGAAATTTCGATTAACTGCATTCTGATTACTGCCATACACAAATATTTGCATCATACATAGTTAAATGTCATACCAATATTGCAAAAAAAAAGCTATATTGCCTCAAATGATGCATTAAGTAGAGTTAGCACAGTTATCTGATAAATTAGGAATATGCTGACGGAGTTCAGTACATAGACAGACAGTGTGTTGAGACACATAATGAACCAGAAACCAAGTACTACACTAGTATAGTGTGTAGGGAAACAAGGATCACAAAACTACTTTTCTAGGTGGTAGTTTAAGTGCCGGAAAGTGCCTAAAACTCACCCAAAGTGCTGAATTCAGCAAAATTCAACATAAATCAGCATTTTAACATACTAATTTTATGCAGAAACATGGTAAAATGATCCTGAATGCTTTCCTAAGTGTCGGGAATTAAAAGTGTCACAAAAGGGTACATAAAGAACACTAAACTGCAAAGTCTAGCACTTTAATGAGTCAGTATCTAACCGAACAACCGGACACTACCTGAAACACCAAATTTACACTAGAAGCATTGTTTTAATGTTTCCAAGCTAGTTATGATCCCAGAACATCATAACACCTCCTAAAAATATCATGTAACTAAGTAACTAACTATATACTTGATTTTGAACTAGTAAGTAATCAAACTAGTTAAACCTACATCTAGACCCCCCCCCCACCTATGCACGGCCATACCTCACCACTATGCCTCCAAGATTTTATTTCACTATTACATTAGATCTTGTTTTACTTTTTGCAACATATTACACAAGAGTTAATTGGTTAAAATGGTTTATAAGTAAACCTTGGAGATCTTGAGTTCATAACTTCACACACATCACACACACTTCTTCTTCCCTCTCCTTGCTTGTTCTCGGCCGAACCGTCACCCACACACCTCCATCATTTTTGTTCAATCTTCAACCATTCCAAGACCATACAAAGGTGTTAGAAGCAAGATAAGGAAGCTTGGTGGCTTTGGAACTTGAAGGACCTTCTCTATTTGCTTTTATCCTCTTGATTTCTACTCTTGATTCATCCATAGCCTTGAGAAAGTGGTAAGATCCTTGTACACTCCATATTACTTCTATTTTGAGTGGTTAAAGAAGTATCATAATCAAGAACATCAAGAACACTAAAGAACATAAGCATGAAATTTGAACATAAGCTTGAATGATGATGTAATCTTGATGAAACTAAGTTGTTTTTGAGATGTATGCCTGTTGGTCATTACATGTTTGTAGAAATGATGTTGATCATCATAACATCTTGCTAGATCATGATTAGAAACATAGTCTAGCAAGATGAGAAAGTGAGAAGGTTGTAGGATGAAAGATCATCCACACTTGAATAATGAACTTGGAAAGAATAAAGTTGTTTTCTTGAAAATCATGATCAAAGTAAGTTGTTAAACATATAGATCTAAGGATTTATAAATGGTATTTCAAAAGAACCAAGTTAAAAATATGAGTTTTGTTAAATCTTGATTCTTACATAAACAAACACTATTTTTGGTTGTTAAACAAGTGTAGAAACACTTGTGTAACAAGAAAATTTCATAAAGAAACATTTTTATAAAACATGATTACAAGTTGTAAACATCTAAATCTTTCTAGAATGATGTTTTTAAGTAAACAACCACACTTTAAAGGGTAACTAAACTCACTAAACACACTACCAAGTTACTACAAATTTTCATAAACTTTCAAGTTCATGAAGGAGTAGAATATGCATGACTTTGGCAAGATTGATAAGTAAAGATTGTTTAGTGTTGATTGTGGATTGATTGTGATGATTTGTACAAAAGAAAATGATATGCTTGAAAGCATGGAAACCTCCATTTTTAGGGGGAAACTATGGCAAAATTTTCTAAAAATATTAACACTTAGAAAAATATTTTTAAACACATATTTAAAAGTGTATTTTAACCATGAGTTTTCTATATAAACCTTGCCATTATTTTTGTTACAGAAATACAAATATTGAAGGTTGGTTTTATAAATAAAAATGGATAAATATATATTTAGAATATATATATACAATGAAGACACACAGGTGTGATTATGTGTATACTTTGTGTAATAGTTATGTTATTTTAGGACTTAAAATAATATAACACATAAAAATACTAAGGATTACCATCCAAAGTATTACCAAAATTTCGAGGAATAAATATACAAGTTACACACAAAAATATTGGCGAAACTGAACAAGAAATGTAACTTACAAAATATTCCGGAAAATATGTTCGCAAGTATAGTTTGGTAAATAGTATTTTGAATACAAAGGAATGAAAATATGATTTTCACAATTACTTCAAGGGTATAGCACATCTTGACAAGGGAAAAATATAGTATTTTTGACAAGTATAAGAATATATATTTTCTTTGGAATTATTAGAAGATATATAATTTTTGGGAAAAATAAATATTTTCTTGAGTAAACTTGAAATACATTATTTTTGGATTAAGATAAGTTTATATATATATATATATATATATATATATATTATAAGTTAGACTTGAAAATATATTATTTTGGAACTACAAATATTTTGCCAAAAGAAAAATTATGAATAATTTTTCTAAGAAATATTCCTTAAATATATATTTTGGAAATATATATGTTGGTGGACTTTTATTAGAAATAATATTCTGGAAAGTTTAATAACTAATTAAGAATGAGGATACTTAATAAATACATTAAGAATACGTATTCTCGTACGTATAAATATACACCGGAATAAGACCCCAAAATATGACAAAATACACATGTATAAGATACCCCCATCCTTGGGAAGGAAATACAAGTATAAATACTTGAGAAGTACTATTACAAAAAATATTGTTTAACAATTATTCCAGAAATTTATAATTATAATTCAAGTTATATTAATTATTTTGACAATAATTATATAACTTGGAATAATATCAGAAGCGTAAAAGAAATGTAACTCAAGAACGTTAACACTAAGTCAAGGCACGGCCCGTTCGTCTAATAAACATTAGTACGTTGTAGGTAGTCGTGTTCACCGGAGAAGTACAAGTTACGATTGTTGAAGATGCAAGACAGTGAGTTTCGTGTTCCCCCTTTTCTTTAACTGTTTTCAGTTTTATAACTTCGGGGGTGAAATACATGTTACAACTGTTTAAATACATTACTATTTGGTATGGTTAGCTAAGGAAGGGTACACTTAGATCATGTGAGTGGTGGGCATAACGCTTAAGGCCATCAATCCTAGTTATAGGACCGAGGGACATGAGTGATAGATCTATTTGGGTGTAGCGAGCCCCGCCCATGTTGGACCAGGGTTTGGCCCATGGGTAGACTATGTCTTACAGCCAGAAGCCCGGTGCAAAATTTGCTAGGTTTGAGCTACCTCCATCACGTCACACATATCAATGGCCTTGCAAACCATTGGTGATCTGTTTTCCTTGTTGGTTTCATACCGGGATTTATAAACATACATACATACTTACAGTGGTTTCAATGGTTTATACATACACTCAAACAAACACACGAACTCGCTCAACTTTTGTTGATGTTTACAAAATACATGTATTTCATGGAATTAGTAAGTGGATCTGGCGGGCGTTGGAAGTTTCATCCTGCGTTGTGAATAAAGATGTCATCCATGGTTTTGAGGTTTGGGTTGGGTGTCTTAATCCTGGACGAGACACGTCTTCCAAACCTTGGTTTTATTTAATGTCTTTTGATGAGTCCTTGGTGAACTCTAAAACAATTCGTATGGTTGTAATTTGAAATTGAAGTCTACGCTTTAAAACAATGTTGTGATGTTTTCAAACTTATTTAATGGATGACAAATCTATGGTTTTATCATTTAGTTGATGTTATGATTGAATGCAATGGTATTAAGAAAGTCACGCTATAATCACGCTTCCGCAAAAGTTGTGACAGCTTGGTATCAGAGCTTCGATTGTAGTGAACTAGGTATCCTTCTCGAGTCTAGACTACAATCATTAGGGCTCTCACGAAAATGTTTTCACAACATACTTTCATTGCATACAACGCCCAGATCCAGGAAGACAAACATTTTTTTACAAACAAAAGACACGAAACACATTTCAAGGTTATGGTTCAGTCTGAGAGATTGGGTAGTTCAGTTTGAGAAACTAGGAGGTTTAGTCTGAGAGACTTGGTAGTTCAGTCTGAGAGGCTGGGTGGGATAGTCTGGGAAGACTAGGTTGGATACGTGCATACATTGTTACTGATTACATGCTTATTGATGACTGTTGATATATGTGCATATGTTGTCATTGTTTTGTTACAGACACCATGTCTTCGTCTGAGAGTGGACTGTCTGATACTGTCGACCCCATGGCCATTGTTTCGGACGACGAGATCGTCCCAGAGCCAGAGATTTTTACCTCCAACACTAAGAGTGACCCGGAGATGATGTCAGATGACGATGATGATTTCCAGCCTTTTGCACTACCCGACTTTGGCGACGATGTACCGCAAGCTGATGGTTTACCCGACGAGGATCCCTTTCTTGTTCCTATTCCTGACTAGGACCATCTTATCCTCGGACATCCCGATGGTGAGCATGTCATGGTTCTGATCCTCGCCCCTTTGCCTCTTGCTGCTTTTCCTCTCGAGGATTTGCCTTTTGATGACTTGTCTGATGATGATGTCGATCTTTTCATTGATGGTCCCCCTGATGCTGCCCAGGGTGATGGAGTTCCAGCTGAGGACGTCATTGTTGTTCCATTCGTTGAGATTCCTATTATTGAGATTTCATCTGATCATTCTGTTCCAGATTCCTTCGAGTCTGTGTCATCCACCGCCTTGCATGCAGTGGGACTGCGACGTTACGCCCCTAATACTGATGACGACACAGCCATGTCGGCTGCACTGGTTCCCCCACATGACGTTGAGCCTGGACATGAGATTGACTTTGTTCCCGACGATCAGCCTGTTGATGCACCTAATGATCCTGAGCAGATGCCAGCTCCTGAGCCGATGCCTGATAAGATCCTGTACCATTTGGCATACCTGTAGTTGCACCCCTTATACCAGACCCGATTCCTGCACCCACTGACTGATGCGTGTCAGTGTGTATATATTTTAGGTATATATTTTAAGCCCTTTTTACACTTTTTAGCCAAGTTTTAAATTTATAAACACGATATTCACTAACACTAAACACACATATGGGCAAGTGCACCGATCGTGGACGTAGTATAGTGTTGGTAAGATACCGAGGTCATCCAAGGACACAAGAGCTTTTAGTACCGGTTTATCCTCAACGTCTAATCAAATAAAAATGTTAGAAAAAGGTTTTTAAGCTAGAAAAATAAAACTAACTAAAATGCTGAAAATAAAAATAAAAGTAAAAACAGGTAGACAAGATGAATCACTTGGATCCGACTCGTGTGTAGTGTAACCTTTGATTATTTTCGCACTTTTGCACTTGTTTAAGAGATTATCTTAGTTATTGTAGTAGGCCCCTCTTTTGAAGGCGACGTTACCCTCAACCCAGTAGTTTGAGTCAGCAAGGATACAATCCTAAAGGGTCGGATTATTGAAAGATAATTAATTAAGTTATTAAGGCATAATGTGGTAGGCCCCTCTTTTGAAGGCGACGTTACCCTCGACTAAGTAGTCTGAGTCAGCAAGGATATAGTCCTAAGTAGCCGGGTTAAAATTTTAATAGTAGTTTAACTTATGAGGGAATCAAAGAGTTTGGACCCCCGCCATCCAATACCGGTGGGTATTGAAGGAGGTCCTACTAAATTTGACCCAGGTCCTTTGCAGGATCTATACACTGAACAATGGCAAGACTCTTACCAAACCGTTCCCTAAACCCCCGACCAGGTAGCCAACATACCTCCATATAGACCGTGGAGATATGAATGGTGAAAATCTTTTATTTTATATAGACAGTAAAATAATGCCAAGACACCACGAACAAATGATAAGGAAGAATCACCTTCAACATAAGAAACTAGTTATTAAAGTCATTAATACAAAACCAATTAAAAAGTGCAAAAGATTAAAATAAACAATTATTACACTAAACACTTGTCTTCACCAAGTAATGTAAGAGACTTAGGCAAACATGGCCTTTGATTGTCAAGAACTCTTACAATCAATCTTGGATCCCGAGACGACTCACACACTCTATGATGGACAATGGATGATGTGGTGGATGATGGTGTTGTGATGGTGGTGGGTGGTGGGTGAAGTGTGAGAGAGGTAGTGTGCCAAGGTATCAGTTACAAGAGCTCCAAGCACTCCTATTTATAGGCTGAACAGAAGCTCGGGCACGGCCCCGTGTCCGTCCTCCTCTCTTTCTTCATTAAATGCAGTTTGTCTGCATTAGTTGACCACGCCCCCGTGTCCGCTGAGCACGACCCCGTGTGCAGAAGCATATCTGTACTATCAAGATTTGCCTGCATTCCGCGAATCTTATAGTTGACCACGGCCCCGTATCCGCTGAGCACGGCCCCGTGGTGGGCGATGGAAGCTTCTACCACTTTGTCTTTTCTGCTGACACTTGGGCACGCCCCCGTGCTCACTGAGCACGGGGCGTGTTCGGTCTTCTGTCTTCTTGTTTTGCTTGGGAAGATGCTGTCGGGAGGTCGGGCATGCTACGTTTGCTCTTTTTCTTGTATTTATGTTAGATTTAGCTGCCTTTTTGCTTCTTTTGTTTATTTGAGATCATTTAATCCTGAAAATACAAAAGGAAGGCAAAAGCACACTTTTTCCAACATTAGTACTAAAAAGGGTTAGCGTTATGCCACAATTGATGTAATTTATATGTTGCATTTTGTGCACATCAAATACCCCCACACTTGAATCTTTGCTTGTACTCAAGCAAAACTCTTTATAATGTGGCTTTTTCACTCCCAAATGGAATGGGTAGAAGAGAAGGTTTTTGGGCTTGTCATAGAGTGTCGGGATTTCCAAGATTCTTTATTAAGTTGTATTTTTATTTATTTACAATCATATTCGTCATGATTTATTAAAAACGTTTCATAAGATAAATTACTTATTAGGGCATAACATGCCTTTTTAAAATTCCATTTATATACAAGTTCACATACCTCACGGGGGATCACTCAACACTCGGACGAAGGTGTATTTTTAGTGAATCACTCGAGAGCGGCATGGAACTTACTCCTACCATAACCTTGCCAAACAATCAATCCTCCTCCTTTTTAACTATATACCTTTGTAAATATCAAGAGGACTTTTTGGGTGAAGGGTTAGGCTTGGGCTAATGGTGGGTGGTTGGGTTAGTGGTTAGTAAAAGGGCGAAAAGCGTAAAAAGCGTCGGTTTTTGAAAGACTTTTTTATTTTTGACAATTTATTTTATTTTGATGAACCATTCCTTTCAAACAAAGTTATTTTTGATGAACTTGTTTGTTTATTTGGTTTCATCATATCAAAATTTTTTATTTATTTATTTATTTATTTATTTATTTTTTCAACATAAGTCATAAGAAAAACCGAGCTTTGTTACTAAAAGAAAGGGTTAAAATAAAAAGGGTGTTGGTGGGTAAAAAGGGTGTTTGTTTTGAGTTAAGAAATGAAAAGGTTTAGGCTCAAAGGGGTTAACTAGGGGGATTTTGGGTAGGTGGTAAAAAAAATGAAAAATAATGGTGTAGAAAGAAAAAGGGTTAGTCCTAATGCCTCCATCATTTACTTACTCGGGTTTAAGTTGGTAAGGATCGGGAATGCATTGTCGTGGCAAGTTTTAGAGTCGTAAGAGCCAAGCGGCTATTCACACAAGAAACGAAAAATGAGCATTTAGTGTAAAGATATGTATTTGTATGCTCAATAAAGTCTCAAAACTCACTTTTGTGGGAATGGGTTTTTATGTGATCAAGTATATATAATCAAATTTTAACTAAGCTTGTCATGCCGTTTCATAATTTTCTTGTGTTGGTTCTTTTTATCACGACGCTATCGGTTGTAAATTTGTAAAAATATAACCTTGTTAGAACTTGAAATTCCCAACTTAAACCTAGACAAGTAAAAAGAAAATAAAAATTTTGGAAAAAAATTTGGGGTGTTTAGCGGTTCCAATAGAGTTTTGTGTAAGGCTTGTTAATTAGGACTTGCAAGATTCAAAGTTTTAGCATCCCCCCCCCCCCACACTTAAATTACACATTGTCCTCAATGTGTCCCAAAAATAAGTTTTTAGGTTGATTGAATGTGTAAAATGGTGTTAAAAGCAAAATTTTATGTTACTGGTACTCTGGGCACGGCCCCGTGGTGACCGGGCACGGCCCCGTGTTCAAGAGCCAGTAACAGAAGTTTGTAAAAAGAAACAGAAGCCTGGACACGGGGGCGTGTTCAGTGAACACGGCCCATGTCCAGTTACCTGAACTGGCCGTTTTCTGCAGATCGTGCAGCACGGGGCCGTGTCGGGTGGACACGGCCCGTGCCGAACTTGCTGTAATGATGAAATTTTGTCGGGAAGCTCTGTTTCTGTGCATGGGGTGCTGGTGCAAGTTTCCCTTGTTATCCTTCACCATCCAGAGTGTGTTTTATTCCTGAAAATTAAAATTAAACTAAAAATTAATCTAAGCTAAACTAAACTAAGGATAGTTCCGCGGAATGCCTCCGTGGTGCGCCACGTTTATAAGGGTCCTTGGCTAGACCCAAAGTCTGGTCACATGTTATCCGAGTGGGATGTTTTGCATCCCATGTTGCACCGTCGAAGAGCATCATCCAAACTCAAATCAATGACCTTCATGTAATTGACCGGGTCATCGTCCTCTACTCTCTTCCCAACCCCAAACTTCACTTCTTATCCCCAAACTTCAAAGTAAGTGTACCATCATTCATGTCTACCACTGCTTGTGCAGTGGCTAGAAATGGCCTCCCTAGTATGAGGGGGACTTCGGTGTCCTCTTCCATATCTAGTATGACAAAGTCGGCCGGGTAGACGAAATTGTCGACTTTGACCAATAGATTTTCAGCGACACCTTGCGGGTATTTGATGGATCTGTCGGCAAGTTGTATACTCATCTTGGTAGGGCTTGTTTTTCCTAGGCCGAGTCGTTTGAACATTGATGCAGGCATGAGGTTAATGCTAGCCCCAAGGTCGGCTAGTGCATTACGAACGGGGGATTCCCCGATCGAGTAAGGAATCGTGAAACTTCCAGGATCAATCATCTTTTGTGGGAGTTTGTTGAGTACAAGGGCGGAGCATTCTTCGCCTAAGTTAACTAATTGCAATGATTCAATTTTCCTTTTATGAGTGAGGAAGTCCCTCATGAATTTTGAGTATTTAGGCATTTGAGTTAGGACTTCGATAAATGGAATATTAACATGCAATTTTTATAGTAAATTTTCGAATTTTGCGAATTGCTCATTGGTCTTTTGGCGAATTAACCTACCGGGGTATGGAACCGGAGGAGCCTTGGTAGGCTCTTGAATTGGAGGAGAAGCCTTCTCTTGTTGGGGCGGTGTTTTGCTTCCCTCAGTTGGCGGTGGTGGAGCCTCTTTGGAACCCACGGTACGATTTCTCAATGTTATGAGATGGACTTGTGCTTTTGGGATTGCTTCGGTATTACTTGGTAACGCGCCTTGTGGTCTCTCGGAGAAATTTTGAGCTAATTGATTTATTTGTTTTTCAATGTTTGTATACTAGCTTGTTGATTTCTAAAATTCGATTCCAATTGTTGAAATCAATCCGAGTTTTTCTTTTTAGTATCGGAGATGAGGCGAGATACAGTATCTTCAAGCCTTTCTCGTCCACCTTGTTGTTGAGAGAAATTTTGTGACTCGTTTCATGGTTGTTGAAAGTTTGTTCGTTGGTTTAGGTTTTGTTGGTTACTACTATTGCCAGGTTCTCTCCAACCAAGGTTAGGGTGGTTACGCCATCCTTGCTTGTAGGTACCCGTTGGAGGACCCGACGGCCTAGGTCTGTTATCAATGTAGTTTACCGTCTCTGGTTGATCATCTATTTCTTTCATACAACTCCAACTTTCATGTGGCCCACCACACCCTTCAATTGAGCTCATTTAATCCTGAAAATACAAAAGTAAGACAAAAGCACACTTTTTCCAACATTAGTACTAAAAAAGGGTTAGTTTTATGCCACAATTGATGTAATTTATATGTTGCATTTTGTGCACATCACTGACCCTGCTGCTTTTGCTGATCAGATAGATCCCCGATACGCCTTCACCAACAATGGGTGGATAGAGGATGATGATGATGTACCCCCTTTTATTGAGCCTGTTACTTCCCCACAAACACATACACTTGCTGATGTTGCCCCTTTTCACCCGATTGTGTCTGATGTACACCGCACTGACCTACCTATCACTTTCTTACAGGACATTCCCGCACCCCGTCCAGGGGAAGGTTCGTCTAGCCAGCAGCCTAGCCAGGTTCCACACGTGTCAGTAGCTTTTCCTCACATGCCTCGGTATACACCTGCTGCTCATTTTACTTCTACACCGCCAGGTGAGCCACTCATATGGTTTCCACCGAATACTATGCCAGTTTCTGATCCATACCATCCCTCCCACTTTATTGGTTACACGAGGGATGACCTACTCTTGTCATTGCAGCTCCAGCAGGAGATCCTGTGTCGTAGAGTTATGGAGCTTGAGAGGACTCCACGTCCTCCACCTTGTTCATGTCTGTCACCTTTTGCGACACCGCCTGCTCCTCTTTTGCCTTATCCAGATTTTGATGTTCGATTTCTCACCATGGAGCAGCAGATGAGTTATCTATTGCGGCACGTTTATGATCTTGAGGAGGAGCTAGCGCATGTGCGCAGCTTGCTTTTTGTTCCTCCACCTCCTCCTCCACCACCATCAGCATAACCAGTTTTTGGTTTTATGTAGGTAGCCTGCTTTTGATGAGAGTATTGCTATTGAGCCTAGCTTGCAAAGCCTTTTGGAGACCACTTTTTGAGTATATGACTGTTGTAGATTGATAGACATTTTGGACAAGGGTAGTGTGACCCTGTAGTCCCTTTTGATGTGATACGATACATTTGTAGAACATGTAACTGTAATTGTGGTCGTTGATTTATGAAAGCTCAATCGCAATGTTCTCATTATATGCATTGTTGAATTATACATTGGCAATATGAATGTGATGTTACATGCTTACTTGCGTTGATAAATGCTATTACATACACGTAATACTTATATACATAAGACCTGACCTATACAATCTTCTTCTAGAAGATGCCTCCTCGAAGAAACAACCAGTTGCCCACAACAGAGGCTGAACTACAAGAACAGATTTCACAAGCAATAGCACAGCACGAGGCCTAACACAGCGGAGGTACCTTAGGAAACAACCCACCTCATGGTAATGTTTAAGTCACTAAAGACACATTACGTTACATTTGGACGTTCCATGTGCGTTCGCTAAAGCTTTCTGTGAATGATGTTGCTTGTACAGGCTGCACCTACAAGCAGTTCCTTGACTGCAAGCCTCTGAATTTCGACGACACCGGGGGTGCTGTAGCTTTCGTTAGATGGGTTGAGAAAACCGATTCTGTGCTGAGAATGAGCAAGTGTGCGCCAGAGCACCAGGTCACCTACATTTCTGGACTGTTCTTAGACAGAGCTCTATCATGGTGGAACCTCCAAGTTCAGACTTTGGGAGAAGAGGCTGCGTATGCTATGACATGGGACGAGATGAAGGAACTTATGCGCAAGAAGTAATGTTCGAGGGCTGAGATTCAAAAGTTGGAAACCGAGTCTTGGAACCTCAAGATGGATGGTCCAAAGATTGCTGAGTATATGTGTAACACCTCGAAAATTCCTGTCCATTAAAAGAAAGACACGTGTCACGTTAGACAGACGTGTCAGAGAAACCAGATTAAATAAAAGATGTAAGGTAGGATTTCTAATAAAAAGGGCGTCATGTTATTTAAAATTACCTCTGAACGACCCAAATTTTTATAAATCCCAAGATCCTTAAATCAATTGATAATCATCTCGTATGATAACCGGTTGCTCTCAAATAAATAAAGTTGCGTCTTTATCAAGGACTTTGGAATTATAGGTTGATACTACTTCTAAAGTTAAATAAAATCCTTATAAATAAAATAAAGGAAAATCTTGAAGCTTGGCCAACTATTGAGATAATCCAAGACTCATTCTTGGTAATCTCCGTCATTGTTGCAAGACCCTTGTGAATGAATTAAATGGGGGACATGTAAGACTTAACCAAACATGCAATGGCTGAGCATGAGGCCCCACACCTGAAAATAATGGTCTGAATTCGGAGTGATTTAAGTGCATGGTCAAGACTTGAAAATTCACAAAATTTTGTCCTCTGACCAACTCTTACGGACCGCAAGGCCTAAGGCTTACGGTCCGTAAGGAGGGCACCTGGACATGTTTCAGCAAGGTCGGTTACGGACCGTAACCGTTTTAGCTTACGGTCCGTAAGAGGAGCATACGAACCGCAAGACCTTGTGCTTACGGTCCGTAAGGAGGTCGCTGGCAGTAGAAAATGGACAGCTGCCTGTCCAACCCGTTTAACCGACTTAAAACGTAAAATTACGAAACCATGGGCTTACTAGGCAGTCTTTAGGCTCTTAGGGACACCTGGGGTGATCTTGTAACTATCCTAGACTTCCATGTCTTGATCCTAGAGCATCTTGGTCCCTATATAAGGAGGTGAAGTGGTGAACTTTGATCATTTCATTGTGTCACTCACTTGGAGCTTATTTCTGGAACTTCCTTGGACAGCAACAAGTGCTCATTAAGTCCCTAATCCTTCTTAGGACTCTTGTAAGTGCTCTTAACCTCCTTTAATCCGTTCTAGCTTAACTAATTAAGTAAAAGTCAAACCATCGTAATTAAGGTTTGACTTCGTGATTAATCATAATGTGCTCTGTCAAATCACGAATTAAAGATACCTTTAGGAAGGTAATTAAGTGGGTAACAAATCCTTAAAAGGGTATTTCCAGATTCCCACTCTAAGCATGTCAATTGTCGAGTCAATGCTAACTATAAAAAGTCAACAGGATGCTTAATTTCAAATTAATACATAATTAGCAATGTAGGTTGCATGTAACCTGTTTGAACATTAATATAACTTGGTAATAAGTATAAGAACATGTTCCAACATGTTCAACTCGACGATTTTCTGTTTAGACCTGGTTCGGAACCGAAAGTCGCATAGTTTGACTTTCGCTTTGACTTTCAGTTCTGACCCGTTTTAGTCAAGATTAAGATTGCCTTAGAGCTTCTTTTGAACCTAATAACATGTTAGTATATCCTCCAGTGATTATACAACTCGGTTCATTAGATATCTTGTTCATATGCATGATTCCGTTAAATGCACATATGTTGACCATTATGCCCAAAGGTCTAAAAATCATGATTTTTGAAAAACAAAAGGGGTAGACATGTTAGATACTGAAATATAAACTTGTTCCCAAAATTTGACATCAGTTTGAGGTTTAGATTAAGAGTTATGCTCATTAGCGTAATTAGAAGCCCTCTTAGTGAATAATTAGCGTAATTAACGCATAGCCTATTTAAACTTAGATTTTATACAAAACCTTTATACCCACTGTTATATAATAATATTTTGGGAATTTTAAAGATTTTTATTTGTTTTTAGAATGAGCATAACTAGAGGTTTTAAGCTTAATTCGGCTTATGCCGGTTTTGCCCTTTTCGGCCATAAAATGAGTTTTACAAAACCTTTTGACCCCAAACTTTTTCCTACTGATTTATTATGCTAAATATAATATTTTGAGCCTTCTGGAATTATAAAAATATCAGCTTTTCTTTTAAAACCTGGAAATGGCCCCAAACCGCCTTTTTTGGCATTTTTACGACATAGTATATGTCAAAACTAGTTTTTATATAAAAGGTCTAATACCTACTGATATATTTTATAAAAATTTATATTATAACAGTAAACCCGAGTTAGAAACTCAGATTCCCAGTTTTGACCCTTTAAGCTTATGTGAAATTAACAAAATGCCCTTTTGGCACATAAGATGGTTGTAATCAATAAAATTCACATATATAGGATACCCTACTGTTATAACATGATAAACTAAGTATAATTACTGATTTATTCAGATATAAGACTCAGAATCTTAGTTTAACTCTTTTATACCCTTTAAAATGACCAAAATGCCCTTATAAGGCGTAAATTGAATTTAAAACCATTTGGGGCATAATTGGACATACCTTACTGATATTACAACACATTTGGTGCATATAATCTCAGGAAACTTGCATATGACTTATATGGTTACTCGTTACGCATTTTCACGTTCGGATCGGCTTATGTGACTAGTTCACGCATATTAGCCGAAACGGGTCAAATCGTATCATCTTAGTCTCTAAAACCAGAATGTGTTTAGTTTACCCATATTATACAAGTATCCAAGCTTGTAGGGTCTAAGTCACATTCCTTCCAGGTTTTCGCATTCCTCGCGATTAAACCGTATTTTCTCTTTGAAACTAACTGGTCTAAGCCTAGGCTATGTTAAAAGACCCTTCTAATAGGTTATATCAAACCTTCGTTCCAGAATAGGAGCCCAGTAAAAGACACTTGCATTTTTGCTTTTGTGGTTTATACTTGCTCAGGTAAATACTTTTAACTTATTTTCCCTTATACGGGCTTGGGGGGTACGGTATATAAAATACCGCTTTGTCGGGCAATTGACCCCAACTCATTAGTAGTTGGGTATTATCAATGTGACCCGTTTGAAAACTGGTTTTGTTTGTTTTTACGCCTTTGGGAGTTTAATGACCATGTCCCGGATATCCTTGGCATCATTTTAAGTAATGGCCACGACCTTGACACCCGGGTGTAGGCGTACACCCGGTATTATGTCCATATTATTAAGGTATAAATGTTGGCTTCCCGCCGCGGACTTATACTAAGTGGTGTGTCAATTAACCTTAAACCCGACACGACTCGGACGACTGAACGCACAACAAACATGTAAATCTTTTACAAATTTAACTTTGATTAATTATTCCCAAGTTATAAAAATGTTTTGTGCCTTGTGCATTTAAATCAATTTTTAAAATCTTTTCAAAATGAGTCAGTTAAATTGTATTTACCAGTGTAAACTGACGTATTTTCCCCAAAAAGATTAAGTGCAGGTGCTGTACGTAATAGGCTGGTCTCTCCTTAGCATCATAGAGTCTCGCAAGCTTTGGGATGCATTTATCTGTTGAACAATTTTCTCCTTTTATTCCGATCCGCCTGTGGATCTATTTCGACTACTTGTGATACTTAAATATTACATTCGATGGTTGAAATAAATCTATTTTCATTTGCTTCCGCTGTGCATTATAATTTGTGTTGTTTGACTATGATGATATCAACTACGTCACGTTAATCCCCCACCGGGCCCACCGGTGACACGTGGAAATTCGGGGTGTGAAAATGTGCAGAGATTCCATGACCTATCTCGCGTCGTTCCTTACATGGTTGAACCGGAATTCAAGCGCATCGAGCGTTTTATTTGGGGATTGGCACCCCAAATCATGAGCATGGTGATGACATCAAAGCCTCCAACGATCACCGAGGCCATTGATCTAAGTGTGGCATTGACTGAAGAAGAGATTAGATTGAACAAGTTTTCAATCTCTGATGGAAAGAAAAAGGAGACTCAAGTCGAGTCATCTGGAGAGAACAAGCAGAAGTTCTCTAACTTCAAGAAAGGTACTCAAGGAAGCAACAGTAGCAACAAGAAAAGGATGCAAAGCCACGAGCTGAGGTCAAAACTGGTGTTGCAAGTTCAGAGAATAAGGGGAAAGTTTACATGGGCACTTTGCCTAAGTGTGATGTATGCCTGTTACATCATGTCGGCCCATGTAGGTATAGGAAGTGTGAAAATTGTGGAAGGAATGGTCATTCAAAGGAGACGTGCTGGGCTGGTAATGGTCGTGGTTATGGTGGCCAGAGAGGTAATGGTTGTGGAAGTGGAAACCGTGTTGGAAACGGTACTGGGAATAGAAACAATCAAGGAGGTAGTGGCGGTAATGGTAATCGTGGTGGTACTGGGAACCAAGCTGGAAATGGAAACCGCAACAACAACCATGGTGGTACTGGAAACAAGCAAGGATGCTTTAGTTACGGAGATGTCGGGCATTTCAAGAGAGATTGCCCAAAGAACAACCAAGCTCAGGGGAGAGTTTTTAACATTGGAGCTAGGGAAGCTCGTCAAGATCCGAACGTAGTCACGGGTACGTTCCCTATCAACCAACACTTTGCATCTGTACTGTTTGATACTGGTGCCGATTATAGCTTTGTATCTCTAGAATTTAAGAATATGCTTGGGTTAGTAGCTAGTAAGCTAGATATTCCGTACTCGATAGAGCTAGCTAATGGAAAGCTAGATGAAGCAAACGAAGTAATTAGAGGCTGTGTAATAGAGCTTGGAGAGCATGAGTTTATGCTTGAACTTCTGCCAGTCAAGTTGGGAAGCTTTGACGTGGTAGTGGGAATGGATTGGTTGGCGAGCAACCGAGCGGAGATCGTATGCCACGAGAAGATCATTCGCATTCCGATGGCAAATGAAGAGACGATTGTAGTGCATGGAGAGAAACATGATATGCCTCAAAGGGTTATCAGTTGTTTGAAGGCCCGAAGATGTTTGCAGAAAGGATGTGTTGCCTTCTTGGCGCACGTCGTGGACAAGGAAGCCGCTGAGCCAAAGCTGGAAGATATCCCAGTTGTGAGGGAATATCCTGAAGTCTTCCCCGAAGACTTGCCAGGATTTCCGCCCCAACGACAAGTCGAATTCCGCATTGACTTGTGTCACACCCCCAAAATCCACCTGCGGAGTATCACTGCTTGGGAGCGTGACTGACCAGGATCAAGCCACCAATCATATTGAACAATATAAATAATTAAAGAAATTCATAAACCCAATTCAATACAATTGATGTTCCAACAAAACATAGTTTAAGTAGCGGAAGCATGTAAGTAACCCAACATAGTTAATAGTTTTAAATGTCATAACAGTTCAACATAGTAATCACGATCCTTGTCCACAACGACCGCGCCTCCAGTGCAAGCTCCATAAGTACCTAAGGTCCTGCAGGGCATGCAGCAACGAGTCAACAACTAGTTGAGCGAGTTCACAGTTAACAGTTCAGTAATAGTATAGTATGAGTAGTAGTATGTTCGTTCGTTATGTCATGTATCGTATTAGTTTCCATCGCGGCCTCCCAGGCAGGTATGCGAAGATATTAGGGGATGTTCATCCCGAGTATTCTAGACTAGGTTCATCTGTATCGCGGCCTACCAGGCAGGTGTGCGAAGATTAGTAAATTTCAGTTCGCGGCCTTCCAAAGGCAGGTGTGCGAAGATTAGTAAATTCCAGTTCGCGGCCTTCCAAAGGCAGGTGTGCGAAGTCAGTCATAATATCGCGGCCAACCCTTGGCAGGTGTGCGAAGATCAGTTCAATAAGCGTTACTAGTCTAGTCGTATTCTTATCGTTAGGTTCTATCAACTGAATATGTACCATAAAGTAATCCAATCCCATTCCCACCCTGGGAACCCCATGCCTTGGCTGTGTGAACTCACCTTAGTTTGCTCGGTATGATTAATTACCCGTCCAGTTAGTCAACCAACCCTACCGTGGTTACCAAAGACAGTCAGTTTTGTAAACACATTGATCACATTCTTATTGCACATACCATACAAGTAGCGTACCAACAATACACACAACTTAATACTAGTCATAACAGTTAATCATGCTCATAACAGTTTATGGTCATCATATAGCAGGTATTCAGGTCATGTGCAAATTCATAATAAAAGTTCATTTTTACATAAAACATGTAACAGTTAATTCAATGCTCACAAGGGTGTGCGGCCCAATTATAATTGTGTGATTCCGATCTCACAGGTAAGGGCTTGCGAGCCCGGCCGTTTGATGCGCGGCCCACTCAGAAGAAAGCCCACAACAAATGTGCGACATCCCCCGAGTGTGCGACCGGGTATCAAGTGTGTGATCAAGTCACAGATGTGCGGCGTTGAGCTAATGTGCGATCATGCATAAACAACATATAAACATGCAGTTCAATAGTATACGACATTCTACTGTGCGATTACTTACCGTGCGACTCGTTCCGTTGAGTATGCGGCTAGGTGCGTGTGCGAGTTGTGTTAGTTAATGTCGTAAATTACGGGTGAATCGGTTACAAGTTGCTATCATTTACTCCCTAATTTCTCGCAAACACAATCATTGCAGTTTCACTTTCAATTCGGATCAACAGCATAATTATCGCAAAGGTTATTCATCATCAAAGACCCTTATCATTTAGATTTATATACTGACTAAAAAAAATGACACGATCACCTTCAACAACAGTTCACTAACATGGAATTCTTAAGACATGAACTAGCCATTACTAACACCCACCAAGATTCATTAGATTTATTCCATTACTCGTAAGTTGTCCATGCTACAATCGTGCCCACTAACCCTTGCATCCGGAACCCACTAGTTATCACCGAACACCCATGTGCAAACTTCTTATATATTAATTAACAATCATGTGTTCTTATATATTGTTTTACAAGTGACGTCATGAACATTCACAAACCACAACTAGTTGGTTTTTATTATAATGAATTCCTCCACTATCATACACTCCTACGTATAGAATTTCTAATGACAACCCTTATCACACAATTAAAAATCAATATAATAGCAAATCCACTAACCAAGGCCACCGAATAGGATGATGTCTCATTCCCTATGCATAAGCAACAATCATGCACCACGTATTACGCAGACTATATCATCAGCCGATTTCTAGCATTAATGTCGAGATCAGCAAAAAAATCATAATTATTTTTGTAGTACATCGATCATTCACACATAACCGCACACAATTAAGCGAAGATTCAATAAGCATGTTTATACTAACCGGGGAGCAATCATTGCTGGGCACACGGGACGTCTTCGACTTCACAGGAACCAACGAGATTGCTAGGGTTTGTAATTATGTTTATGTTATGCAAAAGCTAGGGGTTACACACGATTTATGTGTGTAATCGCTGAGTATGGACCCAAGCCCAACTCCCAAATCTCATTTGGGTCGTGAACCAGCCCACCGCAAGAAAAGAGGGTGCGAATATATGCATCTCGGTTGAGTCTGGTTTGGGCTACAAGAGTTTGGGCTGCCCCAAAGTCAAAATAGAACGAGAAGTGCGTGGTGTGCGGTTAAGTTTAGGCAATCGTTTATTCAAACTTATCAATGTTTATAACCATTCATTTACGAATCATAGAATTCAACCAGGTTTATCGAGTTAAAGTACCTGCACACATAACTACCAATCAAAATGGATCCTATTAGAAGCGACTTGAGATTAGAGGCACCTTAGAGTTTCGGGTTGTCACATCATCCCCAACTTGAAAGAAATTTCGTCCCGAAATTTAGCATGCGGTTACTGAGGAAGCTAGGTAAGTTATATCGTTCGCTGGTTTTCTGGGGTGTCACATCATCCCCCCGTTGATTTGGAATTTCATCCCAAAATTCAGTAGTAGTAGCTTCAGCCTCAGTAGTGGTTGTATTTGTTCCGAACAACTGGGGGGTACTTTTCTGTCATCTGGTCTTCGCGTTCCCAGGTGTACTCTGGGCCACGTTTGGAGTTCCAACGAACTCGGACAAGAGGGATTCTCTTGTGTTTGAGGACTTTAACATCCCGGTCCGTGATTTCAACCGGTTCCTCGACGAACTTCAACCGCTCGTCGATAGTGAGTTCCTTAAAAGGAATTATGAGGGTCTCATCTGACAGGCACTTCTTCAGATTCGACACGTGGAATACGTTGTGAACTGCACCGAGTTCAGCTGGTAGGTTTAGTCTGTAGGCTACTTAGCCTATTCTTTCAGTGATTTCGAACGGTCCAACACACCGTGGATTGAGTTTGCCTCGTTTACCAAATCGAACCACACCCTTCCAGGGTGAGACTTTAAGTAAAAACCCGGTCCCCGACCTGAAATTCCAATGGCTTCCTACGCTTATCTGCGTAGCTTTTCTGGCGATCGCGAGCTGCCGCCATGCGTTGTCGTATCTGTGCAATTCGTTCAGTAGTGTCAACTACCATTTCTGGGCCTGTAATCTAACTATCCCCCACCTCTGCCCAACCGAGAGGTGACCGGCATTTACGTCCGTACAATGCCTCGAATGGAGCGGCTTGAATGCTGGTGTGGTAACTGTTATTGTACGAAAACTCCACTAAAGGGAGGTGCTTTTCCCAGCTGTTGCCGAAATCGATAACACACGCCCGAAGCATGTCTTCTAGAGTTTGAATCGTGCGCTCAGACTGCCCATCCGTCTGAGGATGATACGCTGTGCTCATGTCTAATCGTGAGCCGAAAGATTTGTGCATTGCTTGCCATAGCTCTGACGTGAATCGTGCATCCCGATCCGAAATGATGGAGGTGGGCACCCCGTGCCTCGAAACAACTTCTTTAAGATAGATGTCTGCGAGATTGGAGAACTTATCCGTTTCCTTTATAGCCAGGAAGTGCGCAGACTTGGTGAGTCGGTCCACGATCACCCATATAGTATCATTCCCACGCTGGGATCTGGGTAGGCCTGTAACAAAATCCATGGAAATTTCTTCCCATTTCCATTGTGGTATCCTGGGTTGTTGCAGTAGGCCTGAGGGTTTCTGGTACTCTGTCTTGACTTTCGCACAAGTCAAACATTTTCCGACATAAGTTGCAATGTGGGCCTTCATGCTAGGCCACCAATATGTAGTTTTAATGTCGTGGTACATTTTATCCGACCCTGGATGTACCGAGTAGCGAGACTTGTGTGCTTCATCCATCACAAGTTCTCGTAAACCGCCGTATAGTGGGACCCAAATACGTCCTGTTACATAGTAGGCGCCGTCTTCCCTTTGTTCTAATCGTTGCCTTGAGCCATGCAAAGCTTCATCCTTTACGTTTTCTGGTTTCAATGCTTCCACCTGAGCATCTCGTATTTGTGCAGGGAGATCAGACTGAATAGTGAGCTACAAAGCTCGTACCCGCCTAGGTAGAGTGTCTTTTCGACTGAGAGCATCAGCCACAACATTGGCTTTGCCTGGATGGTACTTGATGGCGCATTCGTAGTCGTTTAGTAGTTCAACCCATCGACGTAGGTGCATGTTCAATTCCTTCTGTCTGAAGATATGTTCGAGACTCCTGTGATCGGTGTAAATAGGGCACTTGGTACCGTACAGGTAGTGTCGCCATATCTTAAGCGCGAAAACAACAGCTCCCAGCTCTAAATCGTGCGTCGTGTAATTCCGTTCGTGAACCTTGAGTTGGCGCGAAGCGTAAGCATTGACCTTGTCGCGCTGCATTAACACACATCCAAAACCCTGGATGGATGCATCACAGTATACTACAAAATCGTCCGTGCCCTCTGGCAATGAGAGAATAGGTGCGCTGCAAAGCCTATCCTTTAAGTACTGAAAAGCGGTTTCCTGGGAATCTCCCCAACGGTAGGTAACACCTTTCTGTGTCAGCAGTGTAAGTGGCTGAGCAATCTTTGAGAAATCTTTGATAAACCGTCTGCAATAACCCGCCAAACCCAAGAATTGGCGTATTTCCGTTGGTGTACGTGGTGCAGGCCAGTTCCTGATCGAATCTACCTTGGATGGGTTGACATGAATCCCGTCCCTGTTCACCACATGGCCTAAGAAGTGGACTTCACGAAGCCAGAAGTCGCATTTTGAAAACTTGGCATACGGTTGTTCCTTTCGAAGAAGTTCCAAGATAAGACGCAGGTGCTGCTCGTGTTCCTCCTGACTCTTGGAGTAGATCAGAATGTCGTCGATGAAGACAATGACGAACTTGTCTGGATAGTTGGAGACGTCCTCATCCCGGACTCTCAACTGATGATACCCTGACCTTAAATCAATCTTGGAATAGTAACTCGACCTTTGCAACTGGTCGAATAAGTCATCAATGCGTGGAAGAGGATAGCGGTTCTTCACTGCGACTTTGTTCAGTTCGCGGTAATCGATGCACATCCTGAAAGTGCCATCCTTCTTTTTCACAAATAGTACTGGAGCTCCCCAAGGCGAAGAGCTTGGACGAATGAAGCCCTTATCCAAGAGCTCTTGTAGTTGCTTTGAAAGTTCTTCCAATTCAGTTGGAGCTAAACGATACAGTGCGCGAGCTATAGGTGCTGCTCCTGGAGCGAGCTCGATCTGAAATTCGACTTGATGATGAGGCGATACACCGGGTAAATCTTCAGGAAACACCTGAGGAAATTCGCGTACTACTGGAATATCCCCTATTCTCTTCTTTTTCGTCGATGCATCTGTAACTAATGTCAGAATAGCAGTGTGCCCCTTTCGTAAACATTTCTGTGCCTTCAAGAAAGAGATGATGCCCACCACAGCACCACTCTTGTCGCCTTGAACTTCGAGAGGTTCTTGACCAGAACGAGGAATGCGAACAATCTTTTCTCTACATATGATTTCTGCTTGCTGTTGCTGCTGGCGATTCCGATTTGCAGGCCGTGGGCTCCTGAATCCTTAGCTTCATGGCCCATCTTGAGACACCTCTGGAAACGTCCCTCGTTGCACTAACCACCACGGTGTCTATTGCATTAGTTACACATTGGGTGAATTCCCCGATATCCACCCTGCCCCTGACCACCAGAAGTTGGCTGACTCGGCTCTGGTGATCACTATTCTTGCGCTGCTGCTGTGCTTGAGACCAAACGGTAGCTGAACCCTTGCTGGAATACCCATCCCATTTCCGCTTGTTGTCACTAGGAGTAGCGGGAGTAGCAGAAGTGGTAGCGGTAGTAATAGCGTTGATACAACTAGGCAGCCTGTTCTGTTCCACTGCCCGATCCGTGAGGCGATGAGCAAGACGCTGAATGTCTTGGATATTGTCGAGGTTAGCCGGTGTAGCATGGCTCCGAATCTCTGAGGCTAAACCCTTGAGGTACAATTCGATACGCTTGCTTGGAGGGTCCACCATGGTTGAACACAAGATGGCCAGTTCGTTCGACCGTTTCGTATAAGCATCAATTCCTGACCCCGTCATTTTCAAATGGTAAAGCTCCACTTCCAACTTGTGGATGTCATCACACGTGCAGTATTCCCTTTTAATGCGTTCTTTGAAATCATTCCAAGGAGTGGCGTTAGCAGCTACCAACCCTAGTATCTGCACCTGCGCGTTCCACCAGGTTAGCGCGATTCCTTCCAAGGTACCAGTGGCGTACTTGACCCTGCGAGCCTCAGGGCATTCACACATCTCGAATACTGACTCGAGCTTCCCAAATCAATGGAGTAGTCCCACTGCTCCTTCTGTACCACTGAATGTGCTTAGACGACTTTCATGAAGTTCTTGAATGTGCAGACAGGTTGCTATGCGCTCTGACCCGTTGCGCGAGAAAGATAGGTCAAGGTTAAGCGCGAGAGTTGGGTCACGAGAGTAGGATCTAACATCCTAGATTAGGTTTGGAATAGCAGGTTATACCTCCTGCTTGTGCGGCTGCAAGCGCCGCAGAAACTTGTTCGTTAATGAGAGCCGTCAACCAGGCTTGAGTCATGTTAACACGTCCAGACATGATTGAGCAGTAAAGGTAGCATAAGTATGAATGGTTCGCGAGTAGTGCGATGACAGAAAAGTGTAGGCACATAGGTGTTCTTAAGCAGTAACAAGTAGTGAGCAAAGTAATGTAAGCATACCACGAGCAAAGTTCTATGCAATTCTAGCATGTAGGCAATAAACATAAACCTTATTACCTAGAATGTCGAGTCTTGCACGTGGAGCGAAGCGTCGTTGTGGATCGTTGAGAGAACCGTTCTGGTTATAGTCTGGCTTTAATAAAAACGTTTTCCCATATTAAAACCAAGTTCTCTATAACCAATGGCTCTGATACCAATCTGTCACACCCCCAAAATCCACCTGCGGAGTATCACTGCTTGGGAGCGTGACTGACCAGGATCAAGCCACCAATCATATTGAACAATATAAATAATTAAAGAAATTCATAAACCCAATTCAATACAATTGATGTTCCAACAAAACATAGTTTAAGTAGCGGAAGCATGTAAGTAACCCAACATAGTTAATAGTTTTAAATGTCATAACAGTTCAACATAGTAATCACGATCCTTGTCCACAACGACCGCGCCTCCAGTGCAAGCTCCATAAGTACCTAAGGTCCTGCAAGGCATGCAGCAACGAGTCAACAACTAGTTGAGCGAGTTCACAGTTAACAGTTCAGTAATAGTATAGTATGAGTAGTAGTATGTTCGTTCGTTATGTCATGTATCGTATTAGTTTCCATCGCGGCCTCCCAGGCAGGTATGCGAAGATATTAGGGGATGTTCATCCCGAGTATTCTAGACTAGGTTCATCTGTATCGCGGCCTACCAGGCAGGTGTGCGAAGATTAGTAAATTTCAGTTCGCGGCCTTCCAAAGGCAGGTGTGCGAAGATTAGTAAATTCCAGTTCGCGGCCTTCCAAAGGCAGGTGTGCGAAGTCAGTCATAATATCGCGGCCAACCCTTGGCAGGTGTGCGAAGATCAGTTCAATAAGCGTTACTAGTCTAGTCGTATTCTTATCGTTAGGTTCTATCAACTGAATATGTACCATAAAGTAATCCAATCCCATTCCCACCCTGGGAACCCCATGCCTTGGCTGTGTGAACTCACCTTAGTTTGCTCGGTATGATTAATTACCCGTCCAGTTAGTCAACCAACCCTACCGTGGTTACCAAAGACAGTCAGTTTTGTAAACACATTGATCACATTCTTATTGCACATACCATACAAGTAGCGTACCAACAATACACACAACTTAATACTAGTCATAACAGTTAATCATGCTCATAACAGTTTATGGTCATCATATAGCAGGTATTCAGGTCATGTGCAAATTCATAATAAAAGTTCATTTTTACATAAAACATGTAACAGTTAATTCAATGCTCACAAGGGTGTGCGGCCCAATTATAATTGTGCGATTCCGATCTCACAGGTAAGGGCTTGCGAGCCCGGCCGTTTGATGCGCGGCCCACTCAGAAGAAAGCCCACAACAAATGTGCGACATCCCCCGAGTGTGCGACCGGGTATCAAGTGTGTGATCAAGTCACAGATGTGCGGCGTTGAGCTAATGTGCGATCATGCATAAACAACATATAAACATGCAGTTCAATAGTATACGACATTCTACTGTGCGATTACTTACCGTGCGACTCGTTCCGTTGAGTATGCGGCTAGGTGCGTGTGCGAGTTGTGTTAGTTAATGTCGTAAATTACGGGTGAATTGGTTACAAGTTGCTATCATTTACTCCCTAATTTCTCGCAAACCCAATCATTGCAGTTTCACTTTCAATTCGGATCAACAGCATAATTATCGCAAAGGTTATTCATCATCAAAGACCCTTATCATTTAGATTTATATACTGACTAAAAAAAAATGACACGATCACCTTCAACAACAGTTCACTAACATGGAATTCTTAAGACATGAACTAGCCATTACTAACACCCACCAAGATTCATTAGATTTATTCCATTACTCGTAAGTTGTCCATGATACAATCGTGCCCACTAACCCTTGCATCCGGAACCCACTAGTTATCACCGAACACCCATATGCAAACTTCTTATATATTAATTAACAATCATGTGTTCTTATATATTGTTTTACAAGTGACGTCATGAACATTCACAAACCACAACTAGTTGGTTTTTATTATAATGAATTCCTCCACTATCATACACTCCTACGTATAGAATTTCTAATGACAACCCTTATCACACAATTAAAAATCAATATAATAGCAAATCCACTAACCAAGGCCACCGAATAGGATGATGTCTCATTCCCTATGCATAAGCAACAATCATGCACCACGTATTACGCAGACTATATCATCAGCCGATTTCTAGCATTAATGTCGAGATCAGCAAAAAAAATCATAATTATTTTTGTAGTACATCGATCATTCACACATAACCGCACACAATTAAGCGAAGATTCAATAAGCATGTTTATACTAACCGGGGAGCAATCATTGCTGGGCACACGGGACGTCTTCGACTTCACAGGAACCAACGAGATTGCTAGGGTTTGTAATTATGTTTATGTTATGCAAAAGCTAGGGGTTACACATGATTTATGTGTGTAATCGCTGAGTATGGACCCAAGCCCAACTCCCAAATCTCATTTGGGTCGTGAACCAGCCCACCGCAAGAAAAGAGGGTGCGAATATATGCATCTCGGTTGAGCCTGGTTTGGGCTACAAGAGTTTGGGCTGCCCCAAAGTCAAAATAAAACGAGAAGTGCGCAGTGTGCGGTTAAGTTTAGGCAATCGTTAATTCAAACTTATCAATGTTTATAACCATTCATTTACGAATCATAGAATTCAACCAGGTTTATCGAGTTAACGTACCTGCACACATAACTACCAATCAAAATGGATCCTATTAGAAGCGACTTGAGATTAGAGGCACCTTAGAGTTTCGGGTTGTCACAACTTGGTCCCAGGCGCCGTGCCTGTAGCCAAGGCACCTTATCGACTTACGCCTTCCGAGATGCAAGAATTGTCGACGCAACTTCAAGAGCTTCTGGATAAGGGATTTATCAGACCAAGCTTCTCGCCTTAGGGAGCTCCAGTGTTATTTGTTAAAAAGAAGGATGGTAGTTTTCGCATGTGCATTGACTACCGTGAGCTAAACAAGTTAACTATCAAGAATCGGTACCCTTTACCGAGGATTGATGATCTTTTCGATCAACTTCAAGGTTCAAGTTATTACTCCAAGACCGAATTTCGATCAGGTTATCACTAGCTGTGAATTCAAGAAGAGAGTATACCGAAGACTGCCTTCAAAACTCGTTATGGATACTACGAGTTTCTGGTAATGCCGTTTGGGTTGACGAACGCGCCAGCAGTATTTATGGATTTGATGAACCGAGTTTGCAAGCCATATCTCGATAAGTTCATGATTGTGTTTATCGACGATATTTTGATTTCTTCAAGGACGAAGGAAGAGCATGAGCAACACCTTAGAGCCATCTTAGAGCTGCTCAAGAAAGAGAAATTATACGCAAAGTTCTTAAAGTGCGAGTTCTGGTTGCATGAGGTTCAGTTCCTTGGTCATGTAGTGAATGAGGATGGAATCCATGTGGATCCCACCAAGATCGAGGCGATCAAGAATTGGGAAACTCCGAAGACGCCAACCGAGATCCGTCAATTTTTAGGTTTAGCTGGGTATTATCGCAGATTCATTGAGGATTTTTCAAAAATCGCTCAACCATTGACCTCCCTTAATCAAAAGGATAAGAAGTACGAATGGGGAGATAAACAAGAAGAAGCTTTACAGTTGCTAAAGAACAAGCTTTGCGATGCACCTATTTTATCCCTACCCGAAGGTACCGATGACTTCGTGGTGTATTGTGACGCCTCGCGTCAGGGATTAGGTTGTGTGTTGATGCAGCGATAGAAGGTTATCGCTTATGCTTCGCGCCAGTTAAAGGTTCATGAGAAGAATTACACCACGCATGATTTGGAATTAGGCGCATTAGTGTTTGCATTAAAGATTTGGCGACATTATTTGTATGGTACACGTTGTACGATCTTTACCGATCACAAGAGCTTACAGCACATATTTGATCAGAAGGAGCTTAACATGAGACAGCGACGATGGGTTGAGTTGCTAAATGATTATGATTGCGAAATCAAGTATCACCCAGGAAAGGCGAATGTAGTGGCAGACGCCTTGAGTCGAAAAGAGAGGATTAAGCCCATAAGGGTTAGTGCTTTAGAGATGATTATATAGACCGACCTCTCGTTGCGCATTCGTGTTGCGCAGAGAGAAGCTCTTAAGAAGGAAAATCTTGTGGATGAATATCTCCGTGGGATGGAGAAACAGTTGGTACCCAATGAGGAAGGAACGTTGTGCTTCATGGGAAGAATTTGGGTTCCCCTCTTTGGTGGTCTTAGAGACGTGATTTTTGATGAAGCTCATAAATCAAGGTACTCGATCCACCCAGGATCGGACAAGATGTACCAAGATTTGAAGGATTTCTGCTGGTGGCCAAGACTGAAAGGTGATGCTGCAACGTATGTTGGAAAGTGCTTAACCTGTGCCAAAGTAAAAGCCGAGTATCAAAAGCCTTCAGGACTTCTGCAGCAACCAGAGATACCCATGTGGAAGTGGGAGCAGATATCGATGGATTTTATAACTAAGTTACCAAAGACACCCAGAGGTCATGACACGATTTAGGTAATTGTAGACCGTCTGACAAAATCTGCGCACTTTCTGCCGATCAAGGAAAAGCATAACACTGGTAAGCTAGCTGAGTTGTACCTAAGGGAGATAGTAGCACGTCATGGAGTGCCTATCTCGATTATTTCTGACAGAGACGGAAGATTTGTGTCAAGGATTTGGCAATCTTTCCAGGAAGCGTTTGGTTCTCAATTGAACTTGAGCACTGCCTTTCATCCGCAGACGGATGGCCAGAGCGAGAGAACAATTCAGACGCTTAAAGACATGCTACGAGCTTGTGTTATGGACTTGGGTGGCAGTTGGGACACTCACCTACCTTTGGTCGAGTTCTCCTGTAATAACAGCTACCATACAAGCATACAAGCTGCACCGTTTGAAGCTCTTTACGGACGCAAGTGTCGATCGTCATTATGCTGGGCAGATGCGGGCGATAGACAGCTAGTTGGTCCCGAGTTGATCCAAGAAACGACGGATAAGATCATGAAGATCCGAGAGCGCATTAAGGCGGCTCGTAATCGACAAAAGAGCTATGCGGACCAAAGAAGGAAACCGTTGGAATTCGAAGTGGGAGATATGGTTTTATTGAAAGTTTCACCTTGGAAAGGTGTGGCACGCTTTGGGAAGCGTGGAAAGTTAAACCCACGATATATTGGACCATTCAAAATCCTGGAAAGGATTGGTCTTGTGGCTTACAAGTTGGACCTACCTGCGGAACTTAATGGAGTTCATGATACATTCCATGTATCTAATTTGAAGAAGAGTCCAACATAGGATACGGTTGTTATTCCTGCCGACGAAGTACAGTTTGACGACACACTCCACTTTACGGAAGAACCCGTTGAGGTTACGGATTGGAATGTTAAAAAACTAGAAGGAGTAGTGTTAAACTTGTTAAGGTTCGATGGAACGCACGTCATGGCCTAGAGTTTACTTGGGAGCGTGAGGACCGCATGAAAGCAAAGTACCCGCACTTATTCCCCAACACCCTTGCTGCTAATAGTAAAGCTTAAAATTTCGGGACGAAATTTTCTTAACAGAGGGAGAATGTGACAACTGTCAAAAATCCAAGTATCCGTACAATTAATTAATCTTGATTAATGCTTAATGACTGTGCTGAAATTTTGATTAACTGCATTCTGATTACTACCATACACAAATATGTGCATCATACATAGTTAAATGTCATACCAATATTGCAAAAAAAAAGCTATATTGCCTCAAATGATGCATTAAGTACAGTTAGCACAGTTATCTGATAAATCAGGAATATGCTGACGGAGTTCAGTACATAGAGAGACAGTGTCTTGAGACACAGAATGAACCAGAAACCAAGTACTACACTAGTATAGTGTGTAGGGAAGTAAGGATCACAAAACTGCTTTTTTAGGTGGTAGTTTAAGTGCCGGAAAGTGCCTAAAACTCACCCAAAGTGCTGAATTCCGCAAAATTCAGCATAAATCAGCATTTTAACATACTAATTTTATGCAGAAACATGGTAAAATGATCCTGATTGCTTTCCTAAGTGTCAGGAATTAAAAGTGTCACAAAAGGGTACATAAAGAACACTAAACTGCAAAGTTTAGCACTTTAATGAGTCAGTATCTAACCGAACAACCGGACACTACCCGAAACACCAAATTTACACTAGAAGCATTGTTTTAATGTTTCCAAGCTAGTTATGATCCCCGAACATCATAACACCTCTGATGAAACAATGGTTAACCGGGCAGGGTTAACTCACTGGTCTCGTCAAGAAGGGTTAATCCCTTCCTCTCGAGGATCGCTGGCTGGATCACCGGTGGGTTGATCTCCTGCACAAGGAAACAAACCGTGACTCGTAACAAGGAGGATGGGGTGGGGGGTGCTCCTTGTTACCACTCTCCGGCGTGAGAATCAGTAGTTTGCTTGGGAAGCAAAGTAAGATAGTAGTAGTAGTGAGAGAGTTGTGAAGAGATACCTCAAACCTGGTTTGGGGTTGGTATTTATAGCCGAGGAGTGAAGGAGGAGGTGGATGGATAGACTGACGGCATGCTGCACCTTTTCAGGTGTGTCAGACATGTCGGCCGGGGAGACGACGCCACGTCAGTCTGTCGCTTCCGTAGACCTGACAGGTGACTGCCATTGGTTCCACTTGCACTGTGGTGTCAGTCCCACTTATTGAGCGTATAGGATGCGGTGCTAGCCGCATCGCTTCCTGCGGTAACATCTGATGTTATCGCGTCTCTTGCTAGTGATCAAGAAATACGCGAGATGCGGTGCTGGCCGCACCGTCGCCTGTGGTGACTGTTGCTGTTATCCAGCTTCCTTGTATTGATAGAAGTGTTCACTGGACGCGGTGCGAGGCCGCATCGCTGTGAATACTTCCGTTTTCAGACACCAGATGTGATGCTATGTCGCATCACTCTACCGTTCTCATGTTCCATGTAAGTCCTCCTTCGTTACTAGATAGATTGGATTCAACCCTTGTGTCGACGCGTTCTCGCATGGGCACAAGTAGGTTGTTAGCTGGTGGGGGTTTTGATAAGGGTAATGGTCACTCGCGGTCGATGCTGACGCGAGATCTGGGACCATACCCCTTCAAGTCCCCCCAGTCTAGTGTTGCTGCCACATACAAGTGGTATGTGGGAGGAGTACTGGACTATGGTGTTTAGAAGGTAGTTTGGAGTCTGGAGAAGATCCTAGACCATGTGGATGGTCTTTTCTGTTTGTAAATCAAGCTGGAGGTCTGGAAGGGTCATTTGACGCCTCTTCCGTACCGGTGAAAATGTTTCGTCTGATGCGAAATTCTCAGCCTTTGGCTGGTTGCCACCTGTTGGTGTGCCGAACCAACTGTAGGAATTATTTGGAGGAAGTGTACAAACTTCGAACCAATCTTTGAGATGTGTTTGAAGGTGTGCACAAACTTCGACCCAACCTTTGAAGTGGTGAATGAAGAAGAGAGCATGTTGTTCCCATGATTGGATATCTAATGATGATTCCTTTCGTGGGGTGTTCATGTTCTTCCCATTAGCTCTCAAGTAACCGCACGTCCTTTGCGGTTACCTCGTTGCTTGACATTGTTGGCCACGGTTGTGGGAACAACGTTGGGTACTTGTGTCATTGTTGGCCATGTTTGGTCGAACAATGGGATTCTGGATAACGGTCAAATAAACATGGTCATAGGCATGGTAATGCCTACCATTGTTTATTCTATCCAGCTTACAAGTAGGGTAACAAAGTCATAAGCAGACTTATTACCGTTTGTTCGATCGCTTGTTGTTTGACAAGGGCTCGTATGATCATTGGGGATCTCGTCCGCATCTCTTCCTTAGGCACCTTCCTTCCCGCTCCAATACTGAGGAGTTTTCCTTGGAGTAGTTTCGTTCCTCGATGTGGAGTTAGTTGTGGCTCTACCGTAGCAACCATTTCCGGAAGCTATGGTTATGTCCGCCCGTGACTCATGAGTGTCTGCGGTTTTGCATTCCCATATTCGCTCGAAACGGGTGTGTTGCTCGGATGTGGCTCTTGAAGTTTCAGGAGTCAGGGTTGCTGATGTGCGCGCGCGTACATTCCCTTCCTTCTTCATGTTAAAGAAGGGGTTCATGCACCCTCTGTGGTTGTGAACCGGACAGGAGGGATTTGAAGCTTCAAGAGAATGAAGGCAATGCGGTTTACCTGTATCTGAGATGCGGTTCAGTCCAAAGAACAACGCTGGTTCTGAGTATCTGACACACCTGAACGGGCTCGTGTGTGTCATTTCCGCATATTCCACGTGTGCTCGTGGGTAGTGCGGTCAGGTATTATACCCCCTTATAGTGTGGAGATATATATTTTTGCCTATTTTTAGGGGTATGTAAAAAAAACGATATGCGGTATGGGTTATGGTGCGGTATACCAGAGAAACCGCATACCGCTTGTAATTGGATAAGGTAGTCGCTTTTTGTTACATACGTGGCTGAGCGCACGTGTGAGTTGGTGGAAGTTGGTGAGATTTTCTGGCATGTGCTGAAATGAAAGGACATTTGCACTGCCCGAGGCATTAAATGCACTGTAGCAAAGAGTGTAAACGTCTCCTATGTCAGGCGCGTGGGCGGCCACGCGCGCGTGATAACCGTCAGCGGAAACGGCGCTTGACACGTGGTGTCGCGCAATTCGTTCTTTTTGAACGTGATGATTGTTTTCTCCCTCCTCATTAATTGCGATGGGTATATAAGGGGAAACCGTTTGTGGTTTCCCCTCACTTGTTCGAATTTTCAAAAATTTGCCGGTGAGAGAACATTTCTTTGTCTTCTCCGACGATACTTGTTGAACTTCCGATGAGGTTGAGTTTAGTGTTTCTACTCACGTTCTTTCGTTTCTTCGACATTTCTGATGGCTGAACCATCAAGTCCACACAATGTGGAGGGTGAAAACCCGGAGCCTTCATCGTCGGTGGTGGCGGAGGAAGAAGAGGGGGGAGCCGCCGGTGGTGGTTTACCGGTGTTAAAGTGGACCAAGAAGACCTTTGATCGTCTGATTCTTGATGTCCAAATGCCCCCTGAATATGGGGCCTGTTACCCATCGGAGGGTGACACCGGTGCCGATGCTCCGGCCGGTTACGTGACCATGTGGGCAGACTTTTTTGGTGACTGTAATCTCCGGTTACCTTTGACTGTTTTTGTTGTTGAGGTTTTGGAGTGGTACAAGGTCCACATTTCTCAACTGAGTCCGTTTGGTATGATCCGGATTCGAAATTTTGAATTCACCTTTCGTGCTCTTGGCATAGAGCCTACCGTTGGAGATTTCCGACGGTTTTACCAAATGACGGTGTCCTTGGGGTTCTTTTCCTTCCGTCAACGAGAGGGTAGTCCCAAACTGATGACTCCTCCCAAGGGGATGACGAAGTGGAAAATGAAGTTCTTTTACATCAAGGCTGCTGCGATTGTTGGCAATATGACGTTTCGGAATGTGACCGATACGATCATATCAGAGACCATTGCAGTCCCTAGCATGAAGTCAGTGGAGTGGTTTCCGCAGTTGCAGACCATTGAGTCGGTGAAGCTGAGCAACACACAGTTGTGGGTGTTGCGCATGATGCTGACAAGGAGGAACAAGAAGTCAAAGCCCGTGGTGCGGGAGAAAAGTGGTGGTACGTACTTTTCATTTGTTTAACTTTCTTATCCCCGTATGCGTTACTGACTTGTGCGTTTGCTATCAGAGGATGCTCCCTTATGGAGGATGTTTGCCCCGGATTTCCAGGGTCAGGTTGAAACAGTTGTTTGTGCGGATGGCGAGGAGGAGTTTAATGTTATCATTCGAGATAACTTCCGGGTGCCTACTGAGGCCGCATTAGCAGTTGAGTTGCCGCGGGGCAAAGGTATATTTAGGAATCCTTTTTTCTTGTGATAACAATAATGGTTGCACTAACTCACCTCTTGGATGGTTTTCATGTAGGTGATCTTGGGGCCTTAGGGGACCCTGACGCGAAGGGTGTGCCTAAGAGGCAAACGGTGAAAGGCGTGCGCTTTCGCCAGAAGAAAATACCAGAGGTCACTGTTGTGCCTCATCTGGTGCCGCAGGCGGCATGTATCTCTCACTCTTCTTTCCGTAGATACTTGGATTATGTGATAGTATCTGATACCCTTGAGGGTTTGGGTACAGCTGCGGGTTCGCAGTCTGGTGCTGGGAAGGGGCAAGTAGAAGAGACGGCCGCTGGTGCCGGTGGGCCGAAACGTCGGAGGTTGCAGTCTAAGAGGACTGGTCCGACACCAAAGAAACCTGCGGTTACTGTTGGTAAGTGTTGTATAGCTTGTCTCAAGTGTTATGTACAACTTGTGTTTTGATAGCTATTTGACTTTGTTTTGCAGAGCTTCAAGATAAAGATTTTTCTATCTTTGATGCTCCGTTGTCACCCCCGCATGCCACGGGTGCAGGTGCGGGTGCGTCAGAGGAACCTTCGGCACCCTTTGTCAAGGTGGTGCCTGATTCGACCGTGCAAACGGAGGGTACCGCAGAGAAGGTCGCGACCCAGATATTCGATACCGTTGATTCGTCCAACAATCTGATCTCTCCCAATGAGGGTGATAATTTGGGTCTACGGTTTTCTGATTCTGGGAAACAAAAGTCTGATGCAGAGCCGCAAAAAACTGATGCTGGGCCGCAGAAGTCTTCTGCTGATGAGAAGGGTACCGGTTCGTCTGCCGGTGGTGCGGGTTATGATGGGCCTCCAATTCAGCCTGGGGAGTCTGAATTGGAGTATTATTACCGCACCTATACCCAGGGTCGAAGTACTGTTTATCACCGACCCCCTGGACTGTTATGCAGGGGGATGATATTTCCAATGACCCATCTGCGTGTAAGGAGATTTTCGGTGGTCTGGGCACCCCCTTTGAAGTTGAACGTGCCCGTGCCGCCCCCCGTGAGCTGCGCATCAATCAACTTTCCACCATGCTAGTAGGAAGTTCCATAGTGGCTAACGCCATTTTGGAAGACTACAAGGTGTTAGGCCGCAGAGAGGAGGAAGCTGCTCGCATGCGGGCCGAAGCGGAAAAGTTGGTCAAGACTGCTCGTGCGGGTGCGGGGCAGCTTGAGAAGGATAGAGCTGCGTTTGAGAAGCAGAAGCAGACCTCGGAGTGGGCTGCCACTGCTCAGCTGAAACAGGTTCATACTCTTGCCAAACTCCTTTTGTCACACCCCGAATTTCCACGTGTCACCGGTGGGCCCGGTGGGGAGTATCGTGACGTAGTTGATAACATCATAGACAAACAACACAACATAATAATGCACAGCGGAAGCAGAAATAGATTCATTTCAACTTTAAATAAAATGTAATATTAAATATCACGAATAGTTGAAACGGATCCACAGGCGGATCAAATAAAATAAGATAATTGTTCAACAGACTTTAGGCGCCTAGAACTTGCAAGATTCCTTATTAACGCCCCGAGCAGCTTCCAGCCTATTACGTACTTGTACCTGTCACTTAGACTTTGGAAAATACGTCAGTTTTCACTGGTAAATACACTCAACTGACTCATTTGAAAAGAGTTTATGAAAATTGGTTTAGGCGCACAAGGCACAAAACTATTTTGACACTTGATTAAAATGCACAAGGCAAGATTAATCATTTATACTTGGGACAAACTATATCTCATGTTATCAGTTTTACATAACTTGCTCTACATATGGGGCCCGGTTCTATGCCGGTTCAAGATTAACCGACACACCACTATTCCCTTATTGGGAATCCCTTATTGGGTATAATCAATTAATAAGCATAAAGCATCTGTCAGGTGTATGCCTACACCCCGTGCTTAGGTCGTGGCCATTGCATTTAATGAGTCAAGGATATCCAGGACACGGTCGCATTAACCCCCAATGTTTCAGTCAAGCAATACGAATTAAAACAGGTTATTTGGATTTCCCGACTCATTGGTCTTCGAATCCCATACCTGACCATGCGGTATTTATATTACCGTATCCCAAGCCCGTAATAGGGAAAATAAGTTAAGAGTATTTACCTGAGCTAGCTCCTGTCTTAAATAGCAAGAATTATAATAACTCAGCCGTATTCACTTAAGTAAGCGTAGGTACAATTTACCAGAAGGCTCTAGTATGGAACGATGGTATAAATAACCAATTAGAATACTAACGGGTCTTTAATTAAGCCTAAACTTAGACCGGTTAGTTTTTAAGGAAATATACGGTTCAAGCGCACGATTAAGCGAAGACCGGATAGAATGTGATTTAGACCTGACAAGTTTGAATACTTGTATAGTATGGGTATACTAAATACATTCTGGAATTTGAGAAAAAAAATGATAACGTTTGACCCGTTTCGGTCAATTTATGCAAACTAGTTACATAAACCGAACCGAACGCTAAAAGAGCGTTACGGGTATCCAAAAGAGTCATATGCAAGTTCCCTGAGATAATATGCTTTAAATATGATATAATATCAGTAAGTTATGTTCTATTATGCCCCGAATACATTTAAACCCAATTTATGCCTTATAAGGGCATTTTGGTCATTTAAAAATGTTATAAAAGAGTTAAATTGGAAATCTGAGTTACAAGTCTGATTTATACAGTAAATATACTTAATTTGTCATATTATAACAGTAGGGTATGACCCGTATATCAAACTTATCATTTAAAATCAAACTATGCACCGTAGGGGTATTTTAGTAATTTCACAAGGGCTAAGAATGTCAAAACTGGAAACCTGAGTTCCAAAAACTTATACTTACTGTTATTAGATAAAAATATGCTAAATACATCAGTAGGTATTAACCGTATATGTTTAATATGGGTATAGCGCATACTATGCGCTTAAAACGCTTAGAAAGGCGATTTAGAGCCGTTTCCGGGTTTTCAAAAGAAAGCTGAGATTTTTATATTTCCAGAATGCTCAAAATACTTTATTTAACAAATAAAATCAGTAGAAAAAGGTTTGGGGTCAAAAGGATTTATAAAACTCGTTTTATGGCTTAAAAGGTCAAAACTGGTATTAACCGAATCAAACTTAGAGACCTATGATACGATCAGCCAAAAATTAAATAAAAATCCTCAAAAATCTCAAAATATTATATAACATCAGTGGGTAAAAAGTTTTATATCAAAAAGTGGCCTTAAATAGGTTATACGCTAAATGCGCCGTTTATTTAACATAAAGATATAGTTTTACGATATCGGCCATAACTCAAAATCTGGACCACCAACTGATCTCAAATTTTCGGTGCAAGTTTATAAATTAGTAATAAAGATTTCTACTCTTTCACTTTTCCAAAAATCACGTTTTATCTCAAAAAGGGCAAAATAGTCAACTTTAAGCATAAATCGGAAACATGCATATGAATTGGTTAAGCATAGACTCAAGTAGTAAAAATTCCAGAGAGTTACACTTAAATAAAAATGGTCAAAAATAGACTCCAATACAGATCTCAAACATGCATGCATGGATCCGAATCGAGAGTCAACGGAAAAGTCGTTTTATAAGACTTTCGGTTCCGATCCGAGTTTATACTAAAGATTGTCGAGTTGATCATGATAAAACATATTCTTATATTCATTATAAAGTTATTTTTGATGATCAACTGATTGCATGTCATCTACATTATCATTTACGCTATATTTCGCAAAAACACTTCCTGTTGACTTTTTAAGAACAACTTTGACTCGACAAATAGCATGCTTAGAGTGGGAATCAGAGAATACCCTTTTGAGGGTTTGTTTCCCACATAAATACCAACTTATAAGTGGTTTCAATTTGAGAAATGACAGAGCCAAACTCGTTTAATCGAAAAGTCAAACTATATGAACAACGGATTGACTTTTGGCTAATAATCAAAGCTAGAACGAATTAGAGAATGATATGAATGCTTACAAAGGTCCTAATGAAGCCTAGAAAGCACTTGGAGGTTGCCTTGTCGATCAGATTGCTTCTGGAAATGCCTTGTGAGTTCTTGCAAGTTTGGTGTTCTTGTTTACAATTCAAGTGCCTCAAAAAATGAAGCTTTGATCTGATATAAATGGGAATTCAGGTGTTACAAGAGCATCACAGGTGTCCTAGACATGCATGGCCATCTATTGGTGAGAAATGGAGGTGCTCACAGCTGTTTCCCACTCAAAAATTGGACTAAACAGCCCCTGATCGCGAATTCTGTTACTGGCAGTGGCACGCGGCCCGCTTAAGGTAGCCCAGGCGGGCCGCCTGGGGGTTCTGCAGGTCCAACATTTTTTCAAATGTTGCAGTTTTGGTCCCTGTCCTTTGCTCGCGAGGTTTTGGCTACTTATCTTGACTCGTAAACCCCCAAATCTGATTTTTAAGAACCTTGGGACATTTACCAACATGGTAATGTCCTCGGTTAACTTTGCGCTCACCCGAAAAGCCATGAAATTCGACGTTGACGCTTTTAACCCCTCAAGTACGGTTTTGGCCATAACTTTCTCATACGATAACGAAACTTCATGAAATTTTTACCACATATTCTAGTCAGTATATTTTAGCATTACAAAGCTTCGGGTCTGCCAAAAGTTCACTCAGAGGTATAAATTCAACATGTTGACACTTTTAGCCCCTGCAGTTTGTAATTCCTCACTTTCGTGCATTTTCCGCTTCGTATGATCCATGATCCATCCGTTTAGGGTTATAAACATTATGTAGGGTTATCATAGAGTCTATTTATCCATTGTTGACACTTTGGACCCTTACGTTCCATAGTTTTCACTGTTTGTCAACTTTAGTCCCTCTAAAGTATGTTTTCGCATATGCAAAGTCTATGACACGTGTCAATGCATTATTGGGCGTAAATTTTCGAGGTGTTACACCTTTCTGATGAACGCAGGAGTTGGAACGAAAAGTTGTCCAATGAGCGCAAGAAGTGGAATGAATCTTGGGCTAAGCAGAATGACAATCTGTTTCGTGCTCGGCAGGAGTTGACGAACGCCAAGGCAGCGAACGTTGCCTTGGGCAAAGAGAAAGCTGCAGCTGAGGCGATTGCGGTTTAAGCGCAACAAGCAGAGGCCCTGGCTGTTAAGGCACTGGAAGAGGCCAAGGAAACGGGGGCCCGTACTGCGAAGGCCCTGGAGGAGGCCGAAGAGAGGGAGAGCCGTTCTTCCAGGGCTCTTGAAGAGGCGAATGCTGAGCGCATTCGTTTGGATAAAGTTGTTGCCAGCCTTCAGGTATGACTTGTTACCTTTGTTTTATATTTCCCTGTTTTTTGAGAATGTTTACTGAGTAAACTGTTTGCTGCTCTTTGACAGGCTGAGGTTAAGACCCGGGAGGTCGCGGTTACTGACCTCACAGCCCGCATGACTGTAGCAGAAGAGCGGGCCAATGTTGCCGTTGAGGCCAGAGATGCTCTGACCTCTTCGTTTAACCAACTGGCGGCTGACCGTGAGTGGATGCGGAGTCACGGTATTGCGCGTGTAAGTATCCCTTGCCTTTATATTTGCTTGGATTAGTATCCGAGACTTATCATCCTTTTACTGCAGATTGTTCAGGCTATCATGGATGCACCTGAGACCGCAGCTGGTTTAGACTTGGTCAAGGAACGTGCCCGCGATGCCGGTTTTAAAGCTGGTTACAGCCGCTGTGTCAGCCATATGAACATCATGTCTGAAGGCGGTTTTACTGCAGAGCGATCTGGGTTCCGTGACGTGAACACCGAAGGTCGCCTGAACGCGGCTATAGCCTCCTTTTATGATACGTCCCTCGCTTGTGTGGAGGAGTTGGACGACTGTTTAGAGGCTGCGGATTATGTAGATCGGCTGCGGATGCTCTATGCCGATACGGAAGAGGAAGATCCCGCTGGTGGTGCTGGAACCAGTGGTACAAAATAGGGTTTAGGTTGGCTAGTGTGCCCCCTTTTTGTCTTTCTCTTGTATATGATAGGAACTTTATGTAAATCCATTAAGCATCGCGTGGGTGCTTGAATTTTTTGAATATAAGGTTTTTTGTTCAATTTGTACACAAGTGTTTTTAATTCTTGCATGTTTGAACGTATGTATGCGGAACTTTACCCATTTGTGAATGGGGTCAAGTATATTCCATACCTTTGTCGTATGAATACGCGTCAATTCTGTTATTTACCCCGTTAGGGTTTTAGAATTGTGTAAGCTTTGTAAAAACTTATATATCCGGAACTCTACCCATTTGTGAATGGGGTCAAGTATACTCCATACCTTTGTCGTATGAGTACGCGTCAATTCCATTGTTTGCCTTTTTGGGCTCAGGAATTGTGTTAGTGTTAACAAAAACTTGTTTATCCGGCCGGATAAATATGCAAGTCTTTTTGCCTTTTGCTGGCCTATTACAATATTTGTGTGTGGTTACCACTTTGTATGGGTATCGCGAATGAAGATTTTGCCAATCTGTTTTTGGGATACCGCAAAGTGGAACACGCATTTGTAATAGTAGTAACAAACAATAATGTATAAAATTGCTTATTTATTTATTTGCCGATGGCCTGCGGCCCGGTATGTTACATAGAAAATGTAGGAACATGGCTTAGATATAACAGCGTCGAAGCTGTTGTGCGTTCCATGTTCGTGCGATAGGTTCGCCTTCTAACGTTTGTAATTTGTATGCACCTTTCCCTAAGACCTCATTGATGAGGTAGGGTCCTTCCCACTTGGGGGCAAGTTTGCCTGGGCGCTCAGCATTAGATGCTTCATTGTCGCGTAGGACGTAGTCTCCTGGATTGAAAGTACAAACGCGGACGCGCGTGTTGTAGTACTTTTCAAGTTTGGATTTATATTTGGCCTCGTTGATGGCAGCGTTTTCGCGCCTTTCTTCCAAGAGGTCCAAATCGATCCTGCGTTCCGTGATGTTGTCCAGTTTTTCAATAGCCAACATTCTAGGAGAGGGGAGACCTACTTCCGCGGGGATCACCGCTTCTGAACCGTAGACTAGGCTGAAGGGTGTTTCCCCATTGCTGGTTTTTGGGCTTGTATGGTGAGCCCATAAGATACTTGGGAGTTCATCGACCCAGCCACGCCTGGTCGTTCCCAATCGTGCCTTGATGCCTTCGACTATACTTTTATTGATACTCTCGACTTGGCCATTCCCTTGCGGGTGTGCTACTGATGAGAATATGTGCTCAATATGTAGTTCTTCTAGCCATTTTTGGAATTCGTCGGCAGCGAAGTTGGTGCCGTTATCGGTGACAATGCACATTGGTAAACCGAAACGGCAGATGATGTGTTCCCAAATGAATTTTCTCGTTATCATAGCAGTGGTTGAGGCGAGCGGTTTTGCTTCTACCCATTTTGTGAAGTAATCAACCGCTACTATAATAAATTTGACCGCACCCGGAGCGTCAGGGAAAGGTCCCACAACGTCAATTGCCCATTTCTGAAAGGGCCATGCGGTTGTGACGGGGACTAAGTTGTTCTTTGGCCGCAAAGTTTTTGGAGCATGACGTTGACAGTCGATGCATTTGCGCAACTCTTTGACGGCGTCCAGGTGCATGCCGGGCCAGTAATACCCGGCATTCATGATTTTGGCCACTACCACGCGTGGTCCAGCATGTATGCCACATATGCCCTCGTGTATCTCTCGGATGAGGTATGTGGCATCCTGGGGGTTGACGCATCGTAGGAGTGGCCCTAGGTATGATTTTCGGTATAAGATACCGTCTCCCATTTGATAGTGGCACGCTTTGTGTTGTAACTTGCGTGCCTCTGATTTGCTTTCGGGAGTCACACCTGATTGCAGATATGCGATAATAGGTGTCATCCATGATGTTGTACCGTATTGAATGACGTTGACTTGGCGCAGGGGTACCGAAGGATTTTGCAGAATTTTGATGCGTATCTCCTTTGCCAAGTGCTGGAAGCTGGTGGATGCGAGTTTTGATAGTGCATCCGCGGACTTGTTTTCACTTCGATTAATATGTCGGATATTGAACGAAGCGAATTTGGATGTTAGTTGCAGGGCTTGCTCGAGGTAGAGGATCATGATGTCCCCTTTTGCGGCATAGTCGCCGCGTATTTGTCCTGCAACCAACAAAGAGTCGACGTGTGCTTCCAGGTGTTGCACGCCGAGTTTGACTGCTAAACGTAGTCCCGCTAACAGGGCCTCATATTCTGCCTCGTTGTTTGTGCTTTTGAAATCGAGGCGGATTGCATATGTAAGCTCTTGGCCGTCAGGGCTGACGAGTCGCAGACCTGCGCCCGCGCCTTCCTCGTTGGAGGCACCGTCGGTAAATAGTGCCCATGTTTCTGAGGAAGATGGTGGTGGTGCAGGATTTTGTGCTTCTTCGCATTCTTGGATGCGATTCACCGGTACTTCGGCGGCGAAATCAGCTAAGACTTGGCCTTTAATCGCGGGGCGCGGTTTGTAGTGTAGCGTATGTGCGCCCAGCTCGATTGCCCATTTTGCTAATCTCCCAGAGATGTCAGGTTTGGATAGGATCGGGCCGATCCTGTAATTGGTTAGCACTGTGATGACGTGATTTGCGAAGTAGCGTCGCAATCGTCTTGAAGCGTGCACCAATGCTAGCACCAACTTCTCCATTATTGAGTACCTCGTCTCTGGGTCGTTGAGCATCTTGCTGATGTAATAGATGGGTGTTTGAACCCCCTCCCGCTTCACTATCAATACCGCACCTACCGCGTTGTCCGCGGCAGATAGGTATAATATGAGTGGCTCCTCCTTGCGTGGTGGGGCTAAGGTTGGGAGTTGTATCAAACACTCCTTCATTTCCCGGAAGGCGTTTTCAGCCTTTGCGGTCCACTGGAATTGTTCTTTCTTTAAACAGTTCCGCAGGGTCTTGATGAAAGGATAAGACTTAGCTGCATGGTTGGCTAAGAATCTGTTGAGTGCCGCTAGCCTGCCGGCTAGTCGTTGCATATCTTTCATCGATGAAGGCGATGGCATGCGCTCGATCGCCTGAACTTTCTCTGGGTTTACCTTGAATCCATCTTTTGTCACGATGAACCCAAAGAATTTGCCTTCTTCCATTCCAAACGAGCATTTCCCTGGATTGAGCTTTATGTTAACGCTTCGCAGAGTCTGGAATGTTCTTTCAATGTCTGTGAGCATGGTATCTTCCTCCATGCTCATGACGAGTAGGTCGTCCATGTAGATTTCGACACTTTTGCTTATTTGGCCGCGGAAAGTGTCGTTCATCAGCTTTTGATAGGTTGCGCCCGCGTTGCGCAATCCAAACGGCATTTTTGTATAACAGTAATTCCCGGTGGGAGTGCGGAATGCCGTTTTGTCTTCATCCTCGATCGCCATTTGTACCTGATGGTACCCTTTGTAGCAATCGAGGAAACACTTCCATCTGAATGGTGCGAGATTATCGACCTTTTCGTCGATTTCCGGAAGTGCGTAACAATCCTTGGGGCAGGCTTTGTTAAGGTCTTTGTAATCGACGCACATGCGCCAGCCCCCGGATGGTTTTTCTACCATGACCGGGTTGGATAACCAAGTCTGGTATTTGACTACCCGCAGGATGCCTGCGGAGAGCAGTTCTTCGACTTGCTCTTGCATCGCCTGATTTTTAGCGGACCCAAGGTGGCGTTGGCCTTGGATCACCGGCTTGATACCTGGTGAGGTATTCAAGTGGTGTTGCGCAATATCACGCGGGACCCCTGTCATGTCTACGGGTGTCCATGCGAAAATGTCTTGGTTCCCGGAGAGAAGCTGCTTCAGGTGCGCTCTTGTGGTCGGGGACAAGGCGTGACCCAATGTAACCTTTTGTTCTGGGTATCTCGCGTTGAGAACCCATTTCTCTGGTTGGTTGCTGGGGGTAGGCCTTGCGACCTTGGTCGGACGTAGTTTGTCCGTCATCATGACGTCTTTTCGTGCGTAGATTATCGCGACCCCCGATTCGGTTGGAAAACCGACAGCAGAGTGGGGGACGGATGTAATCATATTGAAATCGCCTTGGGATTCTCTCCCAAGGAGTACATCATATCTAGAGGTGTGAGGTAAAACCATGAAGTTTACCTCTTCTATTCTTGTGTGTCTGCCGCTGGTAAGACGCACAGGAAAAGTGATCTGGCCCAGGGGAAAGACAGTTTCCCCTGCGAACCCGGCCAATGGGTAATCTACTGCTTGCAACCGATCTTTGTCCTCCTGGTCGAACTGGTTGAAGCATTGTTCGTAGATTATATCAGAAGTACTGCCCGGGTCAATGAATAGACGCTCGGTGCAGTAATGTGCCAGTTGGCCTGTAATAACGACAGCTCGCCTATCGCGCGGTCCGCCTCGGACTTTTGGAAAGACGACTTGCTCGTCTTTCCAGTCATTGTCCGGCCTTCTCACCGCTTTGCGCGGCCTACCTTTGCCTTCGTTGATCATGTGAGTGGAAGCCACGTACATGGTTCTCTTCCCGGAGGAGGTACCTTCGCCATGAGGGGTGATGCGCTTGGTGGGTTTTTGCCCACTTGGCAAAAGGTGTTCCAATTTCCCCTCTTTTAAGGCCCTCTCAATCTCCAGCCGGAGACTGATGCAGTTGTTGGTGGTGTGGCCCGAGTCCTTGTGATACTCACAGTAGAGTGTGAGGTCCTGATTTTTCTTGGGCTTCATCGGTTGGGCCGGTCGCAGGAATTGCGGGTCCGCAAGAAGGACCTCGCTTGGCGACATGGTGATCTCGGTCCAGTTGCGGTCCCGAGAATCTTTCTTTGGTGCCCGGTTGTCCCGTTGAGGACTACGTTTCCTCGGGTCAAACGGGTTGGTCCGCGGGACATACGGTTTGGAAATATCGCTACTCCCTACGTCCCGGTTGCGTTTATTGTTACGCTTAGACCCTTGGTTGGAAGTTTCGGCCTGGTGCTCTGCCTTTGCCATATGCGGCTCGAGGGACCGCTGTGTCTGGGCATATGTCTTGACTGCGGCCATGACATCTTCCCATTTTTTAGGCAAGCCTTCTTTGCCGGAGATGGTCATAACCATCTGCTTATCCTTCACGGCCTTGTTGAAATGGTTCCGTGCCATTTGATCTGCCACGTCGCATATTTCTAGGCACTCTTTTTTGTATCGGACAACGAATGCTTCTAGGGATTCGTTGTCTCTGCGCCAGATATTCATAACGTCCAACGAGTCACGCGCGTGACGTCGTTGCTGGCTGAAATGAGCGAGGAACTTTGCATGAAAGTCCTCGAATGAGGCCAGTGATGCCACTGGCAAAGAATCGAACCAAGCCCTGGCCAGACCCGTAAGGGTCTGGGGGAAAAAATTACACCAAGTGGGTTCATCCCACTGGCCATTGCACCCTGCGCCTATGAAAATGTTCATGTGGTCGTCCGGGTCAGATGAACCACTGTATTTCCCATTGTTGAATGGGAATTTTGTTGTGGTGACATGGGCGTGGGCTATTCGCGGGGCGAATTTGGAGTTTTCGGCTGCAGCCTTTGGTCTATAGGGCTGGTTCTCAGGGCGTTTTGCAGCCCTGAGGTATGTACTGCGGGGGTGAGTGGGAGGAACATAGTTGCGTCCTCCCGGTCTGCTGCAGGTGTCATGTGAATCCCCACAATATGTACGGTCGTCCGGGTCGGTACGACCATACCCTTCGGTGTATGGCTGTGGGCCCAACCAGCTCTGAATTCCAGAGCCATGTCGGGATGCAGACCGTCGTCTGTCCTCAACGTAAGGACCTAGGCGAGTATGCACTGGTCCCCTGGTGTGGGACCCATATGTGGAATCATCCTCGTTGATCGTGTGGACCGAACAGTAAGATGATCCGCGGTCTTCACGTCGGCTTCTCGAAGCCGGACGTGAATGTGCCCTGCCTGCGTATTGTAAAATACGATCGGCAGGGGTGTGCGGTGCTGGGGTCGACCCAGCTTGTATTTGCGCTTCCGCACAAGCGCGGTTGTATGTTGCGGCCAGTAGGGCGGCCTGTTGGTCATACCAGGCGTGGGGGTCCATGTTCGGGGGGATCACAGATGCGTATTGTGATAAGTCATGTCCGAACGTTAGGGATGGACCCCGTTGCGTTGATGTGCCGATGTGTCCGGGTTGCGATGTTGAGGGATTGACCCCTACCGGATTTGGATTTGTGGGATTTTGGTTATCCCCAGTATTGTTTTGGTGATCAGTCATGATTTTGAGAGAGGAAAAAGGATAATCGAAAAAGTGCTAAGAGTAGCGGTGGGCGCCAATGATGAAACAATGGTTAACCGGGCAGGGTTAACTCACTGGTCTCGTCAAGAAGGGTTAATCCCTTCCTCTCGAGGATCGCTGGCTAGATCATCGGTGGGTTGATCTCCTGCACAAGGAAACAAGGCATGACTCGTAACAAGGAGGATGGGGTGGGGGGTGCTCTTTGTTACCACTCTCCGGCGTGAGAATCATTAGTTTGCTTGGGAAGCAAAGTAAGATACTAGTAGTAGTGAGAGAGTTGTGAAGAGATACCTCAAACCTGGTTTGGGGTTGGTATTTATAGCCGAGGAGTGAAGGAGGAGGTGGATGGATAGACTGACGGCATGCTACACCTTTGCAGGTGTGTCAGACATGTCGGCCGGGGAGACGATGCCACGTCAGTCTGTCGCTTCCGTAGACCTGACAGGTGACTGCCATTGGTTCCACTTGCACTGTGGTGTCAGCCCCACTTGTTGAGCGTATAGGATGCGGTGCTAGCCGCATCGCTGCCTGCGGTAACATCTGATGTTATCGCGTCTCTTGCTAGTGATCAAGAAATACGCGAGATGCGGTGCTGGCCGCACCGTCGCCTGTGGTGACTGTTGCTGTTATCCAGCTTCCTTGTATTGATAGAAGTGTTCACTGGACGCGGTGCGAGGCCGCATCGCTGTGAATACTTCCGTTTTCATACACCAGATGTGATGCTATGTCGCATCACTCTACCGTTCTCATGTTCCATGTAAGTCCTCCTTCGTTACTAGATAGATTGGATTCAACCCTTGTGTCGACGCGTTCTCGCATGGGCACAAGTAGGTTGTTAGCTGGTGGGGGTTTTGATAAGGGTAATGGTCACTCGCGGTCGATGTTGACGCGAGATCTGGGACTGCGAGTGACCATTACCCTTATCAAAACCCCCACCAGCTAACAACCTACTTGTGCCCATGCGAGAACGCGTCGACACAAGGGTTGAATCCAATCTATCTAGTAACGAAGGAGGACTTACATGGAACATGAGAACGGTAGAGTGATGCGACATAGCATCACATCTGGTGTATGAAAACGGAAGTATTCACAGCGATGCGGCCTCGCACCGCGTCCAGTGAACACTTCTATCAATACAAGGAAGCTGGATAACAGCAACAGTCACCACAGGCGACGGTGCGGCCAGCACCGCATCTCGCGTATTTCTTGATCACTAGCAAGAGATGCGATAACATCAGATGTTACCGCATGCAGCGATGCGGCTAGCACCGCATCCTATACGCTCAACAAGTGGGACTGACACCACAGTGCAAGTGGAACCAATGGCAGTCACCTGTCAGGTCTACGGAAGCGACAGACTGACGTGGCGTCGTCTCCCTGGCTGACATGTCTGTCACACCTGCAAAGATGCAGCATGCCGTCAGTCTATCCATCCACCTCCTCTTTCACTCCTCGGCTATAAATACCAACCCCAAACCAGGTTTGAGGTATCTCTTCACAACTCTCTCACTACTACTACTATCTTACATTGCTTCCCAAGCAAACTACTGATTCTCACGCCGGAGAGTGGTAACAAGGAGCACCCCCCACCCCATCCTCCTTGTTACGAGTCACGGCTTGTTTCCTTGTGCAGGAGATCAACCCACCGGTGATCTAGCCAGCGATCCTTGAGAGGAAGGGATTAACCCTTCTTGACGAGACCAGTGAGTTAACCCTGCCCGGTTAACCATTGTTTCATCATTGGCGCCCACCGCTACTCCTAGCACTTTTTCGATCATCCTTTTTCCTCTCTCAAAATCATGACTGATCACCAAAACAATACTGGGGATAACCAAAATCCCACAAATCCAAATCCGGTAGGGGTCAATCCCTCAACATCGCAACCCGGACACATCGGCACATCAACGCAACGGGGTCCATCCCTAACGTTCGGACATGACTTATCACAATACGCATCTGTGATCCCCCCGAACATGGACCCCCACGCCTGGTATGACCAACAGGCCACCCTACTGGCCGCAACATACAACCGCGCTTGTGCGGAAGCGCAAATACAAGCTGGGCTGACCCCAGCACCGCACACCCCTGCCGATCGTATTTTACAATACGCAGGCAGGGCACATTCACGTCCGGCTTCGAGAAGCCGACGTGAAGACCGCGGATCATCTTACTGTTCGGTCCACACGATCAACGAGGATGATTCCACATACGGGTCCCACACCAGGGGACCAGTGCATACTCGCCTAGGTCCTTACGTTGAAGACAGACGACGGTCTGCATCCCGACATGGCTCTGGAATTCAGAGCTGGTTGGGCCCACAGCCATACACCGAAGGGTATGGTCGTACCGACCCGGACGACCGTACATATTGTGGGGATTCACATGACACCTGCAGCAGACCGGGAGGACGCAACTATGTTCCTCCCACTCACCCCCGCAGTACATACCTCAGGGCTGCAAAACGCCCTGAGAACCAGCCCTATAGACCAAAGGCTGCAGCCGAAAACTCCAAATTCGCCCCGCGAATAGCCCACGCCCATGTCACCACAACAAAATTCTCATTCAACGTTGGGAAATACAGTGGTTCATCCGACCCGGACGACCACATGAACATTTTCATAGGCGCAGGGTGCAATGGCCAGTGGGACGAACCCACTTGGTGTAATTTTTTCCCCCAGACCCTTACGGGTCTGGCCAGGGCTTGGTTTGATTCTTTGCCAGTGGCATCACTGGCCTCATTCGAGGACTTTCATGCAAAGTTCCTCGCTCATTTCAGCCAGCAACGACGTCACGCGCGTGACTCGTTGGACGTTATGAATATCTGGCGCAGAGACAACGAATCCCTAAAAGCATTCGTTGTCCGATACAATAAAGAGTGCCTAGAAATAGGCGACGTGGCAGATCAAATGGCACGGAACCATTTCATCAAGGCCGTGAAGTATAAGCAGATGGTTATGACCATCTCCGGCAAAGAAGGCTTGCCTAAAAAATGGGAAGATGTCATGGCCGCAGTTAAGACATATGCCAAGACACAGCGGTCCCTCGAGCCGCATATGGCAAAGGCAGAGCACCAGGCCGAAACTTCCAACCAAGGGTCCAAGCGTAACAATAAACGCAACCGGGACGTAGGGAATAGCGATATTTCCAAACCGTATGTCCCGCGGACCAACCCGTTTGACCCGAGGAAACGCAGTCCTCAACGGGACAACCGGGCACCAAAGAAAGATTCTCGGGACCGCAACTGGACCGAGATCACCATGTCGCCAAGCGAGGTCCTTCTTGCGGACCCGCAATTCCTGCGACCGGCCCAACCGATGAAGTCCAAGAAAAATTAGGACCTCACACTCTACTGTGAGTATCACAAGGACTCGGGCCACACCACCAACAACTGCATCAGTCTCCGGCTGGAGATTGAGCGGGCCTTAAAAGAGGGGAAATTGCAACACCTTTTGCCAGGTGGGCAAAAACCCACCAAGCGCATCACCCCTCATGGCGAAGGTACCTCCTCCGGGAAGAGAACCATGTACGTGGCTTCCACTCACATGATCAACGGAGGCAAAGGTAGGCCGCGCAAAGCGGCGAGAAGGCCGGACAATGACTGGAAAGACGAGCAAGTCGTCTTTCCAAAAGTCCGAGGCGGACCGCGCGATAGGCGCGCCGTCGTTATTACAGGCCAACTGGCACATTACTGCACCGAGCGTCTATTCATTGACCCGGGCAGTACTTCTGATATAATCTACGAACAATGCTTCAACCAGTTCGACCAGGAGGACAAAGATCGGTTGCAAGCAGTAGATTACCCATTGGCCGGGTTCGCAGGGGAAACTGTCTTTCCCCTGGGCCAGATCACTTTTCCTGTGCGTCTTACCAGCGGCAGACACACAAGAATAGAAGAGGTAAACTTCATGGTTTTACCTCACACCTCTAGATATGACGTACTCCTTGGGAGAGAATCCCAAGGCGATTTCAATATGATTACATCCGTCCCCCACTCTGCTGTCGGTTTTCCAACCGAATCGGGGGTCGCGATAATCTACGCACGAAAAGACGTCATGATGACGGACGAACTACGTCCGACCAAGGTCGCAAGGCCTACCCCCAGCAACCAACCAGAGAAATGGGTTCTCAACGCGAGATACCCAGAACAAAAGGTTACATTGGGTCACGCCTTGTCCCCGACCACAAGAGCGCACCTGAAGCAGCTTCTCTTCGGGAACCAAGACATTTTCGCATGGACACCCGCAGACATGACAGGGGTCCCGCGTGATATTGCGCAACACCACTTGAATACCTCACCATGTATCAAGCCGGTGATCCAAGGCCAACGCCACCTTGGGTCCGCTAAAAATCAGGCGATGCAAGAGCAAGTCGAAGAACTGCTCTCCGCAGGCATCCTGCGGGTAGTCAAATACCAGACTTGGTTATCCAACCCGGTCATGGTAGAAAAACCATCCGGGGGCTGGCGCATGTGCGTCGATTACAAAGACCTTAACAAAGCCTGCCCCAAGGATTGTTACGCACTTCCGGAAATCGACGAAAAGGTCGATAATCTCGCACCATTCAGATGGAAGTGTTTCCTCGATTGCTACAAAGGGTACCATCAGGTACAAATGGCGATCAAGGATGAAGACAAAACGGCATTCCGCACTCCCACCGGGAATTACTGTTATACAAAAATGCCGTTTGGATTGCGCAACGCGGGCGCAACCTATCAAAAGCTGATGAACGACACTTTCCGCGGCCAAATAAGCAAAAGTGTCGAAATCCACATGGACGACCTACTCGTCATGAGCATGGAGGAAGATACCATGCTCACAGACATTGAAAGAACATTCCAGACTCTGCGAAGCGTTAACATAAAGCTCAATCCAGGGAAATGCTCGTTTGGAATGGAAGAAGGCAAATTCCTTGGGTTCATCGTGACAAAAGATGGATTCAAGGTAAACCCAGAGAAAGTTCAGGCGATCGAGCGCATGCCATCGCCTTCATCGATGAAAGATATGCAACGACTAGCCGGCAGGCTAGCGGCACTCAACAGATTCTTAGCCAACCATGCAGCTAAGTCTTATCCTTTCATCAAGACCCTGCGGAACTGTTTAAAGAAAGAACAATTCCAGTGGACCGCAGAGGCTGAAAACGCCTTCCGGGAAATGAAGGAGTGTTTGATACAACTCCCAACCTTAGCCGCACCACGCAAGGAGGAGCCACTCATATTATACCAATCTGCCGCGGACAACGCGGTAGGTGCGGTATTGATAGTGAAGCGGGAGGGGGTTCAAACACCCATCTATTACATCAGCAAGATGCTCAACGACCCAGAGACGAGGTACTCAATAATGGAGAAGTTGGTGCTCGCATTGGTGCACGCTTCAAGACGATTGCGACACTACTTCGCAAATCACGTCATCACAGTGCTAACCAATTACAGGATCGGCCCGATCCTATCCAAACCTGACATCTCTGGGAGATTAGCAAAATGGGCAATCGAGCTGGGCGCACATACGCTACACTACAAACCGCGCCCCGCGATTAAAGGCTAAGTCTTAGCTGATTTCGCCGCCGAAGTACCGGTGAATCGCATCCAAGAATGCGAAGAAGCACAAAATCCTGCACCACCACCATCTTCCTCAGAAACATGGGCACTATTTACCGACGGTGCCTCCAACGAGGAAGGCGCGGGCGCAGGTCTGCGACTCGTCAGCCCTGACGGCCAAGAGCTTACATATGCAATCCGCCTCGATTTCAAAAGCACAAACAACGAGGCAGAATATGAGGCCCTGTTAGCGGGACTACGTTTAGCAGTCAAACTCGGCGTGCAACACCTGGAAGCACACGTCGACTCTTTGTTGGTTGCAGGACAAATACGCGGCGACTATGCCGCAAAAGGGGACATCATGATCCTTTACCTCGAGCAAGCCCTACAACTAACATCCAAATTCGCTTCGTTCAATATCCGACATATTAATCGAAGTGAAAACAAGTCCGCGGATGCACTATCAAAACTCGCATCCACCAGCTTCCAGCACTTGGCAAAGGAGATACGCATCGAAATTCTGCAAAATCCTTCGGTACCCCTACGCCAAGTCAACGTCATTCAATACGGTACAACATCATGGATGACACCTATTATCGCATATCGGCAATCAGGTGTGACTCCCGAAAGCAAATCAGAGGCACGCAAGTTACAACACAAAGCGTGCCACTATCAAATGGGAGACGGTATCTTATACCGAAAATCATACCTAGGGCCACTCCTACGATGCGTCAACCCCCAGGATGCCACATACCTCATCCGAGAGATACACGAGGGCATATGTGGCATACATGCTAGACCACGCATGGTAGTGGCCAAAATTATGAATGCCGGGTATTACTGGCCCGGCATGCACCTGGACGCCGTCAAAGAGTTGCGCAAATGCATCGACTGTCAACGTCATGCTCCAAAAACTTTGCGGCCAAAGAACAACTTAGTCCCCGTCACAACCGCATGGCCCTTTCAGAAATGGGCAATTGACGTTGTGGGACCTTTCCCTGACGCTCCGGGTGCGGTCAGATTTATCATAGTAGCGGTTGATTACTTCACAAAATGGGTAGAAGCAAAACCGCTCGCCTCAACCACTGCTATGATAACGAGAAAATTCATTTGGGAACACATCATCTGCCGTTTCGGTTTACCAATGTGCATTGTCACCGATAACGGCACCAACTTCGCTGCCGACGAGTTCCAAAAATGGCTAGAAGAACTACATATTGAGCACAGATTCTCATCAGTAGCACACCCGCAAGGGAATGGCCAAGTCGAGAGTATCAATAAAAGTATAGTCGAAGGCATCAAGGCACGATTGGGAACGGCCAGGCGTGGCTGGGTCGATGAACTCCCAAGTATCTTATGGGCTCACCATACAAGCCCAAAAACAAGCAATGGGGAAACACCCTTCAGCCTAGTCTACGGTTCAGAAGCGGTGATCCCCGCGGAAGTAGGTCTCCCCTCTCCTAGAATGTTGGCTATTGAAAAACTGGACAACATCACGGAACGCATGATCGATTTGGACCTCTTGGAAGAAAGGCGCGAAAACGCTGCCATCAACGAGGCCAAATATAAATCCAAACTTGAAAAGTACTACAACACGCGCGTCCGCGTTTGTACTTTCAATCCAGGAGACTACGTCCTACGCGACAATGAAGCATCTAATGCTGAGCGCCCAGGCAAACTTGCCCCCAAGTGGGAAGGACCCTACCTCATCAACGAGGTCTTAGGGAAAGGCGCATACAAATTACAAACGTTAGAAGGCGAACCTATCGCACGAACATGGAACGCACAACAGCTTCGACGCTGTTATATGTAAGCCATGTTCCTACATTTTCTATGTAACATACCGGGCCGCAGGCCATTGGCAAATAAATAAATAAGCAATTTTATACATTATTGTTTGTTACTACTATTACAAATGCGTGTTCCACTTTGCGGTATCCCAAAAACAGATTGGCAAAATCTTCATTCGCGATACCCATACAAAGTGGTAACCACACACAAATATTGTAATAGGCCAGCAAAAGGCAAAAAGGCTTGCATATTTATCCGGCCGGATAAACAAGTTTTTGTTAACACTAACACAATTCCTAAGCCCAAAAAGGCAAACAATGGAATTGACGCGTACTCATACGACAAAGGTATGGAGTATACTTGACCCCATTCACAAATGGGTAGAGTTCCGGATATATAAGTTTTTACAAAGCTTACACAATTCTAAAACCCTAACGGGGTAAATAACAGAATTGACGCGTATTCATACGACAAAGGTATGGAATATACTTGACCCCATTCACAAATGGGTAAAGTTCCGCATACATACGTTCAAACATGCAAGAATTAAAAACACTTGTGTACAAATTGAACAAAAAACCTTATATTCAAAAAATTCAAGCACCCACGCGATGCTTAATGGATTTACATAAAGTTCCTATCATATACAAGAGAAAAACAAAAAGGGGGCACACTAGCCAACCTAAACCCTATTTTGTACCACTGGTTCCAGCACCACCAGCGGGATCTTCCTCTTCCGTATCGGCATAGAGCATCCGCAGCCGATCTACATAATCCGCAGCCTCTAAACAGTCGTCCAACTCCTCCACACAAGCGAGGGACGTATCATAAAAGGAGGCTATAGCCGCGTTCAGGCGACCTTCGGTGTCCACGTCACGGAACCCAGATCGCTCTGCAGTAAAACCGCCTTCAGACATGATGTTCATATGACTGACACAGCGGCTGTAACCAGCTTTAACACCGGCATCGCGGGCACGTTCCTTGACCAAGTCTAAACCAGCTGCGGTCTCAGGTGCATCCATGATAGCCTGAACAATCTGCAGTAAAAGGATGATAAGTCTCGGATACTAATCCAAGCAAATATAAAGGCAAGGGATACTTACACGCGCAATACCGTGACTCCGCATCCACTCACGGTCAGCCTCCAGTTGGTTAAACGAAGAGGTCAGAGCATCTCTGGCCTCAACGGCAACATTGGCCCGCTCTTCCGCTGCAGTCATGCGAGCTGTGAGGTCAGTAACCGCGACCTCCCGGGTCTGAACCTCAGCCTGTCAAAGAGCAGAAAACAGTTTACTCAGTAAACATTCTCAAAAAACAGGGAAATATAAAACAAAGGTAACAAGTCATACCTGAAGGCTGGCAACAACTTTATCCAAACAAATGCCTTCAGCATTCGCCTCTTCAAGAGCCCTGGAAGAACGGCTCTCCCTCTCTTCGGCCTCCTCCAGGGCCTTCGCAGTACGGGCCCCCGTTTCCTTGGCCTCTTCCAGCGCCTTAACAGCCAGGGCCTCTGCTTGTTGCGCTTTAACCGCAATCGCCTCAGCTGCAGCTTTCTCTTTGCCCAAGGCAACGTTCGCTGCCTTGGCGTTCGTCAACTCCTGCCGAGCACGAAACAGATTGTCATTCTGCTTAGCCCAAGATTCATTCCACTTCTTGCGCTCATTGGACAACTTTTCGTTCCAACTCCTGCGTTCATCAGAAAGGAGTTTGGCAAGAGTACGAACCTGTTTCAACTGAGCAGTGGCAGCCCACTCCGAGGTCTGCTTCTTCTTCTCAAACGCAGCTCTATCCTTCTCAAGCTGCTCCGCACCCGCACGAGCAGCCTTGACCAACTTTTCCGCTTCGGCCCGCATGCGAGCAGCTTCCTCCTCTCTGCGGCCTAACACCTTGTAGTCTTCTAAAATGGCGTTAGCCACTATGGAACTTCCTACTAGCAAGGTGGAAAGTTGATTGATGCGCAGCTCACGGGGGGCGGCACGGGCACGTTCAACTTCAAAGGGGGTGCCCAGACCACCCAAAATCTCCTTACACGCAGATGGGTCATTGGAAATATCATCCCCCTGCATAACAGTCCAGGGGGGTCGGTGATAAACAGTACTTCTGTCACACCCCCAAAATCCCACACGCGGAGTACCACCGCTTGGGAGCGTGACTGACCAGGATCAAGCCACCAATCATATTGAACATGTAAATATATAGTAAAAGTTATCCATCAATACGAAAGGTGTTTATCAAAACCAACATAGTTAAGTATAGCGGAAGCATTAATGTAAAAACCCAATCATAAGTATTAATGTATGAAATGACATAAGTAATCACGATCCATTTGCCCACAACGACCTGCTCCTCCTTGTGCAAGCTCCATAATGTACCTAAGGTCCTGCAAGGCATGCAGCAGATAATCAACAACTAGTTGAGCGAGTTCACAGAAAGTAAGTTCATAACAGTAATGCGTAAGTTCATCTAGTGGGGGCTTCCCATGCAAGTATATACTACTGGTGGGGGATTCCCACATTTATCCTTAATAATGGGGGCTTCCCATTATGGTACTTACTAGACTATTGGCAACCATGTGTTCTTCTTAATCCGAGAACAGGAAATACGTACAAGGTCACGCAGGATTTACGTGAGTGCCCTTCCCCGAGGACAGTGGTACGCGTGGGGTTTACGTAGGATTTACGTAAGTGTCCTTCCGATCCGGAAGACAGTAGTGGGTGTTAGGTTACGCAGGATTTACGTAAGTGTCCTCCCGACCCGGGAGACAATGGTAGATACTAGTTTACGCAGGTTTTACGTAAGTGTCCTGACTATCCTGAGGACGATGGTCTATAGTCTAGTGATTGCGTAAGTACGAGTAATCATTCCATATCAAACATTCCAACCCAATTCCCAACCCGGGAATCCCATGCCTTGGCTGTGTGAACTCACCTTGGTTTGCTCGGCAGATACACAAAAAGAGAGGGTTCTTGAACTAACAGTGGTCAACCACGTCCTAACAGGGTTACCACACAAGTCAGGTTTTGACTTCAAGTAACGCACGTATTAAATCATAGCAAACACGTATTGCACGTTAACAGTCAAGAGCACAACATAGTCATACTTGTGCGTTCTAAAATACAAGCCCATATGTACCCGGCCCAACATCATAAGTGGTTAACTAAGTAACCGGCCCAACTATCATACAAACAAGTAACACATCTCGGCCCAAAGTAAATACACATATGCGACTTGTACGGTCCGGATTGGGTTGTGCGATCCGGCCAGGTTGTGCGATTTGAGTTAGCCCAGCCCAACATACCATCCGGCCCAAACAGTTAAATAAAACATATAACTTGTGCAATCAGTAAACCTTGTGCGATTCATACGGGTTATGCGATCAGGATCGGGGCTTGTGCGGTTCTACTTGGGCTGATCGGCCCAACTGCTTAACAATATATCAACAGTTTGTACGTTTATGTGTGTGGCCCAACATATGGTGCGATCGTACATATAAATCATCTTGTGCGGCCCAGTCACAACAAACAACAACTATCCAGCCCGGTCCATGAGTCTTGTGCGACTCACTTTGGGCTTGAAGGCCCAACTGTTAAACGCATGTGCGATCCAGCAAGCCTTGTGCGACTGGATGTGTCTTGTACGGCTGACCAGCTTTGTGCGAAGGAGGTCTTATGCGACTAGGGGCCTTGTGCGACCAGGAGCCTTGTACGAGTGGGCTCCCTTGTGCGATCGGCTAATCTTGTGTGATTAGTTTAATCATTCCAAAAATCAAGCAATTTGGTTACAATTAGTTTATCAGTTTCCATATTTTCAATCAATTAACAAAATCAAAGATTCTATCCCCATCCTTAATCGATCAAACAAGCATAATCTATCATGAATTCATATGAACCCTAACCTTAACATATGAACAATGACATAACGATTTTTCTATGAACATAAGCCACAAGATTCAACCTCAAACACAAGATTTGCAAGCTTTCACATTGACTATGGTTACTAATCATAAAAGCCGATTAACAACCTACACTCAACTTGATTATATCATACAATCCGATTTATGTGAACATTAAATCAACATACACATATGGCCGAATAACAAGAACACTACCAATAGCATCATAATCAACAATCAGGCATCATCTATAACATGTGTGATCACATAACATAAATCACAAATAGTAAAACACTAACCAATTGATAGTGGGTAATCCGATAGGAGGAACGATCTTGAAGAGAAAGAGAATGCTTGCCGTCGGGTTCCAAGCAAAACGAGAGAGAGAGGGAGAAAGTCTAGGGTTTTGTGTGTGAGTGTTTTTGTAACAAATGAGGAGTAAAAACCCTCACCATGTGTTATGCGATCCAAATAAAGGAGTGGGCCGAACCCTCAATGGGCTGCCCATGATTCGGATGTAAGTAACACGGCCCAAAGGGCTTGTGCGATTGAGTTCGGGTTTATGTTGTGCGTTCGGATTGTGTGTGTTTATCATACATTCAAATAACATACATGCACATAACAATTCACAGCTCATATAATCACAACATGTTCACATACGTCATACATTCATTACAAAGACGGGTTCAAAATACGGGTTGTCACATTATCCCCAACTAAAAAGAAATTTCGTCCTGAAATTTGGTACGCACTCACTGAGGAAGCTAGGTAAGTTGTATTGTTCACTGGTTTTCCTGGGGTGTCACATCCTCCCCCCGTTGATCTGGAATTTCGTCCCGAAATTCCGCAGTAGGAGCTTCAGCCTCAGTAGTGGTTGCATTGGTTCCGAATAACTGGGGGTACTTTTCTGTCATCTGGTCTTCGCGTTCCCAGGTGTACTCTGGGCCACGTTTGGAGTTCCAACGTACTCGAACAAGAGGGATTCTCTTGTTTTTGAGGACCTTCACATCCCGGTCCGTGATTTCAACTGGTTCCTCGACGAACTGCAACCGCTCGTCGATAGTGAGTTCCTTAAAAGGAATGATAAGGGTCTCATCTGACAGGCACTTCTTCAGATTCGACACGTGAAAGACATTGTGAACTGCACCGAGTTCAGCTGGTAGGTTTAGCTTGTAGGCTACCTTGCCTATCTTCTCAATGATTTCGAACGGTCCGACATACCGCGGATTCAGTTTGCCCCGTTTGCCAAAACGAACCACACCCTTCCAGGGTGAGACTTTAAGTAAAACCCGGTCCCCGACCTGAAATTCCAAAGGCTTTCTACGCTTATCCGCGTAGGCTTTCTGACGGTCGCGTGCTGCCGCCATGCGTTGTCGTATCTGCGCTATCTTTTCTGTGGCGTCCACTACAATCTCTGGACCCGTGATCTGACTATCCCCCACCTCTGCCCAACAGAGAGGTGACCGGCATTTACGTCCGTACAATGCCTCGATCGGAGCGGCTTGGATGCTGGTGTGATAACTGTTATTGTATGAGAACTCCACCAGAGGGATGTGCTTTTCCCAGCCGTTGCCGAAATCAATAATGCATGCCCTAAGCATGTCTTCAAGTGTTTGAATCGTTCGTTCAGACTGCCCATCCGTCTGAGGATGATATGCTGTGCTCATGTCTAATCGTGAACCGAAAGATTTGTGCATCGCTTGCCATAGTTCTGACGTGAATCGTGCATCGCGATCCGAAATGATGGAGGTGGGCACTCCGTGCCTCGAAACAACTTCTTTAAGATAGACGTCTACGAGAGTGGAGAACTTATCCGTTTCCTTTATAGCCAGGAAGTGTGCAGACTTGGTGAGTCGATCCACGATCACCCATATGGTATCATTCCCACGCTGGGATCTAGGTAAGCCCGTAACGAAATCCATGGAAATTTCTTCCCATTTCCATTGAGGTATCTTGGGTTGCTGAAGTAGGCCCGCTAGTTTCTGGTATTCAACCTTGACTCTCGCACAGGTCAAGCATTTTCCAACGTATGTAGCGATGTGGGCCTTCATGCTAGGCCACCAATAAGTAGTTCTGATGTCGTGGTACATCTTGTCCGACCCTGGATGTACTGAGTAGCGAGACTTGTGAGCTTCATCCATTACCAGCTCGCGTAGACCGCCATAAAGTGGGACCCAAATACGCCCCGTTACATAGTAGGCGCTGTCTGCTTTCTGTTCTAATCGTTGCCTTGAGCCACGTAGGGCTTCAGCCCTGACGTTTTCTGGTTTCAATGCTTCTGCCTGAGCATCTCGTATCTGTGCAGAAAGGCTAGACTGAATCGTAAGCTGTAGCGCTCGCACGCGCCGAGGGAAAGTGTCTTTCCGGCTGAGAGCATCAGCCACAACATTGGCCTTGCCTGGATGGTACTTGATAGCGCATTCGTAATCGCTTAGTAATTCTACCCATCGCCGTTGACGCATGTTCAAATCCTTTTGCTTAAGGATATGCTCGAGACTCCTGTGATCGGTGTAAATCGTGCACCTGGTACCGTACAGGTAGTGTCGCCATATCTTAAGCGCGAAAACAACAGCTCCCAGCTCTAAATCGTGCGTCGTGTAGTTCCGTTCGTGAATCTTAAGTTGGCGCGAGGCGTAAGCAATGACCTTGTCGCGCTGCATTAACACACATCCAAGACCCTGGATGGATGCATCACAATATACTACGAAATCATCCGTGCCCTCTGGCAATGAGAGGATAGGTGCACTGCAAAGTCTATCCTTTAAGTGCTGGAAAGCAGTCTCCTGGGGCTCTCCCCAGCGATAGGTGACACCCTTCTGTGTCAGTAGTGTAAGCGGCTGAGCAATCTTTGAAAAGTCTTTAATAAACCGTCTGTAGTAACCCGCCAAACCCAAAAATTGGCGTATTTCCGTTGGCGTACGTGGCGCAGGCCAGTTTCTGATCGAATCTACCTTGGATGGATCGACATGGATCCCATCCTTGTTCACTACGTGGCCTAAGAAGTGCACTTCACGAAGCCAGAAGTCGCATTTCGAAAACTTAGCGTACAGTTGTTCCTTCCGTAGGAGTTCCAGAATAAGGCGTAGATGCTGCTTGTGTTCCTCCTGACTCTTGGAGTAGATCAGGATGTCGTCGATGAAAACAATGACGAACTTGTCAAGATAGGGTTTGCACACCCTGTTCATAAGATCCATAAATACGGCAGGCGCGTTCGTTAACCCGAACGGCATGACAAGAAACTCGTAGTGGCCGTAGCGAGTTCTGAATGCGGTTTTGGAGACGTCCTCCTCCCGGACTCTCAGCTGATGATACCCTGACCGTAGGTCTATCTTGGAGTAGTAACACGACCCTTGCAACTGGTCGAATAAGTCGTCTATGCGTGGAAGAGGATAACGGTTCTTCACCGTCACCTTGTTGAGTTCACGGTAGTCGATGCACATCCTGAAGGTACCATCCTTCTTTTTCACGAAAAGTACTGGGGCTCCCCAAGGCGAAGAGCTTGGACGAATGAAGCCCTTTTCCAAGAGCTCTTGTAGCTGCTTTTACAGTTCCTCCAATTCTGATGGAGCTAGACGAACGGTGCGCGAGCTATGGGTGCTGCTCCTGGAGCGAGCTCGATTTGAAATTCGACTTGGCGATGTGGCGGTAAACCAGGTAGATCCTCAGGAAACACCTGAGGGAAGTCACGAACAATCGGAATATCCTCCAATTTCTTTTCCTTCACTGATGCATCTGAAACGAGTGCCAAGATTGCGGTGTGACCCTTTCGTAGACACTTCTGAGCCTTCAAGAAAGAGATGATGCCAACCACAGCACCACTCTTGTCGCCTTGAACTTCGAGAGGTTCTTGACCAGAACGTGGAATACGAATGATCTTCTCACTGCATAAGATCTCTGCCTGATGTTGGGATAACCAATCCATCCCTATAACAATATCAAAGCTTCCCAAGACTATGGGAATAAGGTCGATGGAGAAGGCTTGACCGGCTAAGACGATACTACAACCCCTGACTATCTGCATGGCTTCTAAACTCTTACCGTTAGCTAGTTCTACGACGTGTTTGGTGCTTAGGGGTGTTGATGTATGTTTTAACAATTTACTAGCTTTCACAGAGATATAACTTGTATCCGCACCCGAATCAAATAAAACAGTAACATAAATATCGTCGAGGAGAAACTTACCCATAACCACATTGGGATCGTTCATTGCGTCTCCTCGCCCCAGCATGAAAGCTCGACCCCTTGCCTCGTTGCCATTGTTGTTGTTGTTTCCCCCGTTGTTGTTGTTCCCGTTGCCCTGGTTATTGTTGTTGCGATTCTGGTTCTGGTTCAGTTGAGGACAGTCGCGTTTGAAATGTCCTTCAGCCCCACACTAGAAACATCCCCGGTTTCCACGCTGTGGCTGCTGCTGCTGTGGGTTCTGTGGAGCTGGTTGTTGCGGTTGCTGGTTCTGATTTGCAGGCCGTGGGCTTCTACAGTCTTTGGCCTCGTGACCCATCTTGAGACATCTTTGACAACGACCCTTGTTGCACTGGCCGCTGTGATGTCTGTTGCAGTTGTGACACTTAGGGTGAAACCCTTGATACCTTCTCTGTCTATGGCCACTAGAGGATTGCTGACTAGGATTATGGTAGTGATCAGTCATCTGTTGCTGAGCTTGGGATTGAACTATTGCTGAACCTTTGCTAGAATCCCCATCCCACTTTCTTTTGTTGTCACTGGGTGTAGTGGGAGTAGCGGCCGAAGTGGTAGCACTGATGCGTTTGGGCAACTTGTTCTGATCCACCGCCTGATCCGTGAGGCGATGAGCAAGACGCTGTATATCTTGAATGTTGTCAAGGTTAGCCGATGTAACATGGCTCTGAATTTCTGAAGCTAGACCCTTGAGGTACAACTCGATGCGCTTGATCGGAGGGTCTACCATGGTTGGGCACAAAATGGCCAGTTCGTTCGACCGTTTCGTGTAAGCTTCTATCTCTGACCCCGTCATCTTCAGATGATAAAACTCATTTTCCAGCTTGTGAATGTCATCCCTTGTGCAGTACTCATGTTTGATAAGTTCTTTAAAATCATTCCAGGGTGTGGCGTTAGCAGCTGCCAACCCTAAGATCTGAACTTGGGCGTTCCACCAAGTTAGTGCTATTCCTTCTAGCGTGCCAGTGGCGTATTTCACCCTGCGAGCCTCAGGGCATTCACACATCTCGAACACTGACTCTAGCTTCTCAAACCAGTGGAGGAGTCCAACTGCCCCCTCTGTGCCGCTGAAAGTACTTGGACGACAGTCCATGAAGTTCTTAAAAGTGCATACAGGCTGCTGCGCTGGTTGACCTATTGTGTACGAATAGGGCAAAGTTTAAATACAAGGGCTAGTTTAGGAGTGTAGGATGTAAAGATCCTAGCGTAAGTTATGACTACAGGATATACTACCTGCTTGAGCAGCTGCAAGTGCCGCAGCAACTTGAGCTTGTACGAGAGCCTCTAGCTGGGCTTGAGTCATGTTAATTCGTCCAGACATGATCTTCATAGTAAAAGTAACGTAAGTGAGAGTGGTTCGCGAGTAGGGCGATGACAGAAAAGTGTAAGCACGTAGGTATTCTCACGTAATAAAGTCATGTGTATCTAAGCGTAATGCGAGCAAAGTTCTAAGCAGTTCTAGCAAACAGGCAATAAACTTAAACCTTATTACCTAGGATGTCGAGTCTTGCACGTGGAGCGAAGCGTCGTTGTGGATCGTTGAGAGCACTGTTCTGGTTATAGTCCGGTTTTAATAAAAACGTTTTCCCCAAATTAAAACCAAGTTCTCTATAACCAATGGCTCTGATACCAATCTGTCACACCCCCAAAATCCCACACGCGGAGTACCACCGCTTGGGAGCGTGACTGACCAGGATCAAGCCACCAATCATATTGAACATGTAAATATATAGTAAAAGTTATCCATCAATACGAAAGGTGTTTATCAAAACCAACATAGTTAAGTATAGCGGAAGCATTAATGTAAAAACCCAATCATAAGTATTAATGTATGAAATGACATAAGTAATCACGATCCATTTGCCCACAACGACCTGCTCCTCCTTGTGCAAGCTCCATAATGTACCTAAGGTCCTGCAAGGCATGCAGCAGATAATCAACAACTAGTTGAGCGAGTTCACAGAAAGTAAGTTCATAACAGTAATGCGTAAGTTCATCTAGTGGGGGCTTCCCATGCAAGTATATACTACTGGTGGGGGATTCCCACATTTATCCTTAATAATGGGGGCTTCCCATTATGGTACTTACTAGACTATTGGCAACCATGTGTTCTTCTTAATCCGAGAACAGGAAATACGTACAAGGTCACGCAAGATTTACGTGAGTGCCCTTCCCCGAGGACAGTGGTACGCGTGGGGTTTACGTAGGATTTACGTAAGTGTCCTTCCGACCCGGAAGACAGTAGTGGGTGTTAGGTTACGCAGGATTTACGTAAGTGTCCTCCCGACCCGGGAGACAATGGTAGATACTAGTTTACGCAGGTTTTACGTAAGTGTCCTGACTATCCTGAGGACGATGGTCTATAGTCTAGTGATTGCGTAAGTACAAGTAATCATTCCATATCAAACATTCCAACCCAATTCCCAACCCGGGAATCCCATGCCTTGGCTGTGTGAACTCACCTTGGTTTGCTCGGCAGATACACAAAAAGAGAGGGTTCTTGAACTAACAGTGGTCAACCACGTCCTAACAGGGTTACCACACAAGTCAGGTTTTGACTTCAAGTAACGCACGTATTAAATCATAGCAAACACGTATTGCACGTTAACAGTCAAGAGCACAACATAGTCATACTTGTGCGTTCTAAAATACAAGCCCATATGTACCCGGCCCAACATCATAAGTGGTTAACTAAGTAACCGGCCCAACTATCATACAAACAAGTAACACATCTCGGCCCAAAGTAAATACACATATGCGACTTGTACGGTCCGGATTGGGTTGTGCGATCCGGCCAGGTTGTGCGATTTGAGTTAGCCCAGCCCAACATACCATCCGGCCCAAACAGTTAAATAAAACATATAACTTGTGCAATCAGTAAACCTTGTGCGATTCATACGGGTTATGCGATCAGGATCGGGGCTTGTGCGGTTCTACTTGGGCTGATCGGCCCAACTGCTTAACAATATATCAACAGTTTGTACGTTTATGTGTGTGGCCCAACATATGGTGCGATCATACATATAAATCATCTTGTGCGGCCCAGTCACAACAAACAACAACTATCCAGCCCGGTCCATGAGTCTTGTGCGACTCACTTTGGGCTTGAAGGCCCAACTGTTAAACGCATGTGCGATCCAGCAAGCCTTGTGCGACTAGATGTGTCTTGTACGGCTGACCAGCTTTGTGCGAAGGAGGACTTATGCGACTAGGGGCCTTGTGCGACCAGGAGCCTTGTACGAGTGGGCTCCCTTGTGCGATCGGCTAATCTTGTGTGATTAGTTTAATCATTCCAAAAATCAAGCAATTTGGTTACAATTAGTTTATCAGTTTCCATATTTTCAATCAATTAACAAAATCAAAGATTCTATCCCCATCCTTAATCGATCAAACAAGCATAATCTATCATGAATTCATATGAACCCTAACCTTAACATATGAACAATGACATAACGATTTTTCTATGAACATAAGCCACAAGATTCAACCTCAAACACAAGATTTGCAAGCTTTCACATTGACTATGGTTACTAATCATAACAGTCGATTAACAACCTACATTCAACTTGATTATATCATACAATCCGATTTATGTGAACATTAAATCAACATACACATATGGCCGAATAACAAGAACACTACCAATAGCATCATAATCAACAATCAGGCATCATCTATAACATGTGTGATCACATAACATAAATCACAAATAGTAAAACACTAACCAATTGATAGTGGGTAATCCGATAGGAGGAACGATCTTGAAGAGAAAGAGAATGCTTGCCGTCGGGTTCCAAGCAAAACGAGAGAGAGAGAGAGAAAGTCTAGGGTTTTGTGTGTGAGTGTTTTTGTAACAAATGAGGAGTAAAAACCCTCACCATGTGTTATGCGATCCAAATAAAGGAGTGGGCCGAACCCTCAATGGGCTGCCCATGATTCGGATGTAAGTAACACGGCCCAAAGGGCTTGTGCGATTTAGTTCGGGTTTGTGTTGTGCGTTCGGATTGTGTGTGTTTATCATACATTCAAATAACATACATGCACATAACAATTCACAGCTCATATAATCACAACATGTTCACATACGTCATACATTCATTACAAAGACGGGTTCAAAATACGGGTTGTCACAACTTCGACCCTTGGGATAGGTGCGGTAATAATACTCCAATTCAGACTCCCCAGGCTGAATTGGAGGCCCATCATAACCCGCACCACCGGCAGACGAACCGGTACCCTTCTCATCAGCAGAAGACTTCTGCGGCCCAGCATCAGTTTTTTGCGGCTCTGCATCAGACTTTTGTTTCCCAGAATCAGAAAACCGTAGACCCAAATTATCACCCTCATTGGGAGAGATCAGATTGTTGGATGAATCAACGGTATCGAATATCTGGGTCGCGACCTTCTCTGCGGTACCCTCCGTTTGCACGGTCGAATCAGGCACCACCTTGACAAAGGGTGCCGAAGGTTCCTCTGACGCACCCGCACCTGCACCCGTGGCATGCGGGGGTGACAACGGAGCATCAAAGATAGAAAAATCTTTATCTTGAAGCTCTGCAAAACAAAGTCAAATAGCTATCAAAACACAAGTTGTACATAACACTTGAGACAAGCTATACAACACTTACCAACAGTAACCGCAGGTTTCTTTGTTGTCGGACCAGTCCTCTTAGACTGCAACCTCCGACGTTTCGGCCCACCGGCACCAGCGGCCGTCTCTTCTACTTGCCTCTTCCCAGCACCAGACTGCGAACCCGCAGCTGTACCCAAACCCTCAAGGGTATCAGATACTATCACATAATCCAAGTATCTACGGAAAGAAGAGTGAGAGATACCTGCCGCCTGCGGCACCAGATGAGGCACAACAGTGACCTCTGGTATTTTCTTCTGGCGAAAGCGCACGCCTTTCACCGTTTGCCTCTTAGGCACACCCTTCGCGTCAGGGTCCCCTAAGGCCCCAAGATCACCTACATGAAAACCATCCAAGAGGTGAGTCAGTGCAACCATTATTGTTATCACAAGAAAAAAGGATTCCTAAATATACCTTTGCCCCGCGGCAACTCAACCGCTAATGCGGCCTCAGTAGGCACCCGGAAGTTATCTCGAATGATAACATTAAACTCCTCCTCGCCATCCGCACAAACAACTGTTTCAACCTGACCCTGGAAATCCGGGGCAAACATCCTCCATAAGGGAGCATCCTCTGATAGCAAACGCACAAGTCAGTAACGCATACGGGGATAAGAAAGTTAAACAAATGAAAAGTACGTACCACCACTTTTTTCCCGCACCACGGGCTTTGACTTCTTGTTCCTCCTTGTCAGCATCATGCGCAACACCCACAACTGTGTGTTGCTCAGCTTCACCGACTCAATGGTCTGCAACTGCGGAAACCACTCCACTGACTTCATGCTAGGGACTGCAATGGTCTCTGATATGATCGTATCGGTCACATTCCGAAACGTCATATTGCCAACAATCGCAGCAGCCTTGATGTAAAAGAACTTCATTTTCCACTTCGTCATCCCCTTGGGAGGAGTCATCAGTTTGGGACTACCCTCTCGTTGACGGAAGGAAAAGAACCCCAAGGACACCGTCATTTGGTAAAACCGTCGGAAATCTCCAACGGTAGGCTCTATGCCAAGAGCACGAAAGGTGAATTCAAAATTTCGAATTCGGATCATACCAAACGGACTCAGTTGAGAAATGTGGACCTTGTACCATTCCAAAACCTCAACAACAAAAACAGTCAAAGGTAAACGGAGATTACAGTCACCAAAAAAGTCTGCCCACATGGTCACGTAACTGGCCGGAGCATCGACACCGGTGTCACCCTCTGATGGGTAACAGGCCCCATATTCAGGGGGCATTTGGACATCAAGAATCAGACGATGAAAGGTCTTCTTGGTCCACTTTAACACCGGTAAACCACCACCGGTGGCTCCCCCCTCTTCTACCTCTGCCACCACCGGCGATGAAGGCTCCGGGTTTTCACCCTCCACATTGTGTGGACTTGATGGTTCAGCCATCAGAAATGTCGAAGAAACGAAAGAACGTGAGTAGAAACACTAAACTCAACCTCACCGGAAGTTCAACAAGTATCGTCGGAGAAGACAAAGAAATGTTCTCTCACCGGCAAATTTTTGAAAATTCGAACAAGTGAGGGGAAACCACAAACGGTTTCCCCTTATATACCCATCGCAATTAATGAGGAGAGAGAAAACGAATCATCACGTTCAAAAAGAACGAATTGCGCCACACCACGTGTCAAGCGCCGTTTCCGCTGACGGTTATCACGCGCGCGTGGCCGCCCACGCGCCTGACATAGGAGACGTTTACACTCCATGCTACACTGCATTTAATGCCTCGGGCAGTGCAAATGTCCTTTCATTTCAGCACATGCCAGAAAATCTCACCAACTTCCACCAACTCACACGTGCGCTCAGCCACGTATGTAACAAAAAGCGACTACCTTATCCAATTACAAGCGGTATGCGGTTTCTCTGGTATACCGCACCATAACCCATACCGCATATCGTTTTTTTACATACCCCTAAAAATAGGCAAAAATATATATCTCCACACTATAAGGGGGTATAATACCTGACCGCACTACCCACGAGCACACGTGGAATATGCGGAAATGACACACATGAGCCCGTTCAGGTGTGTCAGATACTCAGAACCAGCGTTGTTCTTTGGACTGAACCGCATCTCAGATACAGGTAAACCGCATTGCCTTCATTCTCTTCAAGCTTCAAATCCCTCCTGTCCGGTTCACAACCACAGAGGGTGCATGAACCCCTTCTTTAACATGAAGAAGGAAGGGAATGTACGCGCGCGCACATCAGCAACCCTGACTCCTGAACCTTCAAGAGCCACATCCGAGCAACACACCCGTTTCGAGCGAATATGGGAATGCAAAACCGCAGACACTCATGAGTCACTGCGGACATAACCATAGCTTCCGGAAATGGTTGCTACGGTAGAGCCACAACTAACTCCACATCGAGGAACGAAACTACTCCAAGGAAAACTCCTCAGTATTGGAGCGGGAACGAAGGTGCCTAAGGAAGAGATGCGGACGAGATCCCCAATGATCATACGAGCCCTTGTCAAACAACAAGCGATCGAACAAACGGTAACAAGTCTGCTTATGACTTTGTTACCCTACTTGTAAGCTGGATAGAATAAACAATGGTAGGCATTACCATGCCTATGACCATGTTTATTTGACCGTTATCCAGAATCCCATTGTTCGACCAAACATGGCCAACAATGACGCAAGTACCCAACGTTGTTCCCACAACTGTGGCCAACAATGTCAAGCAACGAGGTAACCGCAAAGGACGTGCGGTTACTTGAGAGCTAATGGGAAGAACATGAACACCCCACGAAAGGAATCATCATTAGATATCCAATCATGGGAACAACATGCTCTCTTCTTCATTCACCACTTCAAAGGTTGCGTCGAAGTTTGTGCACACCTTCAAACACATCTCAAAGATTGGTTCGAAGTTTGTACACTTCCTCCAACTAATTCCTACAGTTGGTTCGGCACACCAACAGGTGGCAACCAGCCAAAGGCTGAGAATTTCGCATCAGACGAAACATTTTCACCGGTACGGAAGAGGCGTCAAATGACCCTTCCAGACCTCCAGCTTGATTTACAAACAGAAAAGACCATCCACATGGTCTAGGATCTTCTCCAGACTCCAAACTACCTTCTAAACACCGTAGTCCAGTACTCCTCCCACATACCACTTGTATGTGGCAGCAACACTAGACTGGGGGGACTTGAAGGGGTATGGTCCCAGATCTCGCGTCAGCATCGACCGCGAGTGACCATTACCCTTATCAAAACCCCCACCAGCTAACAACCTACTTGTGCCCATGCGAGAACGCGTCGACACAAGGGTTGAATCCAATCTATCTAGTAACGAAGGAGGACTTACATGGAACATGAGAACGGTAGAGTGATGCGACATAGCATCACATCTGGTGTATGAAAACGGAAGTATTCACAGCGATGCGGCCTCGCACCGCGTCCAGTGAACACTTCTATCAATACAAGTGTGACAACTCGAAATTTAGAACCTTTCGTTGTGTCTTGATGTAACTTGCTTGTACGTTATGTGACTAGTTAACTGATTAAACTTAATGATAAACGCGAACCTTTATGTGATATGTGCTTTATTATGTGTGCATTGTACGTATATATACGTGTTATATGCGAGCCGAGAACCCGACCGAGAACAAGGAACCCGACTCGAGACCATGAGGTCTCGAGTGTATAGTAACCGGTTGGGCCATTTGGGCCGTAAACCCTTAACCAAAACCCATTAAGGGTGCACCACTTGGAACTAGCATATATATAGCACTCCTTAGTTAACCTTGTCATTTTTGAACAATCACAACACACACACTCTCCTATCTTCTCTCCTACAAAACTCTAGAACACAAACACATCTCCAAGTTTTCGGATCCAATCGGTTGGCACAAGAACTCTCGGATTTGGACTTCGGATCGGCACACACACACATCTCTCAACCGGTTAGTAATCTTTATTGTGTTTTGTGCTTGGATTTGGTGATGTTATGACAATATGTTGGTTGTGAGTTTATGCTTAAATTGATGATTATGACTATATGATTTATGCATGAATGTTTCTTATTATTTGTTGTCAAAAAGAATGATATCACTTGCATGATGTTTTAATGTGTAAAATGAGATAACCGGTTAATATGCTTGATTTCGGATGGATAGTGCTTGGTGTTTAAGGGAAGATCGAATCACTAGTCTTGTTGAGCATGAAATCGGTATATGTTTGTCATATTATCGGTTAAGTATAGAACCGAGTTGTGTGTTATGCTAAGAGTTTAATGGTTGTTCATAGTTTTGGTTGAATAAGGGTTAATTATGTTATGAACTTGATGAATATGTGTTTGAATATATGAAGAACAATTTGAATGATAGTTGAAGATGTGAAAACCCTTGTGATTTTGATCCATTTTTTACTAATAGCCTGATTAGGAAAACTTGTTAGTGAAATCCTATTGGTTGTTTCCTGATTTGGGCCTGATTACATAGTACTATTAGGCTGAATATATCTGAATCAACACTGAACATGAAAACGACAGCTTACGACTCGCAATCACACGGTTGCGACTCGCAACCACAGCGTGATAACTCGGGACCACGCGGTTGCGACTCGCAACCACAGCATGACAAGCCGAGACCACAGGCTACGAGTCCCGTTGCGACTCGAGACCTTAGCATGATGAACCGAGACCATGGTTGCGACACCGGTTGCGACTCGCAACCACTTATGATCAGCACAAATAGCATGACTCGAGACCATGCTTGCGAGTCCGGTTGCGACTCGAGACCCCACTTTTGGGCCTAAGTTAGTGGGCCGGACTTATGAACTTCTGTGCTACTGTCGACGTGTTGTTTGGGCCTGTTATCACGAGCCCAACCGTTTGGGCCTCACACTTGGACTTTGGGTTTGTATTTGACTGTTACCTGTGAACTGTGTATGTTAAACGTGTTGCCATGATTATTACCTGTGTACAATACGTGTTGAACATACGTGCACTGCTTGGCTTGAATCTGATACGAATAAAACCTGTGATAGGACACAATTGATTACCTGCAACTTAATTGACTTTCTGTGATTAACTGCCGAGCAAACCAAGGTGAGTTCACACCCTCTACAAAGCATGGGATTCCCTGGGTTGGGAACGGGGTTAAGGAACGTGGATTCCTCGTCCTCCTTGGGTAGGACGTCAGTGGTTCAGGAATGTGATTCCTCGTCCGGATGGACGGATAACACGTACTAGACTAAAACTCTATCACGAAGTCCCTCCTTTTTGTATCGACTAATCGACGGGCCAATGGCGAGCGGGTCATTAGTTAGATAGCGCTATTTAGGTCTGACAAGCCTCACACCGTGCCGCAGAGGACGGGCGTGAACTAATGGATCTGGGGCACGTCAATGATGATAGACATTGATGTTTTCAGGGCACATAAACATGACTACAGTCAGCAGTCGATATGGTAACGAGTCTAGTGTACGCATGGGGTAGCCCCCACGGCCGAAATGCCTGATAACTAACCTGGGGTAGCCCCCACGGCTGGAGTGCCGGAGTAACTGGGAATGAACATGTCACGTTTTTAAACTATGGGGTAACCCCCCACGGCAGGATGCCAGATAAAGGAAACTGTTTTTGAAATAACTAAAACGAACACCCAACCGTGAACTCACTCAACTAGTTGTTGACTCGTTACTACATGCTTTGCAGGACCATAGGTACTCAGTTGGAGCTTGCATGGAGGAGGGTCGTTGTGGGACACGGATTGCTACGTGCTATGTTAAACTTGAAACTTTTGAACTTATGTTATAACTTTAAACTTATGCTTCCGCTTGCAACTTAACTTGTTGTTTTGAATCACCAATCGTATTGGTAAAACTTTTATAACTGTTTATATGCTTGTTCAGTATGATTGGTGGCTGGATCCTGGTCAGTCACGCCTCCAAGCGGTAGTACTCCGCAGGTGGGATTTTGGGGGTGTGGCAGATTGGTATCAGAGCCATTGGTTATAGTGAACTTGGTTTTAAAAAAAGGAGAAACGTTTTTGTTAAAACCAGACTATAACCGGTTTAGTGCTCAACGGTCCACAACGACACTTCGCTCCTCATGCAAGGCTCGACATTCTAGGTAATATGATGTGCGTATATTGCCTACTTGTTAGTTACGTAGTACATTGCTCATGGTATGCTTGATTAGTATAACTACTGTTGCTTGAACACGTGTGTGCTTACTCGGTCCTATTATCGTACTTTCGCGAACCTCTCTCACACGTATTACTCTTATTATGAAGAATCATGTCTGGACGCGTTAACATGACACAAGCCCAGTTGACGGCTTTGATCAACGAACGAGTTGCCGCAGCACTTGCAGCTGCAAACGCGGGAGGTATATCCTGCAGTCCGAAATTGTTCTAGGATCATTTGGATCCTACTCACGTGAACCAACCTTTGTGTTAAACTCTGTCTTTCTTTCACCTACCTTAGGTCAATATGCTCAGGCACCGGTGTGCACTTTTAAGACCTTTATGGACTGTCGACCCACGACTTTTAGCGGAACTGAAGGAGCAGTAGGTCTCCTACACTGGTTTGAGAAACTGGAGTCTGTGTTCGAAATGTGTGAATGCCCTGAAGCGCGCAGGGTGAAGTATGCTACTGGTACTCTCGAGGGTTTGGCCCTCACGTGGTGGAATGCTCAAGTGCAGATGTTGGGGTTGGTTGCTGCCAACGCCACCCCATGGGAAACTTTCAAGGAAATGATCAGGGAGGAATACTGCAGTCGTGACGACATTCATAAGCTGGAAGATGAGTTCTACAATCTCAAGATGACGGGGTCAGAGATTGAGGCATACACTAAGAGATCGCATGAGCTTGCCTTGTTGTGTCCTACTATGGTGGATCCTCCCTATAAGCGAATTGAACTCTATCTCAAGGGCTTGGTGCCAGAGATCCAAAGTCATGTGACTTCAGCAAACTTGACTACTATCCAGCAGGTTGTTCAGTTGGCTCACCGTCTCACTGATCAGGCGGTGGAGCAGAACAAGTTACCCAAGCGCATAGGTGCTGCAACTACTTCTGGTGCTTCTAGTGGGGACAAACGGAAATGGGATGGAACTTCAAGCAGGGGTTCAACTTCTGTGCAATCTCAGTCTCAGCAGAGAAAGACGGACGATCACAAGAGCCCCAGTCAGCAATCGTCTGGTGGTCAAAGTCATGGTGGGTACAAGGGGAATCACCCCAAATGCAATCGTTGCAACCTACACCACAGTGGGCCATGCACCAGGGGCAACTGTCATCGGTGCAACAAGCCTGGTCATGTTGCAAAAGATTGCAGGAGCGCATATCCCGTCAATCAGAACCGTCAGCAACCTCAACAGAACCAGCGACAGCAGCAGGGTAACAACAAAGGGTGCTTTCAGTGTGGAGCTGAAGGCCACTTCAAGAAAGATTGTCCCCAACTGAACCAGAACAACAACAACAACAATCAGGGGAATGGTAACAATGGGAACAACAACAATGGTGCTAGGGGACGAGTGTTCGTGATTGGTCAAGGTGAAGCAAGGAATGATCCCAACGTGGTGACGGGTAAGTTCCTTCTCGACGACTTTTATGTTACAGTCTTATTTGATTCGGGTGCCGATACTAGCTATGTGTCACTAGAAGTTAGTAAGATGCTTAAGCGTATTCCTACACCCCTGAGCGACAAGCACACTGTAGAGCTAGCTAATGGTAAGAGTTTGGAGGCCTCACACGTAGTCAAGGGTTGCCAGCTTATTCTCGCTAACCAGACCTTCTCTATAGATCTTATTCCTATTGTCTTGGGTAGTTTCGACGTGGTCATTGGGATGGATTGGTTATCCCAACACCGAGCAGAGATTCTTTGCAACGAGAAGATCGTTCGTATTCCTGGTTTTGGTAGTGAACCTCTCATGATTCGTGGCGACAAGAGAAGTGCTGTTGAGAACATCATCTCTCTTCTTAAGGCCCAGAAGTGCTTACGAAAGGGCCACACTGCGATTTTGGCTTTAGTTACTGATACCACAGAGAAAGAGAAGAAGCTAGAAGATTTTCCAGTTGTACGTGACTATCCTGAAGTATTCCCTGAGGAATTACCTGGTCTTCCGCCCCATCGCCAAGTCGAGTTTCAGATTGAACTAGCTCCTGGAGCTGCTCCTGGAGCTGCGCCTGTAGCTCGTGCACCTTATCGTTTAGCGCCATCAGAATTGGAAGAACTCTCCACGCAACTACAAGAACTCCTGGATAAGGGTTTTATTCGTCCTAGCTCATCGCCTTGGGGAGCTCCAGTATTATTTGTGAAGAAGAAGGATGGTACCTTCAGAATGTGTATCGACTATCGTGAACTCAACAAGGTAACTGTGAAGAATCGTTATCCTCTACCGCGTATTGACGACTTGTTCGACCAGTTGCAGGGGTCGAGCTACTACTCAAAGATCGATCTGAGATCGGGATATCACCAGCTGAGAGTTCGAGAAGAGGATGTCTCTAAGACGGCCTTTAGGACTCGATATGGGCACTATGAGTTTCTGGTCATGCCGTTTGGGCTGACAAACGCACCGGCAATTTTTATGGATTTGATGAACCGAGTTTGCAAGCCGTACCTGGACAAGTTCGTCATAGTCTTCATCGACGACATCCTGATCTATTCTAAGAGCAAAGAGGAGCACGAACAGCATCTACGACTTATTCTGGAACTCCTTCGGAAGGAACAGCTTTACGCAAAATTCTCGAAATGCGACTTCTGGCTTCGTGAAGTCCATTTCCTAGGACACGTGGTGAACAAGGATGGGATTCACGTTGATCCATCCAAAGTGGACTCTATTAAGAACTGGCCTGCACCTCGTACACCAAAGGAAATTCGTCAATTCTTGGGATTGGCAGGTTACTACAGGAGATTCATCAAGGATTTTTCTAAGATCGCGCAGCCACTCACCTTGCTAACGCAGAAAGGCGTTGTCTATCATTGGGGAAATGCACAAGAGTTGGCTTTTCAACATCTAAAGGATAGACTTTGTAGTGCACCTATCCTTTCATTGCCAGAGGGCACAGAAGATTTTGTGGTTTACTGTGATGCATCAATTCAAGGTCTTGGTTGTGTATTGATGCAACGAGATAAAGTCATAGCCTACGCCTCAAGACAACTCAAGGTTCACGAGAAGAACTACACTACACATGATTTAGAGCTGGGAGCTGTTGTTTTCGCACTTAAACTATGGCGGCATTACCTGTACGGAACCAAGTGCGCCATCTACACCGACCACAGGAGCCTAGAGCACATATTCAAGCAGAAGGAACTGAATATGCGGCAGAGACGATGGGTCGAACTGCTAAATGACTACGAGTGCTCCATCAGGTATCACCCGGGCAAGGCCAATGTGGTGGCGGACGCCCTCAGTCGAAAGGACACTGCGCCTAAGCGCGTAAGAGCTTTACAACTCACGATCCATTCTAGTCTACCTTCGCAGATACGAGCTGCTCAGATAGAAGCACTGAAACCAGAAAACGTTAGAGCCGAAGCCCTACGCGGGTCAAGGCAACGCTTAGAACAGAAAGAAGACGGTGCTTACTACGTAACAGGACGCATTTGGGTCCCACTCTATGGCGACTTACGAGAACTTGTGATGGATGAAGCGCACAAATCCCGCTACTCGGTACACCCTGGTTCGGATAAGATGTACCACGATATTAAAACTACGTATTGGTGGCCTAGCATGAAGGCCCACATAGCAACTTACGTCAGCAAGTGTTTGACTTGTGCGCGAGTCAAGACGGAATATCAGAAACCCTCAGGCCTACTTCAGCAACCAGAGATACCACAATGGAAATGGGAGCAAATTTCCATGGATTTCGTTACTGGCCTACCTAGATCACAGCGCGGAAACGATACTATCTGGGTGATCGTGGATCGACTCACGAAATCCGCACACTTTTTGGCAATTAAGGAGACGGATAAATTCTCCACTCTAGCGGAAATATACCTCAAGGAAGTTGTTTCGAGGCACGGGGTGCCCACCTCTATCATCTCTGATCGAGATGCACGTTTTACTTCGGAACTGTGGCAGGCAATGCACAAGTCTTTTGGCTCACGTCTAGATATGAGCACAGCATATCACCCACAGACGGACGGGCAGTCCGAGCGAACTATTCAAACCTTAGAAGACATGCTTCGCGCTTGTGTAATCGACTTTGGCAACAGCTGGGAAAGGCATCTGCCACTTGTGGAATTTTCATACAATAATAGCTACCACACCAGCATTAAAGCTGCTCCGTTCGAGGCATTGTACGGACGTAAATGCCGATCACCCCTCTGTTGGGCAGAGGTGGGGGATAGTCAAATCACTGGTCCAGAACATGTGGTAGACACTACTGAGCGGATTGCTCAAATATGACAACGCATGGCGGCCGCTCGTGACCGTCAGAAGGCTTACGCCGATAAGGGCAGGAAACCACTTGAGCTCCAGGTTGGGGAGCGGGTATTACTCAAAGTTTCACCCTGGAAGGGTGTGGTTCGTTTTGGTAAACGAGGCAAACTTAACCCACGATACGTTGGACCTTTCGAAATCCTTGAGAAAATAGGCAAGGTGGCCTACAGACTGAACTTACCAGCAGAACTCGGTGCAGTTCACAACGTTTTCCATGTGTCAAATCTGAAGAAGTGTCTGTCAGATGAGACGCACGTAGTTCCTCTGAAGGAACTCACGATCGACGAACAGTTGAAATTCGTCGAAGAACCTGTCGAAATCACGGACCGGGATGTTAAGGTCCTCAAGAGCACTAGAATACCTCTTGTTCGAGTTCGTTGGAACTCACGTCGCGGCCCAGAGTTTACCTGGGAGCGCGAAGATCGGATGAAACAAAAGTATCCCCAACTGTTTGAGAACAGTACAACCGCTACTGAGGCTGAAGCTACGGAATTTCGGGACGAAATTCCAGATCAACGGGGGGTGGATGTGACACCCCAGGAAAACCAGGAAAACCATGCAACTTGACTAGCTTCCTCAGTGAGTGCCATCAAATTTCGGGACGAAATTTCTTTCAACTTGGGGATGATGTGACAACTCGAAATTTAGAACCTTTCGTTGTGTCTTGATGTAACTTGCTTGTACGTTATGTGACTAGTTAACTGATTAAACTTAATGATAAACGTGAACCTTTATGTGATATGTGCTTTATTATGTGTGCATTGTACGTATATATACGTGTTATATGCGAGCCGAGAACCCGACCGAGAACAAGGAACCCGACTCGAGACCATGAGGTCTCGAGTGTATAGTAACCGGTTGGGCCATTTGGGCCGTAAACCCTTAACCAAAACCCATTAAGGGTGCACCACTTGGAACTAGCATATATATAGCACTCCTTAGTTAACCTTGTCATTTTTGAACAATCACAACACACACACTCTCCTATCTTCTCTCCTACAAAACTCTAGAACACAAACACATCTCCAAGTTTTCGGATCCAATCGGTTGGCACAAGAACTCTCGGATTTGGACTTCGGATCGGCACACACACACATCTCTCAACCGGTTAGTAATCTTTGTTGTGTTTTGTGCTTGGATTTGGTGATGTTATGACAATATGTTGGTTGTGAGTTTATGCTTAAATTGATGATTATGACTATATGATTTATGCATGAATGTTTCTTATTATTTGTTGTCAAAAAGAATGATATCACTTGCATGATGTTTTAATGTGTAAAATGAGATAACCGGTTAATATGCTTGATTTCGGATGGATAGTGCTTGGTGTTTAAGGGAAGATCGAATCACTAGTCTTGTTGAGCATGAAATCGGTATATGTTTGTCATATTATCGGTTAAGTATAGAACCGAGTTGTGTGTTATGCTAAGAGTTTAATGGTTGTTCATAGTTTTGGTTGAATAAGGGTTAATTATGTTATGAACTTGATGAATATGTGTTTGAATATATGAAGAACAATTTGAATGATAGTTGAAGATGTGAAAACCCTTGTGATTTTGATCCATTTTTTACTAATAGCCTGATTAGGAAAACTTGTTAGTGAAATCCTATTGGTTGTTTCCTGATTTGGGCCTGATTACATAGTACTATTAGGCTGAATATATCTGAATCAACACTGAACATGAAAACGACAGCTTACGACTCGCAATCACCCGGTTGCGACTCGCAACCACAGCGTGATAACTCGGGACCACGCGGTTGCAACTCGCAACCACAGCATGACAAGTCGAGACCACAGGCTACGAGTCCCGTTGCGACTCGAGACCTTAGCATGATGAACCGAGACCATGGTTGCGACATCGGTTGCGACTCGCAACCACTTATGATCAGCACAAATAGCATGACTCGAGACCATGCTTGCGAGTCCGGTTGCGACTCGAGACCCCACTTTTGGGCCTAAGTTAGTGGGCCGGACTTATGAACTTCTGTGCTACTGTCGACGTGTTGTTTGGGCCTGTTATCACGAGCCCAACCGTTTGGGCCTCACACTTGGACTTTGGGTTTGTATTTGACTGTTACCTGTGAACTGTGTATGTTAAACGTGTTGCCATGATTATTACCTGTGTACAATACGTGTTGAACATACGTGCACTGCTTGGGTTGAATCTGATACGAATAAAACCTGTGATAGGACACAATTGATTACCTGCAACTTAATTGACTTTCTGTGATTAACTGCCGAGCAAACCAAGGTGAGTTCACACCCTCTACAAAGCATGGGATTCCCTGGGTTGGGAACGGGGTTAAGGAACGTGGATTCCTCGTCCTCCTTGGGTAGGACGTCAGTGGTTCAGGAATGTGATTCCTCGTCCGGATGGACGGATAACACGTACTAGACTAAAACTCTATCACGAAGTCCCTCCTTTTTGTATCGACTAATCGCCGGGCCAATGGCGAGCGGGTCATTAGTTAGATAGCGCTATTTAGGTCTGACAAGCCTCACACCGTGCCGCAGAGGACGGGCGTGAACTAATGGATCTGGGGCACGTCAATGATGATAGACATTGATGTTTTCAGGGCACATAAACATGACTACAGTCAGCAGTCGATATGGTAACGAGTCTAGTGTACGCATGGGGTAGCCCCCACGGCCGAAATGCCTGATAACTAACCTGGGGTAGCCCCCACGGCTGGAGTGCCGGAGTAACTGGGAATGAACATGTCACGTTTTTAAACTATGGGGTAACCCCCCACGGCAGGATGCCAGATAAAGGAAACTGTTTTTGAAATAACTAAAACGAACACCCAACCGTGAACTCACTCAACTAGTTGTTGACTCGTTACTACATGCTTTGCAGGACCATAGGTACTCAGTTGGAGCTTGCATGGAGGAGGGTCGTTGTGGGACACGGATTGCTACGTGCTATGTTAAACTTGAAACTTTTGAACTTATGTTATAACTTAAAACTTATGCTTCCGCTTGCAACTTAACTTGTTGTTTTGAATCACCAATCGTATTGGTTAAACTTTTATAACTGTTTATATGCTTGTTCAGTATGATTGGTGGCTGGATCCTGGTCAGTCACGCCTCCAAGCGGTAGTACTCCGCAGGTGGGATTTTGGGGGTGTGACAACAAGGAAGCTGGATAACAGCAACAGTCACCACAGGCGACGGTGCGGCCAGCACCGCATCTCGCGTATTTCTTGATCACTAGCAAGAGACGCGATAACATCAGATGTTACCGCAGGCAGCGATGCGGCTAGCACCGCATCCTATACGCTCACAAGTGGGACTGACACCACAGTGCAAATGGAACCAATGGCAGTCACCTGTCAGGTCTACGGAAGCGACAGAGTGACATGGCGTCGTCTCCCCGGCCGACATGTCTGACACACAACTCTCCTCCTGCAAAGGTGCAGCATGCCGTCAGTCTATCCATCCACCTCCTCCTTCACTCCTCGGCTATAAATACCAACCCCAAACCAGGTTTGAGGTATCTCTTCACAACTCTCTCACTACTACTACTATCTTACTTTGCTTCCCAAGCAAACTACTGATTCTCACGCCGGAGAGTGGTAACAAGGAGCACCCCCCCAACCCATCCTCCTTGTTACGATTCACGGCTAGTTTCCTTGTGCAGGAGATCAACCCACCGGTGATCCAGCCAGCGATCCTCGAGAGGAAGGGATTAACCCTTCTTGACGAGACCAGTGAGTTAACCCTGCCCGGTTAACCATTGTTTCATGAGATGGTCATAACCATCTGCTTATCCTTCACGGCCTTGATGAAATGGTTCCGTGCCATTTGATCTGCCACGTCGCCTATTTCTAGGCACTCTTTATTGTATCGGACAACGAATGCTTCTAGGGATTCGTTGTCTCTGCGCCAGATATTCATAACGTCCAACGAGTCACGCGCGTGACGTCGTTGCTGGCTGAAATGAGCGAGGAACTTTGCATGAAAGTCCTCGAATGAGGCCAGTGATGCCACTGGCAAAGAATCGAACCAAGCCCTGGCCAGACCCGTAAGGGTCTGGGGGAAAAAATTACACCAAGTGGGTTCGTCCCACTGGCCATTGCACCCTGCGCCTATGAAAATGTTCATGTGGTCGTCCGGGTCGGATGAACCACTGTATTTCCCAACGTTGAATGGGAATTTTGTTGTGGGGACATGGGCGTGGGCTATTCGCGGGGCGAATTTGGAGTTTTCGGCTGCAGCCTTTGGTCTATAGGGCTGGTTCTCAGGGCGTTTTGCAGCCCTGAGGTATGTACTGCGGGGGTGAGTGGGAGGAACATAGTTGCGTCCTCCCGGTCTGCTGCAGGTGTCATGTGAATCCCCACAATATGTACGGTCGTCCGGGTCGGTACGACCATACCCTTCGGTGTATGGCTGTGGGCCCAACCGGCTCTGAATTCCAGAGCCATGTCGGGATGCAGACCGTCGTCTGTCCTCAACGTAAGGACCTAGGCGAGTATGCACTGGTCCCCTGGTGTGGGACCCGTATGTGGAATCATCCTCGTTGATCGTGTGGACCGAACAGTAAGATGATCCGCGGTCTTCACGTCGGCTTCTCGAAGCCGGACGTGAATGTGCCCTGCCTGCGTATTGTAAAATACGATCGGCAGGGGTGTGCGGTGCTGGGGTCGGCCCAGCTTGTATTTGCGCTTCCGCACAAGCGCGGTTGTATGTTGCGGCCAGTAGGGTGGCCTGTTGGTCATACCAGGCGTGGGGGTCCATGTTCGGGGGGATCACAGATGCGTATTGTGATAAGTCATGTCCGAACGTTAGGGATGGACCCCGTTGCGTTGATGTGCCGATGTGTCCGGGTTGCGATGTTAAGGGATTGACCCCTACCGGATTTGGATTTGTGGGATTTTGGTTATCCCCAGTGTTGTTTTGGTGATCAGTCATGATTTTGAGAGAGGAAAAAGGATGATCGAAAAAGTGCTAAGAGTAGCGGTGGGCGCCAATGATGAAACAATGGTTAACCGGGCAGGGTTAACTCACTGGTCTCGTCAAGAAGGGTTAATCCCTTCCTCTCGAGGATCGCTGGCTGGATCACCGGTGGGTTGATCTCCCGCACAAGGAAACAAGCCGTGACTCGTAACAAGGAGGATGGGGTGGGGGGTGCTCCTTGTTACCACTCTCCGTCGTGAGAATCAGTAGTTTGCTTGGGAAGCAAAGTAAGATACTAGTAGTAGTGAGAGAGTTGTGAAGAAATACCTCAAACCTGGTTTGGGGTTGGTATTTATAGCCGAGGAGTGAAGGAGGAGGTGGATGGATAGACTGACGGCATGCTGCACCTTTGCAGGTGTGTCAGACATGTCGGCCGGGGAGATGACGCCACGTCAGTCTGTCGCTTCCGTAGACCTGACAGGTGACTGCCATTGGTTCCACTTGCACTGTGGTGTCAGTCCCACTTGTTGAGCGTATAGGATGCGGTGCTAGCCGCATCGCTGCCTGCGGTAACATCTGATGTTATCGCGTCTCTTGCTAGTGATCAAGAAATACGCGAGATTCGGTGCTGGCCGCACCGTCGCCTGTGGTGACTGTTGCTGTTATCCAGCTTCCTTGTATTGATAGAAGTGTTCACTGGACGCGGTGCGAGGCCGCATCGCTGTGAATACTTCCGTTTTCATACACCAGATGTGATGCTATGTCGCATCACTCTACCGTTCTCATGTTCCATGTAAGTCCTCCTTCGTTACTAGATAGATTGGATTCAACCCTTGTGTCGACGCGTTCTCGCATGGGCACAAGTAGGTTGTTAGCTGGTGGGGGTTTTGATAAGGGTAATGGTCACTCGATGTCGATGCTGACGCGAGATCTGGGACCATACCCCTTCAACCTCCTAAAAATATCATGTAACTAAGTAAATAACTATATACTTGATTTTGAACTAGTAAATAATCAAACTAGTTAAACCTACATCTAGACCCCCCCCCCCCACCTATGGACGGCCATACCTCACCACCATGCCTCCAAGATTTTATTTCACTATTATATTAGATCTTGTTTTACTTTTTGCAACATACTACACATGAGTTAATTAGATAAAATGGTTTATAAGTAAACCTTGGAGATCTTGAATTCATAACTTCACACACATCACACACACTTCTTCTTCCCTCTCCTTGCTTGTTCTCGGCTGAACCATCACCCACACACCTCCATCATTTTTGTTCAACCTTCAACCATTCCAAGACCATACAAAGAGGTTAGAAGCAAGATAAGGAAGCTTGGTCGCTTTAGAACTTGAAGGACCTTCTCTATTTGCTTTTATCCTCTTGATTTCTACTCTTGATTCATCCCTAGCCTTGAGCTAGTGGTAAGATCCTTGTACACTCCATATTACTTCTATTTTGAGTGGTTAAAGAAGTATCATAATCAAGAACATCAAGAACACTAAAGAACATAAGCATGAAACTTGAACATAAGCTTGAATTATGATGTAATCTTGATGAAACTAAGTTGTTTTTGAGATGTATGCTTGTTGGTCATTAAATGTTTGTAGAAATGATGTTGATCATCATAACATCTTGCTAGATCATGATTAGAAACATAGTCTAGCAAGATGAGAAAGTGAGAAGGTTGTAGGATGAAAGATCATCCACACTTGAATCATGAACTTGGAAAGAATAAAGTTGTTTTCTTGAAAATCATGATCAAAGTAAGTTGTTAAACATATAGATCTAAGGATTTATAAATGGTATTTCAAAAGAATCAAGTTAAAAATATGATTTTTGTTAAATCTTGATTCTTACATAAACAAACACAATTTTTGTGGTTAAACAAGTGTAGAAACACTTGTGTAACAAGAAAATTTCATAAAGAAACATATTTATAAAACATGATTACAAGTTGTAAACATCTAAATCTTTCAAGAATGATGTTTTTAAGTAAACAACCACACTTTAAAGGGTAACTAAACTCACTAAACACACTACCAAGTTACTACAAATTTTCATAAACTTTCAAGTTCATGAAGGAGTAGAATATGCATGACTTTGGCAAGATTGATAAGTAAAGATTGTTTAGTGTTAATTGTGGATTGATTATGATGATTTGTACAAAATAAAATGATATGCTTGAAAGCATGGAAACCTCCATTTTTAGGGGATACTATGGCAAAATTTTCTAAAAATATTAACACTTAGAAAAATATTTTTAAACAAATATTTGTAAGTGTATATTATCCATGAGTTTTCTATATAAACCTTGCCATAATTTTTGTTACAAAAAATACAAATACTGGAGGTTGGTTTTTATAAATAAAAATGGATAAATATATATATATATATATATATACAATGAAGACACACATGTGTGATTATGTGTATACTTTGTGTAATAGTTATGTTATTTTAGGACTTAAAAAAATATAACACATCAAAATACTAAGGATTACACACAAAAATATTGGCGAAACTGAACAAGAAATGTAACTTACAAAATATTCCAGAAAATATGTTCGCAAGTATAGTTTGGTAAATATTATTTTGGATACAAAGGAATGAAAATATGATTTTCACAATTACTTCAAGGGTATAGCACATCTTGACAAGGGAAAAATATAGTATTTTTGACAAGTATAAGAATATATATTTTCTTTGGAATTATTAGAAGATATATTATTTTTGGGAAAAATAAATATTTTATTGAGTAAACTTGAAATACATTATTTTTGGATTAAGATAAGTTTATATATATATATATATATTCTAAGTTAGACTTGAAAATATATTATTTTGGAACTCCAAATATTTTGCCAAAAGAAAAAATATGAATAATTTTTCTAAGAAATATTTCTTAAATATATATTTTGGAAATCTATATGTTGATGGACTTTTATTAGAAATAATATTCCGGAAAGTTTAATAACTAATTAAGAATGAGGATACTTAATAAATACATTAAGAATACGTATTCTCGTGCGTGTAAATATACACCGGAATAAGACCCCAAAATATGGCAAAATACACATGTATAAGATACCCCCATCCTTAGGAAGGAAATACAAGTATAAATACTTGAGAAGTATTATTACAAAAATATTGTTTAACAATTATTCCAGAAATTTATAATTATAATTCAAGTTAAAATATTAATTATTTTGACAATAATTATATAACTTGGAATAATGTCAAAAGCGTAAAAGAAACGTAACTCAAGGATGTTAACACTAAGTCAAGGCACGGCCCGTTCGTCTAATAAACATTAGTACGTTGTAGGTAGTCGTGTTCACCGGAGAAGTACAAGTTACAATTGTTGAAGACGCAAGACTGTGAGTTTCGTGTTCCCCCTTTTCTTTAACTATTTTCAGTTTTATAACTTTGGGGGTGAAATACATGTTACAACTGTTTACATACATTACTATTTGGTATGGTTAGCTAAGGAAGGGTACACTTAGATCATGTGAGTGATGGGCATAACGCTTAAGGACATCAATCCTAGTTATAGGACTGAGGAAAATGAGTGATAGATCTATTTGGGTGTAGCGAGCCCCGCCCATGTTGGACCAGGGTTTGGCCCATGGGTAGACTATGTCATACAGCCGGAAGCCCGGTGCAAAATTTGCTAGGTTTGAGCTACCTGCATCACGTCACGCATATCAATGGCCTTGCAAACCATTGGTGATCTGTTTTCCTTGTTGCTTTCATACCGGGATTTATAAACATACATACATACTTATAGTGGTTTCAAAGGTTTATACATACACTCAAACAAACACATGAACTCGCTCAACTTTTGTTGAGGTTTACAAAATACATGTATTTCAGGGAATTAGTAAGTGGATCTGGCAGGCGTTGGAAGTTTCATGCTGCGTTGTGAATAAAGATGTCATCCATGGTTGTGAGGTTTGGGTTGGGTGTCTTAATCATGGACGAGACACGTCTTCCAAACCTTGGTTTTATTTAATGTCTTTTGGTGAGTCCTTGGTGAACTCTAAAACAATTCATATGGTTGTAATTTGAATTTGAAGTCTACGCTTTAAAATAATGTTGTGATGTTTTGAAACTTATTTAATGGATGACAAATCTATGGTTTTATCATTTAGTTGATGTTATGATTGAATGCAATGGTATTAAGAAAGTCACACCATAATCACGCTTCCGCAAAAGTCAGGGTGTGACACGCCACACCTCTTGAACTCTCCTGTCGCGCTACGCGACCCTTAATTAAACCATTTGTTTTGAACCAAGCTGTGGCGCCACGCCACGGCTAACATACTTTGTTGTGGCGGCACGCGACAACATTAAATGTCGTTTAAAACCCTTTATCCCATCAGTCTTAGCCAAAAATTCAACCTACCTTTTCCCACCGCCCCCATCGACGAACAACCCTCCTACCACCATATCTCCATCATTCCTCCACCATTTTCCTCCGTTCAACCACCCACGTGACCGGAATTCGAAGCCGAGCAAAACCCACCATAGAAGTCCATCATCCATCTGCCACATCTCTCCGATTCGGGACACACCATTAGCTAAATTTTTAAGTTTTCTCTTACACAAATCAGCAAATCAGGTATGTCTTTGCACTTTTCTCTTATATTTATCGATTAGCTTGTTAGTTTGAGTCTTTGTTTATGTTAGATTGTGTCAGTTTTGTGGTTTTTGGTGTCAGGTCAGTCGAGTCGGTGTTGAGTCCGTGTGTAGGTTGTCGAGTCAGTCCTGTCGAGTCTTGAGTGTCGTAGGTTTGTTCCATCAGTTGCGTCAAATTTTTATGTCGAGTCATTTTCTCATGTGGTGGGTCAGTTTGGCGGCCCGGCCGCGAGTCAGCTCAGGTCACGGCAATCATGGTTAGGTGTTAGGTTCATGTTTTTGTTAGAATGTTGCTTGCGGCATGGGTTTGGTATGGGTATTTCCGTACTTGCAGGTTGTGGAACGGTTTGGTTTGGGGTATGCTTGCAATGGTTATCATATTTTAGGCTAGGGATTGCTAACATTAAGTGTGGGGATGCGGTTGGGTAATGTTTGAGTTTTAATTCAGATTTATAAGCCGTTTTGACCTGTTTCATTACTTCGACACTAAAGTTTTAAACTTTGCTTTGTTGCGACTCAATGTTAGTTTGGTTTGTGGTTTGATATGAGTATAGATGTTTGTCGGGTTGGAGTTGGGAATTGATATTGCTGAATTTAGTGTTGGTTTAGAATACATTGACACTTGAAGTTTAAACCTTGCCATGAAACGGAATTTTTTTGCAATGATCAAAACCTCCTTTAATTAGGCGGAATTTTTCAATGTTAAAATCTGTTTTCAACTAAAAAGCAAATGATTTTAAGCAAGGTTGGAATTCCATGTCTTTGTTAGGCACTCGTTTTAATTGCGGACAATTAAAGTGCCGAGGGGGGTAGTGTACATTGAGTCCAAGTTACGGTCTTGTTAGTTAGTTTTAGTCTAGTTTGAGTCGTAGTTAGTTGGTCTTGGGTTTACTTGCGCGTACAAGTGATTTAAGCTCGCCGTACTCAATCTCAATTTGGGCGAGTTTAACTATCACTTAGCATTTGTAATAAGGTAACCCGGTCTTTATTTCAGTTTTATTTTCAGAATTAGCCGCGAATGAAATGCTATACGGCTATTCTATCTTTTTTGAAAAAATTTATAAAAATCCAAAAAAAAAATGAAAAATACCAAAAATAGTTTGTTATAACTAATTTTTTGCTTGTTTTGTCTTGTTAATGTAGGTTTTGCAGACATGGCGAGCAGTTCGCGCAGAGGTAGGTCGCGAAAAACAGGTGCGGGACAGTCAGCACCACAACAGGATCCACCCCAGCAAGACCCGGTTCCACAAGAGACCCCGATCATTCAGATAGCTGCCGATGATCCTAAGTTGAGAAAGATCGAGTATCAAACGGCTTATAATTTTATTCCAGATAGGAAATGTAGTAGAGCCGATCACCCGATATTGAAGTTCGAGCCGAGTACACCAGAATGGAATAAGTATGATAAATTGAAGAGTACTGATTTGCTTCAGCACGGGTTGATAGATTGGCGTTGGTTGGAGGAAATAGGATCGAGGCAGGAAGTGTTGGACCTTTTGGATCCAAAGTTGACTAATGCGTTGGAGTGTACACAGACTCAGTATGAGGAGCTGGTGCTGGAGTTTCACAACACATGGATGCATAAGGAGGGGAAGTTTGATCAGGACACAGCTGTGTATTTCAGTTTGGGTAGGCAGGTTTTTGAGATGAATATGGCGAGATTTGCCATAGTGTTGGGGGTTTTATACTGAGGAGGAAGTGAAACAGCCGGGGTTTGTTACTAGTTTGCGGGGTGCTTATTCGACTGTTAGGGATTATAGTGTTGGTTCAGCTGAGCTGCGGGAATTCTGGAAGACGATTTCCGATCACCCGTTCACGACTACGGAACCTGATCACTTCGGTTCGTAACCCGATTTATAGGTATGTGTTGAAGATTTTATCTACTACGCTGGTGAGTCGGAAATCTGGGGAGAATAAGGCAAATTCGATAGAGTTGTTCATTCTCATGTGTCGGGTACAGAACCGTGAGATGAACTTAGCGACTGTGTTAGCAGACTCGTTCAGCAGGGGTCGTCGAGGAGGTCATCGGGCTGGGTTGGCTATGGGCACCTATATCACTCGCATCGCAGAAAATTTGGGGGTGTTTACTAGGTATGTTCCCCAATTTCTACATGAGGGGCCCAAGACGATGACATTTGGGATTAGAGAGTTGCAGCAGGCAGGTATAGTGTCGTGGACTGAGCCCTACGGCTGGGAGCCGATTAGGCAGGGCCCGCAGGTGCAGCCGCCAGAGGGACATCCAGCTGAGGATGTGATGCTTCAGGTTGATCCTACACACCGACAGCGGCCACCACAGAGACACGAGCTACCAGCACATCAGTATCCGAGGAGGCAGCCTCCACCTGAGCCTCTCACGTTGCAGTCGCTCTCTGGCTATGTGGAGCAGAGATTTGACAGATTGGAGCATCTTATAGAGGCGATTCAGTTGGGTCAGGAGAGGCGGGATGATGCTCTCAGGTACATGATGAGCACTCATATGATGGGGATCCTAGACTTCTTTCAGCCGAGGCAGCAGGGTGGACTGGTTGGTGCTGGTGCAAGGTTTGATCCGGATCCCCCATTCCGCGTGTTTGGTGAGAGTAGCTCTAGAGCAGCTGGACGACAGCAGGGCAGTGAGGAGTCTGCCAGCGAGGAGGAGCTGGACTAGTGTGGGGATGGCGAGGATGAAACAGCAGCTGACTATATCTTTTGTTTGATTTTTCTTTTATGTTGTTTTGATCCCCGTTTGTTAGTCTGTACTGATATTGATACACGTTAAACAGGTTGGTTGGGAAGGTTGGATTGGTATGTGGTTGAAACTGATATTTTGATGATATATATTACTATGTTTTGCTAGTTTGTTGATGGTGATTGATAGGTTGATGTTTAGCCGCTTTCGTTCGCGTGTCCGAGATTAGGAGTTGTTTGCTGAGCGCGTTTCGAATTGGAGGGCTTATGTGGAAACGACTGGCACTTTGACAGTCTCACATATCAGCTAAGTCGTTTCCCTTGTATTCTTTTGTATTTTATTTATTTATTTTGTCTTTAGTCTTTCGTTTCTAGTGTTTAGGTAGTTTTTGAGTCGTATTTCCATTCTTGCATTAGGGACAATGCAATCTTTAAGTGTGGGGATGGGATACATGTAAATAATCGAGTCTTAAATATGAAAAAATTTAAAAAAAATTTAAAAAAATTGAAAAAATCCAAAAAAATTAAAAAATCAGAAAAATGTCCTTTGAAATGAGAAGTTTGGAATTAACACGGAAAATGATAGAAAAGATGAGTTTTTGCTTCGGTTCGAATAATAATAATATGAGATTAAAATAAATCTAGCTTGTGTCTAGTTAGGGATATGTGGATAGGCCCGGGTTTGGTTTTAAGTCCCTTTGAGTTAATACACCTTAATTGTCGGTCTAGTAGTGGGTTTTTGCCTGGGAGATATGGGAAATTGAAACCGCCAATAAGAGTATAAGGGACACCGTTATAAGTTAAAACCGTTAGAATTTGTGATCATGCAAAAGAAAAAAAAATGGAAAAAAAATATAGAAAATGATGAGCTAGAAACTGAATGAAAGTAGCGCATTTCTATGTAGTATGGGTTGGGGATAGTGACTTTACAACCGGATTACCGCTAGGATGTGTGAAATCGACCTTGCAAAGAAAAGAAAAAAAAGTACCGAAGCTTAAGTAATCTGAGTTGGGGATAGCGACTCTACAGCCGGAATACCTCTTGGTTAGGGAAAGCAACGTCTACGCTCATTGAAAGAAAAAAAAGTGATGAAAAAAACAAAAAAAAGAAAAAAATTGATTGTAAATTCTCTTGGTTTTGATATAAGACGGTTGTGAATTGGTCCAGTGATCGTTCCTTTTTCTATAAGCTTTAGGCGGGAGTAGGTGGGCCGTAGATTCTAGCGTGAGACCCTAGGTAGATTGACCGCACTTAAGCTGGGAAATTTGCGCACCAAGTCCCGGAACGAGTTGAAAAGAGTTAGAATTATTTCTGAAGTTTTAGGAGAGCTTAAGCTGGGAAATTTGCGCACCAGGCTGTGAAAAAGGAGTTGTGGCGTCGCGCCACAACAACACATGATACTCGTCGCGCAGCGCTAGCATTAAACAAATAATATCTGGAATTCTTTATTGTCGCGGCACGCCACAGCAATACATGATACCTGTCGCGCGACGCGACGGGGTTATTGTACGAGTTTTGTTCGTTGGTTATTAGGGTTAAGTATAAAAGTCAAGAAACTTATCAAAAAAAACCCTAATTACGATTGGAGAGCAACATAGGCGATTCTTGGAGCATTCGGAGAGCTGAATTGAAGGGTTCGAAGCATACGAATCAGTGGTACGAGTTCGGGACAAAGAATTGAAGACTTTCTCGGGTTTTCCAATTCCTTGTTTATTGATTTCCTTCCGAAACTCATTATCATGAATTCTTGTTTAGACATCTTTGTTTTGTTTTCATTATTTAACATGCTCGGCTAAACTTTTAAGCCACCTAGACTTTGATGAATGGATTGATATGAAGTTTTTACATTTTTTGTTATTTGCATGAATATTATGGATTGATTGTGTTTAGTAAAAAGTTTGGTCTATTGATTTGAAGTACATGCGTGTTTTAATTTAGTTTATTATTATCACTTGCTTCATATGATTCTTGGTGACGGTCTTTATCACATAATAGAGTCGTGCTAGGGTTTAGGATTTTGGTGAGTGTCTATATCACGTAATAAATCTTAACTCTTTAGGGTGAAATTGCGCAAATAACCCAAGAAGTAATTGTTAGTGATTTACTAGATTTTAGTGTTCTACTAGTCCCAATAGCTGGAAGGTGATAGGTCTTACGCGGCGAATTGCTTTAGACAGTCCTTGGAAAGGGTCGTGCCTTAGTTGCCCCGTCGGTTTATTAGTCTATCAAGTCAAGTTAAGAAGCTAAACTACCCTAGATCTATAATTGGAAAAGAGTAGGTCAATATTAGGGTACTTACACAATAATTAGACAACTGGAAAGACGTCTAATAACCGGTAGGATTAACGGCCTAGGTAGCGCCATAAGTTTCACCTCGAGAAGGGTTGAGGGGCTTAGTTGGTGTCTTAATAGGTTTAGTACTTTAAGATCCCGGTTCCATAAATCATGTAGTTAACTTAATCGGTAATTCTTTAAAATCAATCCAAGAATCTAGTCTAGGTGGTCTCGTTCGTCATATTAGAAAAGCCTTTGCCTTATTTCGTATTATTCTAGTTTTAGTTTATTAATTAGTTTAAATAGTTTTCTTTAGATTTTACGTAACCCCCCCCCCCCAGAACAATTAAACATTTTAAGTCGTGTCTGTTAGTGTCTATTAGAGTCTAGTTTACGTGATAAATAGAGTCTCGTGGTTCGATATCCGGACTTCCTAGGGTTATACTACAGTGATCGGTACACTTGCCGATTGTGTGGTTTAGGTCGAGTCTAGAATTAAAGCTTTTTAGTGTCTAGCATAGAGAGTCTAATCTAGTTAATTTTAATAGTCTGTTTAGCACACATCATCTATACACGTGTCTTCTCCTTATCGGAGAGATGACTCTCGTCATTAATGGTGCTGGTACTAACCTAGTACTTTTTCCGGCGTCCCAATCTCTCTCATGTTCCAGACGTTAATGGCTTGCAGGGAAGATGATATGAAAGGTATCACCTTCTTTTCCTACCTCTTAGGTATATTGAGAGCTATAGTTGGGCCTGTTGGTTGAGCCAAACATGGGTGGCCCAGACAGGGAGCCCAGCCAGGGGCCCCTGTTGACAAGTCATCCTTAGTCCAGGGTCATGATCTACTTGGGCCTGGACTTATTGACAAACGGCGCTTCAACTGTTTAGTAGGGCCCAATCGCAGCAGTTGCATCACCCTGATGTTGCCCTATTCTGAGGCATCTATACGATCTGACGTCCAGGGATTGGAGATCATCTCCATGTGTGTTAAATCATTAGTTTCTTTTTTGAAATTATGATAAGATAGTTACCGCCTTTAATAATGTGCCATTAAAACCCTGAAACCGTTCGTCATTCCACCATTTTCTTCTACTTTCAGTCATCTCTTCTCCTAATTTTTTTCCCACACTCACAATTCTTCCTACCATGAGCAGAAAAGGTAGAGCTTCTATTCGTTCGATCATTACCCAGGAGGAGTTAGAATCTTTCGTTGCTTCCTATCGCATTCCACCAGAACTTTCTCTGAGGCTCCCTGGCCCCAATGACCCAGCGACGTGCTCGCCGAAGAGGATTGTGATTTACACCCTCTCCTTTTCTTTTTGCGGCGTTCGGTACCCGTTATCATCTTTCAATATGGGTCTTTTGAAGCACTATGGGATCTCTTCTCCTAGTTGCACCCTCTGGCTTTTTTAGGATCGTCCATTTTGAACTATCTTGTGCTTCTTTTGTCGACGAGCCGTCGGTACCTCTGTTTTGACGGTTCTACCGGCTACGATCAGATGGTGACTGGTTCACTTTTGAAAAAAGGAAGGACAACATATCGCTCCCCTGCTACTCCTTTATGTCAACTTCCACGTACCCTAAAGAGTGGAAGAACAGGTTTATCTTTGTCTCTCCTAGCATGCTATCTGAGCCCCTTCCTATAAGGGATCTTGCGGCCGTTATAGAAGACGGCGTCCCTCCCTTGTCAGCTACCTAGGATGTGTTGTGGAGGCGAATGTACGAGCATTCCACTCGTGCCTTTAACTTCCCCGAAGGTATTCTGGCAACGGGGGGTTTGAGCCCCTTCTATCCGACTCGTCCCAAAGCTCTTTATGAAGGCATAGGTAAGTTTTCCCTTTTGTGGTGGTTTTGATTGTGCCTTGTCTACTTACAACTTTTGGTACTGCTTGCTTAGTCACTTCTGTGTTTGTTGCTTCGAGTATTTTATTACAAGCTGATTGCAGAGGGGTGTCTTATGTTGTTGAGGGTGTGGTAAATCAGGAGATGGGTGGCGTTCTTGGGGGAGGTGTTCCTAATGTTCAAGGTTCAAATGTTGAGTTGGTTCTTGGGGAGGGGACTCCTTCCCTCGATGGGGGCTTCCCCTAAGGGATCAGAGGGTTCACAGAACTCTACCCAAATGGAGAATGTTAGCAGCGATGATGAAGACCTGGAGACACGATTGTCTCGAAAGCGTAAACCTGATGCAACATCCGTTCATGGCTGCGGAGTGCCAGCAGCAAAAAGTCCCAGCCGGTTTCTCAAACAATGTCTGATGCCCCTCCAGTTAACACTAAAGGCTCCTTGTCCAAACATTTGAATATCCTTCGGCCGTCTTCAAGTCTTGCTTTTGGGCCTCTTCCTGTAAGTTGGTTATAGTATCTTCTTTTAATTTTTATGAAATTCGGGGTTTCTTACTCTCTTTCTCCCCCTCCCTTTTTTACGTTGCAGGGGAGTTCTAAAGCTCCTATTACAATCTGACAGCTCCTGCTCCATCACAGGCCAAAGGGAAGGGTCCAGAGACAAGTGCAGCACCCATCGAGCCCGTAGTTCCTACTTCTCCCACCCAGGCCACTGGCAAGAGTAGGTTTTAGCTTCCTGCTTGTTTTCAAGCTCGGACCCTTTTGGTTGTTGTGAGCCTTCCCCCCTACATTCCCCGTTGGAAGATAACTCCTTCAACCGTTGTCAATACTCCTGAGACTTCCTGGGACTTTATGTCCCATGCCCCCCCCCCCACCCACACACAGGTTTATGAACTTTGCCTTGGACCCGGAGATCTTTGACGATCAATAAAGTATGTCCGTTTGTGAGGGCTTTTTCAGGAGTGCAAGTATGTTGCAGCGGGTCCTATCATTGAGGGATGAGAATGGGGGGTTGGTGAGTGAGTCGAAGGCTTCTAAGACCATTGCCGCTGAACTTCAGTGTCGGGTGGTGAGTGCTGAACGAAAGCTTTTGGAGAAGGAGGTATGCCCCCCCCCCCTTTATGTGTACCTTCTTATGGTTTTTCTTGTTTAGAATGTTGGGGCTCTGTTGAAGAGGAAAGAGAAGGCTGGATGGATGGCAGAGCGGGAACGGTTGGTTGAGGACATCAAGCATTACAAGGCGGCTGCTTCAGTGTTGGGTTTAGACGCCGATACTTTGTATGTTGAGCTAGAGATCGTTCAGGAGGACAATCAAAAATTGGCCGCAGAGCGCCATTAGTTATTGTCTCAGGGATTTTGGTGTTTTATTTCTGCTTTTTCTCAGTCCCCGGAGTTCAAAGGCTCCTTGGAGAGGATTTATCAGGCCTACCGGGATGTGGGCTATTAGGTTGGTTAAAAGATGGGTACTCCTTCTCCTCCCAAGGTATGAAGAGGAAGGAAACCCCTCACTATAATTCCACGGCCAAGAAGCAGCTGACCAAACTGGATGAGGAGTTCAGTGGTCAAACCCCTGCTCTTCTTGTCAAAATTGTTGATATCCCTCGATAAACTCAAGTCCTTGTTCAACTCTACCGATCCTGTCTCTGGTGACTCACCCTCAGGAGATGAATCTCCTTGATGTTCTTTTAAACAATATTTCGATATGATTGTAACTTGATACTTACTTGCTACACTGATACTTGTTTTTGCATAGGTTGAAGGCCTTTATGTTGGGGCCTTCTGGGATCTCGTTGACGGTTGCCGCTTATTATGCTATGTCTTTAGTGTTTACCTTTTTTTTGGATTTTGTTCTTATGTGTGGGCATTTGTGAGGAGTGTTTGTATGTTCCCCCTTCCTTTCTCTTTTTTTAAGGACTATTTGCAACCCAAAACAACTTTTTAAAACCCCATTCGCTAACTAAATGCCAGTAATCATGAGGTAAATAAGTAATCGGCCGTTTCATCAGTCTCCACACAACCTACAAGCCACCGAACCCATGTTTATGTTTATGTTTCTTTTGCTCAAACCCGCTAACGTCGGAACACGGGTCCGTTACCGCTTTCCAAACAAAAATATTGACTTGTTTTGCATCAAAGAGCACCTTTTTCATTGAAGATACCACTATCTTTCGTCCAAAACCACCGGCAATGTTGAGGCAAAGTAACCTGCTGTAACAATCTCAAACAATCAAGTTCCAAACTTTCTTCCTAGTTGAAAGATCCCTTTACCACCTCCATTTTCTCTAGCTTGAATATGTTAGGGAACACGACTTTAAAAAGTTCCCGAGTGACCCATGCATCGACCCAAAAACGATCGTCCCCCAACCCAACCCAACCCAACCTCTCCTTTAATTAAGCTAGCTAGATTCACATTAGAGTTCGCTAAGTGGTTTTCCAATTTGCCAATAGAGGTCCAATTCTTGCGTGAAGAATGGGCCATGATCGATTGGACAAATGAAGGGCATCAATCAATCTTCTCCAAAGGGCGTTCGGTTCGTTTTTGAACCGCCACCACTATTTTGTGAGCCCCCCCCTCCCCCCCCCCCCCCCCCCCCCTAGAACTTGATTTTTAGCTTTTAACACACATAAAATGAACAAGATTTACAGGTGTTCCTAGGCAAAAAAAAAAAAAAAAAAAAAAAAAAAAAAACCATACAATAGTACAAACATAACTGATATAACAATTCACCGGTATCTTTTACTGTGGTAATTAGTTTGAAAAAAAAAAAATCAAACCTAAATCATCATCGTCAAAAGAAAATGAGCTCCATGGTGATGGTAAGAAAAACGATCACCTTATCTGGTTTAGAGGGATGCAAAATTATTTATATTACATACACTGCCTTTGAAATAAATAAGTAAATAATTGGTTTGGTGACAATTGTATATTCAAGCACCTGATTGCCTTGGTCATACTAAAATTTATGGTTTCTCATAAATTAACACAGCAACCAGAAAAGTGTTCCTACAAGAGATTTATGGTTTTCTTCTATTTTGACTTCTTTCTCCGAAGTCAACATCTCTCTGGTGAAATAGTCAGAATACCATTATTCCATACCGATTATAGATTTACATGGACGTGATACAATATGACTACCACGCGTGTTGAAAGATAACGACTCCGCACACATTTTGAAAGCTGAAAAGTCACTCGTGATTGCTTACACCCGGCCTACAAAAGAAACAAGTAGAACACATTTAAGCAAATGATACGGTTAATCAATGCTCGGTAAACAGAAACAAAATAAGAATGAAAATAAAGTAGAGGTAGCAAAACGAGCAGGTTGTATATTGGATGAAATTGAGTGAGGTTGAGTTGTCCTGGAACACTCTGTTCGAAATTAATTTATTCTGTAAAATCAACCAGTATTAAATATGATTACCTAAACTTTAATATAATCAAGTTTTGTAGTGAATGACTAGAGAAGTTTTTCTTCATTAAGAATACACTTTGCCTGACCCGTTTAACCCGTTCCTTCTAAGCTATTTTTTTATTTTATTTTACCTTCCCCTTACCAATAAAACATAGCTCAATTTGTAACTAGATTTTAAAGGAGCCATAAAAGTTTTAAATGTCAACATAATAAGGCGGGTTTGAAATCATATTCCATTGATAACGGGTTAATGTTTTTTGTTTCAAAAAAGAAGTAGCTAAAGAGGAAACATCGAAGTGTTTAACTATCACGCCAAGCATTCACCACTTTCTAAGTTGCTTTATTTAAAATAATAATAAATAGTAACTCGTATGATCGTATTTGGTATATTTTGCATTCACGACATAAAAAAAATACCAGAAATTAATAAGAGGAAAGGTTATAAAAATTTACGAGCCTAGCCGAAGTAGTTGCATTCACGGGTAGAACAAACTCATCTTGTCGACACAATCCTGTAGTTGAGAACGAGGTCCTCGGGCTTTTTCCATATATATGTTCGGACAGTTGCTAAACTCATGTCGGGTGATAAGACCTGTATAACAAGACACTAGTATGAGAACTAGCAATATGTTATAGTAGTTTATAGTAGTTTCCTATGTTAAATAAAACTATTTGCGTAAGGTGTTTGATCAAGATTAACTACAGGCAGATAATGTTTTTGATGCAAAACAGATGTCAATGAGTTGCTTCTGGCAATTCTGGAATGAAAGTGTAAATAAACTAGCAAAGTGTTTACACTGCAATGATGCTACGGTAGGCATTTTTTACTCGTTTAACTTATAAATGAGTTGATTCAGACTATATATTCTCTCTCATAGGTGAAACAAGTAAAAGGGGCTTTTAAGATAGCTTAAAATTAGAAGGGTTAAATGGGTCATGATTCGCCCAAAGTGTATTTTTCTGTGTACAAAGCCTTTAAAAACATTTCATTCTAAGATTTACATCACCGCTATAGTAATATAATTACACTATCTATATAGAATTTGAAGTTCATGTACAAAAAGAGTTTTCGGTGTACCTGACCGGTATGAAAAAATTACTCTGTTTGAGCGGTTACCTAATCCAGCCAACCGGTCCAAAACGGTTCAGTTTGGTGGTTTGAACCGTTTTTTTAATAAATCAAAATCATTAGTTTGCATTAAAATTTTAAAAAATGATAATAAATATTATACATGTTCCGAAAACGAATATAAAATAAATAAAGGTAAACCGCCGGTTCCAAACCATGAACCAAACCACTAAACCCGGTTTAAAACCGTGAACCAAACAATAAAAACCTCAAACCGGCCAATCTCCTTCGGTTTGGACGGTTTAGTCAGTCTCGATTGTTTACTAACACCCTACTATTCACAGCTAAATTCAATCCTGAATTTCCAGTGTTTGAAAATATAGATTCAAGATTATTGACGTAAGTGAAGCAATAGTGGTAAAAAGCAACATGATTGTGAATTAAGTTAGAAAATTGCCTGATTATTGCACAAGATCTCTATAGAAGGCTTCAGCTTCCAAGGCTTAAATCCGGATCTAAAAGATCCATCAACCGACCCAGGACCAAAAGCTCCATCATTACTCAAGCTATCTAATGGCTTGTCTAGGACCATCTTCTCCACTACGTAGTTAACAACCTGTACAAACAAATTCAAAAAAAAAATATTATATTATTAATATGAGAACCACTGCTCTGCTTCGTCTTACATTAAAAAAGGTAAATACTAGGAACGCTAGTAAATGCCCTATTGGCATCTTCTTTTTGTTGTCAAACGGGTTTACAAGTAAAAGGGGTTTAAATGCACACACCCTCCTAACCACTTTTATTCAAGGCAAATTGGAAAATAATAATCCCATCTTTCTGAAATTGGCCGATAATAATCCCAAGTCAGTTATTAGCCAATAATAATCCGACCTCGTCCATTTTTTTGTAGAATAGTCTGCCGTTAAAATAAGCTTAACGGAGTTAAGTGTTTTTCCGAATTACAACCCGATGTTTTAGGGCTTTTGATCAGAACGAGGATACAAGTCGATTGATGTAAAACTTACCTCGAAATTGTGTTCGAAATGGCTTAAATTTTGTTAATTGGAAGTTAAACACCCGAATTGAAGCACCGTTTTCGTGCATTGGGGGCAGTATTTTGAGGTAAGTTTTACATCAATCGACTCGTATCCTCGATCTGATCAAAATCCCTAAAACATCGGTTTGTACTTCGGAAAAACACTTAACTCCGTTAAGCTATTTTAACGGCGGACTATTTTATAAAAAAAATGGACGATGTCGGATTATTATTGGCTAATAAGTGACTTGGGATTATTATCGGCCAATTTCAGAAAGATGGGATTATTATTTTCCAATTTGCCTTTATTCAAAGATTCAGAATATTATTGCAATAGGAGTATGTTTGTAGTCAAGATTAATGCATCACCATTTGTTTGTAGTCTAAACAACTTAAGATCTATTAATAGTCTACAATGATGATAATTAAAAGATGTTTGATGGGCTTTAAGGGTATTAAGTATTATACAGAATCGTAATAACAAAAATTGAGGTGATTCTTACAATACAATACCTTGTGTATTCTTAAAATACGAGGTGCACTCAGCTTCCCTTGTGTCAAGATCTGTGCAGCTGAACCTTCACATGGATGTAAATAGAAGCTGCATCTGAAAATGAAAATATTCCAATGATAACTGGTAAGTAAAACAACTACTCAAATGTCTAGAATCATGTTTGCATGTGAAAGAAAGAAAGGAACTGTGAGCTTTATAGGTGTTTCATAAGTCATTCACTGTATGCTCTTGTATTTTGCCTAATAAAATCGGCACAGATAAGGTGACATAACAGGCAGCGCAAGAAATGGGTCAAAACAGATTCGGGACAAAAGGAGGCCATCTGTAAGTTCGTGTCAAAATTGGTCGGGTTGGAATGATCAGCCAGCGCTTTTCTTCTGTTAATTGTTTAATTTAATAAATGACTAATATGCTAACATCATTGCAATTATTATATTATTAAGGAAAGGAAAAACTGCATAAAAAGGTAACCAATTATCGAGTATCGAAATTCTATTTTGAGAGTTGAGACCACTTATTTTCTCGTATAAAAATCCCCAAACATTTGAAATGTTTGATATAAAGTAATTTTTAACCTTTACAACAGATTACTGGTATCTAATCATCCCATCATCGTCAATTCAGCTTCAGAACACCCAAAAAAGAAACATGGCTTTTCCTAATGTTTATCATCTACAGTTTGTATTGAGGATTTTAGTTTAGTATTTTTTTTTTCCCATATGAAAAGATTGTTACCTAAAATCTAAAATAAGAATAATGCACCGAAGTTAGTTATCTATTTATGCACCTAAAATCTTAAGCATTTAATTTTCGACCCATTTGACCTCCTTTCCTGATAGCTACATTTCCCGCATTGTACCCATTGACCAGTTACAGTAATATACAACCCGAATCGACCCGTTATCATATAAATGGGTAAAAGGCCATCTCTAGATGTAACTTGTACGCCACAAAAGCATATAAAAATGAGAACATTTGAAGACAGTAAGAATAAAGAAATTACTTGGTATGTTCCCTCGGGGGGAGCCGATTATGCAAAATACAATCTAAAACCCACCACGGGAACTCCTTCTCGTCCTCTGTTCCATCAAGGTCGGTAATTTTCTTCCTCCATGGCCCACTTTGTGACCCCTCGGTAATAATTGATGGAGGTGAAACAGTTGAGAATGCAAATGGTGGATACACCTTGGAATCATTTTCACCGTTGCCATCTACCTCACCTCTCGAAACCGTGATACTCCTGCCAGATGCCACTTCTCCATTGGCTGAAGTTTGAGACCCAAATTTATGTTTCTTCTTAGCCAACCAATGAACCAACAGTCCTTTGAGGGTTTCTCGAGCCAGATTGATCTGCAAAGAACAAAAAATATAATTCTATTATTAAGTTAACTAGTAAATGTCTCCCGCGCATTGCGACGGCATCGAAACGTTAAGTAACACGACTTAATATTGTCTAATAATGAAAACGTATTGTATTTAACCCGACTCGTTTGACGTTTCCAACCAAAACTTACGTCAAAACAGAGACCAACTGAAAACGCACATATATATAAACACGAAAACGTTTTATGTTTGACCCAACTTATTTCCTACAAAAATTACGTTGAAACATAAGAAAATAGTGTTTTTTTAATTAAAGGATGGTACCACGTTCCAACGGCGCCGAAACGTAAAGTAACTCGAATATATAATGTCCAATGAGATTGTATTATATTTGACCCGACAAAATTTACGTCAAAACGTAAACCAACTTGAATTTATACCGACAGGTACATATATACAAATAAGCACTTAAAACTCGAGGGGGGTCAAAATGACATTTCATAAAAAATTTAGAAAGTTAAAGAGGGTGTAAATGTAAAAACTGAAAGTTAAGGGTTCAAAGTAAAAAAAGACAAAAATCAAAAAATAAAAGTTACTTCGATGTGACGGACGCTACGGTAACCCAACTTGCTCTTTAATAATAATTATTATTATTATAATTACATCTAAACTTTCGTTTCAAGTATTATGAAGGTATGTGCACCTTGTCATCCTCAGCTTTTTCAGTGATGCTGAGGTCAGCAGAATACATTTCTGCAGAAAAGCACTGTGGGGTGTCCAAATGAATAGACAAGCTCCCTAGCCTGGTATCGGCAGTGAACCATGAAGGAATGCTGACCTGGAAAACAAAGATATGGTTATAAGAGAATTAATGAATATTTATATAATATATATTGTTCGCATATTGATCTACTGATAGATATTAGTTACCATCTCAAACAGTTCTTCCTTCTTCTTTTCAAATGAAACCTACAACATAAAAATTCAATTCATGAGCATAACATGTGAAGGGTATGTTAAATGACAATCTAAGATACCTGCAAACAAATAATCTATTTTAAGTAATAGTTGCCACTGCTACATATTAGAGGTGGTAAAAGGACCTGTTTTTTTTTAATTTCAAGTCATAACGAGATAATGAAGTTGGGTTGACGCACAAACACGTCTTTCATCCTTTTTTCTTGGATTATATTAAACCAATAATATATATTATATTGGTCACAAATGCTATATAGGGGTGTAAACGAGCCGAGCCGCTCATAAGCCACTCGAGATCAGCTTGCTAAAAGCTTGAACTAAACCGAGCTTAAACGAGCTCAAGCCTAAAATGTGAAATGGACACCCATTTAGGGGTAAACAGTATTTCCACCTCAAGTCCTCAACTACCTATAAATCTAGATGCCAATATAGAGTAGATCCAAAATAGCATGTGAGTAACCTGTCCATAGTCCTGAATCACAGCACCTCTAGTGATCTCCCAAAGTTTTACAGAACCAGCATTATCCTATCAAACAAACACTTCACACCATCAGTGCTGTGAACCATATTCTTCAACACAAAACAGGAGACAAAATACGCTTGTAAAACTGTTATTAACTTTTAGAGTAAAGTACGCGGATGGCCCCTATAGTTTACCAAAATTTTGGATTTGATCCCTGGCTTTCCAAAAGTACACGGATGATCCCCATGTGGTTTGCACCTTGTAACGCATTTAATCCCCAACCAATTATACTAAAGGTTTTAGCATGTCCAAGTTAGGGACTAAATGCGTTACAAAGTGCAATCCACAGGGACCATCCATGTACTTTTGGAAAAAGTTGAGGACTTAATGCGTTATAAAGTGCAAACCACAGGGACCATCTGTGTACTTTTGGAAAGCTAAGGACCAAATCCAAAATTTTGATAAACCACAGGGATCATCCGTGTACCTTACTCTGTAAGAAGAAGGCCAAAAGTAATATTACCTTGGTCAAGACATGCCTCTTATTGTTCAATATTTCATGTTGTACTATCCCTGGAATTCCATTAATACTAGAGGTGGCTTCTCGATACACCGGAACCTATTCATCAAGTACATCATTATTTGTAGATATTTAAAAAACTATTTTGTAACAAGGGAAAAGATGACTCACAGGAGTCGATCCTTCTAAAGAAGCCCTAGCCCTTGAAAAAGACAAATTTCCGGCAAGAAAGGAACCACCTCTTTGAAACACTTTTTCAGGATTTAGGCCTTCAGAATGCCACCTGTGCACAGAAGAATCTGTTGTTGCAACCCATATACCATCATCATGTAATGCTAACTGCTGAATAGGATGTTCCTCGGTGCAAAGCAATACGCTCTCTCTTGTAGAAAGATCTGTCAGGTACAACTACAAATAGAAACAGATAAATGATCACAACAATTTCAAAATGCACATCCAAACACCCCCATAGTGACAAACTCACAGAAAGATCTCTTCCACCACTATACACGTGACTAAATGTCGAAGTGCTAGCAAGAGCCCAAACAGAATCAGTGTGAACAGCATAAGAGTGCACGCACCGCTGCTGCCCAAGATCCCACAATCTACCACAAATATATATAATCATCATATCCATATAAAAAAAAGAAAAAAAAAAACATGAAAAACTTTTCTTGTCTTGTTGTATACTTGTACTATAGTCTCCTGTTAGTGGATAATATGGTGCCACAATCATAACTGCCACACAAATTACCAATAAAGATGCCTACCTGATCATAGAATCAGAGGAACCTGACAGGCAGAACCTGCAATAATGATAATGTAATATCATTAACCAAATAGTTAAAAATCCAAAACATATAAAGCTATTTGAGTAATCTTTAAAGAAAAAAGGTTTTAAACCAAGATGCAAACTAAGGTTTAAGAACATGAAAGCACTTTAACTAGAATAGCTCCATGGTTATTAATAGCGAATAGCGGTAAATAGCGACAAGCTACCTATATGCTAAGTAGCGGTAACAACGAAATAGCGCCCACCATTTCATGTTTAGCGATAAAGTAGTAGGAATTTAAGAAATATTTTACATGTATATTTTATCAAAAATAGCTAAAACACGCTATAACTAATCATCTAAATACGCTTCGTTTTTCAATCGTGGAATTAAAAAAAAAAAAAACTAACGGGCATTGCTATTTATATTTATCAAAAAAAAATTACAGAAACATCGCTATTTGTCGCTGAACACCCTATAACGCCATATGGGTGCATCGCTACATAGTGAGCTATAGCCGCTATTAACAACTATGATTAGATCCTCCATGAGGTTGCATTTAATCCCTAAATGTTATAGATTCCCGACTTTCTATTCAGAATACTAAGATAAGAATACATTACAATTTGAGTTAAAACCCAATAATTAGAGCAACTATTATTGCTAACACCCAATCGACATGTGTTGACATATGTACAGCTAGCTTTGATCCAGTGTTTCGAAATTATCTTCATTTCAGGTTGCTCGATATAAACAAGAAAACAAACCTCCTGGTAGAGTCGAGTAGCAGAGCCCTAATATTATCCGTATGCCCTCGAAGCTTCATTATCTTTGCACCAGTTCTTGAGTCCCAGACACGTACAGCCTGCAAGAAATTAAAAACCCACATAGATGCTAGTATACTAATGATCGATACGTTAAGTTAGATGACAAAAATGAGTAAAAACCAGCAAAACAAATAATAAATATACCTTCTCTGTTCCACCAGACACCAAAAGAGTTCCACTATCGTTCATTGCTAATGCATAAACAGACTCTTTGTGACCTTTAGCAGAAATCGGAACATATCCTTGAGGCTGATTTGTGTGTGATGTAATACTGTTGCTTGAGCTGATTGAACGTAGGCTTGTAACGGGTCCTGAACCATTAATTCCGTTTGAAGAATCACCAACAGCAACCTCACTGGTCTTTGTGAATGGAGCAACGGCTGCTTCAAGATCCCAAATGAATACCTCACCACCCAGCCCACCAGAAGCAACAATATTGCTCTAAATACCAAAAAAGATTAGTAGCTGAACTAGGTTAGTTCCCCGTGTGTTACACGGGTTGAACAATCTAAACTATATAATAAATATTTCTTGTAAATGCAAACCAAAGATGGAGACGTTTATATACCAAATTGACATAAATGGGTTAATATAAAGATGATGTATGTTACTATTATAAAATTCATCAAAGAAACATGTAATTGTTGAAAATGATACAAAAATAAATATATTATATTATATACTATAGGTGGTTAGTAATAACAATCAAGTTATATATTTAGTTATAATAATATGACAAACAAATTAAGGACCTAAGTATGAACAATCAAGTTATATATTTAATTTAATAATAATAATAATATGACAAAACAAATATTGAACCTAACTATGTATAAATTTCTTAAAATAAACTAATAGACAATAACTAAAATCCCCATAATAAATAAATAAGATATTTGAGTGTGTTCCCTTTTCATCAAACGAATTTTAAAATTTATGGTTAGATATTTTATTAAAAAAATATGTTTTGTTAATAAATAATTATGAATTTTTTTCTAGAAGAGATTAAATTAAAATTAAACTAAATAATAATTATCTATAAGAGATTAAACTACATAATATTTAATAGGAGAGTTATCTATAATTAATTAGAAGAGATTAAATTAAATAATAATTATCTATAAGATACATGGCCTAATATGATGACAAGTGTCCCAAAAAGAGTTTCTTTTATTATATAGTATAGATCTGTCATTTAAATATATAAAAAGTTAGCTTAAAGTGGAACGGGTTAAAGTCGCCTAAATTCTACTTTTAATGGCATTAAATATAGGGGCAGCAATTCCTGACACAACATGATAAAAGACACGAATCCAACAAAAAAAATAAACGGGTTCGGAATGTAAACGAGTCAACCCATCTAACTTGTTTAATAAACGGAACGGGACGCACTCAAGTCAGGTTTCAAATACGCATGTCAACTCACCAACCCATTTAAAAAAAAGCAATTACAAACTCAACATGCCAACTCTTTGACCTAACCATCCCATTATAAAACCTACTTAATCCCTCAGCCCGTTTGATGTGTTTAGATAAACGGGTTGCAGGTCATGTCTAAGCTAAGTAGTCAATGCGGTAAAATATCGGATATCGGTCAAGGACTGATATTTGAGATATCGGTTATCGCGGTGGGATATCGCTAATTTTAATATCATGCTAAATTTATATATATAGCAATTTAACACTAACAATTGTAACAAGTAAGAACTGACTAAGACTTAAAACACTAACATTTAACAGTAACAACAAACAATTAAGACTTAAACAACTAATAGCAACAATAAGAAGAAAAATGAACGGTAGAAATAAGAAGAATGGTATTGATATCGGGAAAATCAGTAATTTATCGATCAAATATCGGTCCTATATCCGTCAAATATCGGACAATATCGCTGATATTATCAGTACCGATATTCTGACCAATATTTTGTACCACTATCTCGGCAGGGGACCGATAACCGATATATCACTGATCAAGGTTTAAAAAGGCGATTAGAGGCGCGCCTCGAGGCGTACGCCTCAGGTGAGGCGCTGAAAAATCGCAACTAAGGCTTAGCCTCACAGGGGGGAACTGAAACCTAAGCCTCAACCATACGAGGGCGGTCTGAGGCGGTCTGAGGCGTTGAGGCGAGGCGGTGAGGCTTAAGCCTCACCAGACTTGTGCAAATTGATCAGTTTTTTGTTTTCTGGACTATTTTTTTCGGCCCAGATAGTTTTTATTGGGCCTAATTGGTGGTCAAGTCCAACAGTTAACTTAAAAAAACATTACGAGTCCAATAGTTAACTTAAAAAAACATATCGTAGGTTATAAGAAAACCCTAATCGAAGAACAACAGTCAATTAGGTTATAAGAAAGCTCCTTTGTTGTTTTAATTAGGTTTTTCTTAGTTTTTTTTGTTATGTTTTGTTGCTGAACTAGCATGAAAGTCTCCAAGCTTAATTTTTGATCTTGATTGAATTGCTATATAAGCTACAACGATAGTAGAACCATTTACCTGTTTTGCTAATTCACTGTTTTGCAATATCCGATCATTTACCTCTGCTCTTCTAACTTGAGTTGTAAAGAAATCTGACTCGCTTATGGAGTTATGGTTCTTGAACATTTGACTTGCTGAAAAACCTGAAGCCTTGTTTTTTAATTTTGTTGCTGAAGCCTGAAGCCTTGTTTAGTGTTAAACCTTGTTTGTTGAACTATTTTATGGTGTTTGTTTTATGTTAAACCTTGTTTGTTGAACTATTTTCTATTTATGATGTTTGTTTTATGTTAATTTGTGATTTTTATGAGAGATATCTATATTTTTTTAACTTTTTTTTAATAATATTTCGAGGCTTACGCCTCGACCTGCCTCGAGGCTTACGCCTCGTGAGGCTAAGGGAAAACGCCTCGATACCCGTTTTAGCCTTTTTAAACCTGGTCACTGATATATCGGGATATTAACTACATAGTGTCTAAGTTACATGGTTAAGAACCTTCGGGTTAGGACTGAGTTTTTCGACAGTCGTGTTTGTGTAATACCAACCGGACACGAATTGCCATCCTTAACTGAACCTCCTAAATACTTGCATATTTCCCCTTAAAAAACTTCTTAATTGCATATTTACCCAACTTAAAATTAAAATTGCATATATCCCCTTCCTTAACTAATGAAATTGCAAATTTACCCATTTTGATTTATTTTATTAAATATAAATTATACAATGACTATTTTACCCTTATTTTTACTAAAACCTTAAAAATTTAAATATTTATCCATTTTTACTAGTTTTTGTGGCTTTTTCACAATTCTATTTACTGGTTAATTATATAACTTTAAAATCTAGCGAAATGTAAAACAAATTGTGGAAAAGCCACAAAAACTAGTAAAAATGGATAAACATGTAAGTTTTAAAAGTTTTAGTAAAAATACGGGTAAAATAGTCATTATATAATTTGTTTTGAATAAAATAAATCAAAATGGGTAAATTTGCAATGTTATTAGTTAAGTAAGGGGATATATGCAATTTTAATTTTAAGTTGGGTAAATACGCAATTAAGAAGTTTTTTAAGGGAAAATATACAATTGTCCCTATTTTCAAATATTAAGATGACTATCAGAATAATATTTGTAGCCATAACTGACACAAACTTATTGGACCGTATATTATTATTATATTAGGTTTGAGGCACAGGCCCATATAGGTATCTAGGGTTTCCTACCATCTCTATATACTGTGATCACCTATTGAATCAATGACTCAATCCGGTCTTTCATAATCTTACAAAACTATCTTTTAAAAACTAAATGGATAAAATGAAGCTGTCTTAGTATCAACTCAACCTATCATCCTGAACAAAATTTATATGAACTCGAGAAACACCCATATTACCCCCCCCCCCCCCCTACAAACTGTGATCATAGGTCTATGGTGTATTATAATGAGAATAAGAGGAAAATGCGTATTTTCTTGGAGGAAGTTACATTATTTTCTGCAGCAGCAAGACAGGTAACATAATCTGTGTGCTGACGGAAAGTCCTTGTGCAAGTTCCATCTGAAAAACAATCCCAAGTCTGATACAATCCAGAATAGTTTTAGTGAGAATGACGCAAAAGTTAATGCATGACTTTTTTAAGCAAATTAATTACACATGAAGAGAAACCTTGACAGTAGTATCTGAGGAGCAGGATACAAGGGTATTGCCTCCTACAAGGACTGCATCATTGACCTGTACAACCCAACTTATTCCTTAATGAAATAGTAAACTACCATTTATCAAATTGAAGTACTGTTAATTGAACATAAGTGATGTTATAATAATTATAATAATAGAACTAATAACAACGTTAACTTTAGTTTAACCGAACACGAACACATAATTGAACACATTTTTTTGTTCATGTTCGTTCATTAAGAATATAAACATGTCCGTGTTCGTTTATGTTCGTTCGTTTAAAACCTATACAAACAGTTCATGAACGTAAACGATCATAAACAAACAAACTTATACGAACATAATTTAAACATAACTAACACATATAAACATAATTGACCAAGCGTAAACGGACTTAAAGTAGTTTTACTTATGTAAATTGGTGATTAGTTACGATAAGGTCAACTTAAAAGCCCATTTTTATTACTAGGAAGCCCAATTACTAATCATTATTTTTATATAAGTAGTTAGAAATCCCATTTAATGTTTATATTGATAGAAATATAACTGCTTATGTATTTATTAAATTTTCAACAAACATAAATGAACATATATAAACAAACATACATGAATGAACAAAACGTGTGTTCATGTCCGTTCGTTTAGTTAAATGAACAAAAAAGTTTGTTCGTGTTCGTTCGTTTATCTTAATAAAAGAGAACATAAACAAACTTCCTGCCGAACAGTTCATGAAGGTTCAGTTCGTTTACAGGCCTAACAACAACAACAATAATATATATATATATATAGAAATTATAATACCCAGTCAACATGAGACTCAAAAGTAGTTGAACAGGTGGCACCCTCTTCACCCAGTGCCCATCTTTTCAACGTGCCATCACGACTCCCAGTGAAGAGGTAACTACAATTATCTGGCTCTGATGGCTTTAAGACAGATAAACAGTTCACACCTGCACAATGCTGCAAACCAAAGGGCTCAAATTATGATTAAAACAACTGAGAATACGAATTTATTCTAATGATTTGTTCATTGATCGGAAGATTCCACTGGACCGACAGATGCATTGAACACGATAGAAGGACTGAAAACCAATAAATTAATAGGATAACCAACAACGATAGATAAGATGATTCTTTCAAGTATATTTATTTTTCTTTTTTATTAACAAAATGTGATTATGAGCTATCTAATCACAGTTATTGTTTTGGTTTGAAATAATACTATTATATTTGAACAATTATAATGAATCTATGCAATCAATATCGGCAATTGGTCCCTGGTGAGATATCGGTGCGCAAAATATTGGTCAGAATATCGGTACCAATATTATTGGCGATATTGACCGATATATCACTGATTTTCCCAATATCAGTACCTTTCTTCTTAGTTCTACCATTCGTCTTTCTTCTTATTGAAGCTATTAGTGTTTTAAGTCTTACTTATTAAATGTTAGTGTGATACGTCTTAATCAATTCCTACTTGCTACAATTGTTAGTGTTTTGCAAGTTGCAAAAGGTTAATTTGTTAATGATAGGAGAGTATACTGAATTGTTAATGTTAAATTGCTATATATATAAATTCTGCATGATATTAAAATTACCGATATCCCACCACAATTACCAATATCTCAAATATCGGTCCTTGACCGACATCCGATTTTTTACCGCATTAACTGCTTAGCAATGAATGCTTTTATATGCTCTAAAGTATGAAACATATCTAGGGTCGCAATCATAATTATTAATAGCGCTCATAGCGAGCGCTATAGCGAATAGCATAGCAAAGTGACGTATAGAAACACCGTATTTGGATATAATATATATATATATATATATCAATATTTCTAAAATTTTCTTCTAGTATATCGCTAAACATAAAATAGCGTCCGGCGCCCGCTACGTAGTGTATAGGTTGCCAGACGCTATTCGCTATTAACAACTATGGTCGCAATGATTACTAAAACAACCATAGTAGTAAACTACTAAAAAAGGATACTGGCTCCTGTTGGAAAAAAGTAGGTGCTCAATATATTATCTTGTAGATTATAATATTATATGGAAATATTTTCTGAAGTTTAAGCATGCTGGCACAAGGGTATGCCGACATATTCTGGGACAACAATTTCATGTCCATATAAAAAACAGTGCAAACGTAATAAACCCTAACCTTTGTATCATCAGCATCATTGAAAAGATATGTCAGCCTTTTCTCCTTACGAGGTCGGACTGAATTGGAGGTATTGCCTGCGCTACCCACACGGTGCATTGCAGAATTCCCTACACCAATTTAGGAAATTTAAGGTACACATATGAAACTAGTCCCTTTTAAGCAACAAAATATACGCCCATGAAGATGTTATACTAATAATTTATGTATCAAAGGGCAAGGGTGTATTGAAATTTAATAAACACATAACTCTTTTCAAACACTTCAAGATCCTTCAGAAATTAGTTAACACATAAACTATACTTATTCAGAAATTGTTCCACACCAAATTTTCCTACTTAAATTCAAACACTTCAAGACACTTATTTGGAATATCAGATGAGGAAATGCTATATCGTCAAAGTCAAAAAGTATATGAATGTTGTTTACTACATATACGATAAAAGGACAACACCATTCTACGCCTCGTCTTCTTTGTTCATCTAAAGGTCCACATATAAAGTATATGAATGTTGTTTCATGTGTGTAAAATGTCGGTTTGAAATTAACGGTACCAAAAATGATCACACTAAAACAAACGTATACCATCTTCAAGTAGTTCACTACCTTCACATTTTCACAAACTGAGCTAGGCAGCTAGCAAAAATCAAAACATTGTTATCTTATAGACTTTACGTTCTATTGACTGAATGAAACTTCAAGTTACATCCTAGTACTGATAATTGCAGAGAAAAATCCCTACGCAAAACATGTATTGAAACTCAAAACAGAATCACTACAACACAAAGAAAGAAAGTTTTCAAAACTACAACTCAATCCCTGTTGAATTTAATCAACTGAAACTCAAATAATAGCATATGTAGACATCCAATCCATTAATGTTCTGGATGCTTTTAAGTCATAAGTTGGGGATTATAACCATCAATACAAATTAAAATCATCCTAAACAAATATATTTCATCACCAATAGGCAATAAACTAACAACAAAATCAAGTAATCAACACAGTATATAAGACTACTCAATCCAATCAACTCATGAACAAACTAGCAAAATTAAACAACATCTTAAACTCATATCATCTGATTGTACTAACTATCACATATAAAAACCCTAGGCAACACCTCTACTTAAATCCTAACAAAAGCACACCACAAAACAAACAAACTCAATCCAAATAACAGCATAGAGACCAAACGAATCATACCACGAGCCGAACAGATACAAAAACCAAAACTCCTCTGATCCTCAACTTTATGCTTCAACTCCTTCGTATGAATCAATATACTTGGTGAAACTGAAGCTCATATGCATCAAACCGCGCCAAACTGTGCGAATATTAAGCTGATTTCAGGTAATAATTACATAAATTATGAACTAATATACTCCGTGAAACAGAATTAATGTTCGTGTAGTATATTCGTAACAGAATCACACAACAAAACAACTAATCAAACTCAAGTCAAAATTCCGATTATTATTATTCAATCATCTGAACGAATTTTACCGACAGATGAACGGATATTAATCAAAAAAGACGAACAAAAGTCGTTGATTTTCGCAACTTTAAGCTTCAATTTCTCCGTATGAATTAAGATATTTGATGAAACTGATGCTTGTGTGTATCTAACGGTGTGAATTTTGAGGTGAAATGAGTGAAGTTGAAGTTGATTTGAGATGAATTATGAAGAATGAAACAAAATTGATGTTCGTGTAGGAGAAAATTGGTGTATGAGTTAGTTGAGTTGATTGTGCGACTGGAAGAGGGGAATACTGAGTTGGATGGGGTCGAGTCTGCCTTGACTCGGTCCCTCTTTACAGATCAGCAAATTTAGTAATTTACTTGTGTATAGGGGTGTTCAAGATCGGATTATCCGGTTTTCGGATATCCGAAAACCGGATATCCGAAAATTTCGGATAATGAATATTGATATCCGAATCCGTATCCGAAATTTCGGATATCCGATTTTCGGATATCCGAAATTTCGGATACGGATTCGAATATCCAAACGGATATCCGAATTTATAAAAAAAAAAATCAAAAAATCCGTTTCGTGTATAGATTAAAACTAAACTTATATTCGATTTTATAAATTTCTAACATTTAAAACTAAAAACAATCATAAATTCACACAAATACAAATATTTACTACTTTTTTACTAACTTTTACAATACTTCAAACAAAATATAATGTTCATATAATATATATATTTATAAAAAAATAATTAGTTTTCGGATATCGGATAATCGGATTATCCGAAATTTTTGAAATTCATATCCGAATCCGAATCCGAAAATTCGGATTATCCGATTTTCGGATATTTCGGATACGGATTTTCGGATATTTCAGATTCGGTTTCGGATTCGGTTTCGGATCCGGATTTTTTTGAACACCTACTTGTGTACATGTTTTTAAGATAGATTTTTTATAATATATTATTATTGTTTTTCTTATTCTAGATCACAAGTTGTTGTTACTATTATAACTATATCGTGTCAACCTTATGTTAAGAAATTGGATAAGTATTTTAAGGAGGTTGAACTCTTTGTAATATTAAATAAGAATAAACGATAAGTGTCATCTAAAATATTATTGATGTTTTTTTTATCAAAAAGCTACAACGTATATTTGTTAATACATGATGCATTAGTTGTGATAAAGAACTCGTGGTCAGGGACTAGAGGTGTTATTTCATTTATTTGTGTTGAGTTAGTGGGTTGGTTGGTGGAAAGATTTTGACAACAATAGAGAGAAAAAAATTAATATTATTAATTGAGGTGTGTCTTTTACAAATAAATACAATAAATATATATACGAGATGAAGTCTTGGAGAACAAGCTAATTTATTTAAGGAGTTGATAACCACATAATACAATATATTTATAACACTCCTCCTTGGTTATCAACTTTGTACACTTTGAGATGCTGGCTCGTTAAAAACCTTGCCAGGAAAACCCTGTGGGACAAAATCTCAGCTAAGGGAAAAAAAGTGCAGCGCGTATTTTCTTCTCTTAATTGCCTCATTAAAAACCTCACTAAGAAAACCCAAATTGGACAAAACTTAGTGAGGGAAAAAGAGTGCAACTTGAATAAATCTCCCACTCATTATAATATGTATCCTTTAAGTGATATGTGTTCATCTTCCTTGAAAGTTGCTCAAAACTTTTATAGAATGACTTGTCGCTTGATGTAACAACCCGAACGTTCATGCGTTGTTACTACCCGTTATACTCGTTACGCCTAGCACCAGAGATTCGGATCATAATGTAGCTATATCGCATATATCGCTATTTCGCAGTATTTTCGCATATTACGCATACTTTATCGCTATAACACATCACATCGCACATACTAACACTCAGGATGACGTTGAGTGAGGACCTATTCTACCCACCTCGATAGCCGTGACGTGTCGCAACGCATATTCGAAAAGCGCAACTCGATTATCGCAACGCAGACTTTGAAATGTGGATATTTATACGACCTTTTGTGCCTAATTATAATAAATATATGAATGTGGGTATGATAATGTGTAACCAAACTTTTACAAAGCTTAACGAACGAAACGAAACATCGAAACACAACACGCCGGAGACCACCGATCGAGTGACTGGTCGATCGAGTGGCCACCCGATCGGATTGCCACACGATCGGACTGCCACCCGATCGGACTGCCATCTGATCCGTTGCACTTCTTCATCTCTACCCCACTTCACCTATAAATAGCACTTATCACATCACTTGAACAGTGATGTGACAGCTCTCACTCGACCAGCACGCTTTAGGTCTATTTCCTCTCGATTTCTCGCGATTCTTGTAAGTTTTCAACCTAAATCTTGTACTTTCTTGATCTGCACGCACTCCTACACCTTTCTTGTAAGACCCAGTTTATATTACCAGATTTAACAACATAAAACCTTGCATTTAACGCCAAAATGACGACTTAACAAAAACTTTCATCGTTTTAACCCAAAACTAAACACAACATACATGTATAGTTCTTACGAAATCATAATCAAGATATTAACTACAATTGTTTACATAGTTTTTAGAACAAAAGATCATGTGCGGAAGCGTTTGCTAGAGTGTTCGGTTCGGATAGTTATGCTTGATCATCATCCTTCATTTGAGTACCTGAAAACTAACATTTTAAACAAGCATTAGTGTTATCGTTCTTGGACATTTACGTATTCGAATCAGGTCCGAACACTTGATCAAGAAAATGAATAAAACAATTTTATTCAAACAGGGCTCCACCGTAACTTACGGTGATACCGTAAGTTACGGTGGCTTCTGGACATTTGGGAGCCTACCGTAATTCAGTAGGATTCCACCGTAACAGATTTGCAGGCCACCGTAAATTACGGTACTACCGTAATTTACGGTAAGCCCTGCACAAAACTTCCTTGTTTCAAATGCAGTTTTTGCTGATTCTTTTATGCTCCGAAACAGCTTAACTTCGCGTAATTTGTTAAGCGGCTGGGCTAATTCTCCATACTTGTATTTTGCTTATAATATTACTCAACTATTTCTTAAGCGGGCATGTCTACGGAATTAGCTTACACTCTAAATTACAAGACTTTTAGTTAGTTGTTCGTACTATGATCATGCATCCAATCCAAACTTTAACTCCTATAATAAGAACAAGGCTTTTAATTTTGACATTGGTGTTCGCTACACGGCTTACACCTCATGTAATATATGCATTATATAATAGAGTCATGCTTCGTGTTTATTACCAAAACTTGTTTGACCCGTTTGGGTGTTAAACTTACACTCCATTACGGGTATGTAAGGTTTCATGCTTTTTCACTTGTTTCAACCCATTTACTTGTTTAAGAAGCACAATCACTTTCGTGACTCAATGTTATATCCTATTTGCCATGCTTTTCACCATAACATAAGAGCGGTAATTAACCTTAATGTAACGAAGCAATAGATTCGTACCTTTAGAGCGCGTCTTTTCCTCGTGAATTCCCTCCGGCTTGTCCGCTAGATGAACCGGACTCTTTGCCTAGAAAATTCAGTTTTTACAACATGTTTAGAACTCTTTTTATGACCACAATCACATCATTATGGACCATTATCAAATCTGCGTTTTTATCCAAATTTCACATTTAGATCCTCACTTAGGCATTTCTACAAACACCTAGTGGGTCAGATTTTTCTACATTCATTACTAGTTTCATGACTAGAATTTAACATCTTATTTCACTTTAATTAATCAAATTGTACACATACAAATATTCAAATAGCTGAATTTTCCTCATACAATTCAGCTTTTCACTAGATAAATTTCATAATCCTAGTGTTTGTCTTATATTTACAACATCATAAATCACCTACAATGGTGACTATAATTTCTTCAAGTATCATGCAATGATTTTTTCACAATAAATCATCTAGGTTTAACCCTAAACAACATATCACTTCCAGATTCTTTCATGCATAACATATTCAAGTTTAATTTCAGTTATTCACCATTAACCTAGAATTTAAGGTGAATCAAAATATCAGGATTTTACATACCTTTATGATCCTCACTACAAGGGGATCACTAATTCGTGTTCAAGACTTGATTTAGGGCTGATTTGAGGCTTCAATTTGATTTGAGTTAGGGTTTGGAAATGGGGGATGTCGCCCCCTGCTTGTTCCTTGATCGACCAGACTCCCAATTTTGGGATGTTTGGTTTGTTTTGTTACTATTAGTAACATAGTTTGAGTTTTGACAAGTTTGAACCCTCCATTTTGGTAAAACCTTAAGTTTTGGTGTTTTAGTCCTATTATGACTTATTTTAGGACTTGAACTTAACTAGTTTATGTTCCTAGTTGGTAAATTCTTGTTTATTATTTCTTTAAAATTTCAAGGTAAGGGTTTATATTTTCGGGGTGTTACATTTCTATCTTAACTTTTAACCGTGAAATCACTAGATTTAAGGTGTTCTAGGATGATGTCATCATGGTGTTCTTATGAACTTCATGTTTTGGCTTCAATCCACCAAGAACAACTTAGATCTGAACGATTTCCACATGAATAAATAAAGATCTTGCATAGATCTGAACATATTCATGGTGAAAAGGATTGAAAGATGGTTTTCCTAACTTTCTTTCAACTCTTTTACACTCAATGCACTCGAACCCGATGGAATCAGAGCTTGTTCTGATCTTCTACTCATTCTTAGTGATGCATCAGTTCCAGATCTGAATTCTATCCAGGAGAGATGTTGATTTCGGGTTTGAACATGAACAACTGACTCGAACCGTGAACTGTTCGGACTAGGGTGATTCCTGTTCGGCCAGGTCACTTGGGACGAGATGAGGGTCCTATTGTTCAAGCAAGATATCAAAACGTCTCATTCAAGGCTACAACATTTCAAATTGAAACAAGTGTTAGAACGATTAGACCATCGGAACGGATTGCCGTCCGATCGGGTTGCCACCCGATCGACCGCTCGTCCGATCGGGCTGCACTTGGTTCCATAATTAAACTATTTCTCCAATTATTCAAAGGATCTGAATGCTGAAACGGATTACCACCCGATCGGATTGTCGTCCGATCGAGCGACCATCCGATCGTGTGACGTTTGGAACTTAAACAATTCTCAACATGTTCAATATATTACCAGTTCGAACGGATTGCCACTCGACCAAGATTGCAATCCGATTGAGTGACAAACTGTTGTAAACTTGTTCTCACTAAAATGTCCACCAAACGGGTTATCGCCCGACCGAACAGCCGTTCGATCGACCGACCTGAAGGGTAGAGATACTTTTCTGTTTTCAAAATGCTACAACGAAAACTTCAAAAGACAAGCCATCATACACAAACACATCCTTCTCAAACGAAGTAACAATCCACTCGAAAGGTCACCCGATCGGATAACCATCCGAGCGGATTGTCACCCGATCGACCGGCTACCTGATCGGATTACCGTTCGATACTTCGACATTTTACACCGATTCACACGCCGTTCAACGCTTACACTATCAATCTGTAATCAGGATAATCTCAGACGCGCTCCCTTCAATCCAACCGAGTTGTGTTTGCTGAGCACCGACGGTGAGTATACTCGAATCCTTTTTATCGCATTTTTGGGTGTAACATACGTTCCTAACAAATCAAACTTATCAAACGAACTATTCAATCAAACTGTTTATCACTTGCGAATAATTGTTATGCATATTTATACGTGATGCTAGTAACATATGTGTTAGGACTTATACTCGCGAGGTCCCGCCTTAACTAGTATAGTACTAGAGCACCCGACGGGGTCTAGTTAGGATGAATAGCAATCGCAATCGCAGCTCGAGTGACTTAGCTGGTAGTATCTGTCTTATATGCATATATGTTGAGGTATCTCGTTATGTATTTGGTAATTCGCAACACTTTTTTTACCTAGTTCTCGCTACTATCAAAAATTGTATACTCGCCAATACTTTTGTATTGACGTTGTTTTAACGTATGTTGCAGGTTTAGTCGCAGTCTACATCAAATCAAGCTAGGAAGTCTAGAAACTCACCTAAACTCTATGTTGTCGGATTTGTATTGTTCGAGAGGACAAGAAATCTGTGATAACTTATGTGAATGTATTGTTTATTAGTATGGGATAATGAACGCATTAAGTACTGTCGCAATATAGTTGTTATAGATTCTCTTGAGCAATCTGATTCGCCTAGTGCCACGCCCCGATGATTCCGCCATCGGTTGGGGTGTGACACTTGATGCCGGTGCAATCCTTTATGTTGAATAATGTTATAAAATCTTCTTACTAGACTTCTAGTGCTTCCTCTTGCGAACAAATACTATAAGATCCACGACTATGTTGTGTTATATTCTTTACATCTACAAGACTAACGAAACTAGTTTTCATGGGTTAGTAAAATATAAACACATATCATTCTTACCTTTAGGGTATCGACATATCTACTTTACCATTCGAATGTCTCCTCATTGGACATGTGCTATATCATGTTGATAAATTCAAATAAAAAATATATATAATCATGCATAGCTAGAAAGAAATATCAATGCACAATTGCACTTTAGCCATTGTACTTTTGGAATGAGAATGCTTACTTTGGTTCGATGATGATAAGCATTTCTTATAAAACTGTCTGAACAACCTCCAACATACTTTAAGATTCAACTTTATCCATACTAAAAATGTCCCAGCATCTTCTAAATGTAGTTAATCAATGGATAAAAATATGCTTACAAATATACTCGAACTGTAGGTTGACTAATAACTAGATTGTGTCAGGGTTATTAAAAATTCCCCCTCTAAAAGCTCAACAGTTTCTCTCGATGATGCCTAGACATCATCATTATAAATCGCGATTATAGTGAACTTTTGGAGAGGGCTTTCGATAAAGATGGATAATATTATCAAACTTATATTGCTCTTTATCTGAATATCTCAAGTTGTACAACACTCGACTCAACTATTTTAGTCCATGCCTTTTTATGAACATGATATAGTATGTTCTTGAGGTTTTGATACCAAAGCTTCCTTCATTATTAATCCATGAGGGAATTCTTTCCATCTTATCCAAATATGCATACGCATTCACTCTTTAGGAGTTCTGCTACAAACTAGCTCATTTAATTTAACACATAGATTTCAACATTATATGCAAAGATATCATGAATACTTGTTTTTATTTCCAAAATCCATATTATACTATGTTTGTACACTTTTTATTGAGATATCATAATCATCATGTACAAGTTTTCTTTGTATCTTTCTTGGTGCAGAAGAACTGCATTGTTAAGATGTTTCAATTCACCTTTAGATAACTCATCAGGAGTTTAATCGTATTCAAATATGAATATGTATACAGCGATCGTATTGTTCTCGAGAACTTTATTTACATGATTTTGGTAATTTGAATCCTCCAGGGACTTTCATGTAAACTTTCAGTATCAAGTGATAAATATCATTCATAAGACGCATGTCAATTCTCTCTTTAATATTATTACTAGACTAATTAAATATTGGAAAGCAATTGTATCCACCACCGGAGAATACGACTCCTCATAATCAGATTTAGGTCTTTGCGAAATCCTTGTGCCACCAATTTTGCCTTACACCATTTTCTTTTCATTTCTTGATTCGCATAAAAAACTTGTTTGTTTCGAATATGTTTTACAACATTCGTTGTATGGACTACTGGTCCGAAAACTTTCAATTTCAATAGAGAATTCAACTCTGTCTCATTTGCGTCTTTTCGTTTTGGCCAATTATTTCTTTGTATTCGTTCATAGGCATATCTTAAATCTTAATCCTCATCATTTCATCATTACAAGCGCTATATTATATACAAAGTATAACGACATCGATTTTATTTCGATTCCATACATGTTAAGACCCATTTGTTTTCGATTCTTACACTATATATATAGAGGATGGTTCAAATGAAAACCACTTTTCTTGTGAAAACTCAAAAACTAACTAAAAAAAGCCTAAAAAAATGCACCAAATTTTTTTTTTACAATTTTTTTATTAAAAATCGCTAGTTTTTATATATATATAAAAAACTTTTTTCAAAAAAAATATAAATTGTAGTGCACATGTGTAATAATTCACATGTGTAGTACTATTACACATGTTCACTAATTTTTTTTTTTGAAAAAAATTTTTTTTTTATATAATTTAAATAGCGAAAATTGGTATGCAAAAAAAAATTGGTATGTTTTTAGGCTTTTTTAGTTTGTTTTCGAGTGTTCGCGATAACTAGTGGTTTTCATTTCAACCTTCCCCTACATATATATATATATAGGGTTGGGCTATATAGAAAACCCTAAAAATTTTATGAAACCCTAGAAAACCCAACCTCCCGATATTTTTTTTTTTTTAAATAACACATGTAATATACATGTTTTTAAGAGTTTTGGAAAAAAGAAAAAACAAAAAAGCGCCGAAGGAAATTTTAAAAAACAAAATAAACAAGTTTCAGCATTTTTTGTCTAACACATGTTAGTCACAAAAGTTGCAGAAATTTGTTTATTTTTTTTTTAAAAATCCTTCGGCGCTTTTTTGTTTTTTTTTTGGGCCCAAAACTCTTAAAAACATGTATATTACATGTGTTATTTTTTCAAAAAAAAATGTCGGGAGGTTGGGTTTTCTAGGGTTTCTTAAAATTTTTAGGGTTTTTTGTCTAGCATTAGCCTATATATATATATATATATATATATATATATATATATAGGAAGGTTAACGTACATTACGGCTTAATGTACATCACGTACGACAGGTAATTACGCACATTCATTTTAAAATCACGCACGTTATAACTCAAAAATCCAAAATCACGCATGTTGAAACACAATAATCACGCATATTGAAAACATTAATCACGCATGTTGTAGAACAAATCACGCACGTTGTCATACGTGAAGTACGTTAAGCCGTAATATATGATATACTTTTTCTCTCTCTCTCTCTATATATATATATGAGAAGGATCCATTAGGAACCACCCTTTATTGCGAGAACCAATGTGAACACAACCAAAAATCTAAAAAACACACAAAATTTTTTTAAATATTTTTTTAATAAAAATCGCTACTTTTCGTTAATAAAAAATTTAAAATAATTTTTTTTGGAAACTAAAACTAGCGATTTTTATTAAATAAAACAACCTTTTTGTGTGTTTTTTAGATTATTTTAGGTTTTTTGGGGGTTTAGTTTTTAGCATTTAACTTGGGGGGTAGGTTTTTTTAGGTTTTGGGTGGTGTAGTGGGTTTATTATGCTGTGTTCACATTGGTTCTCACGGTTCTCGCAATAAAGGTGGTTCTCGCATGAACCCTACCATATATATATATATATATATATATATATATATATATATATATATATATATAAAACTTGTAATAAAAGACTCCAAATAGTGTCACATGGCATTCTCTCCTTCAACCTCATAAATTTTATTTATATTTGTTTAATAAATTTCTTTTAGTATTAATATTAATTAATAACCAATATATAGATATCACTTATCTTTATCATTATCTTTATCTAAAATTAATAAATAACTTCAATTTTGCAATTTAGACCCTTTGTTTTTTTTTTTTACTTTTAACCAAAAGTTTTTCATCTTTTGCAATTTATTCCCAACTCTTTTTTATTTTCAATTTTGGTCCACCGTACTTATCATCTTTCCCAAGTTTTTCGTTTCGTTCTAAATTTTGTGAGTTAACGCACTGCAACGTGCATGTGGAGTTCAACATTTTTTCGTATTATTTTCCAGTTTGACTGGCCCGTCGCGTCACATCTATTTTCTTGCGTTTGACAAGTTCGTCCAACACGCGGGTCCTGGATGGACTTAGTTATTTTTTCTATATTTTACGTTTCGGTTTAGTTTCTCAGCAACTCGCGTGCGTGATTCAAAGATTTTACGCCTGCTTTTCGCTCGGCGTTATTCTTTTCCCGTTTTTATTTATTTTGTTTTTACGAGTTTTCCGGTGTTTGTGGTCGATGACAATGGTATAGTATTGCTACTATATATATATATATATATATACTAGCTTAGAACCACGTGTAACACACGGGTTGAATAAATGTAATTTTATATACCAAATAATAAAAATATAAATTTAAAAACCCCGTTTATTACACGGGTTGAATAAATGTAATTTATATACCAAATAATAAAACAATATATCTTTAAAAATCTCGTTTATTACATGGGTTGAATAAATGTAATTTTATATATTAAATAATAAAAAATTATATCATTAAGAACCCCGTGTATTATATTGGTTGAGAAAATTTAATTTTATATATTAAATAATGAGAAAAATGCTCGGATAGTCCCTGTGGTTTGTCCTTTTTTCACCTTTAGTCCCCAACTTTCTAAAATTACAGCTATAGTCCCTAACTTTTGCAATTTCGTTCTGGATAGTCCCTATGCCTGACATCAGTTAGTTTTCTCAGTTAAGAGGGTGTGAAATGACAATAATACCCTTACTATAAAACAAAATAACTTAACCTATTAAATAAATTTATTTATATGTGGGACCCACTGCTATATAAAAACAAAATAATAACCCCCCCCCCCTTCCTCTCTCTTTCCCTCCCCAGCAACTCCATTATAACCTCCGCCACAGCAACCTCGTTTTAGTGACTTAACAATAACCACACACCCAACTGCGCTGTATTGCTTCTTGTTCTAAAACTGATTTGGTTTAATTTTTAAACAAAACTCGCACTTTATCATCTTCCTCATAAATACTCAACCCGAAAACCGTAGCCCTTTTAAACATCCAATTCGATTACCACAGTCAAACTAGCATCCAATTATCGTAGGGTTTCAGTTATATAACAAGTTTGGCAGGAACAACCTAAAATCGGTGACCTTGATTCGATTGTGATTCTATGTTGTAAATATCTTATTCCCCGCTTAAAACAAGATTTTCTCCTATATAGATCATGAACCTGGTTTAGCAACATGAACAAGTGCTTACACGATTCTTTGGAAATAAATCTGGTAGCAACATGAACCTGGTTTAGCAACTGAAATGATGTTATGAAAACAGAGCATGAGTTTGTTTTAGAAAGAGAGGGGAAGGTGTGGGGTGGGGTGGGGGTGGGGTTATTATTTGATTTTTTATAAAGGAGTGGGTCCCACATATAAATAAATCTATTTAATATGTTAAGTTATTTTGTTTTATAGTAAGGGTATTATTGTCATTTCACACACTCTTAACTAAGAAAACTAACTGATGTTAGGCCTAGGAACTATCCGGGAACGAAATTGCAAAAGTTGGGGACTATAGCTGTAATTTTAGAAAGTTAAGGACTAAAGGTGAAAAAAGGGTAAACCATAGGGACTATCCGAGCATTTTTCTCTTAAATAATTAAAAAGTTAAGAACCTCATGTATTGTATGGGTTGAGCACATGTAATTTTATATAGGGTAAATTACTTTTTGAGTCCCTCTGTTTTATGGGTTTTAACTAGTTGAGTCCAAAAGCAAAAAGTTTAACGACCTGAGTCCCCATAAGCATTTTCTTTAACCATTTGAGTCCAAATTTCTAACCCAGTTAGAATTTTATTGTTAAGTTTTGTTAAATGACCAAATTACCCCTATAAACATATAAAACACAGGGACTTAAAAGAAAAAGAATATATTATTATTATTATTCTTGTTATTATTATTATTATTATTATTATTATTATTATTATTATTATTATTATTATTATTATTATTACTAGCGGTAAGACCCGTGTGCAAACACGGGTCGTTTCTTAGAAAACCATGCATAACATATATTGACAGAACATATAGATATGTGTATAGATATTGTACCAAAACGTGTTATTTATTATAGCTAAAAGACAATTATAAGTAAATATAAAATATATTTATCAAAGTTAATAAAAGATGTCTAAAAGATGTCTAACAAACTTAATAAAATTCATCAATTACATATGATTATTTCCATTCTCTTATTCATAAAAGAGAGTATCCACCCATTGACAATATAAATTGTTATAAACATAAGTACATATGAAAGATGTCTAACAAACTTAATAAAATTCGAATACAATTTAACTTTAACAAACATTAACTAAGAAGATACGATCACCTGCCTAAACAACACACATCAAACCTCACTCAAGAATTTGTTACCCAGCAACATGTCCTTCGCTACATGTTGTGATTTGGTTAAATATGCTACTGCAAACAATGTAACAGCTGCTGATCCAACAATCTCCCTATACAACAGATGATACGAGAACCCTTCTTTATTACTGATTTTTATTTCTCATCAACATCTCCCTGATTTGTCCTTTGAATTGTAGTTCAAAGTCCAGGGAGAACATGTATTCTTCATCATCCCTCTCAAGTTGAAGGTCCAACAAATCTTGGAGATCATATTCATTCAGATTATATGCACTGTCCATTTTAATCTCTTCAACACTACCATCTGATCTGATCAAAGTCAATACTTGGGGTTTTGAGCATGACTTCCACTTTACTATTTTTGGATCAGTTGGTTTTCTTGGGCAAAGAATTATTGAAGATGAGTTTGGTGATTGTGGCTTGCTAACTAAATTTGCAATTGATTAAGACAAATCAGATGATGAGAGAAGGTTTTTCGAAGTACCGATTTTTGGAGACAGAGCAACAGTTGTATGATAGACTGAGTTTTGAAAAACATTTGAATGTTCAGCTCTAACTTCTTCCAGCTTTTTGTAGGACTCAACTATCTTCAGTTTAGACCATTTGGCAATGGATCTAACTGGACAATAATCAGCAGCCACAAGCTCTGCTCTCATTCTTTTAAACTTCAATACCTCATCTGAATCTACTGTTTTGACTTTCTTCTAATTAGGTTGAGTTGGCTTTACCAGAGGATCATTGTTCATTTTCGTGATTATATCGATATGAGTTTTTCTCTTACGTGTGGAAATGATTTCTAGTGAAGGAGAATGTTTTGGTAGTGAAGATGAATGTATGGGAAATCTTTGTGACGTTGGAGATGGTTGGGTTGTGGTTGGTGTAGTGAAAATGATCATGGCAGATGTTTGAGAAACTTCTGTTGAAACAACTGATCTCTTAGCAGTTGTTTGGTAAACATCTGCTGATACTTTTGTGTTCCCAACATCTATTGACAAAATGGGTGATGATGGTGTGGAAGGTATTTTCTCCTTCTTTTATAGTGGTTTTTTTTGGAGAAGGTTGGGATTTAGGTTGAGCAGGCGATACAATTTCTGTAGGATTAGCTTTTGAATCTGGTGGCAACTTTCTCAATGAATCTTTGTCCCCCTTTTTGGCATCATTATCATCATCATCTTTCTCAAGTATTGATGTAGAGGTGGAGCCAGTAAGTTCCAACAGATGTTCCTTAATGTTCATAATGTCTGCTTGTGTGTCTTTATACCTGGCATTAACCAAATTTCTGATAAATTCCAAACTGAAATTGCGGTTACTTTCAGCTAAATTCCTCTGAGCTTGAAGGATGGGTTGCATAGAATTCCAAAGCTCATTGGCAATTTCCTCTCTGGTAGGTTGACTTTTAAAAAGCTCTATCATCTGCTTAATCAATTCTTTCATTTCAGCAACATCTGTTTCAATGGTAGACACTCTAACTGTCAAATCCTTATAACTTAATTCATCACCTACTTTAATAGGATCATCTGAATTCCCACCTGTAGTGGTTGTATTTGTTTTGATAATAGGAGAAGTCTCCATATCATAAAAAACAGATGCCCCTTTTTCTTCGTTCTGGGGACTTTCCACTGAAGCAGAGATTACAGTTGTAACCTCATCAGTAGTTGCCTTCAAGGGAGTCTTAATGATGTAACCACTGTCCAACTGATCACCAATGGGTTCAACAGTTGTAGTGGCTGCTCCACTTGAACTACCACCAAGAGTTTTGTAATACTCAACGGGGATAACCTCCTCAACTGTTTGTAGGATAGGAGATTGAATTGGTTCAGACACAGTCATTTGTTGCGATCTACTCTCAGTAATGTGTGCATTAGAGGAACTGTTTTGTTTCTGAAATTCAATTGCTTCAAACAGAGGTAATATTGTTGATGGAACTTGAGCCGAGGGTTGTAGTGTAGAAAGAGTGATTGCCCTGGGAGAGGGACTTTTAAACATACTTTCATATGAAAGGTCTACTTCATGTTGTGGTGTCCCTGTACTTACAACATGATCCTTTTGTGACAATACATGAGGAGTTTGGATGGGTTGAGATCTTTCCAACAACTCTGAAGAAGTAGCAGCAGTGGTTTCAAGTGACATTTGTGTTGTCACTGCATTAATCTCTGGGATCTCATCTTCCAGAGGAACCTTTTTATTTTGTTTAGTTTTGATGGACTTTTTGGATGTGACAGCTTTCTTTTTGCGTTTTCCTAGTCTGTGTTTCACAACACCGGTTGTGGTATCATGATCACCAGGAGCAGTTCGCTCAACAACAGAAGTTTGAGCAACTGATGCGGACGCATCTAAAACAGGCTCATCTCCCTTTGTTTCAGTTGTTGAAACTTTTGACTCTTTATCCATAAGTTTAGTAAAAGTTTTACTTGTAAGACTATTTATTTGAAAAGCTACACCTTGTTCAAAATCTGTTTGTGACACTTGTTTTCGTAGGTAGTAGCTTAGAAGTCTTGGATACAACAGAAAAGCATTACTACGAACACCTTTTTTCAATTTTTTCACATTTTTCACATGATTTAACAAATCAGAAAACAGTGCTTGTGATAAATTGTAATCAGATTTTGTTAAAATAGCATAACCGAAATACTGAATGTTCAAAGGTATCTCATTAAATGCGGTGGTCTTGGCTGAGAGACAAATTAAAAGAGTATGAAACAAAAATTTCATTGGCGGAGGGAAGTTTCGTTTGTAGATAGTAACTTCCTTTAATTGTGCATCATACCCTCTTTCAATGAAATCTGTATGAAGTTCAAGTTTTTCAAAGTTGTTCTTACCTCCCAAGTCGTCCAATGCAAATGTAGTGGAAATTGTAAAGGGAGAAATTCGTACCACACTTTCCCTGACCTTAGATGTGATGGAAACTGGATTATTATCTTCAGCCTCTATTTCAACATTAAACCAAAATTGTCGGAGTGTTTCTTTACGAACCGGTGCATCGGCAGTAAGAATTGATTTGTATTTCGATGATGACGCTAAAAGGTCAATTATTGAGTGATAGCTAGTATTTTTGCTGGTTTTCTCGAAGATGGGGAGGTAGTTGTGAGGATTTTTGATGTTCAGAGACATGATCGGAAAAGAAGGTGATTTGGAGATGAAACAGAGTTTAAATTGGAGGGTTTCTAATATGTTGGAAACTGTTTTTGAGAATTTTGAATTCGAGACTGCAGTGGTAGAACCTCGATTTAGGGATGAAATAGCTTTTATATAGAGAGAAGAAGTGAATGCTGACGTGGCAGTAGTTACAAATATTTAATGGCTAAGAACTGTCCACGTCAGAACTTCTCTTGCGACAACCGACGACAGTTGTTTGGAAACCTCTGTTGGTCGTTGGGAACAGTGTGAGTCAAACAGTCGTTAGATAAACAGAAGTTCTGAGAACGGATGATAACTTTCAACAGTTTTTTTTTCAATCGGTGTAACTCAACAGTCGTAAGTCTAACATCTGTTATTAACCCAACAACTGTTAGTATCAAATCCTCTGTTAAGCATTTTAAGATTGAATATCATCTGTTGTCCGTTAACGTCTGTTGACCCATAGCAGACCTTTACATCTTCAGACATTTATTCATCAGCAGATGCTCTCTTTTGTCAGACTTTAGCTACAACACACCTTTTATAACACAAAATATGCCATAAATTCTTCCAAAAAACTGTTGTTGATAAACAAAATTATATAATAATACTTATACCAGACGCTATATAATAATACTTGTTCATCATTAGCCCAACCACTGTTAGTATCAAATCCTCAGTTATGCATTTAAGATTGAATGTCATCTGTTGTTCGTTAACGTCTGTTGACCCATAGCAGACCTTTACATCTTCAGACATTTATTCATCAGCAGATGCTCTCTTTTGTCAGACTTTAGCTATAACACACCTTTTATAACACAAAATATGCCATAAATTCTTCCAAAAAACTGTTGTTGATAAACAAAATTATATAATAATACTTATACCAGACGCTATATAATAATACTTATTCATCATTAGCCCAACCACTGTTAGTATCAAATCCTCAGTTATGCATTTTAAGATTGAATGTCATATGTTGTTCGTTAACGTCTGTTGACCCATAGCAGACCTTTACATCTTCAGACATTTATTCATCAGCAGATGCTCTCTTTTGTTAGACTTTAGCTACAACACACCTTTTATAACACAAAATATGCCATAAATTCTTCCAAAAAACTGTTGTTGATAAACAAAATTATATAATGATACTTATACCAGACGCTATATAATAATATTTATTCATCATTAGCCCAACCACTGTTAGTATCAAATCCTCAGTTATGCATTTTAAGATTGAATGTCATCTGTTGTTCGTTAACATCTGTTGACCCATAGCAGACCTTTGCATCTTCAGACATTTATTCATCAGCAGATGCTCTCTTTTATCAGACTTTAGCTACAACACACCTTTTATAACACAAAATATGCCATAAATTCTTCCAAAAAACTGTTGTTGATAAACAAAATTATATAATAATACTTATACCAGACGCTATATAATAATACTTATTCATCATTAGCCCAACCACTGTTAGTATCAAATCCTCAGTTATGCATTTTAAGATTGAATGTCATCTGTTGTTCGTTAACATCTGTTGACCCATAGCAGGCATTTGCATCTTCAGACATTTATTCATCAGCAGATGCTCTCTTTTGTCAGACGTTAGCTACAACACACCTTTTATAACACAAAATATACCGTAAATTCTTCTAAAAAACTGTTGTTGATAAACATAATTATATAATAATACTTATACTAGACGTTATATAATAATACTTATTCATCATTAGCCCAACCACTGTTAGTATCAAATCCTCTGTTATGCATTTTAAGATTGAATATCATCTGTTGTTCGTTAACATCTGTTGACCCATAGCAGACCTTTGCATCTTCAGACATTTATTCATCAGCAGATGCTCTCTTTTGTCAGACTTTAGCTACAACACACCTTTTATAACACAAAATATACCATAAATTCTTCCAAAAAACTGTTGTTGATAAACAAAATTATATAATAATACTTATACCAAATGCTATACAATAACACTTATTCATCATTAGCCCAACCATTGTTAGTATCAAATCCTCTGTTAAGCATTTTAAGATTGAATATCATCTATTGTTCGTTAACATCTGTTGACCCATAGCAGACATTTGCATCTTCAGACATTTATTCATCAGTAGATGCTCTCTTTTGTCAGACTTTAGCTACAACACACCTTTTATAACACAAAAATATACCGTAAATCCTTTCAAAAAACTGTTGTTGATAAACAAAATTATATGATAATACTTATAGCAGATGTTATATAATAATACTTATTCATCATTAGCCCAACCACTGTTAGTATCAAATCCTCTGTTAAGAATTTTAAGATTGAATATCATCTGTTGTTCGTTAACATCTGTTGACCCGTAGCAGACCTTTGCATCTTCAGACATTTATTCATCAGCAGATGCTCTCTTTTTTCAGACTTTAGCTACAACACACATTTTATAACACTAAAATATACCGTAAATTCTTCCAAAAAAATGTTATTGATAAAAAAAATTATATAATAATACTTGTAGCAGACGTTATATAATAATACTTATTCATCATTAGCACAACCACTGTTAGTATCAACAATCGTTAGAATACACAGTTGTTTCATCATCAGCAGATGTTCTCTTTTGCCAAACTTTAACTACAACAGACCTTTTACAACTCGAAGTATTGACTCTCTGTAATTTGCAGCAGCATAGATTATTCAAAAAACTGTTATCAATGATCAAATTTAAACATTTATTTTATCTTTCCACTCATTTATTCACCATCAAACCAACCACTGATACTATTAAACCTCTGTTGACATACCAAACAGATGATCAAACACAGTTCAACATCAACATAATCTAAATCTTACTCAAACACTAAATAAGTAAAAATAAAACACAACATAGATTCTTAAAATTAAAATTTATTCATTTATTCATGACATTAAATCTAAAACTCCAATAATTACATCACATACTGAACAACATTAAAGGTCAAATCTAACAATAACAACAAGAATTAAGAAACTTTAGTTTCAACTCAATCGATTGCTGAACCTCTCGATGTATGTCCTTCAACATCACCATGTACTCCACGTCTCTATCATCGCACTCTATATTACTGACAACACAAAGCTCACGAACGGAAGTTGAAGGCATCCGCATAAGATCTCTGGAAACCTGCTCTCTAGTGAACAGGCCAACTTGCAATCCATCAAAACATCTTTTCAACTCTTGAAGAGTAGCCCTATCTTCATACACCTGTTCCTCGATTTGCCTGAGAAAACGCTGCTTTAAATCATCTGATTTTGCATTTGTGAATGACGCCATTTCAATAAACTATATTACTTGATTTTCCTGAAAGTATGATATCTTCGTAGGAAAACGTGATGAAAAACAGGTGAAGTGACTATGAGTTTATATACTGAAATTTGGTATTATGAAAACGTGTATATTTAATATAAACCTATTAATGTATATTTCAAAACAGCAATCTTTTAATGCAAAGACCTTTTCAAGCCCCAACTTTTATGGGAAAACTGTAAAATTAAATACCAAGAAACCCAAGACACAAAATTTCGAAGTTCAAAGAACAAAAGCAGATTATCAAAATTACAATTAACCTCTTGATTTACCATGTAGACGCGTTTTTAAACTCTATAAAACCCCGATGATTACTTTTGATTCAAAACATCAACAAATTGTCCTAAAAATCACTTTCTGTCAAAAATTGTTCCAAATCAGAAAACCAACATAAAAAACTACACGGCAAACTTCAGCTTCTACCATTGGTCAGACACCAGCAATGTTAAAACACAGTTCTCCATGTGGTCACTCAAAGAACAAAGAACAGACGAAGAACTAAACAGGAAAGTCGACATAATAAATGACACTAATTACAACAAAACCTGGAACAACATAGCATTGCTCGATGAAGTCCTCCACTCTCCTCCATCAGAGTTCCAGAAGAATGCAGAAGAGTTTCTGACACAACTTCTAAAACAGGATCAGAAAATCTGCAACATGCTAACTGACCTGAAAATCAAAAGAAAACATGAAATCACATGGAGAAAGGCCAGAGTCTACGAAACCCTAGCAAGTGTTAACTCTAGCGTGTAATACTTTATAAATATTTATTTAAATTTGTATTTTTCTATGTAGTTGTTTCATTCTAATAATATAAACATGCATCTTAATATTCTAAAATGTCAGTGTCTATAAAAACTCTCAACATCATCAACAGTTGATCAAAATAAGAAACAAACCTAACATCCAAAGGTTTCTTCTCAACTGTTGTAGTACATCTGACTTTTCACGATATTGCACGAATCTATCCTTTCTATAAAAGGAGAAAATCTTCCTGACGCAAGAAAACCTGACTTTCGATTTAACGAAAATCGAACAATGCAGCTCTCCCATCAAAGAAGATAGCACATGCAACTTTTCACGATGTTGCAACAATGATACTGGAACGATAACATGTAAACATAATCAACAAACATTCGAACAAAGAAGCGTAATCGGAGATTAGCGGCTGAATCAGGAGAAAGATGCATTTGAGAGGGAGAGATACGATCATAGATGTGAGCGGGAGAGATATGAATGTGGAGCCAGATTATTAACCCTTCTTTATAGGATTAGAATATATGGTTTGAATTTTGAATGTGGAGCCAGAATTTTGAATCTCAACAGATGTTTATTGGGAACTGATGTTTGACTATAAAATGTTGAGGGCAGATGTTTAAACAAAAGTTTAAATGTTATTTTATATTAGGCTTAACATAGGCAGACCTTTCCCTCAGCAGACCTTTGCATCTTAAATGTGGGCCAACTTTGAATTTTAAAGTCTTTTATATATTAGACATTATGATGTAATAATAACATAAGAAAAGCATTGTTGGACATGCTCTCTAGCTGACACATCAGCTTTTCTTATGTCACTTGGATTTCTCCTTTTATAGAAAGTATAGATTATTATTATTATTATTATTATTATTATTATTATTATTATTATTATTATTATTATTATTATTTAAAAATCATATCATCATCTTCACCACCAAATGAATCAACAAACCCAGACATCTTTTCAATCATATTCAACTCAAATTCCAATTTCCATAACAACCTCAGTATCATCTTGTACAGAATTCAAAGAAGTATCAAAATTAACATCAAAACCCTTACCCAATGCTTGTACAGAATTCAAAGAAGTATGTAAAGCTGTTGTATTTTCCTCCATCTCTATCTCCACCACCACACCACCATCATCCTCACCACCGCACCACCATCCCCACCACTACCTCTCCCTTCGTCGTTTCCTCTTACCTCCCTTTCACACGCGCTACCTACCTCCGTCACCGTCACCATCACTTCCCTAAACAACTACTATCACAGTCAGATCTAATTGAGTTCATTCGCTAAGGAGTTGTAGCAATTGAGACCTGATAATCATTCCAGTGACAATTATCCTTCTTCTGGCCACACACCCGCCGGAAAGTCGCATAAACACTTAAAACCGGATAGATTTTGACACAGATTGGATCAGGCGACTCTAAATTACAAATCGAATAACCCTAACTAATTATTTCTGACATTATAAAGCATTTTGACCCAGATGGACACCAAAAACCAGCTCGTGATGAACAAAAGCCACGGTTATCAAAATTTCATCAAGTTTCCCCAAATTAAAAAAAATCACAAGCTCGGTGATCTAATTCGACTGTTTAGATCAATTAGATCTGACCTTGATACCACTTGTAGGGCCATTATTTTCGGATATAAATGATTAAAGGGTTTCCAAATCAGACACCAATTCTCCACAAGAATCATCCGAAATCGACTGAGGGAATGGACGCTACTAGTTTCGCCGTTTTTTTTTTGGGCACAGCTATGGTGGCTATGAAGGAGGTTTTGCCCAAATTGCGACCATTGTTTGTTTCGTCATTTCGATTGGTTCCTTCGTTTGTTGTTGGTTGCGTTTGCTGGTTCTCGTGGTAGGAAGGTTTGTTGTCGTTGGTTGCCCAAATTATTATTATTATGCAAAGGACAAGTAAAAATGGAGCCACAGCTGACAAATGAGATGCAAGCCTTCAAAATGGAGCTTATCAGAAACTTAAAAAAGAAAGAAAGATGAGAGAGATGAAGGGTCTTGAATCTTTAGTGAGAGAAAGAGATAAGGGGGAGATATATTATAAGGGTATTTTGGTCATTTAACAATACTTAACCAAAAAATTCTAACAGTGTTAGAAATTTGGACTCAAATGGTTAAAGACAATGCTTATAAGGGACTCAGGGCATTAAACTTTTTGCTTTTGGACTCAATTGGTTAAAACCCATAAAACACAGGGACTCAAAAAGTAATTTACCCTTTTATATATCAATCAATAAAAATTTATATCTTGTTATATATTTATAAACCTCGTGTATTATAAAACCTTTGGATTAAACTGACAAAATAGCCCAAACCACAGGGACTAAGATGACGTTAACTCTTTACATTATATTAATTTATATTTAGTGTACGTATTTTGTTAATTTCAAGATAAATAATTTTGAAATCTAATAAGTATTTCAAAAGATTATATTATCTGCTATACGAATTGTTTAAATTTATATTAAATTTTATTTTATATTTATCTTTTAATTAATATTAATTATAATTAAGTAGGAGATAGAGATGAGAAAACTAAAAAATAGATGGCTCCAATGAATGACCTGTGTCCCCCTATTGGTTTTTTTATTATATAGTATAAATATAATAGACTCGTTTAGGTTGCATGCCAACTCGTGACCGATAATTGAAACTCATGCTCGGGCTCGTTTACTGAAAAAGCTTGTTTTTATGCTCGCGCTCGGGCTTGTTTATGCTCGGCTCGTTTCGAGCAGATCTCGAGTAGCTCGCGAGTAGCTTAGCTCGTTTACAACTCTATTTGGAACCGATTGTTGGGCCACCAAGAAGACACAAGCACGAAAAATGGACGTAGTAGATATAACGATGTTGAGATAGATGTATAAGCCCACAAAGATGGACCAAGTAAGAGATGGGGTTTTTCGAGAGAAATTGTGGGTAGCGTGTATCTCGAATAAGATATAGGAGGGGAGTTTAAGATGGTTTGACATGTGAAGAGGAGACAGAGAATGACACTAGTGAGAGGAGCGGGGGCATACCCAAAGTAACATAAGATAAGCAGATTAAGCATGATTTGCTAGACTTGCACCTCTCTGGGAATATGATAGGGGATAAGAGTTCTTAGAGACGCCATGTTAGTTAAACATGTTGTTTCGCCTGTGTATCTGCTCTTAGCTTTATTTTATCGTGCCCTAGATTGTTTTTATAGATGGGGGTCTCAGCGGGATTATACCAAATACGTTTAGTTTGGCTATGGAAGGTGGTTGAACTAGGGTTGTCCAAATAGCTCGACGCTTGAAACTCGTTCGATGCTCGTTCGAAAATTTCTCGGAAAATGCTTATTCGATTTTTAGCTCAGTTGTAAACGAGCAGATCGGTTCGGTTCGGTTTATAAACGAACTGAGTATGAGCATACGTACGCTCGCTCGTTTTGCTCGAATTATTTTATGTATATATTTTTATATATTTTATATATATACAAATATACAATTGCACATAACATGTAACACCTCGTAAATTTATGTCCAATAATATATCGACACGTGTCATGAGCTTTAAACGTGTAAAGAATTACTTTAAAGGGACTAAAGTTGACAAACAAAGAAAGTATGTGAATAAAAGGATTCAAAATGTCAACACCGGATAAATATACTTTACAATAACCCTACACGATGTTTATACCCTTAAACGAATGAATTATGGATCATACGAAGCTAATTGTGGAAGAAAGTGAGAGATTACAAACTACAGGGGTTAAATGTGTCAACATGTTTAAAGTATACCTCTGAGTGACCTTTTAGCGAACCCGAAGCTTTGTAACGATAAATTATACTCACTAGAATAAGTGATAAAAATTTCACAAGGTTTTGATAAAGTATGAGAAAGTTATGATAACATTCGTATGCGAGAGGTTAAAAGCGTCAACGTTGAAATTTAAGGCTTTTCGGGTGATCATAAAGTTAACCAAGGACTTAACGATGTTTGGTTATGTCTTGGAGCCCTTAAAAGTCAAGTTAGAGGGTTGAAAATGCAAGAAATAAGGTTAAAACCACGTTTAAAAAGGATCAGGGGCCAAAATGCAAATCTTGAAACTTGTTGACCTGAAGCCGGACACTCATACCGGCCGCGTAAGACATGTATGGGTTTTACGCAGGCCGCGTGACCCCCTGCAGCGATAGAAACGTGGACAGATGCCTGTAAAGGCTGTTTAACCGACTTTGGAGCCTTGTTTTGCATACCAGGGGCTGCCCCAATGGTATTGCATGCACTAGGGACACTTGTGTTGATTAGGGAGCATGCATAGACTTGTTTGTCATGATCTTGGTGAATTAAATTCACTATATAAGAACTCCAAAGTTTGCAACATTGAGCACACTCACTTGAAACTTTCACAACTCAACTTCTGGAGATTACTGGAGCTCAAGACTACTTCCTAGAGGTCATTAGTCGTGCGTAGGACTTCAGTAAGTGTCCTTAACCTTTCTTAATTCAGTTTTACTTAGTTTATTAGCCTAAAGTCAAACCGTCGTAATTAAGATTTGACTTCGTGATTAATCACAATTTGTCCAGTCTAATCTCAAATTGAAAGTACCTATGAGTTGGTAATTATGTGGGTAATAAACCCTTAAAAGGGTACTCTCTGATTCCCACTCTAACTAGGTCAATTGTCGGGTCAAACTTAATCATAAAAAGTCAACAGAAAGCTAATTTTCAAATAAACACATAATTAACAATGTAGAAGTCATGAAACCTATTTTATCACCCATATAACTTGGTAATTAATGTAAGAACATGTCTAAACATGTTCACCCCGACAATTTTCAGCTTAAGCTCGGTTCGGAACCGAAAGTCGCAAAAGTGGACTTTTGCTTTGACTTTCAGTTCTGACCCATTAGAGCATAGTTTAGAAATGCCTTAGAGCTTTATTAGGACCAGGTTACATGTTAGTATAACCCTCTGTGATTATACAACTTGGTTCATTAGTTATCCGATTCATATGCATGTTTACGTTATATGCCTAAATGTTGACTATTATGCCCTTTTGACCTAAAAATGATATTTTTGAAAATGTAAAAGAATAGAAACCTTTATTAATGAAATATAAATATGTCCCTAAATTTTCACATCAGTTTGAGGTCTAGATTAGGAGTTATGCTCAATAGCGTAATTAGAAAGCTTTTTATTAATTAAATGGCATAATTAACCTATAGCCTATTTAAACCCAAATTTTTATACCAAACTTTTTACCTACTGATATAAATAATATTTTGGGATTTTTGAAGATTTTTATTTATTTTTAGGCTGAGCATAACATAGGGTTCTAGCTTAAATTCGGTAATTGTCGGTTTTGCCCTTTTGGCCTATAAAATGAGTTTTACAAATCATTTTGATACCAAACCTTTTTCTACTGATCCTACGTGATAAATAAAATATTTTAAGCCTTCTGGAATAATAAAAATATCAGCTTTTCTCATAAAACCCGGAAATCGCTTAAAACCGCCTTTTTACGCGTTTTAAACGCATAGTATGTATTAAAACTATTTTAAATATATATGACTTGATACCTACTGATATTTTTAGTAAAATTTTATATTTTAACAGTAAGCACAAGTTTTAAACTCAGATTTTCAGTTTTGACCTTTTAAGCCTATGTGAAATTACCAAAATGCCCCTACGGTGCATAGTTTTGTTATAAAAGATAAATTTCACATATATGTAATACCCTACTATTATGATTTATAAAAATGAATATTTTTACTGATTATATCAGACCTGAAACTCAGATTTATAATTAATCTCTTTTATGAGCTTTAAAATACCAAAATACCCCTACGGGGCATAATTTGAGTTTAAATTCGTTTTGGGCATAATAGAAGATATCTTACTGATGTCACAACATATTTAAGGCATATTAACTTAGGAAACCTGTATATGTCTCTTATGGTTACCCGTTACGCATATTTCACGTTCGGTTCGGTTTATGTAACTAGTTTGCATAAATTGACCGAAACGGGTCAAACCTTATCATTTTTGTCTCAAAATCCAGAATGTGTTTAGTTTACCCATATTATACAAGTCTTCAAACTTGTTGGGTCTAAATCACATTCTATTCCGGTCTTCGCTTAATCGTGCGTTTGAACCGTATAGCTTTCTTTAAAACTAACCGGTCTAAGTTTAGGCTTAATTAAGACCCGTTAGGAATCTAATAGGTTATTAAAAACCTTTGTTCCAGATTAGGAGACCCGGTAAAAGCTAAGTGCACTTGCTGTTTGTGACTTATACTTGCTCAGGTAAATACTTTTAACTTATTTTCCCTTATACGGGCTTGAGGTACGGTATATAAAATACCGCTTGGTCGGGCATTGAATTTTTAATCGTATGAAGGTTAATTTATTGAAATGACCCGTTTAAATTGCTTTGTTTGCTTAAAGCCTTTGGGGGGTTAATGACCATGTCCCGGATATCCTTGGCATCATTTATAGAAATGGCCACGACCTAAGCACGGGGTGTAGGCATACACCCGCCAGTGCACATATAAATAAAAAGGTATAACCGCCGGTTTCGAGAATAACTCGCCGCGGGACTATATCATGTGGTGTGTCAATTAATCTTTAATTCGGTATTCAACCCGGGCTACTGAACGTATAACGAATATGTAAATCTTTTACAAGTTTATATATAAATAATTATCCCAAGTTATAAAATGTTTTGTGCTTGTGCATTCAAATCAATTCCTAAACCTTTTTCAAAATGAGTCAGTTAATTGTATTTAGCAGTGTAAACTGACGTATTTTCCCAAAAAGGCTAAGTGCAGGTACTAATCGGAATAGGCTGGCCTCTCCTAGCATCAATAAAGAGTCTTGCAAGCTTAGATGCCTTTAAATCTGTTGAACAATGTTTCCTTTTTCTTTGATCCGCCTGTGGATCTTTTTCAACCATTTTGTAATACATGATATTACTTTTATTCGGTTGGAATATATCTATCTTTTGCTTCCGCTGTGCATTTAAATTGTGCTGTTTGACTATGACGATATCAACTACGTCACGATACTCCCCACCGAGCCCACCGGTAATACGTGGAAATATCGGGGTGTGACATAACAAGATATTGACCCACCATCTAATACCTAGTTATACATAAGTGGGTATTGGCCCACCATCTAATTATTTTAAAACTTCAGCCCAATAAAAAATTATTGGGTTGAAGATAAAATAATTACCCTATATATTAAAAATCAAAATGAATGAATAGTAAAATCACTAAGTGATGAGTAAATGGTATCGGGTATCGGTATCGGTATCAAATTTACCAAATCAGGTGTATTTTTGGTACCTGTTTAACATCGGTATTCACCGGTTTTTACCCTCAAATATCGGTGTCGTAACGACCGGTACCAAACCGTACCAGGTATATTCGGTACCTGTAGCCACTTTTGGGGATTTCGGTAACGGTATTTTAGGTACCGGTTGGTACCGAGCTCATCAAATCCTGTAGCAATGCAAGTAATACACATAGTAAGTAAACTGTATTTCGTTTGAATGAGGTATTATATACACAACAACTTATTTTACTTTCTTTTTTGTCTTTTTCTGTAATGAATGAATTGTAGCATTTAAAATTAACTTGGATATTTAGATTAATGATGAGCAAATCGTATCAAATCCTCTAATCAAACCGGTATCGTATCGGTGCCAAATTTACTATACCAAATCATTTTCGGTACCAATTTGGTACCCACCTTTTGGCGTTTTCAGAATCGTTACTTTCGGTTCGACACTCTAGCACCATACCTGTATTTATTGATTTTTACCTTCAAATACCATACCGTATTGTACCGAGTATTTTCGGTGCCGGTACATAATTTCAAGATTCTCCGGATCGGTACTTTAGGTGTCGTTACCGGTACCGAGCTCATCCATATTTTAACGTGTTAGCACCATAATAACAGAACTAAAAACAACCGAATTTCCAACGTGTAAAAAATATATATGTTCTACATGTATTGAATAGATCTTTTTGACGAAACAGTTGATTAAAATAAATATTTTTATTTTAATATGTGATTATCAGTTATCCTTATCCTTATCATCAATATATAAAAACAATTAAAACTACCAATTAAATAAAATCTTTATCTGTGTATTACACGGGTTGAATAAATATAATTTTATATACTAAGCAATAAAATAGTTACATCTTTTAAAAACTCGTGTATTGCACGATTTGAATAAACACATGTCTTACACGAATAATGTAATCTGTTAAAACATTTAGTCATCAAGATGTGTTTTCTAACAAAAGGAACTTTGAGGTACTATTTGCTTATTGTAACATCTCACTTTATTTTTTTATTAGGTTAGAGAGTTGTGTATTACATGGTTTATAACATTTTACTTTGTTTTTTTTTTATTTATTAGGTTAGATATTATGATTTGATATTAACTATATATTTGAACGTTTTGTTTACTTCGTAAAATATATTTGATACCAAACTAAACAAAACGTTCAAATATATAGTTAATATCAAGAGTAAATTACGATTTTGGCCCCTGTGGTGATATCACTTTTACCCTTTTAGCCAAAAAATGAATCTTTTAACATCTGAGCCCACAACGTCTTTTTTTCTAACCCTTTTGGCCCCTACCAGGGGTTAGAAAAAAAGACGTTGGAGTCCAAAAGGGTTAGAAAAAAAGACGCTGAGGGCTCAGATGTTAAAAGATTCCTTTTTGGGCTAAAATGGTAAAAGTGATATCACCACATGAGCCAAAATCGTAATTTACTCTAATATCAAATTAGATAACTAAGTTTGAATTTGAAGTAAATAGATAAATATAAAAGTAATAATTAAACTAAATAACATTTAGTAGGAGGATTATCTATAATTAATTAGAAGAGATTAAATTGAAATTATAATTATCCATAAGATATGACCTAATATGATAACAAGTGTACTTAAAATGGTTTCTTTTATTATATGTATAGATATGATTCTAAATATACCATGTATAAAAAATATATATGTTCTACATGTATTGAATAAATCTTTTTAACGAAACAGTTTAAAATAAATATTTTTATTTTAATATGTGATTATCAGTTATCCTTATCCTTATCATTAAAATATAAAAACAATTAAAACTACCAATTAAATAAAATCTTTATCTTTATAAATATTTAAAATGCTAATATATTTTTTTAGATTTTAATAATTAATATATGATTATAATAATTAATATATTATCAGTTATCTTTGTCTTTATCAAAAAAATCTCTTCTACAAATTTTAAATTTAATATTATCAATATTGATTTTCCATAATAAATATTTAGAAAAAAATAATTAAAACTGACTCATAGAACGCCATATGTCCCTAACATGGTTTCTTTTATTATATGGATAGAATAGATGATGTAAATTTGCAGGTGTAGTTCTAGACGTGGAGATGGAGGTGGTTGTAGTGTAGTCTCTTTTGGCCTTTCCAACCTTGGAGTTTGGTGGATGTGGTAATGGTCGCAAGCTCGCAACTGATGTGTATTTAACCATGGTTCTTTGAAATGACAATTCTTAATATATTAGTTTGAGTTAGAACTAACTTTGTGGTTTAAATTTGTATTTTATTGAAGTTATTTGTATGTTTTATTGTTAATTTCTTGAGCTTGAGTTGGATGTCTTGAATTATATGTTAAACACCCTCAACGTCACTTTTCTTTTTTGTTCCGCGACGCTCGATATTTGCTTGTCGCTCGTTCGAAATATACTCAGATCGAAAGACGCTCGTTCGAATTTGGCTCGGCTGAAAAAACAGTCGGTTCGGTTCGGTTTGTAAACGAACCGAGCATGAGCAAAGGTCCAATCGGTTCGGTTCAGCTCGTGAACAACCCTAGATTAAACTCATTTGTAAGTTGGTACTTGAAATTAAGCCCCACCACGTTGTGGAATTTCAGAATCAATTATTGTGAGCCCATCCTTCTTACTAGAGTTGCCAAAAACATTACATGTTGCACCGATACAAACGTACAAAGCAGATAACGAGTAAACGGGTCAAGTATGTCTAAATTTTATTCATCTAAATAAAAGATCGACTTTATTATGTTTATGGGCTAATTTTATCCAACCAAATTCACCCATATTTAGTCATGAACTGCCATTATTGCTGGTCCACAGAGAACCAGCTACAGCTATGAGTTACTCACGAGTCTATTCATGCATGTTCTCATTGACCAAATTAAATGCAAACATCAAGGTTCTGATCTAAGTATTTAGTTAAAACCCTACGACCTATGGTCTAAATATTTCAAAAACCGTTTACACCCAAACCGAGCTAACTCGACTAGTCCGACCATGTTAGGACCAACAAAGTTTGATCTACGGTTCAAAAACCCGGTTATGCAATTAAGTTTACAGCTTGGAACTAGCCGAGATTTTAATAAAAAAAAATATAACGTGTATAAATTATTAGTTGAACTGATTCTCTCACTCCTAAGTTTTTATTCCACATTTCCACTTTTTTTCGTAAAAGCCCTTTAATACTTGTAAAACGTTCGGTCATTTCCGTTTCACTAAACTTTTGAATATCTAATAGTACGATTGCATGTAAAAGCACAACCCACCTACTAAAGCTGAAGCAAAGCGTATTTGGCTGTGCCAGCCGATCCAGGAAACCCGGCTGGTTCAGATTAGCTTCTCCAAAACCCGTGGTTACCGATACAGCCCAAAAATCCCTAGACAACAAACATCCCTACCAAATACTTTGATTCAAGCCAATGACCAAAACAAAAACTATAAGACAAACCTGAATTAGAAGACCATGACATGCTACGTATGTAATTAGTTCTAACTCCAACAAACCTTGAAAACTTCAAAAAATGACTAGATTTGATTATGCTAACAAGTTATCGGGGTTTTTGGTATATTTAATCAAATTTCTTCTAGCGTTACGCGGATCACCTTTGCGACATGATGCTCAGGTCAATCGGTGAAAGCGGGAGGAAAACGCCAGCTATACTCAACTACTAACTGCTTGATTTGTATCTTACACACTGTACCCATAAAGGACTACCACTGGTTCAGATTGCGTTAATGTGTCGAGCTGAAAAGTGAAATGACTGCAAAACAGATTTGTGTGGTTCGAATCAGATATTCAGTTGATCAACGATAAGGATAGATAAGTAATGTTACATTTATGTTTATAATCTGTTCTTACAGCAAAAACTACTTGTATTCCCAAATCTGATCATTTTGGATCTAATAAACTAAGTCATTGAACTTATGGTGTGATAAAGAGGCATTCATTCACTTTGCAATTTGCAAACAATCATGTATTCCATAAAAGAATTAAGCATATACATGTTGAGAAAAGCTTGAGGATGGGGCAATCGCAACACCTCGTGTTAGAACTCCGAAGGGTTCCTAAAATGACTTAGGTTTAGGATGGTAGATACATCGGCTAGGATTTTAGAGCCATAAGGGTTTTTGTATATTGATTGTGTATATAAAATGATTACAATAGGAATCTATATATAGAGATACATAATACACATGAGTACCCTCTAGACTTGCTCAATACAATAATTGAGCACATCTAGTCTAGTAATAGCCCTATCTAGTAAAAATATACATCTTGGATGGATAGTTGAAAACTAAATATTGAGATAAAAGATAATGGTAAGGTAATATTACCAAAAACCATCCCTAGTTTTAAACAAGTGTTTATGAAGCTCCAAGTTAGAGATGCACAAAAAAAACGAGTACAGAACCCGACCCGGCAGAAAAACCCAATATACGAACAACCGTACCCAGTATATCCCACCAATAGCAGAGCTAGTGGTAGGGTCAGGGGAGGGTGAGATGTAGGCAAACCTTACCTCTATCCCTTGGGGGTAGAGAGGCTGCTTCCAGAAAGACCCCTGGCTCAAAAACAAAAGCATACGAACAAACAGACGTGATACAAGCAGAAAAGACGGGGACCATAGTGAAACAAAACTATCAAATAGCAACAGGAGTGACCGAAATAAGGAATTAAAAAAACCGGGTATGGCATACTCAGTTCCATACCCAACCCTACCTGTTGGTGGTCATATTGGTTCAATTCTTATAATTCAAAACTGATCCCAACCTGGTTATACCCAACCCGAACCAGTCAAAACACTAAAAAAACCCGAAACCAGAAAAACCCCATCACTTCCACTCCAAAACCCCGGTTCCATACCCAACCCGGTTATTGCTATACCCGGTTTTAACCTTGTTGACCATACATGTAACCGGTTTCAATCCGGAACCGGGTATGGCACAATACCCGATATGTGAACCACTACTCCAAATCATAATAATATGCATTCAAACTCCCCATTGAGATGGTAGATGATATTTTCTAATAATACACAGTTGAACAAGTAATAGCCTTCAACCCTTATAAATTTGTTTTAGTGTTAGATTTGCTATGAAGGCATACAAGATGAGATGTTATGATTATGCTTTTAGCCAACGACATAGTAGTTTGTGAGTCCAAGTGAGGCGTCAATCCAAAATTTAGGGTTCTTAGGGACACTATAACAACTAAAAGCTTTAAGGTTGTTATGTGCGAACATTTATCTTATAGTAAACTTTAGTAGCACGTAGCCTCATTTTGCAATTTTTTGACTTTTGTCCTTAATGTTGATATCTGCTCTTCACAAAACCTTACGTTTTGGCTTAAATAAGCTCTAGTTTAACCAAGTATCAAGAGAGAAAAAATACCAAAAGTGGTGTGATGACGGAATGCATAACTGAAGAATACCAAGGAACCTTCATAGTGGTATAATAAATAATCCGATCTCACTTACTCCTTTGTATCCTTCATAGTGGTATAACCCAATAATCAGATCTCATTTTACTTCTTTGCATCATACTTTATACTACTTCGGCACACAGTAATAGTCAGTTTCACTTAGCCAACTCTATTATATAATACTTATAATCTTAATTTACAGTTTGCATGATCACCCTGGTATTTTAGAGTTTCTCGTTATCAATCTACATATAAAACCGTTTAGTAGATGTGGCAGAATGAAACAGGCCAAAACAGGGTTTATTTGAGATGGGTCACTTTTAGTATGAGTCAAAACAGTTGCGTCAGATTTAGTTGACCCGCAAGAAGCCTTTCCATTGTTTAAAATTATTTAATGGGTTATCTAATAAACAACGAATAGACAAAGTACTTAGCAACTTTGAGTGCACTTGTAGTTCCAAAATGAACCAAGAAGCCTTTTAGTATGTCTTTTAATATTTGTTAGGTTCTTTTCAGTTCCAGAAAGCAAGACTCGATTTGTGGTAAGTTTGATCGACTATTATTATATGTCAAAATTGACGCTATTATGGTGCTCACACTTCCTGAAGCTTTTGTTTAATATATTTAAGCGAAAGAAAGACAGAACATAATGTGTATGCTCTGATTTGTTTGTCTTTACGCACAAGTAGATTTTGCACCATAGTAAATAATCACAAAACCAAAAGGCGCTGCACTAGTAAAAACATACCTTTTGACAAACTTATATTTTGTATTCTTCGACATGCATCCACTTTGTAGATGACCATTTATTCCCTTTAATCACAGGACAACCACCTGAAATAGATCAACTGAATCTAGTTAACAGACACATATATTTAAAAAACATGATGCAGAAATTGCCACACAATTTTAGAACATGAAGTGGGTTACTCTTGTGAATTTAAAATTCAGTTTCATGGTGTCACTTCGACCCATTCAATTATAAAGGGTAACTTCAAGAGACGTGTGGAAAGTTGCCCAAAGTGAATTTTTGCTGCTAAAGTTGCCTAAACATGTTATTTAGAATGAGAAGATAATTATTGTAATCATATATTTTTTCTTATCATAGTTGACACAATAATTAAATCTTCATAATGCCTAAAATTGCTTAAACATTATATTCAAAATGAGAAGATTGTTATTGTAATCACATATATTTTCATATCATATTTGACGCAGTAAATAACTATTCAAGAAATAATAACATTTTGTAATGTAACCAAAAGTGTGTCGGTTCCACCCAACCCATACCAGAGAATAATTACCTATTTTAAACCGTTACCCAACCCGTCCATTTTTGACACCTGAACACCTCGAACTAAAACCCTTTTTTAATTTCTCATCAGAAAATAGAGGCTGCTAAACATACCATGCAAACTACTTGGATCCAATGTTGCATCAGGCCTCATGCTCCAAAAAAGTAACGCATCACCCATTTTCGGTTTCACATGAAGACCCTTTTTAGCACACTCAGACGAATTATTCCACCCTGGTCTGGAGCTAATATCTCCTTGTGCAGCAGGAAAAACTGTCTCTCCCCCTTCCTCCACGTCAGACCTGCAAAGGGTAAAGCAAAAACTTCAACTAAAAAGTGGGCCAAAATGGATGTTCAAAAAGCTCGCGGCTCGCTCGATAAAAACTCGAAAATAAGCTCGACTAAAAAAACCTCGGTTGTAAACAAGCGGAGCTCAAGCTAGGCCTGGCTCAGCTCGTGAGCCAGATCAAATTATTTTATTTTATATAGATTAATTTTGATTTTAAATGTATTAAAATAAATAAAAAAATATGTGGGAGGGGGTTGAAGTATTAACATTTTAAGTTTAATTAATCAATATATGGGAAATTAAACAAAACTTATACATATAATACTTTTAATATGTCTTTCGATCTTTAAAATATTAGAAAAAACACATATAGATATATGTGTGATTTTTATTTATTATTTTGTTTTTTATGTTATCAATATTTGTAGAAAAATAAGAAAAATTAACGAGCCAGATCGATTGGCTCGAACATTTTACCAGCTGAGCTTGAGCTCAACTTTTCAGCTCGTTAAAATTAGAGGGGGCAATCTTGACCCAAAGCCTTCCAAGTGGGTCAATTTGGGTTGCTTTTAAAATTATATGGGTTGGTTTGGGTAAGATATTTTAACTAAATGGGTCATAATGGGTCACTTGAAATTCCATCTTGTTATTTTCGGGTCAAAGCGGGTCGACAACATTAAAGAAATGGGTCGATGTGGGTTAGTGTCTTAAAGAAACGGGGCAGGTTTCGGATCGGAATGGGTTTCGAGCCGGCACAAGTATCCGCACGAGACGGGTTACAGCACGAAACGGGTTTTGGATCGGAACGGGTTTAGTTCAAATTGAGTTTCGGGCCGAGTCGGGTTTCGACACGACGCAGGTTTTGGATTGGAACGGGGTCGGTTCGGGTCGGGTTTCTGGCCGGCACGAGTTTCCGCATGAGACGAGTTTCGGTTCGGGACGAGTTTCGTACCGTTTCGAATCGAACCGTTTCGACAGGAACCGTTTCGACGCGTACCGTTTCGACGCGAACCGTTTCGACGCGAACCGTTTCGACGCGAACCGTTTCGACGCGCACCGTTTCGACGCGCACCGTTTCGACGCGCACCGTGTCGACGCGCACCGTGTCGACGCGCACCGTCTCGACGCGCACCGTCTCGACGCTAACCGCCTCGACGCGTACCGTTTCGACGCGTACCGTTTCGACAGGAACCGTTTCGACGCGAACCGTTTCGGCCCGCACCGTTTCGAAGCTAGGAGTTTGATACGAAGAGACTTTTATACGAAGCCGATTTGATACGAAGTAACATTGGTACGAATCCAGCTGATTGTTTGGTACTCAGTCATTATACGAAGTTACGAACCCCGAAATCAGACTTCGTACAAAGCAGGGATACACAATCTGCAGTTCAATATACACAGAAGTTCGAATTGGATATTCAGTGTATCTGTGAATCCGTCACTGCGGTGTTTGTCCGCTGATCCTAACCCAACAGTGTTTTACGAACTTGAAGTAACAATTCAGTTTGATACGAATCCAGAACGATTACGAATCTGTTACTGCGAACCTGGATTCCATTTGTTACGATTTAAGTTCATCACGAATTTGCAGTTGTTATTTGCTGAAATTTGCAGCTGTTATTCGCTGAAATTTGGACAGATTTTAGTTCGGTTGCAGAATTAAAGGTTGATTTGTTGCAGTTCACTGCAGAATTTGACGCAAAAACACGTTCACAAAACCATGATCACGAAACCACGATTTAAACACTGGTGCAGAATTTGTTGCAGTTGATTTGTTATATTCGGAAAATAGTGGGGACAGTCACGATCACGAAACCACAGTTTAAATCGGTTTTATAGATCTGCACGTGTTTAGTAAAATTCATCCGCAGAATTTTTCGCTCAGAATTTTGTCGTTTAGTCGCTGCAGATTAGACATTCGCTGCAGATTGGTTATACACAGATCTGATTGGTTATACGAATCAGGAGAGTACAAGTTATACGAATCGAGATTTTGCACATCCGGTACAAAGTTATTCGCAGAAATTATAAGCCGAAAAAAAAAAACTGAAATACTGACCCCCCAAAAAAAAAAAAAAAAAAAAAAAAAAACTGACCCGAACCCGTTTTGACCCATGCCCCGACCTGGCCTGACCCGTTTGCCAGGTCTAAGGATAACACTCTTCTGCTATAAACTTTTGACATACTGTTTCAACCTACAATTTCTTACAAGAATTATATTCTTAACAAGCAAAGAGTTTCTATAAACATAAAAGTTACCATTTAACCCTCTCACGATTCTTAGACAACATTTTGAATCCTCAGCCAGAATGTCATCATAATAGACACTATCTTGGAAGTAGAATCAACATCGTGAGAATATTTGTTGGATTTAATCAACATATTCTCTGCAGATGATGGATATAATAAAGTTTCATGAGCTTTGTTCTAATCATTGCAAGATGTGAACTTTGCAATGAATTTATAGTGGAAATTTCATCAGTGATGCAAAGATGATATTATGAAGAGGTGAAGATGGATCCACTTGATGTACAATCTCTCTGTTTTTTTTTTAATTTTTAACCAAACCGACCCGACCCGACCCGACCCAACCCGAAACCCGTTCTGACCCGGACCCCTTTCAACCTGAACCCGTTCTGACCCGAACCTGTTCCGACCCGAACCCGTTTTGACCCGAACCAAAACAACCCTTATTTTAATTGACCCGTTTCGACCCGAACCCGTTTCGAACCGAACCCGTCTTGACCCATGACCCGACCCAACCCGACCCGACCCGTTTGCCAGGTCTAGTTAAAATAAACGAGCAGAGGCGAGCTGGCTCATTTAAGTTTGAGATCATCCTGGCTTGGCTCAATTACAGTGCCAAATAGATAAAATAAAAAGTATAATAAGAGAATGGGCCAAGTGGATAAAATAAACAATTTAACTAAAAAGCGGGCCAAATAAGTCAGATAGGTAGGTATAAGGGTTGAAAGTCACCATTCACCAAAGTGTATTTTTAATGCATTTGTTCAAAAATTAGGTTAGAACTGCAATAATCTAGTTTCTATAAATCACTTCTAACGCCCATATTACTACAGATGCATCTTAAAAAAGCAGATGTAACATGAATGCATGATACTCACAAATACATAAGAACTGTAGCTATTCGCTGGCCTCCATTTTTAGTGTTGAACTCATCAAGAAAGTAGTCAAAGTGAGGCTCGTACTTTTGACCTTCTTCATAATGGAGAACTTGTAGTCCTTCTCCATGTTCTGTAAATTTAGAACATTAGTCGGTATAATCCGCTTATGTTCCCAAAATCAGCATGTTTTAAACTTCTAACAATCAGATATTGCTTTTTGAACTGTCAAACAATTGGCATCCCGAAAACAGGACATAAAAAGTACATCAAACTATCAAAGGCTCAAAGCTGTTTTATCTGATATTGTTGAATGTTATCGTATTGATGAAATTCAACGTTAACATCTAAACTCTAAAGGCTGGTACAAAACCATGTGATATTCAAACATCATACCTACAGGGATGAATGTGAAGTCAGCAATTCTTTTCTCTATAGTTCGTATAATTTTATCCCTTCCTCTCCTCAAAAATGTCCCAGAGCTTGTACGCACTCTAAAATATATAAACAAAAATTGTCAAATTGTAATCAAGATGCAAGCAAAAAGGACCACCCGAGTGTATTAAAATTTAGAAGTAAAGATGAAAAAATTGCGAAGACAAACCTGCTATCTTTACTCTGACCAGTCTTGCTATCAACAACTGTTGACTTTGCCATGTGAGGTTTGGCAAGATTTATTAAGTACTCACACTCTTCCTTGGACTGTTTTACAATACAAAGCAAGAGTCAAATAAAATGTTCCTACTTCTTACCACTGCTAAGAGTAAGTGGGAGAAGGGAGATCAAAATTTAAAACCAGGAAGCAGCAGTTTTCAAATATAAAGTGATTAGTAAAATAACAATACTGAATAATACGACGCGATACTAAATCTCAACGTGTACTGCGTACACACGAGCAGAAATAAATATAATATATAAGCTAAAAAACCAAAAAATGTCCAGTGATAAAGAATGAGGCTTACGATTACAAAATGGCTACTCACCAAAAAATTGTGATAAAGAAAAGCTCTGGGCTCCCAAGAGAGAATCTCAGTCCACTGATCTCCTCTTTTTCCAGCCCCATCACCATCAATGTCACCACTGCATTTCAGACCGATACAAGTTAAGCTACATCACATAAAGAGAAGATAAATAATGTAAAACAATGGCACCACTACGGAAAGATCTGCATCTTAAAGTAATGAAAAGAAGTGTACATCTTTGAAACAAACACGGTTGTTCACAGTATTATCAAGATTCACATAAAAAAATAATATCATTCATCCTCATCATCAGCATACTCAGTACATCCCACCAATAGCAAAGCTAAGGTAGGGTCTGAGAAGGGTAAGATGTAGACAGTCTTACCCCTACCCCTTAGGAATAGAGAGGCTGCTTCCAATGAGACCCTCAGCTCGAACATAAAAAAATAATATGCAATCATGATATTAGATAAACATAACTACCATTGAATCACACAGGTATAAGGCATTTTATATGTCTCGTATAATATAAAGTTGTAATTCTCTAACAAAAGTCTCATATAATATGAGGTTGCAACTCTCTAACTGCTTAAATCATACTAATCATGGATTAACCAATGGTTGTCTTTATGATTAGAAAACCCCAATCTACGCCACTGCGAAAGTTAAATACAGGAGTCAAAACGATAACACATCACCTAAATCCACCTTCATCCACATCTCAAAGACGTACTAATCTACACAAAACCTAGATTCACAACTGTTTACACTTTACAATATAATCAACACTCACATAACAAAATGATATACAATCACAATACTAGATAAACATAATCACTATTCAATCACAATACTAGATAAACATAATCTCAATCACGCAGATACGATGCATTTTTAGTCGCTTCAGCATACATCTCATACAATATAAACTTCTAATTCTCTAACTAAACTCTCATACAACACAAACTCACAACTCCCTACCTGCTTAAATCACATAATAATAATCTAAACTTAACCTAAATCCATCCACACAAATTCAGAAATTCAACTTACACAAGCAACCGTTTTCGCTTAAACGTGATGCGATCATGAAGATAAAACGAAGAATCGTCATCATCAGATCCAATCGGAAGTGAGAATATCCCCAACGCAAGAAGCACAAGGAGAACAATTGTGAGCATCAAAAGCATGGAGAGAACTAAGGCAACTGTTGACGATCTCTTCCCTTGGTGATGGCGACCTAATAAGTTTCTTCCTTTCCGCATTGTTGGTTCGATCAAAGAAACCCTAATTGTGAGGGTTTTGAGGTGAAACGTTGGGGTTTGCAGGTTTGGAGAAATGAAAGGTTGGTGGTGGGTGATGAGTTATTTTGGGTTTATGAGGAAGAAGGAAGGAAGGAATGGACAGCTGGCGTGGAAAGTGGGACGAAATGACGGATTTGTCCCTTCGCTGTTTCGACACTTTTTCTGTTTTATTTAAAAAAAAAAAAAACACTGGTCAGAAGCTAGAAATAGGACATGGCCCATAGGAACCGAATGAAACAAGAAACAAAACCGGATTACAAGTCCGAAAAATTAAAAGAACGTTGACCCGTCTAATCTAAATTGTGAAGTTGATGTGGTTTGAGTCATTTTGTCAGTTTAGTCCAAAAGTTTTATTTTTCGCATGTTGGTCCAAAAAGGTTTCATCGTTGTCATTTTAGTCCATTGGCTTAACTCCATTCATCTTTTCTGTTAACGAGAAGAACAATTCGGTCATTTTATATGGCCAAATTGCCGCTCTGGTTAACAGAATTACATATAAAATGATCGAATTATCTTTCTCGTTAACAGAAAATATGGATGAAGTTAATCCAGTAGACTAAAATAGCAACAGTGAAACATTTTTAGACCCACAGACGAAAAATAAACCTTTTACCAAACTGCCAAAATAGCTCAAACCACAGGGACCAAAATGACATTTAACTCAACCAAAAAACTAACCTTGTAGTTAACTCTATAAAATACTAAAAAGAGTTAAAACGTTAGTTTTTTGGTTTACGGAAAAGAAAAGTTAAAAGCTCAAAATAGCAATATATGCTATTAATTTTTGATAAAATAGCAATATATGCTATTAACTTTTGATGTTGTAATATTCAGAGTAATAAATTCTAGTTAAAAACTAACTGAGAATTAAGATAGTGTTTGTTTCATAAAATGGATGGAATCCAGAAAAGAAAATTATCAAAAGTAATAAGATTGGGTACTAAGATGTGAAATGACAAAACTAACATCGACTCTCAGTTAGTTTTTAACTGATGTTATCCTTAATACCTTAGGATGTTACAAAATAAAAAGTTAATACACAGATTGTTATTTTAAACTCTTAGTACCCAACAATTGTTACTATCCACAAACCACATGGACTAACCACGTAATTAACTTTATTTTCTATAAAGTGTGATGATATTGATTAATATTCGGTTGCAAAGGGGCTAAAGTAAAAATTAAGCAGAATCATAATCGTTTTTGGTTTGGTTTAATTAGTTATTTGAGGAAAGGAGCCCATAGGTACTACCCTTGTTCCGACCAATCAACCGGCGCTATGTCAAATTCTTTACAAAGTACTCTTGCACTACAAAACACTGACGACACACTACTCTAAGTACCCTTGAACCATAGACTCCCTCTTTTACTCCACCCACCAATCACACACACCCTTAAACTCTTCAAACATCCCAACCATGGTTGTAAAACAAGGTTTCCAAGGCCGAGTACTCCCCTAATAGTCGCTACAAGGTAGGTGTCACACCCTGGCTTTGCGGAAGCGTGGGTTTATTTGGTGTGACTTCTTAATACCATAGCTTAATCACAACAAAGCTATATGAAAATAAAACCATGCAGATCATCCATTGGTTCATATTTTAAAATAAAAATACCACAACATGGTTTTAAAATGTCAACACATGCAACGGAATTACAACATAACAATATAAAAACATTGTTCAGAAGACATAACCACAAACATGAAACAGACGTAGTTTAAGAACTGTGACTCGTCCAGGTAAAAGCCACAACCCCTAAACTTGGATGACCCCATAACTCTTACGCAGCGTGAAAACGTAGCATACCGTGCCAGATCCTTAATTCCCTGAAATACATGTAAGTTGGAAAAATTAACAAAAATGTTGAGCGAGTTCATGTGTAAGTGAGTATGTAAAACCTTTGTAATATGAAAATCCCTGGTATATAGCAAATAAGGAAATAAAGAGATCACCAATGGTTTGCAAGGCCATTGATATGTGTGAAGTGCAGTAGGAAGACTCAAACCTAGCAGATTTTTGTGCCGGGTACCAAGTCACCTCGAGGTCCGTCCTGTTGGGCCTAGGGCTGGGCTCGCTACACCCAGATAGATCTACCGCTAAAGACCCTCAGTCCTATAATGAGGATTAATGGCCTCCAGTTCCCGCCTACCCACTCACATGATCTAAGTAGTAACCCTCCTTACGCTAACCATACCATGTAAAAAGTACCCGTAATCATAGTAACATGTATTTCACCCCCGGAGTATAAAAACTGAAAACAGTTAAGAGAAAAGGGGGACATGAACTCACTGAAGTGCGTCTCGAAATAGTAATCTTCCAGTCAACCTGCTGCGTGACGACCTACACGTACTAACTTCTATTAGACGGACGGCCGTGCCTTGGCTTAAGGTTTAACGTTTTTGGGAAATAGTTAGACAACTATTTCGTATTTACACTTCGTAATTATTTATTAATTATATTCCTTCCCAAGGATGAGGGCTTTAATACATGTGCGTTTATATAATTTCAGGATATATTATTAAGTCTCACTTAATAAAATATATTTTAATTCATTTGTCTAAAATATTCTATCTCCAAAATATACATATTTTCCCAAAAATATTATATTTTATTCCATACAATTTTCCAAAATAATACTTTTATCAAAATACGCATTTAAGAGTATTTTCTGAAAATACATAAGTTACATTTTATGATTCGGATGGTAATAATAATACCGGTGTAACTTAAATATTATGAAGGCGTTCGTATTATTTTGGAGTCGTTACTGTTTGGTGTATTCCAGTAATATTATTTTTACTCTAAGAATAATATTTATGTAGTTCACAAAATAATCATATAATTCTCACAAGTGTTACTATGAAAAATATATACTCTAAACATATATTTTAACAAGTTTCATTTATGAAAATTCCACCTCCGACACTTGAAAGTTTTGTAATAAAAGTCATGGCGAATTTTATTTTGGAAAACAAGTTAAAAATATATTTACAACACTTGCTACAAAAATATTTCCATGTGTTATATTTCTGGAAAAAATTCGCCAGAGTTTCCTCTGTAACTGGAGGTGGCCACGCTTACTAGCGTATCATTTTCTTTTCAAAATTTAATCAACAATTTTCCCATCATCAACAAACAATATTCAAACATTAAACTAGTCAAAACAAGTATAAATCGCAAACACATGAACTTGTAAGTTTTGTAAAAATACGTAGTAATCTTCCAACATTTTTAGTAGATCTTTCTATCCTTAAAAATAAAATCGGTTTCTTGAAAACTTTATTTTCAAAGAACATGTAACTTTACAACTTCTTAGCCAAAAATTACTAAAACACTTCTTTGTTAAAACCTTTTGTCACACAAGTGTTTACACACTTGTTTGTTCACAAAATGCCTTTGTTTCAAGAAAGATCCGGCTTTTAAACATGATTTTGTTGATGCAGATTTTGTGTCCGATGCTTGTCGAATAGAATAGTTTTATTTTATGCTGAATTTGTAATAGTTAGTGAAACGGTCAAGCGAACGTGTATAGACCCGCTCGTTTGAAGTGGTCAAACGAGAGGGTTGTTGGTTTGACTGTGTGTGTGTGTTGCTAGACAAAGTTGCTGTGTTGTTATTGGTGTCGAAGGATAAGGCATCGAAGGATTATGAATATCCTTCGATGAGCTCGAAAGATACCCATCGAAGGATGGACCTCGAAGGATATCGAAGGATATCATTCGAGGTATGTGAGTATCTTTCGAAGACTGTCTGATCGAAGGATGATGTTTCGACCAGTCAGTCTGATCCTTCGACCTGCAGTGTTTGTTTTGGTATAAATACCAACACTTTGTCATTTGCAACACAAGAGTGAGAGCACAAGTGTGTGCTAGAGAGAGAATGGAGGTCTGAGACCTCACCGGGAGAAATCACCACTTGGTTTCTCCCCGGATGTATACTTCTTTGGTATTAGTTCGGTTGTCATGTAACCGGGCCGACTTGTAATGTTTACTACCGGATTAATACAAAGTTTGTTATGTTTATCCTCTCTTATCTCTTCCATCTTTGAACACGAAAATCACGGGTTGGGTCCCGAAACACGGACCTACAATTGGTATCAGAGCCATGGTGCCCGATTTAGTAAAACTAACCGTTTACTAAGTCACATGTGCTCTAGATCTGTGATTTTTGTGGGTTTTTTTGTTCAAGATGTAAAAAAGGTGAAAATGAGAAAAACCCAGATCTGGACCCGGATATCCAGATCTGTGCTAAACCGGGTGTTGGGTTTTATGTTTTTCTCCTAAATCTTCAAGTTTCCATCATCAAAAACTGTATACAAAGTGTTTTCGGTCAGATCTGCAGATGAACAGTCCTCCGTGTTCATGATGTTCTTGACAGCTTCAAGTTTCGAAAGATGCTGTTTGTCCTCGAAAGATTGAACAGTTTTTCGAAGGATGAAAATGAGAATCAAGAGGACTTTTGGGGTGAAGGGTTAGGCTTGGGTTAAAGGTGGGTGGTTGGGTTAGTGGTTAGTAAAAAGGGCGAAAATCGTAAAAGTGTCGGTTTTCGTAAAATTCCTTGTCTTTAGCGACTTTTTATTTTGAAGTATTTCTCCAAACAAGCTTTTATATAGCTTTTGTTTGTTTTTGACTTCATCATTTTTTTTTTCACATAAAGAGGCGAGTTTACGAAAAACCGAGCTTGTTACTAAAATAAAGGGTGAAAAATAAAAAGGTTTTTGGTGGGTAAAAAGGGTTTTTGGGGTAATGAAATGAAAGGTTTAGGCTCAAAGGGGCTATCTAGGGGGATTTTGGGTAGGTGATAAAAAAAAATTGAAAAATAATGGTTTTGAAAGAAAAATGGTTAGTCCTAATGCCTCCATCATTTACTTACTTGGGTTTAAGTTGGTAAGGACCGGGAATGTATTGTCGTGGCAAGTTCTAGATTTGTAAGAACCAAGCGGCTATTCACACAAGAAACGAAAAATGAGCATTTAATCTAAATATGTATATTTTTATGCTCAATAAAGGCTCAAAACTCACTTTTGTGGGAATGGGTTTTTAATGTGATCAAGTATATATAATCGAATTTTTAACTAGACTTGTTATGCCGTTTCATAATTTTCTTATGTTGGTTCTTTGTTATCACGACGCTATCGGTTGTAAACTTGTAAAAATATAACCTTTTTAGAACTTGTTATTCCCAACTTAAACTTAAGACAAGTAAATAATAAAAAAAAAATGAAAAAGTCTTTGAAAAAAATTGGGGTGTTTAGCGGTTCCAATAGAGTTTTGTGTAAGGCTTGTGTTTAGGATTTGCAAAATTCAAGGTTTTAGCATCCCCCCCCCCCCCCCCCACACTTAAATTACACATTGTCCTCAATGTGTCCAAAAATAAAGTTTTTGGTTGATTAGAATGTGTAAAAGTGGGTTTAAAAGCAAAGATTTATGTTACTGGCATCCTGGACACGGCCCCGTGTTGACCGAGCACGGCCCCGTGGTCAAGTGCCAGTAACAAAAATTAGAGAATTGAAACAGAAGCCTGGACACGGGGGCGTGTCCGCCGAACACGGCCCGTGTCCAGTTACCTGAACTGGGTGATTTTCTGCAGGGGGCTCAGCACGGGGCCGTGTTGGTTGGGCACGGCCCGTGTTGAGCCTTCTGTGATGGAGATTTTTGTCGGGTTGTTCTGTTCTTCGTGCATGGTTCCATTTTTCTCGTTCCCTTTTTCATCCATTACCACCATGAGTGTGTTTCAAAACAACCATCAATCTTAAAAACCATCATAGCATTGCAAACATAGAGAGACATTACATAAAGCTAAAGACAAAAGTACATAAATATTAAACTATGGAGTTCTAGCCCTATGTTTTATTTTAATTTAGCAAAATTTCCAAGAAGCTACTGATCTTGGTTAGATAAGGCATTTTAGAACTCCTTCTTCCCGGTGTGGTTCTCCTCACATGTCGGCGAGCCACTCCTCTATCTCCCTTGGAAGGAGAAAAGAGGGCTCATTTGCATTAGTTTGAGGAGTGGCAACTTCCGCTGGAATCTCTTGCGGGTTTTCCATGGGAGGTTTTGCGGGAAAGTCTTCCCACCCGGTAGGGTTGTGAACCCCGAGTGCTAGGTTCCAGTCTTGTTGCGGAAGGACTGGTTCCATAGGAGGTGCTACCAGAATGTTTAACCTTTGGTGCAAAAGGTTAATCTCTTGGAAGCTGCTTTCAAGTCCCATTGTGAGATCGTTAATACGGTCAATGAGGACCTCCTCTACTGACGTCATTTCGTCGAGAGCTTCCCTTAGTGCTATCACATAGTGCACAAGTGTAGCTTCAACGGAGGGCCTTCTTCCCCTTCGGCTGTTTGAGGAATGAACGGATGATGTTTCGCTGTTCTCACTCGCCATTCTACGAAAAATAAACCAGAAGCAGTTTATATGACGAAACAGTTTCTGGACACGGCCCCGTGCTCACTGAGCACGGCCCCGTGTTCATCTTTCTGCAGAGTTTTTGGAGCAAGGAATCTTGGGTTTTTAAGTTATTTCCTGAATTTATGTAGACTTTTTGGCAGTAAATAACTTTAAACAATGTTACACAACATGTTTTTACCAAGATTCCATGATCAAAACTCATTGTTTCCTACCACAAAGGTTGAAAAATTCAAACTTTTCATGGTAGTTCTTGAAGAAAGATGAAAAAGAAGGAAATGTCTAGAAGAGGAAAGGACAAGATGGGTTGTTGGAAACTTCTTTTAGACTTACCTAGGATTGTTTGAGAGAAGATTCCTTCAAATCTCTGTCCCAAGTTGGTCCAAATGTGCAGGATTTTTGGCTGCATTTATAGAAAACGACAGCCTTCTGGACACGGCCCCGTGTCCGCTGGACACGGCCCCGTGTGCAGATGAAATTCTGGCACAGTTTGTCCGTATTCTGACGTTCTGATCAGAAGGGAATCTTTTGGTGGACACGGGGGCGTGTTGGCCGGGCACGGCCCCGTGTCGGAAAGCTGTTTTATGAAGTTTAGTCTCTACTAAGGAGTTAATTTATATCGGGTGGCTCTTGACTCGTTGGAACAACCCCAAAGTGCCTAAGATACCTTAATTGTCCTATACTAAGGTGAGAACGCAAGAGGTTATCGGTGAGGGTGATTCCTATTTTCATTCTAGGTGGACAAGTCCAACCCTTTTCCGGGCTCTCGTTAAAGAAGGTGTATGCCGAATCGCTCAGGTCTATGTATGCACCGAACGAAGTCGATGGGGAGTCCTTCACGGCACAATCGGCACAGGGACGACTATCGTCCACGTCTTTTCTAGGTATGAAAGTATTTTCGGGAGCAACGAGGTTGTCGGAATGCGGTTCCAACATTTCCTCATGGTCATCATCTTGGGATGGATCTATAAAATCCTTCCTAAGTTCTTTTGACCAATTGAGAAGTAGTTCTTCTAGTTGAAATAACTCGTCAAGGAGCATTTCTCCTAGAATATCTGGCTGGGCGCATTTGAGGGAGAAATAGTGCTTATTTTTACTTTCGCCCCTCTTAAGGTTACAAGGAATCGGTGGGTCTATATAGTGGGGTCTATAGTTGAGAAAATAACATTTTAATTCCTCATGTTCGCCTCCACATAATCGACACCACAAACCATAAGAGTGCCGAAAGTAAAAAGAATTACTATCACTCATGTTTGTGTCAGAAATTACCAACCGCCGGGATCTAACGGTTCTGTTTTCAGCAACTGAATCTTGGGCACGGGGGCGTGTTGAGTGGACACGGCCCCGTGTTCAGCCTACTGTCTGACTTAAAACAGGATTGCCAGTTCCAATGATTGAGCACGGGGCGTGTTCAGCGGGCACGGCCCCGTGTTGAGCTCTGCAGAAGCTGAAAATCTAAAAAAAAATCCTAAAAAATTAAAGAAAAATAAAAATATGATTAGGCCGTTGATTCCTAACTTTCTTAAAATCCTTGTGTCCCCGGCAACGGCGCCAAAAAACTTGATGTGTGTCGGTGCGATATGATTTTAGATGTGTATTTAAGCCCCTTTTTACACTTTTAGCCAAGTTTTAAATTTATAAAACACGATATTTACTAACACTAAACACACATATGGGCAAGTGCACCCATCGTGGACGTAGTATAGTGTTGGTAAGATACCGAGGTCGTCCAAGGACACAAGAGCTTTTAGTACCGGTTTATCCTCAACGTCTAATCAAATCAAAAGGTTAGAAAAATGTTTTAAACTAAGAAAAATAAAAACTAACTAAATGCTGAAAAATAAATTAAAATAAAAACAGATAGACAAGATGAATCACTTGGATCCGACACGTGTATTAGTATAACCTTTGATTATTTTCGCACTTTTGCACTTGTTTAAGAGATTATCTTAGTTATTGTAGTAGGCCCCTCTTTTGAAGGCGACGTTACCCTCAACCCAGTAGTTTGAGTCAGCAAGGATACAATCCTAAAGGGTCGGATTATTGAAAGATAATGAATTAAGTTATTAATGCAAATTGTGGTAGGCCCCGCTTTTGGCGGTGACGTTACCCTCGGCTAAGTAGTCTGAGTCAGCAGGGATACAGTCCTAAATAGCCGGGTTATAGTATTAATAGTAGTTAGCTTATGAGGGGGTCAAGGAGTTTGGATCCCCGCCATCCAATACCTATGGGCATTGAAGGAGATCCTACTAAAATTGACCCAGGTCCCAAGCAGGACCTCTAAACGCTGAACAAGGGCAAGACCCTTACCAAACCGTTCCCTTAACCCCCGACCAGGTAGCCAACATACCTCCATATAGACCGTGGAGATATGAATGGTGAAAATCTTTTATTTTATATAGACAGTAAAATAATGCCAAGACACCACGGACAAACGATAAGGAAAGATCACCTTCAACATAAGTAACTAGTTATTAAAGTCATTAATACAAAACCAAATAAAAAGTGCAAAAGATTAAAAATAAAAAGTATTACACTAAACACTTGTCTTCACCAAGTGATGTAAGAGACTTAGGCAAACATGGCCTTGATTGTCAAGAACTCTTACGATCAATCTTGGATCCCGAGACGACTCACACACTCTACGATGGACAATGGATGATGGTGGTGGATGATGGTGTTATGGTGGTGATGGGTGGTGGATGAAGTGTGAGAGAGGTGGTGTGCCAAGGGATGAGAGAGAATGAAGCCAAGCTCCTCTATTTATAGGCTGAACAGAAGGCTGGACACGGCCCCGTGTCCGCTGGACACGGCCCCGTGCCCGTCTGACATTCTCTCCCTTCATTAATTGTAATTGCGAATTACAATTAATGCGCCTGCTGTACTTTCACCACGCCCCCGTGCCCGCTGGACACGGCCCCGTGGTGGGCAATGGAAGCTTCTACTGGTTTGTCTTTTCTGCTGCTTCCTGGGCACGCCCCCGTGTTCGCTGGACACGGGGCGTGTTCAGACTCTGTTTCTTCTCCTTTACCTTGGGAGGTGCCGTTGAGGGTCCGGGCAGTCTACTTTTGTTCCTTTTCTTGTATTTATGCTAGAATTAGTTGTCTTTTTGCTTCTTTTGTGATTTTGAGCTCATTTAATCCTGAAAATGCAAAAGGAAGACAAAAACACTATTTTTCCAACATTAGTACTCAAAAAGGGTTAGTTTTATGCCTTAATTGATGTGATTTATATGTTGCATTTTACACACATCAGCATTCATACATCTCGAAGTCAGATTCGAGCCTCTCGAACCAATGGAAGAGGCCTACAACTCCCTCAGTACCACTGAAGGTACTAGGTCGGCAATCCATGAAAGTTTTGTACGTGCTTACGGGTGGCTGAGCGTTCTGACCTGTTGCGCGAGAAAGATAAGACAAGGTTAAGCGCGAGAGTTGGGTCACGAGAGTGGGATCTAACATCCTAGGATAGGTTTGGAATAGCAGGTTATACCTCCTGCCTGAGCGGCTGCAAGTGCTGCCGTAACTTGCTCATTGATAAGAGCCGTCAACTGGGCTTGTGTCAAGTTAATGCGTCCAACCATGATCTTCATAGCAAATGTAACATAAGTGAGAGAGGTTCGCGAACAGTGCGATGATAGAAGAGAGTAAGCACACAAGTGTTCTCAAGCAATAATGAATAGTAGGCAATGTAATCTAAGCATACCACGAGCAAAGTTCTATGTAACCTAGCAAGTACGCAATGTAAACATGAATAGTAGTACCTATGGTGTCGAGTCTTGCACGTGGAGCGAAGCGTCGTTGTGGATCATTGAGCACTGTACAGGTTATAGTCTGGTTTTAATAAAAACGTTTTCCCCCTTATTAAAACCAAGTTCTCTATAACCAATGGCTCTGATGCCAATCTGTCACACCCCCAAAATCCACACGCGGAGTACCACCTCTTGGAGGCGTGACATGACCAGGATCAAGCCACACATCATATTGAACATATAAGTAAATAGTAAACGTAAATGTATATCAACCCACAATATGAAAGGTGTTCAAATAACATAGTTTAAGTAGCGGAAGCATAGTATGAAAATCCAACATAATTATTAAGTTTTCAACTGCCATAAGTGTTTTTCAAAACATCCACGATCCATGTCCACAACGACCGCGCCTCCCAGTGCAAGCTCCATGTATACCTAACGACCTGCAAGGCATGTAATAGAGAGTCAACAACTAGTTGCGAGTTCACAATTGACAGTTTAGTTAATGTATTCGTTCAAGTATCGTAAGTTCGTTTCATAAACATGCGGGATCTACTAGGCCACTAGTATGATCGGTTAGTGGGGGCTTCCCATGATTGTATTTACTAGACTATTTGTAACAATAAGTGTTCTTCTTAACCCGAGAACAGGAGTACGTACGAAATTTACGTAGGCTTTACGTAGGTGCTCTTCTTAACCCGAGGACAGTGGTACGCGTGGGGTTTACGTAGGTTTTACGTAAGTGTCCTTCTTAACCCTGAAGACAGTAGTATGTGTGAGTTTACGTAGGTTTTACGTAAGTGCCCTTCGTAACTTGAGGACAGTGGTAAGTACAAGTTTACGTAGGTTTTACGTAAGTGCCCTGCTTAACCCGAGGACGATGGTAGATAGTCTAGTAGCCGTGTAAGTACGAGTAATTGTTCAATCCCATTATTCAAACCCATTCCCAACCCCGGGAATCCCATGCCTTGGTAAGAGTGTGAACTCACCTTGGTTTGCTCGGTATGCTAAATTATGTGCTCGAAATCAATCAATCAAAGCCTAAAGTATGCACGTATACTCAGTCAGTTCAAGTTCGTAACGATTCACATGAAATCTATGTCACAAGGTGCTTGGCAGTTAACATCATGTGTCACGTAAGCAGTTAAATCAATTAACGGGTTTAACAGAGTTAACGACTTAACAGAGTTAAATGACTTTATAGCGTTTACACACTAACGGTGTTATATGCTTAACAGGGTTACATACATATATTAGCGAAGTTAGTAAGTTTAACAGAGTTTAAAAACTTGTAACACCTCGAAATTTTGTGTCCAATAATGTGTTAACACGTGTCATGAGTTTACACGTGGCATTAAATATTAAATAAAGGACTAAAGTTGACAAACCTTGAAAGTATGTAAATTCGAGGGTTATAAATGTCAACAAAGGGTAAATATACTGTATAGTAACCCTAAACGATGCTCGTACCTTCAAACGAATAAATCATGGATCGTACGGAGCGAAACGCGGAAGAAAGTGAGAGATTACAAGCTACAGGGGTTAACTGTGTCAACATGTTTAATTATACCTCTGAGTGACCCTTTGACGAACCCGAGGCTTTGTAACAGTAAAATACGCTCACTAGAATATACTATATAAATTTCGCGAAGTTCCGTTTTAAAACGAGAAAGTTATGATCAAATTCGTACAAGAGGGGTTAAAAGCGTCAACAATAAAAGTTAAGGCTTTTCGGATAGTAATTAAACTAACCGGGGACTTAACAGTGCGGGTAAAAGGCACGAGGCCCTTAACGGTAAATAATCGAGGGCCAAATCGCAAAGTTACCCCTTCGAAACCGAAAGGTCAGGTTAATCATTACAAAAGATTTGAAAATCTTGGAAATCAGGCCTCAGGCAGCCCGCCTAAGTGAAATAAGCAAGTTAATGCGGGCCGCGAGCCACCTATGGATATGTTTCCTGACATGAAGATTCAGGCGGCCCGCGTGCATGTAGCCTGAATCTAATGCGGGCCGCGTACAAGTCCCAGATGCAGAATTCTTGGACAGACTTGCTGTTTAAAGTTGTGAACGACCATTTGAGCAATAAATGAAGCATGGGCGCCCTCTACATGCCCCCTATCACCCAGGGCCACCTGCTGAACATCCATGATGCCTTGTAGGTTGATGTGTAATGATCTTATGCATGAAATGTTACTATAAAAGGCCATACATTGTGCACAAGTAAATCACACCTCAAACCTGCATTCTAAACCATCTCTGGAGCTCTCAAGCACTCTTCTAATATTCTAAGTCGTGCACCAAGCTTCTGTAAGTATGCCAACCCTTTTATGGCTTAGTTTTTGCTTAGTTTAGCCTAAAAGTCAATCCGTCGTAATTAACGATTGACTTTGCGATAAATCATGAATGGTCCAGTGGTTTGTCGAATCAAAGATAGTTTTATGATGTTAATCATGTGGGCATTAAACCCCTAAAAGGGCACCCTCTGATTCCCACTCTAACTAGTCCGAATGTCGAGTCAAACGTGCTTAGAAAAAGTCAACAGAAATGTCATTTTGCGATTTCTTGCATAATCTGTAATGTAGATGATATGTAACCTGTTTGAACACTCATAAAACATGATAATAAGTATATAAACTAGTCTAAGCTTGTTTGATCCGACCATTTTCTGTTTTGACCCGGTTCGGAGCCGAAAGTCGCAAAAGTTTGACTTTTGCATTGACTTCGGTTCTGACCCGTTAAAGTTTGATTTAGATATGCCTTAGGACTCTCTTAGGACCAGGTTACATGATGGTATAACCCTCTGTGACCGGTTCGTTGTTTGTCCGAGTCTTTTACACATTTCCGTTAAATGCTTAAAAGTTGACCGTAACGCCCTTTTTAAATTAAAATGAGAATTTCGGACATGTGAAAGGATCATAACCTTGGTTACTTATTTCTAAGCATGTCCCTAAAATTTCATGTCAATCCAAGGTCCAGAATAGGAGTTATGCTAAAAAGCGCAAATTGCGAAACTTTAGTAATTAAATAGCGCAATTAGCATAACGCCTATCTAAACCCGGATTTCGACACCAAACCTTTTATCCACTGATGTAAAATAATATTTTGGGATTTTTAAAGATTTTTAATTATTTTTAACCTGCTCATAACCTGCGGTTACGGTTCGGTAAATACCGAATATACCCTTTTCGGCCATAACTTGAGTTCTACAAGGTCTTTTGACCCGATTCCAGTTGCTACTGATTTTAATTAATAAATAAAGTATTTTAGACCTTATAAACTATTCGGGAAACTCAGATTTCCTGTAGAACTCATAAACCTCTTTCATAATCTTTAAAAAGACCGAAATAACCCTACGGGGCATAATATGAACTTAAACTCGTTACGGGCATTATGGAAGGTATCCTACTGATACCACAACCTCTTTAAAGCATGTTGACTTAGGAAAACAGTGTAGGACTCTTACGGTTACCCGTTGCGCCTTTTGCGCGCACGGTTCGGCTTATGTAACTAGTTTACATAAATTAGCCGAAACGGGTCAAACCATATTTTTATGACCCCAAAATCCAGAGTATGATTATCATACCCATATAAAACAAGTCTTCAAACTTGTTGGGTCAAAATCACACTCCATTCACAGTTTTCGCCTTCCACGCGATTAAACCGTAACTATACTTTGAAACTGACCGGTCTAAGCTACGGCTAAATTAAAGACCCGTTAGGATTCTAATAGGTTAATTTAAACCTTCATTCCAGAATAGGGGACCAGTAAAAGCTATCTGCAATTTATTTCAATTAAGGAATTATACTTGCAAAGGTAAATACTTTTAACTTATTTTCCGTTATATGGGCTTGGGTTACGGTATTGAAAATACCGCTTGGGTGTCTCAATTAGGAGACCAGTAACACTTTGTAGCATCCAAATAGATTTGTAGCCTGTGCTAAACCCTATTCATACGTCATTCGTTTGATTTGTCATATTCTTGGTACAATTATGTACTCAAATTACGATACACTAAACTCTATTGTCCAGTACCATTTAAGTAAACGATATTGATTTTCGGATAATCATTAACAAATCACTTTCCATACTTCCATTCACAAATAGATATTTATCAATTCAGAATCTCCCCCAATTGATCAAAGTAAGTTCATTTCGGATATTGAATCCAATTGTTTCTATAAACCATTTTTATTTTTAAAGTCATACCCCTCAAAATATCTTTTGATTCCATTCCACGATACATTATTTCTCTTAATTAAAAGAAGAAACATAACCCCAAGAAAATATCATAGTCCAAATCTCGAGGACGAGATTTTATTAAGGTGGGGAGGATGTAACGACTCTCACTAAAATTAATACTTATTATGTTAATTGTATAAAAATGAAACCCTAATTGAGACACCCAAGTAATCCTGCACAATCCCTAAAATTTTCAGAATAATTAGAATCAGGATCAGGGCCCCTAAAACTTAGGGGGGGTATTCCCTACTCGATGATTATCCTTATAACTCGTTGTCAAAATTTAAAATTAAGGAGACGTCGACTCAGCAAGCCTAGTCCCACGCGTGGCAACCCTATGACCCTTAGGTGTCCCTTACGGACCGTAAGGGATTAGGCTTACGGTCCGTAAGCATGTCAATTTTGGTGTATAAATAGCAGGCCTTGGGACTTGAAATCAGAAGTTAGAACGACGTAAATTCTCGTTGTATACATCGAGTTATAGCCGAAATAGTCTCCAAATCACTAATTAGTATAGCGGGGTGCTGCTACGATGCCGGGTATTAACTCGATCCTGTTCAATTCTTTTCTTTCCGTCAGCTTTTATTTTTGTAAAAATAGCTCGGGATTTTACCCTCTGAATCCCTAAACTCTGCCCGTTATTAGGGTAATAACTCTAATCACTGGTACGATACTCTATCCGATCGATTGAAACTATCCGACATGATGTTTAAGTGCTATCCTTTGTCATTAGTCGTGATTCCGACAGGATGTTTAAGTATCACCCGAACTCGGGGAATACTCTGTCATTCATTGTGAATCCGATGGATGTTTAAGTGATTACACTTTGTCATTCGTTGTTAGGATTTCTATCTCGTGATTATCGTTAAAGTTGAATTGAGTTAATACACTAATACGAGTTCCATTGTGTCTAGAAATTAGAACCCGTAATCAGGAAACTGCTAGAATACTTAATAGTTAAGTAAAATTAAATAAATTTAGCAGTTAAGTTAACTAAGTAGATTAATTAATCTATTAATCAAGTTAAGTGTGATTAAATAATTAATTAAGTGGGATTAATTAAGCTAAACTAGATTAATTAAGCTAAGAACGATTAATTAAGTTAAGCAAGATTAATTAAGCTAAGTAAGATCTACTAATCACCTAAATAGAAATATATAAATATAAAGTAGATAATATCAAAGGAAGGTGCTAGAAAGGTGTAAGAGGATAGATATCTGTGGATAGGAAGCTTCCTAGAAGATGTATAGCTAACTTCCTAGAAAAGCTATAGGAAACTTCCTAGAACTTTCATACTTCTTACCTATAAATAGGAAGCTTAGGAATTCATTTTCCTTTGTTCATTTCTTCTATTCTTCTCTCTATACGTTGGTGTTCTAACCAATAATCATTGATGCGATGTTCTGTCCGATCGATTCAGGAACCAACTAACGGATGCCAAAGTGCTATACTTCGAGAGTTCGTTAAACGGATGCCAAAGTACTATACTTTGAGAGTTCGTTAAACGGATGCCAAAGTACTATACTTTATGATTTTGGTAAACGGAATCCAAACTGCTACACTTTGTGAAATTCGTTAAGGTTCGAATCTCGTGACTACCGTTAAGGTTTGATTTGGGTTTTACACAAATACGTATTCCATTCTGTTAAACTATATGTTTAACAACCAAGAATACTCCCAACTACACACTTACAATCAAACAAACTATTAAATCATCAGAAGATCCAGAATAATAAAGTGCATGCTTAAATTTATCGGAAGAAGTAGAATCAAGCAGCTTGTTAACTCAATCCTGCATGCTTATAAAGTGAGTCATTCTCTTTTTATCAACTGTTTTACAAAACTCCAAGTTATTTTCAAAGTTATAATTACAGGGATTAAGTCTTTGTAATCACCAAATTACAGCCGGTATGTGGGGTTTTGTATACATTACTTGATAACCGTCACTATTGGACAACGAGTTAGCCAATGAGTGATATGACCATAGTCACAGACACCATCGGGCAAAGAGGCTACCGATGGATGTTCGAGTGACAAGTACTATGGGTAGTTGGATTGATATCAGAAACATTGTAATCGCTCTTAATACTGTGAATTATAACAAATCTGTTTTATATAAAACCTGAATGAACTCACTCAGTATTTCCCGCTGACAAAACCTTTTTAAAACGCGTTTCAGGTAATTACAGTATATTGGAGTAAGAATTGGATCCGGCACCGAAGGCATCAAGAAGTGGCTTATTTTATTAATTAAATCAAATTAAGAAATATCATTTTTATTAAAGCTACCTTTGTAAAACATGGGTTTATCCCATCTATTTACTAAATAAAATCCGGTGTTTTAAAACTCTGATATTTTTCCTAACTCACGGTCCTGATAAAATTTCCGCTGCAATGTTTTCAAAAATAACCACTGGTACCGCTTGGCTGCTCGCGACTCCCGATTCTGTCCAGGGTGGGTCTGGGGTCGTGACAGAAGGTGGTATCAGAGCCACTGCTTTAAGCCTGTAAGTGTTGTGATAATAATACTTAAGCTTAAATAAAAGAGTTGGGAGATTGCTATTAATTGGTAGCACATTTGATAGTATTGAGAATTGAACATAAGAAAAGATGCCTTAGTATAAGCTGAGCCACTTGTTTAAGCAATTAGGTATTGTAATAGAGAGTTAGGAACTTAATATTATCTGATAGCGCTCAGGATAATATTTAGACTTGAACTTAAGAATTTTTGCCTTAATATAAGTTTCAAGATAAATTACTTATACAAGTATAATATAATAAATATTGATATGTCATAAGAATGACGATTAGCAGGCAATAGCACCTAATTGCTATTTATTCTTGTTTATTGATATTACTTGGTCCAGAATAAAGATATGTATGGAAATAGAAATTTCCTTGATTCTGGATAAAAGCCCTAATAAAAGAGGCACTTTCAAAATCTTGAAAAGATACTATTTATGGGAAATAGAAAATCTTCTCCGGCAAAACTGGGTATAGAGTAGAAGACTCTCCAGCTTGTCCGGGTATACTGAGATTACCTCTCCGGTGCGAACCGGATAAGACGGGGTACATAGTATGTCAAACAAGTGACAAGATTTCCCTAAATAATATCATGAGCTGATATCTGACTTGCTTTGGAAATATGAATCTATTATATACATTTAACCTTATGAAAGGTATGTATATTACAGCATGTGAAATATATAATATAGATATGTATATCTATAAGAAATTACAAAAGTCAATTAAGAATAATGCACAAACATCTGTGTGAATAATAAATTTTAAATTTCTTTATCAGGAATCTCTCTTCCGATATCAAACAATATTCCGTTTGATCATCTACCTCGTAACTCGTGTGACAATATAAACAATGGAAACTCATTAAATTGGGACATCATCAAAAGTAAAAAGAAATTCTAAAAGAGTTACCATATATGATTTATGCAAGTAAAAAGCATATAAAGTTGTGCTAGTGCACAAGAAAACACAAGAAACTTAAATTATACACAGATGTAAAAGTTTATCACACACGACTTCCCAAGCAAGACCTTTGAAAAATATAAATTTGGGCACGATAATAATTCCATCAATAAAAGAACTCCTAATAAAAAAAACGGCACCTAGCCACGCGATCCTACAAACGATCTAAATCTCGCTGAGGTACGTTGGAATAATATTTCACAAACATCGGTGCACAGTCTAATCAGAGTCATAATTATTAGCACTACAAAAGAAGTCATATATCTTAGCGAATCCCTTATTTCATTTTCATTTCATTCGACATTCCTTGGTAATGTCACTTAATAACAGGTTATCACACAAAAATTCCAGATAAAGTTCCTATATTCCTTTCATTGCAATTCTGACTTCTGCCTATAATAAGTTGACCTTCGTGTGTCTACTTCCCCTAATGATCATCATATCATGAGGATTCTTTCATAGTAACAAATATTGATCCATTTCATTTCTTGGTAAATCCATACGTTACACATGCACTGTTTGTTGCGCATGTGGTTCATTTGAGTTATGAAAACCATAGGAGGGCATCATTCCAATTTGTTGTTTTATCAAAAAGTTCAAATATCATTTCACTATACTTGATCTTTGTATTGTAAACCGCGTTTTTACAAAGCGATGACTCTTTAATATCGAAGCAATGAAGTTCTTGAAAAACTCGATTTTCTTTTGAAAGGTATACATGGTTTTTGTTGTGATCATGTTCGAACTTTCTTATTCAAAACTCGTTTTATTCAAAACCAGTTAACTTGCTCGCAATACAGATTCCATTCAAGGTCCCATATGATGAATTGAAGCCATTATTCTCTTGAACTATAACATGCTTGTTGGTCCTCAACTTCATTGAATCGTTTTCTTTAAATCACGATCACCTTGTGGTGACATTTTCACAAAATTTGAAGATTGCGCTAATCTCGTTTATGTTTATGACTAGTTATTGTTATTTATTTTTGATAATAATATATTAATAAGTAGTATTAATATTATTTTAGGTATTAGGGTTATTGTCAGGAACACATATTGGGTAGCCTAGCCTTAGTTAGGCATGGACTGGCCACCTATGCTTAAACAAGGCAGCACTAACCAATATCCAACCATGATAATAACTATTTAATGTATATAAAAGTCATCATACTTATTTAGTAAATTTCAGTTATATATAAATATATTTATATATATATATATATATATAGAAATATATATACTTTGTACTGTAAAGAGAAGATATATTTTCATAAAACAATTAAAGGAACGAATAAAAAATTATCTAAATAATTGTCTAAGCATTCATGAACAAGACATATTATAAATAAATGTTCATCTTGATTAATATTTCACAACCATTAAATACTTATAGAAATATTCTTTTATATATATATTAAAACATCAAATGTTATTTACGCAAGTCAATATTTAAGAATGCTTGATATTAAAATAAACATTTATTATTTTACTTTTATGATTTCAAATACCCTATTATAAAATCTTACAGTTAAACATACTTGATTTTAAAAATGATAATCGTAAGTTCTAGAATATTGGGTAAACCTATTTATAAAACATATATCATTATATTGTCAAAATTACCACGGGTTTTGATATTTTAAACCTATCTATATTTATTTATTATTCTACTTTATGATAATATAGAAGGAAAAGGAATTTAATAAATAAAAACATCACCTATCTTTAATCAAATATTTTGATTAAAATCATCTGAATACAATTATGTATTAAGACAAAAATACACTAACTTTATTGTCTTTTCATGTATTCTTACAAATCACCCATCTCAGCACATTGATTTTCTCATATCATAATTCAATATTTGACGAATCATTTTCATGTTTTCATTTCATTTTGAACCTGTCAATCTTGAGTCTTCCTTAGGTACCAATCAATGTAAGTTTTCTTCTGACCAAGAATTTTATTAAAAAGTTCTTCACATTCATTTTAAAAATCTATTGATCATATATCTTTTGGATTGAACATAATCACCTTAGAAACTATATCATTTCATTAGGAATGTCTCATCTTTTGAAATATCCAGATTCGCTTCCTTGAAACTCTCAATTTCAAAAAACGGTAAATTAATTCGGTCATCATAATTATTGAATTCTTTCAATCATTACAAACACTTTGTAGCATCCAAATAGATTTGTAGCCTGTGCTAAACCCTATTCATACGTCATTCGTTTGATTTGTCATATTCTTGGTACAATTATGTACTCAAATTACGATACACTAAACTCTATTGTCCAGTACCATTTAAGTAAACGATATTGATTTTCGGATAATCATTAACAAATCACTTTCCATACTTCCAGTCACAAATAGATATTTATCAATTCAGAATCTCCCCCAATTGATCAAAGTAAGTTCATTTCGGATATTGAATCCAATTGTTTCTATAAACCATTTTTATTTTTAAAGTCATACCCCTCAAAATATCTTTTGATTCCATTCCACGATACATTATTTCTCTTAATTAAAAGAAGAAACATAACCCCAAGAAAATATCATAGTCCAAATCTCGAGGACGAGATTTTATTAAGGTGGGGAGGATGTAACGACTCTCACTAAAATTAATACTTATTATGTTAATTGTATAAAAATGAAACCCTAATTGAGACACCCAAGTAATCCTGCACAATCCCTAAAATTTTCAGAATAATTAGAATCAGGATCAGGGCCCCTAAAACTTAGGGGGGTATTCCCTACTCGATGATTATCCTTATAACTCGTTGTCAAAATTTAAAATTAAGGAGACGTCGACTCAGCAAGCCTAGTCCCACGCGTGGCAACCCTATGACCCTTAGGTGTCCCTTACGGACCGTAAGGGATTAGGCTTACGGTCCGTAAGCATGTCAATTTTGGTGTATAAATAGCAGGCCTTGGGACTTGAAATCAGAAGTTAGAACGACGTAAATTCTCGTTGTATACATCGAGTTATAGCCGAAATAGTCTCCAAATCACTAATTAGTATAGCGGGGTGCTGCTACGATGCCGGGTATTAACTCGATCCTGTTCAATTCTTTCCTTTCCGTCAGCTTTTATTTTTGTAAAAATAGCTCGGGATTTTACCCTCTGAATCCCTAAACTCTGCCCGTTATTAGGGTAATAACTCTAATCACTGGTACGATACTCTATCCGATCGATTGAAACTATCCGACAGGATGTTTAAGTGCTATCCTTTGTCATTAGTCGTGATTCCGACAGGATGTTTAAGTATCACCCGAACTCGGGGAATACTCTGTCATTCATTGTGAATCCGATGGATGTTTAAGTGATTACACTTTGTCATTCGTTGTTAGGATTTCTATCTCGTGATTATCGTTAAAGTTGAATTAAGTTAATACACTAATACGAGTTCCATTGTGTCTAGAAATTAGAACCCGTAATCAGGAAACTGCTAGAATACTTAATAGTTAAGTAAAATTAAATAAACTTAGCAGTTAAGTTAACTAAGTAGATTAATTAATCTATTAATCAAGTTAAGTGTGATTAATTAATTAATTAAGTGGGATTAATTAAGCTAAACTAGATTAATTAAGCTAAGAACGATTAATTAAGTTAAGCAAGATTAATTAAGCTAAGTAAGATCTACTAATCACCTAAATAGAAATATATAAATATAAAGTAGATAATATCAAAGGAAGGTGCTAGGAAGGTGTAAGAGGATAGATATCTGTGGATAGGAAGCTTCCTAGAAGATGTATAGCTAACTTCCTAGAAAAGCTATAGGAAACTTCCTAGAACTTTCATACTTCTTACCTATAAATAGGAAGCTTAGGAATTCATTTTCCTTTGTTCATTTCTTCTATTCTTCTCTCTATACGTTGGTGTTCTAACCAATAATCACTGATGCGATGTTCTGTCCGATCGATTCAGGAACCAACTAACGGATGCCAAAGTGCTATACTTTGAGAGTTCGTTTAACGGATGCCAAAGTACTATACTTTGAGAGTTCGTTAAACGGATGCCAAAGTACTATACTTTGTGATTTCAGTAAACGGAATCCAAACTGCTACACTTTGTGAAATTCATTAAGGTTCGAATCTCGTGACTACCGTTAAGGTTTGATTTGGGTTTTACACAAATACGTATTCCATTCTGTTAAACTATATGTTTAACTACCAAGAATACTCCCAACTACACACTTACAATCAAACAAACTATTAAATCATCAGAAGATCCAGAATATTAAAGTGCATGCCTAAATTTATCGGAAGAAGTAGAATCAAGAAGCTTGTTAACTCAATCCTGCATGCTTATAAAGTGAGTCATTCTCTTTTTATCAACTGTTTTACAAAACTCCAAGTTATTTTCAAAGTTATAATTACAGGGATTAAGTCTTTGTAATCACCAAATTACAGCCGGTATGTGGGGTTTTGTATACATTACTTGATAACCGTCACTATTTGACAACGAGTTAGCCAATGAGTGATATGACCATAGTCACAGACACCATCGGGCAAAGAGGCTACCGATGGATGTTCGAGTGACAAGTACTGTGGGTAGTTGGATTGATATCAGAAACATTGTAATCGCTCTTAATACTATGAATTATAACAAATCTGTTTTATATAAAACCTGAATGAACTCACTCAGTATTTCCCGCTGACAAAACCTTTTTAAAACGCGTTTCAGGTAATTACAGTATATTGGAGTAAGAATTGGATCCGGCACCGAAGGCATCAAGAAGTGGCTTATTTTATTAATTAAATCAAATTAAGAAATATCATTTTTATTAAAGCTACCTTTGTAAAACATGGGTTTATCCCATCTATTTACTAAATAAAATCCGGTGTTTTAAAACTCTGATATTTTTCCTAACTCACGGTCCTGATGAAATTTCCGCTGCAATGTTTTCAAAAATAACCACCGGTACCGCTTGGCTGCTCGCGACTCCCGATTCCGTCCAGGATGGGTCTGGGGTCGTGACAACCGGTGAGACACGTGGAAATCGAGGTGTGACAGGTTGGTATCAGAGCCAACACTGAGTGAATTAAACACTAACCTTTGTGTTTAATCTCTGTTACACAATTGCACATACTTGAGTCTAGACAAGAACATAGGACAAATTCGAATTGTTATTCCAAGTTTGTCTTTTTATTGTTTATTGTTATTTAAAGTTTTGAAAGCAGGAATATGCCACCTGCAATCAGATGAGGAAGAGGAGGAAGAGGCAGAGGGACGATCATTACTCACAATGATCACGAGGCTGGACCTTCGAACATGCGAGCTCCTTCCAGTACAAGAAGTGAGGAACCACAGAGACGAAGAAGAAACCTTTTTGAACCTGCGAGACATTCTACCTCGCATAGCTCAACACCCTCATACCGCCATTCATTTGGACCAGATTCGGAAAATAATCCCAATAACCCTCAACCATCCTTTATACCTCTACAGCGATCTGCTTCGCACCGATCTTATGGCGATCCTTCACCTTTCTTCATAGGACAGTTTAACCCGGCGGATTATGTCTAAGAGCCAATAGGTTATAACCCTCTAGGACCAGAGGATCACTTTTCTGAAGATAATGCAGTGGATATGGACGAGGATACAGATCCCATCGAGCCTGCACGGGGTACTCCCAATCATCCAATCGAGATCTCGGATGGGTCATCCTTTCATGGAACGCCCTATCAAGGTCCCGACAGCTACCAGGCGAGGTTTGACCAATATAATTGGTACTTTACACCTTCACATCATTTCTCGCCTCACGATCAACAGCAACAACAGGATCCTTCTGAGGATTCGCGGTTTGTGGCAGTTACGCCACCGCCACCGCCACCGGTTCAACCCGTAATTCCAGATCCGCCAAGGCGTAGAAGATCAGGCGCACGGATGTCTACCCGAGGAGGGGAATTTCATTTCAGCACCCCTCGCCACTCGAGTGCTAGTCACTTTCCGTCAGTACCGGAAGAAGAACCACAATTAGGGGAACCTTCTGGTCACCCTACAGAGGTGAATTCTGCACCAGTTGCACCACCTCCGCCACCATTCGGATATGACAATCCGATACCAGCGTATGGCGCTTCCACGGCGTACAATCCATTTGAGCAGCCGACTCACACGCACTACAATTATAACTATGATGCCGATCCATATGTGGTAGCGGCTAATTATAATGCCCTTCATGGAACCTCTTGGAGACCAGATTACTCAGCTCATGGGTATCCAATGCCTCCTAGACCTCCGGTTCAGCAACCGGCGCAGCAGCCACGTTTTTCTCCACCAGAGCAAGAAGAAATACTCCACCGTTTAAACCATGTGGAACGAGACTTCGAACAAGAACGAAAGAGTAATCGTGGATTTCTCAAAGGCTTAGCAAACCTACTGAAGGGAAGGAAGAAACGAGACCATTAGTCTCCTTATGTAATGTTGTATTTACAATTTAGTCCCTGCGTGGACATTTATCGTATTTCAGTCCCTACGTGGACTTATCTTTTAGTCCCTACGAGGACACCTATCTTGTATTTGGTCCCTGCATGGATGTGTTTTTCTATGAGCCTCTGCGTAGGTATTTATTTATTTAAAAGTCCCGTTTAGGGCAGCGTGTAATCATATTTGAAGTTTATGGAATGTTATGTTATAAATTTCATTTTTGTTAATACTATATATGAAATAAATCAAAAATCATTCCTTTTAAATTTAAATCTGCCTAAATAAAGAATCTTAAGAGTGAAACCTAGCCAGGTGTCTTTTTAGACCCGGCCAAGATGGTAAGACCTGATTAAAAGATTCAGAATTCCAGTTAACCTCTGTAATCATGTTAACGTTCATGGCAGATGTGATTCGTTAAAATCGCACGCGTCATTCTTATATAAGAATCCTTCTAAGGATTCCAAAGCCCAAATTAATGATTTATAAATCATGGGTTAAATCGTCAATAAAGATGATCAATTATTAAACATCCATTAGTGATGTAGTGCCTACGGGCCAAACTTATTAAACATCCATTAGTGATGTAGTGCCTACGGGCCATAATTATTGTCATATAAGACAAAAGACAGTGGTGGTCTATGACTCCCTGTCAGAAAGGGTAAAAGGACTACGGTTCAAACCTTCATGCCTTGATTCTCTGTAATCCCGGCTAATATTATAAAAACGTCCTCGTGACTAGGCTTCTATGCCACTAGCAATATTGTTTGTAATTAGGATAAGTTATATTCAAATCCTAAATAAAAGTGAGTAACAAATTAACCAGATATGGTCTCTGTTTACCATGGTTAATGAATTGCCATAAAAGACAATTCCATAATAAACTCCTAAATAAAATTTTCGTTATCTTCTGTAACAGATTCAAGTTACCATGGCTGATCCTAGTGGAGAAAATAGCCACTCGAAAGAAGACGAATATGATAACGCCCAGGTTCATTTGACGGGCGCAGAACTGAAAGCTCTGGTCGACAATGCTGTTAAGGCAGCTCTGGATCGACAATACGAGGAGTATACTGAATCTCGGAGCAGAACCATATCCAAACCACACTCAAAGCCGAAAACCCACTCAAAATCTCACAGCAAACCGCTGTCTAAGCCGAAAAAGGACGATGATAATCACTCGTCCAATGAAAATAGTGTCCGTCAAGAGAGAGTGTATACTGATGCGTCTCGCGCCAGAGGCTGCACCTACAAGTACTTTGTATCATGCAAACCCCGAGACTTCACTGGGGAGAAAGGAGCGGTCGATTGTATGACGTGGCTTGACGAGATGGACACCGTGGTGGACATCAGCGGCTGTGCAGAAAGAGATGTGGTAAAGTTTGTGTCTCAATCATTCAAGGGCGAGGCCCTAGCTTGGTGGAGGTCGTTGGTTCAGGCCTCGGGAAAGGCTGTTCTATACAGCATGACATGGGAGGAATTCGTTTCTCTCATCAAGGAGAATTACTGCCCTCAACATGAGGTTGAAAAGATAGAGACTGACTTCCTGTCCTTGGTGATGACAAACCTTGACTGTTAAGCTTACCTAACGAGCTTCAACACGATGTCCCGGTTGGTTCCGTATCTGGTAACCCCGGAGCCAAAGAGGATCGCCCGATTCATCGGTGGGTTAGCCCCCGAAATAAAGGCAAGCGTGAAGGCCTCTCGGCCAGCGACCTTTCGATCTGTAGCCGACATATCTTTGTCCCTTACTCTGGATGCGGTCCGACAAAGATCGCTAAGGAACAAAGAAGCTGAAAAGAGAAAGCGTGAAGATGATACTTCACGAAGGTCGAGCAAGAAACACCGTGGAAACGGTGATAACAAGAGAGGGTCGGAGTCAAGGAAGGATGGGCAACAGTCTGGTGAGAAGCCCAAGTGCAAGACTTGCAAGAGACATCACTTTGGAAAGTGTAGGTTCGAATCAAACTCGCAGACTCAGTCGAAGTCGTATGCTTGCGGGTTGTGCAAGTCCAAGGACCACAAGACCGTGGACTGCAAGAAGATAAAAGACGCAACCTGCTATAACTGCAACGAGAAGGGGCACATTAAAAGCAACTGCCCTAAATATGCCAAGAAGCCTGAAGAGGCCAAGAAGACCAATGCAAGAGTCTTCAGGATGGAGGCGAAAGAAGCAGTGCTGGATGATAACGTGATCACAGGTACTTTTCTCGTAAATGATATCTTTGCAAGAGTACTTTTTTATTCAGGCGCTGATAAGTCTTTCGTAGATCATAAATTTTGCAAATTGCTGAATATACCTGTCAAAACCTTAAATGTGAATTACGAGGTAGAGCTAGCAGATGGCACCATAGAAACCGTCTCCACTGTGTTAGATGGATGTGTGATATCCATTAAGAACCACTCTTTTCCTCTATCTCTACTTCCCTTTAAATTGGCCGGTTTTGACCTAGTATTGGGTATGGACTGGTTATCTCACAACCAGGCCCAAATCGTCTGCAACAGAAAGCAAGTGGTGATAAAGACTCCGTCTGGTGAATCGCTTACCATTCGGGGAGATACCCAGTACGGATTGCCTGAGCAAGTGACTAGGCTCAAGGCTTCAAAATGTCTAAAGAAAGGTTGTGTCATTTACATGGCACAGGTGATTATTGAAGAGCCTAAACCGAAGATAGAAGACATTCCCGTCATTTCGGAATATCCAGAAGTTTTCCCTGAAGATCTACCTGGTTTCCACCAGATAGGCAAGTGGAATTCAGGATCGATATCATCCCTGGAGCAGCACCTATTGCTAGAGCACCTTACAGGCTAGCACCAACCGAAATGAAGGAGTTGAGGACCCAGCTGGATGAACTACTAGCTAAAGGTTTCATCAAACCTAGTTCGTCTCCCTGGGGAGCACCTGTCCTGTTTGTTAAGAAGAAGGACGGATCGATGCGTCTGTGCATCGATTATCGCGAGCTTAATAAAGTCACTAAAAGAATAGATATCCCTTGCCGAGGATCGACGATTTGTTCGATCAGTTACAAGGGGCAAGTTATTTCTCGAAGATTGACTTGAGGTCAGGCTACCATCAACTGAGAGTCAGAGATGAAGACGTACATAAAACCGCATTTAGGACTCGTTACGGTCACTACGAGTTCCTAGTGATGCCTTTTGGGCTCACTAATGCACCGACTGCGTTCATGGATCTCATGAATCGCGTCTGCAAGCCGTACTTAGATAAATTCGTCATCGTTTTCATCGATGACATTCTTATCTACTCTAAGAACCAAGCTGACCATGAGAAACACCTTCGCTGTATTCTCAAACTCCTGCATAATGAGAAACTCTATGCCAAATTCTCCAAGTGCGAATTTTGGCTATGAGAAGTCCAATTTCTAGGACACGTTGTCAGCGAACGTGGTATCCAGGTGGATCCCGCTAAAGTTGAAGCTGTCATGAATTGGCGAGAGCCAAAGACGCCTACAGAGATTCGTAGTTTCCTGGGGTTAGCAGGATATTACAGGCGTTTCATTGAAAACTTTTCAACGATTGCTGCGCCCTTAACTTCCCTGACCAAGAAGAAGATAAAATTTGTTTGGGGCCCTAAGCAGCAAGAGTCCTTTGATATTCTAAAGCAAAAGCTGAGCAACGTTCCTGTGCTGACATTACCTGAAGGTACCGAAGAGTTCGTAGTTTACTGCGACGCATCACACACTGGCATGGGATGTGTGCTCATGCAGAAAGGCAAGGTTATTGCCTATGCTTCGAGACAGTTAAAGGTGCATGAGAAGAATTACACCACCCATGACTTGGAGCTGGGTGCCGTTGTGTTCGCACTAAAACTGTGGAGGCATTACCTGTATGGTATCAAGTTTGTGATCAATTCGGATCACAAGAGCCTTCAACATCTGTTTAATCAGAAGGAGCTAAACATGAGGCAACGCCGTTGGATGGAGACTTTAAATGATTATGATTGTGAAATCAGATATCATCCCGGCAAGGCGAATGTAGTCGCTGATGCCTTAAGTAGAAAGGAAAGGGTGAAACCCATTCGAATCAATGCCAAGAGCATTGAAGTCAAGAATAATTTGATTGAAAGGTTGTTAGCTGCACAGCGAGAAGCTGTGTTAGAAGCTAACTATCCTAAAGAGAAGTTAGGAGTAACTGAGGAGCAGTTAACTCTTAGCAAGGACGGAATTTTACGATTGAATGGACGAATATGGGTTCCGATTTATGGAGGACTACAAGATGTTATCCTCCAGGAAGCCCATAGTTCCAAATATTTTGTTCACCCGGGAGCTGATAAGATGTATAAGGATCTAAAGGCAAATTATTGGTGGATAGGCTTGAAAAAGTCTGTAGCCGCTTATGTAGCCAAATGCTTGACTTGTGCGCAAGTCAAGGCTGAGCATCAAAAGCCGTCTGGCTTGCTACAACAGCTTGAACTTCCCGAATGGAAGTGGGAATGTGTAACTATGGATTTTATTACCAAGTTACCCAAGATGAGGAAAAGGAAATGACACAATATGGGTTATCGTTGATAGACTGACTAAGTCAGCGCATTTCTTACCCATCAAGGAGACTTATAGCTCCGACATGTTGGCCCAGTTATACGTTGATAAGATTGTAGCCTTGCATGGCATACCTGTGTCTATTATCTCCGACAAAGATACTAGATACACGTCTCATTTCTGGAAAAGCTTCCAGCAATCTTTGGGCACACGCTTGAATTTTAGTACGGCTTACCATCCTCAGACAGACGGTCAGAGTGAGCGTACTATTCAAACGTTAGAAGACATGCTACGTGCATGTGCTATCGATTTGGGTGGTAGTTGGGATAAGAACCTACCACTAATCGAATTCTCCTACAACAATAGCTACCATACCAGCATTAAGGCTGCGCCTTTCGAGGCATTATACGGTAGAAAGTGTAGATCGCCTGTTTGTTGGGCGGAAGTTGGAGATGTCCAATTATCAGGACCAGAGATAGTCTTCGAGACGACGGATAAGATTGTCCAAATTCGAGATCGTCTCAAAGCTGCCCGAGATAGGCAGAAGAGTTACGCGGATCCAAAGCGTAAAGATTTTCACTTCGAAGTAGGTGAAAAAGTGTTACTTAAAGTGTCACCCTGGAAGGGGGTGATGCGTTTCGGTAAGAAAGGCAAACCAAGCCCGAGATACATAGGACCTTTCGAGGTTATCGAACGTGTCGGGTCAGTTGCCTATAAGTTAAACTTACCAGAGGAGCTCAATGGAATTCACAATGTGTTCCACATCTGCAATCTGAAAAAGTGCTTCGCTGACGAATCACTGGTAATACCCCATACAAATGTGCATATAGATGAGAGCTTGAAATTTGTGGAGAAACCTTTGTCGATTGAAGATCGACAGGTAAAGAAGCTTCGAAGGAAGCATGTACCTATAGTAAAGGTCAAGTGGGATGCCCGTAGAGGTCCCGAATTCACGTGGGAGGTTGAAGCAACGATGAAAGAAAAATACCCTTATTTGTTTGAGTAAATCTCGGGTCGAGATTTATTTTTAGGGGGTGAGGATGTAACACCTCGAAATTTTGTGTCCAATAATGTGTTAACACGTGTCATGAGTTTACACGTGGCATTAAATATTTAATAAAGGACTAAAGTTGACAAACCTTGAAAGTATGTAAATTCGAGGGTTATAAATGTCAACAAAGGGTAAATATACTGTATAGTAACCCTAAACAATGCTCGTACCTTCAAACGAATAAATCATGGATCGTACGGAGCGAAACTCGGAAGAAAGTGAGAGATTACAAGCTACAGGGGTTAACTGTGTCAACATGTTTAATTATACCTCTGAGTGACCCTTTGACGAACCCGAGGCTTTGTATCAGTAAAATACGCTCACTAGAATATACTATATAAATTTCGCGAAGTTCCGTTTTAAAACGATAAAGTTATGATCAAATTCGTACGAGAGGGGTTAAAAGCGTCAACAACAAAAGTTAAGGCTTTTCGGATAGTAATTAAACTAACCGGGGACTTAACAGTGCGGGTAAAAGGCACGAGGCCCTTAACGGTAAATAATCGAGGGCCAAATCACAAAGTTACCCCTTCGGAACCGAAAGGTCAGGTTAATCATTACAAAAGATTTGAAAATCTTGGAAATCAGGCCTCAGGCAGCCCGCCTAAGTGAAATAAGCAAGTTAATGCGGGCCGCGAGCCACCTATGGATATGTTTCCTGACATGAAGATTCAGGCGGCCCGCGTGCATGTAGCCTGAATCTAATGCGGGCCGCGTAAAAGTCCCAGATGCAGAATTCTTGGACAGACTTGTTGTTTGAAGTTGTGAACGATCATTTGAGCAATAAATGAAGCATGGGCGCCCTCTACATGCCCCCTAGCACCCAGGGCCACCTGCTGAACATCCATGATGCCTTGTAGGTTGATGTGTAATGATCTTATGCATGAAATGTTACTATAAAAGGCCATACATTGTGCATAAGTAAATCACACCTCAAACCTGCATTCTAAACCATCTCTAGAGCTCTCAAGCACTCTTCTAACATTCTAAGTCGTGCACCAAGCTTCTGTAAGTATGCCAACCCTTTAATGGCTTAGTTTTTGCTTAGTTTAGCCTAAAAGTCAATCCGTCGTAATTAACGATTGACTTTGCGATAAATCACGAATGGTCCAGTGGTTTGTCGAATCAAAGATAGTTTTATGATGGTAATCATGTGGGCATTAAACCCCTAAAAGGGCACCCTCTGATTCCCACTCTAACTAGTCCGAATGTCGAGTCAAACGTGCTTAGAAAAAGTCAACAGAAATGTCATTTTACGATTTCTTGCATAATCTGTAATGTAGATGATATGTAACCTGTTTGAACACTCATAAAACATGATAATAAGTATATAAACTAGTCTAAGCTTGTTTGATCCGACCATTTTCTGTTTTGACCCGGTTCGGAGCCGAAAGTCGCAAAAGTTTGACTTTTGCTTTGACTTCGGTTCTGACCCGTTAAAGTTTGATTTAGATATGCCTTAGGACTCTATTAGGACCAGGTTACATGATGGTATAACCCTCTGTGACCGGTTCGTTGTTTGTCCGAGTCTTTTACACATTTCCGTTAAATGCTTAAAAGTTGACCGTAACGCCCTTTTTAAATTAAAACGAGAATTTCGGACATGTGAAAGGATCATAACCTTGGTTACTGATTTCTAAGCATGTCCCTAAAATTTCATGTCAATCCAAGGTCCAGAATAGGAGTTATGCTAAAAAGCGCAAATTGCGAAACTTTAGTAATTAAATAGCGCAATTAGCATAACGCCTATCTAAACCCGGATTTCGACAGCAAACCTTTTACCCACTGATGTAAAATAATATTTTGGGATTTTTAAAGATTTTTTATTATTTTTAACCTGCTCATAACCTGCGGTTATGGCAACGGTTCGGTAAATACCGAATATACCCTTTTCGGCCATAACTTGAGTTCTACAAGGTATTTTGACCCGATTCCAGTTGCTACTGATTTTAATAAATAAATAAAGTATTTTAGACCTTATAAACTGTTCGGGAAACTCAGATTTCCTGTAGAACTCATAAACCTCTTTCATAATCTTTAAAAAGACCGAAATACCCCTACGGGGCATAATATGAACTTAAACTCGTTACGGGCATTATAGAAGGTATCCTACTGATACCACAACCTCTTTAAAGCATGTTGAATTAGGAAAACAGTGTAGGACTCTTACGGTTACCCGTTGCGCCTTTTGCGTGCACAGTTCGGCTTATGTAACTAGTTTACCTAAATTAGCCGAAACGGGTCAAACCATATTGTTTTGACCCCAAAATCCAGAGTATGATTATCATACCCATATAAAACAAGTCTTCAAACTTGTTGGGTCAAAATCACACTCCATTCACGGTTTTCGCCTTCCACGCGATTAAACCGTAACTATACTTTGAAACTGACCGGTCTAAGCTACGGCTAAATTAAAGACCCGTTAGGATTCTAATAGGTTAATTTGAACCTTCGTTCCAGAATAGGGGACCAGTAAAAGCTATCTGCAATTTATTTCAATTAAGAAATTATACTTGCAAAGGTAAATACTTTTAACTTATTTTCCGTTATACGGGCTTGGGTTACGGTATTTAAAATACCGCTTGGTCGGGCAATTGACCCCAACTCATTAGTAGTTGGGTATTATCAAAGTGACCCGTTTAAAAACTTGTTTTGTTGGCTTTACGCCTTTGGGGGCTTAATGACCATGTCCCAGATATCCTCGGCAGCATTTACGAATGGCCACGACCTCGACATCTGGGTGTAGGCGTACACCCGGCATTATGTCCATGACTATAAAAGTGTAGCCGTTGGTTACCCGCCACAGTTTTATGCTATGTGGCGTGTCTATTAAACTTTAACCTGGCACGACCCGGGCGACCGAACGCATAGTAACATGTAATTCTTTACAAGATTTGGTTATAAATTATCCCAAGTTATAAAGAGTTTGTGCCTTGAGCATTTAAACCAATTTTATTAAACATTTTACAAAAGTGTCGGTTGAATGTATTTACCAGTGTAAACTGACGTATTTTCCCCAAAAAGACTAAATGCAGGTACTATGCGAAATTGGCTGGGATTTCTCCTTAGCATCACTAGAAGTCTCGCAAGCTTAAGATGCCTGAAGTCTGTTGAACAATACTTTTGTTATTATTATTAGATCCCCTGTGGATTTTATTTCAACAATGGTGATACTTTGATATTACACTTACGTTGAAATATATATTTATCTTTATGCTTCCGCTGTGCATTCATATATATTGTGTGGTTTGACTATAATGTTGCCAACTACGTCACGGTAATCCCCCACCGGGCCCACCGGTGAGACACGTGGAAATCGGCGTGTGACAAAACTCGATAGAGTTAACAGGTTTAATCAAGTTAACATACTTAACCAAGTTAACAGACTACACATAATTATCGTACTTAACAGGCATAATAATCATCAGAGTTAAACTTAACAGAGTTTACTGTGCAAGCATCGACGAAATCATATGTACGGCGAAATCGCTATGGACGAAAACCCTAGGTGACGAAATCCAAGGGTTTTCGTCGGGTGTGGGGTGTGACGAAAACACTTGTGTTTTCGTTTGGTCTTGTGATTTTGTTGGTCCTTGTGTCTTCGTCTGGTTCATCCTCATTAACAGTTACAACAAGAAACCCTAATCCTCACTAGTGATTACATGCTCAATCATCACGAGGTCATTAAATCGAATCATCAATATACAAAGAGGTAAGCACCAAACCACACAACACTCGATTAACATGCTCATCAATCATCAACTAATATGATCAGTGGTCTAAACTCCTTAGATCTATTCATGAAATCATCATTAAAATAATCACACATGGCCGACAAAAGTAGATTGATCTCATGTTGCTATTTGACCAAACACCAACTTGTTACACTTCTATTGAACCGAGATAGTGGATCTGACAACCTATTACAATTCTATTGAATGCAATAACATGATTGGGCCGATTAAAAGTCTGATTACATGCATGATGCACACCAAATTAATGATATTGGCTTTCTAAAATCGATGCAACTGATATTCATGTGCTTACTTGAAAACCATAAATCCTAGCATTACATACAAATCAATATCAATATGAAATCGAACATTATATAGCATCACAGCATCATGATTCCAATTAAACATTTAACAATGGCAACAAACAGTCAATCACATGCAAGTTGAACACTAACCAAGATAGAAAACCAACGGATTGATGGCACAAGGAGGTTCCGTAGGCTTGTAGTTGCTGTCACAGTTAGAGAGGTGCTCTAGGGTTTTCCGAATGATAGTTTCTCGCGTAAAAGTTTTAACAAAACTATATCTAATCGTCACTTGGGCCAAGCCCACTCTTGTTTTCGCCGGCTTCATATTGGACGAAAACACACTAGTGTTTTCGGCTAAGTGTGATTTCGGCCAAGGGTTCCATCTTATCACTAGCTGAACTAACATTATAACTATACCAAAAATATATCGGTTAACACACTTACATTGCACATTATGTATATATATAAGAGCACACTTATATCGCACATCAAATATAGAGACACAACATTTTGCAAACAAGTATTGAATTAAGTCGGATAGAGACCTTGAAAACTCGAGTTGTCACATAGACCCACCTCAATCCTTACGCGGGCGGTATCAAGACTAAAAACCCGATTCGTTGAATTTTAAATTCAGGCGGGCCGCGTAAGCTTATGCTTACACTTACGCGGGCCGCGTAAGATCAAGATTGTGGCGCCACCCGGTGCGGCCACGTGTCCGACGCGTGTTGAACCTATTCAATGACCCGGATCAGCTACAGCCCTAGACCCCTATTACGCGGGCCGCGAGAAACCCGGAAAACAGCCCTATAAATAGAACGCATCGGGGAGGGTATTACTAATTTTAAAATGGGTTATTATACTAACACACGTGCATTTGTGTAATTTATAAATTATTCCCAGGAAATCATTACTAAAAACCCTAAGACAGCAATGTGAGTTGATCCACTTTTTGTAAATCTTTTTGTTAACTGTTTTTAAAAAATCCTAATTAGCTTTCCATGCGAACAACAGTTATTGAGTATTTGTAAGAATACAATTATAGTCCGTAAATTTGGGGTTTTGTATACAAAATTTGTTACCACCTGGTAAAGGAGTAACATGACCATAAGTCGGAACGACATTACCGTGTGGTGGTAATTGATATAACTTGGAAACAAATGTAATGTTATAAAATGTGGTGGTTTACTCTGATTAAATATTTCCTAACTACGGTCCTAATGAAAATTTCCGCTGCCAAATTGGACAATAACGTGATACCACCAAAACTGGCTCACGGCCGCCCGTTCCCGGGAATTTGGGATCGGGGGTTGTGACAACTAGCAAACAGTAAAAGTCTTGAAGCCACACACATAGTTAAGGGCTGTAACCTCGTCCTAGCCGGTCAGACCTTCTCTATCGATCTTATTCCTATCGTTCTGGGTAGTTTCGATGTTGTTATTGGGATGGATTGGTTATCTCATCAGCAAGCGGAAATTCTTTGCAACGAGAAGATGGTCCGCATCCCTCGTTCTGGTAAAGAACCCCTCGTAATTTGTGGCGACAAGAGTGGTTCTGTTGTGGGCATCATCTCTTTCCTTAAGGCCCAGAAGTGTTTGAGTAAGGGCCACACTGCTATTCTAGCCCTCGTTTCTGATAGATCCTCGGAAGATAGAAGACATTCCTATTGTGCGCGACTTTCCTGAGGTATTTCCTGAGGAATTACCTGGTCTTCCGCCTCATCGACAAGTCGAGTTTCAAATCGAGCTAGCTCCCGGAGCAGCGCCCATAGCTCGAGCACCTTATCGTCTAGCTCCATCAGAACTTGAAGAACTGTCCACACAACTGCAAGAACTCTTGGAAAAGGGTTTCATACGTCCTAGCTCTTCGCCTTGGGGAGCTCCAGTGTTATTCGTGAAGAAAAAAAGACGGTACCTTCAGAATGTGTATTGACTACCGCGAACTCAACAAGGTGACCGTGAAGAATCGTTATCCTCTCCCACGCATTGATAACTTATTCGACCAGTTTCAAGTGTCGAGTTTCTATTCCAAGATTGACCTAAGGTCAGGCTACCATCAACTGAGAGTCCGAGACGAGGATGTCCCTAAAACAGCATTCAGGGCTCATTATGGGCATTACGAGTTTCTGGTTATGCCTTTCGGATTGACGAATTCACCTGCGGTCTTCATGGATCTCATGAACCGAGTGTGCAAACCTTACCTGGATAAGTTTGTCATAGTTTTCATCGATGACATCCTGATCTATTCTAAGAGTCAGGAGGAACACGAACGACACCTGAGACTTGTTTGGAACTCCTTCGAACAGAGCAGTTGTATACCAAGTTTTCGAAATGCGACTTCTGGCTTCGCGAAGTCCACTTTCTAGGCCATGTGGTAAACAAGGATGGGATTCATGTTGATCCATCCAAGGTTGACTCGATCAAGAACTGGCCTGCACCCTGTACACCAACAGAAATCCGCCAATTCTTGGGATTGGCAGGATATTACAGAAGGTTTATCAAGGATTTCTCAAGGATTGCGCAACCTCTCACTTCACTGACTCAGAAGGGTGTCACCTATCGTTGGGGTGATGCACAGGAGTCCGCATTTCAGCACTTAAACGACAGACTTTGTAGCGCGCCTATCCTCTCATTGCCTGAAGGCATCGATGATTTTGTGGTTTATTGCGATGCTTCCACCCAAGGACTTGGTTGCGTGTTGATGCAACGTGACAAGGTCATTGCCTACACATCGCGCCAACTTAAAGTTCACGAAAGTAACTACACTACGCACGACTTGGAATTGGGAGCAGTTGTTTTCGCACTTAAGATATGGAGACATTACCTGTACGGTACCAAGTGCACCATCTACACCGATCACAGGAGTCTCGAGCATATCTTCAAGCAAAAGGAGTTAAACATGCGACAACGTCGATGGGTCAAACTCTTGAATGATTACGAATGTGCGATCAAGTATCATCTGGGCAAAGCCAATGTTGTGGCCGACGCCCTCAGTCAAAAGGATGCTATACCTAAGCTTGTACGTGCGTTACAGCTTACCATTCACTCTAGCCTTCCCGCTCAAATACGAGATGCTCAGGTTGAAGCGTTGAAAGCAGAGAACATCAGGGCTGAGTCCTTACGAGGATCGAGGCAGCAGCTAGAACAAAAGGAAGACGACGCCTACTATGTAACAGGGTGCATCTGGGTTCCACTCTATGGAAACTTACGCGAACTTGTGATGGATGAAGCGCACAAGTCTCGTTACTCAGTACATCCTGGTTCGGATAAGATGTACCACGACCTAAAGACTACATACTGGTGGCCGGTATGAAAGCCAACATAGCAACCTACGTCAGTAAATGCTTGACATGTGTTGGGGTCAAGGTCAAATACCAGAAACCATCAGGCTCACTTCAACAACCAGAGATACCTAAATGGAAATGGGAGCAAATTTCCATGGATTTCGTTACTGGTCTGCCTAGATCTCAACGCGGAAATGATACCATTTGGGTGATCGTGGATCGACTGACCAAGTCTGCACATTTTCTGGCTATCAAGGAAACGGATAAGTTTTCTACTCTAGCAGACGTATACCTAAAGGAAGTAGTATCAAGGCACGGAGTGCCAACCTCCATATTTCTGATCGTGACTCACGTTTTACATCTGAGTTGTGGCGAGCTATGCACAAGTCCTTTGGTTCTCGATTAGACATGAGCACGGCATATCATCCACAGACGGATGGGCAATCTGAACGCACCATCCAAACCCTTGAAGACATGCTTAGGGCATGTGTAATCGACTTTGGCAATGGCTGGGAAAAACACCTCCCGTTAGTGGAGTTTTCATATAACAACAGTTACCACACCATTATCCAGGCCGCACCGTTCGAGGCGTTGTACGGACGGAAGTGCCGGTCACCTCTTTGTTGGGCAGAAGTTGGCGACAGTTAAATCACTGGCCCAGAACTTGTAGTGGATACAACCGAAAGGATTGCTCATATACGACAACGAATGGCGGCAGCTCGTGACGGTCAGAAAAGCTATGCTGATAAGTGAAGGAAACCACTCGAGTTCCAAGTTGGGGATCGAGTGCTACTCAAAGTCTGGCCTTGGAAAGGTGTAGTTCGTTTTGGCAAACGAGGCAAACTCAACCCGCGATATGTTGGACCCTTCGAAATCATTGAGAAAATTGGCATAGTGGCCTACAAGCTGAATCTACCGGCGGAACTTAGCGGAGTTCACAATGTTTTCCATGTGTCGAACCTGAATAAGTGTCTATCATATGAGACCCTCATAGTTCCTCTCAAGGAGCTCACAATTGACGACCAGTTGCGATTCGTCGAGGAACCAGTTGAATACCTAGGAACGAGAAGACCAAATGAAACTCAAGTATCCCCTATTGTTTAAGAAAAGTACAACCACTACTGAGGCTGAAGCTAGTGCAGAATTTTAGGACGAAATTCCAAACCAACGGGGGGATGATGTGACACCCCAGGAAAACCAGGAAACCACGCAACTTAACTAGCTTCCTCAGTAATCACGTACTAAATTTCGGGACGAAATTCTCTTAACAGGGGGAGAATGTGACAACCCTCAAAATTTCATGTATCCGTACGATTTAATTATGTTAATTAAACTGTTTGATGACTGTGCTGAATTACTTAACTGCTTTCTGATTACTGTGTCATACTTACATGTGCTTGTTAACATACTAGTCTTGTGCAGAAAAGTTGCTAAATAGTCCTGTATGCTTCCCTGAGTGTTGGGAATTAAAAATGTTACAAAAAAAATATATATAGGACACTATATGGAATAACTTAGCACTGTAACGGAACGGTATCTAACCGAACACACGGACATTACCTGGAACACTAAAATATTACCAGGGGCATTGTTTTTATTTTTCTGAACTAGTTATGGTTCCCGAACATCATAACACACCATATTATGACATAACAACTAGTAACTAAATACCTAACTAGAATACTTGAATTTTAACCTTAATCTAACTAACTAGTTATAACCTAAACCTATAACCCCCCCCCCCCCACCTAGTAATCGGCCCAACATGTGGCCCCACATGTGATTTTATCTTAATATAAAAATAGATCATGTTCCCTAGTAATGAGCATATTATACAAGAGTTAAAATGGTAATATGGGTTATAAGTAAACTTGAAGGATCTTGATTTCATTTCTCACACACTCAAAACACACACAAGTTCTCCCCTTCCCCCTTGGAGCTCTCGGCCGAGAATCAACACCCACACATCCACCTTACTTGATCAAGCTTCATCCATTTCAAGCATATACCAAGGTGTTAGAGGTCACATAAAGGAGCTAGGAGCTTACGGAAGTTCAAGAACCTCTCTTATTTGCTTTTATCCACTTGTTTTCTTCACTTGATCATCCCTAGCCTTGTGCTAGCGGTAAGAACCTTGATCTTGCTATATTACTTCCATTTTAAGTGGTTAAAAGAAGAATCATAACCATAATCTTGAAGAACACTAAGAATCACAAGAAGTAAACTTGAACATAAGCTTGAAATATGAAGAAACCTTGATGAATATGAGTTGTTATGCTTGATGATTGTTGATTGTTTGTGAAGATGATGTTGATCATCATATGATCTTGCTAGATCATGAATAAAAACATAATCTAGCAAGATGAGAGGATGAACATGTTAAAGGTTATGGATTATCCTCACTAAACTCATGAACTTGAATGAATATAATGCTTCTTGTAAAATGATGAACAAAGTAAGTTTAAAGTCTTGTAAATCTAAATGTTTCAAGTATAATCTACCAAGAAACCAAGTTAAAATACAAGTTTTACTAAATCTTGGTTCTTACATAAATATACATCATTTTTGGTGGTTAACAAAGTGAAGAAACACATGTGTAACAAGAAAAATACATGAAGAAGCATTTTTAGAAAATATGACCATAAGTTGTAAAGATCCATATTCTTTAAAAATGGAGTTTTTAAAGAAGCAATCACACTTTAAAGGGGGTACAGGACATACTAAATACACTAGTAGGTTACTACACATTTTTATAAACTTTCAAGTTCATGATGTAGAAATTAATGCTTGTTTTTAACAAGATGGTTAAGTAAAGATTGTATATTGTTGGTTGATGATTGTTGAATGAAATTTTGAAAAGAAAATGATATGCTTATAAGCATGGACACCTCCATTTACAAAGGAAACTCTGGCAAAATTTTCTAAAAATTCCAACACTTCGAAATTATTTTTCTAACAAGTGTTCGCAAATAAGTTTTAACTTTGTTTTTCAAAATAAACTTCGCCATGAGTTTTGTTACAAAAATACAAAGTATCGGAGGTTGATTTTTACAAGTAAAATGGATAAATATATGTTTAGAATGTATATTTTATACTAGAACACTTGTGTGGATACTTGATTATTTTGTGAGATAGTTATATATTATTTGAGGGTAAAATAATATAACTAAACATTAGAATTGTGTGGTACGTGATAGAAGTAATGAGTAGATAAACCGTACGTAGGATACGTGTTATGCATGCACGAGAAACTGATTGTTATCTGTACCTTATTAGGACGTGCTTGATTTCTGATTATTAGAGTAACTAATCTAACCGAGCAAACCAAGGTGAGTTCACACACTTTCTAAGGCATGGGATTCCCGGTGGTTGGGAATGGGTTAAAGAATTAAAACGGAACCTACATATCCTCCTCGGGTAGGATATGTACCGCCATCCTCCATGGGTAGGATGCCAATATTAATCCTGCGTATTCTGCTTGGGTAGAATATGTACGTTCGTCCTCCTTGGGTAGGACAACAACCTTAAAACTTACTAGACAAAACTCTACCATTAAGTCCCTCATTTTATATCGACTTAATCGCCGAGGCCAATGGCGAGCGGGTCATTAGTTAATAGCGCTATTAGGTTTAACAAACCTCACACCGTGCCAGTCGGACGGGCGTGTACTAATGGACTATGGCAAACTGTCAATGATGATAGACATTGACGTAGGGCACAACTTACTTTCGTTAGTAGTCGATATGGTAACGGTCTAGTGGTTCACATGGGGAAGCCCCCACTGATTATGGTTATGGTTTGGGTAATAAAGAAGGAACTGGTTAATCTTATTTTCAACTATGCGGTAACCCCCACGACAAGTAAGCCAGCAAAAGACAAACCATGTTTTCGGAAACAACTTAAAACTAAACAACCAACTGTGAATTCACTCAACTTTGTTGTTGACTCGTTGTTACATGCCTTACAGGTCGTTAGATGCTTATGGAGCTTGCACGAGGAGGAGGTCGTTGTGGGATATGGACTGTTATGTCCCGTGCTTAATAATTAAACTTTATGAACTTATGGAACTTATGTTTTGGTCTTTAAACTTATGAACTATGAACTTATGTTTTGGTTTTACGTATTATGCTTCCGCTGTTAACTTAAAGTTGGTTACTTTCTTTTGGTCACCAATTGTATTATGGTTGGTTTTATTTACTTAATTACGTTGTTCAATATGATTGGTGGCTCGATCCTGGTCATGTCACGTCTCCAAGCGGTGATACTCCGCATGGTGGATTTTGGGGGTGTGACATACCCCCCCCCCCAAGACAAAGCTAGGACATGTCCATACCCTCCCTACAAGTCTTTAACCTCAATCACATGTCTCCACGAACTCCTATCCTAAACCATGTCCTCGGAGAAGTGCAACTCTACCAAATTTTGCCTACGTCGTTCATCCCAAGACAACTTGGTCCTCCCTCTACTCCTCCTTCCTTCCACTTTCATGGTTTCCATTGCTTTAACTGGTTCTGTCGACTGCCTCCTCTTCACATGCCCAAACCATCTCAATCTCCTCTCTTTTAATTTGTCCGATATATTTGCTACTCCTAACCATTCCCTAAAAACATCACTTCTTATTTGGTCTAACCTCGTGTGCCCACACATCCACCTCAACATCCTCATCTCCGCTACCTCTATCTTGCGCGCTTGTGTTTTCTTGACGGCCCAACAATCTGTCACGTATAACATTGCCGGTCTAACTGCTACCCTATGAAATTTCCCCTTTAATTTTGTTGGGAACCTCCTATCACACAAAATCCCAATGGCTGCTCCCCACCTACACCAACCAACTTGGATGCGGTGGGATACATCACTGTCTATCTCCCCGTCCCTTTGCACAAACGATCCTAAGTACTTGAACTTAGTCGTTTGTGGGACCACTTGACCCTCAGTGGTAACCTGAGAGTCCTCGTTATCACCTGCACCGTTGAAATTACAATAAAGGTATTCAGTCTTAGAGCGACTAATCCTTAAAACATTGTCCTTCAAGGCTGCTCTTCATTCCTCTAGCCTCGCATTTAGGGGTTGTCTAGTTTCACTAGTTAAAGATATATTTAACAATAAAGACATATATAAACAAATGCATACAAACTCTTAAAACTTGTTTTATTAAAAAATAACTTGAAAAAGTATATCGTACAATTGGCCTTAACGTACATGATGGCAAAATTGCATGTTATTTTATAAAAAAATGGAAATTGCATGTGTGTATATGTATGAAGTCGCATGATATATATTAAAGTGAATGTAAATTTAAATGAAATCGCATGTTCCTATTTTAGAGAATCACATGCTATATTTTTTTTACAATCGCATGTTGAATATATTCTAATATATATTCGCATGTTTTATTTATTTTATACAAATTGCATGTTGAAGAATTAAATCGCACATTAAAATACAATCGTGTACGCAATGTACGTTAAGCCATTTTGTACGTTAACTGGCCTAACTTTATGTCAGTGTAAGTTTCAAACGAATATATTTGTGTTTGTATATCGTATTAATGTTTTCTTTTTCTTTTTTCTTTCATAAAACTAGAATATAAAAAGGTTTGCATAGATCAACCATCACAACCCGACTCATTACGTCCAGCATTAAAAAAATTATGAACTTGTTGAAAGTACATAGTTTCAATATATCACAAAAATGTTACAAATGTCATTAAACAAGTTGTTTGATTTATATGATGTATTTGGATGATAAATTGAGAGGAAGTATTGAAATATATAGATCAATTTACAGAAAACTACAAAAAAAAAAAAAAAAAAAAAAAACTATACCCAGCAGCAGGCAACAGCAATGATCACTAAAGCCATCAAATGGCCAATACGTCAATCATTTGAGAATAAACCAAGATTTGAAGAAGTAACGTTCCTACACGTGTAGCATACCATACGAAGATGCTGTTCCTAAAGAAGCATGTAGACCTTTACATCGTTTTCCTGACAATAAGATGTAAAAGTTTGCCGAAAATGTTAAAGACTTTCAGCAAAGAAAGAAATAATTAGTCCATCTCCAAATGCATATAACTAGAGGTGACAAAATAAACAAGTAGGTAACGGGTCAAAACAGGTTCTAGTTAAACAGGGGCCAAAATGGCTAAGGTCATAACGGTATCCGGTTAAATACACTTTGGGTGACTTTCAACGCATTCGACAATTGATCCATTATAGACTGATGATGCAAATCTACCCAACCGTTAGTAAAATGTGTCAAAATGATTCAAATTCCATTTGACCGTCTATTATTTGTGAATAAAACATGCCAAAAATGGTACAGAAACTGAGAACACTCAATGTTTATTATAGCTATAGGTGGCTAAGAGGTACTTATACCTGGTACAGAATAAACGGGTCGAATTCATCCAAAATGTATTTTTAATGTATATAACCTCTTTAACAGTTTTTGTCATCATATTTAACAGAATAACTTTTTATGATCATCCACACTGCCCGTTACCCAACCACCCATTTTGCCACTTTTATACAAAACTAGTATAACTAGAATTACGACCCGCCGCAATGCGGCGGGGATTCTTTAGTAATAACTAAGTCGATTTAGGACGTGCACGTTATGTTGAACCTGTCAAACGGGAAAAAATAGACGATGTAAAAACGTTCACCCACACACGCACATTGCGTCGTGTTAACTCGCAAAATGTAGAACGAAACGTAAAAACGCTAAACAAAAGACGCACGTTGCGATGTGTTAAGTCACAAAATTTAGAACGAGGCATAAAGCGAAAAATTTGAGGAAAATGAAAACTATAAAGGACCAAAGTTGAAAGTAAAAAAAGTTATGAGGATAGATTGCAAAAGATAAAAAGTTTTGTGTTAAAAGTAAAAAAACAAATAGTTTTGAGTGAAAAGTAAAAATATCAATTTTTTTTGTAAAACCCCCAAAGCCAAGGTTACAACAACCATATGCATAACCATTTTTTCTTCGGAAAACCCCTAAAGCTAAGATTACAGCACATAAGTAAAAAAAAACCAAAGTGGTTGGATCGCAAAAGATGGAAACTTTTGAATTAGAAGTAAAAAAATCAAATTAATCAAAGGGGTTAAATTACCAAAGATTAAAACTTTAAACTTAAATTGTCAAAGATTAAAACTTTAAGGTTAAAAAGGAAACAAAGATTAAAAATTTTAAACTTAAATTGTTAAAGAATAAAACTTTAGGGTAAATTGTTAAAGATTAAAACTTTAGGGTTAAAAGGAAACAAAGATTAGAAGTTTAAACTTAAATTGTCAAACATTAAAACTTTAGGGTTGAAAAAGAAAATTTCCATTTTTTTTGAAAGACTCCCAAAGCTTACATTACAACACATATATGCATAGTTAGGTTGCTTCTTTATAGTGTTTAATAATTTGGTGCAAGTCGATTCGAGCCAGTTGACTGCCCATTTTTTTGTCTATTTTATTTGAATTTTGTAGCATTAAATATTAAAAAAATCATAATAGTAACGATAACTTTTATTATAAAAAATAGGACGCTGTAAACAAACGAGTACACTTCGAAAAACTTTAGAATTGTTTTCACCTTATGCTAGGGGTGACAATACCTGGTATGCCACAAACACAACACGAAAAACTAAACATGTTTTGGGTTGTCATATCTATAACCCGTTTAATAAGCATGTGCTCAGATTGACATGGTTAGCCCGTTTAACTAAACAGCAACCCGTTTACAACCCATTTATTACAACACACGGACCCGTCTTAACACGTTTAAAACACATTTACAATGTGTCAACCCATTTGACTCGTTTAGCTAAATGGGTTAAACGAGTCATGTTCGGGTTACACAAACTCACAAAGTTAAGTGTGCCCGGGTTAAGTTCAATGTCTCACAATATGGGTCATGGTTGCAAACGATGATTCAACGCACCAACCCGTCAAACCGACTTGATTGGCAACCCTACTTTTAGTTCTAGCTAAGATTTCAAATTTGACATATTAACTAACGCCACGCAACCTAAATTGACCAATATTCACAAAATATAGAGCCAGAAACTTTCATCTTTATCCATAATCATCCAGAAATCAAACACCCTGCAACGCTGGGCTTCTACCACTAATACCAAATACACAATCTTACAAGAACTCATATCGTTACCTGTATCATCGACGATCACGGTCTGCTTGCTCCTTAGCAATCTGCTGCTTCTGCTTTTCAACTAATTTATCAAGAGCAGCTTGAACAGCATCATGTCCACCAATAAGCAACCGCGTAATAACTTCTGGATCTTTCTCAAACCGGGCCTCTTCAAACTCCTTTCGGGCATTTGCTCTGAGAACATCCCGCCACAAAACACCATGTGAATCAGGCCACATGAAATAACGGGTCGCACGAATTATGTCTCGATAGAGGCCCATTACTTCACGACGGGTGCTTGTAAGCTTTTGCCTAGTCAATATCTCATCTTCAGTGTCATCAAAACTTTTCTTTTTCTTGACTACATGTCGATCCAGAAGCTCTTCCACCGTGTCCGGCCCGTTATTCAAGAAATTCCGACAATGCAGGCAGTTAAAGTATTGTTTGGGCTGAAGAGAAATTGCAAGGGCCTGGTGTTTCGCCATAGCAGCTGCCATTGTTCTGTGCAATGAGGTATTAATGTAAGAAACCAAAAGTTATTATTCAGCACTTAGTAGGACAATCAAATGGCCCAAAAATCATAACCAAATTAAGCGATTAGCAATTTATCATTAAAAGAGAGAAAATACTAGGGTTGACCCGATTAAACCGAATAACAGTATAACCAAGCATTGCTGAGCAGTTAAGCCATTCTCTAAAAACCATACTTTATGGTTCGGATTCAGTTATCGTTCGTGCCATAAACCAAATAACCAAATTAGCCGAAGTGTTGAAACAAAACCAACGGTTCAGTCAAGACACTTTCTAAGAACCGATTATTATGGTCCGTGTCATAACCAAATAACTGAACCATTACTGATTGCTCGGTTAACACACTTTCTAAGATCCAAATTTTATGGTTCGGTTTCGGTTATGGTTTTATACAAACGTTTAATTTTAATATTATTGTTAATGTTAGAAAATCTCTAGCTAAAGACAAAAAACCCATGCCAAAATACGTATTAATTTGTGAGAAATCAGAGCCCAAAAACGAAGGCCTGTGTAATCGGTTAATCGAATCATAAACCCTAAACAAACTTAACTTATGACCAAAATCGAAATTAACCGAACCTAAACTTTTGACAGTGGACACCCTTAAGTCAAGACACACATTTCGTTGTTTCAACATCCCTATGAATCATCTTGATGCAATCTTTCACAGAAGATGAACAAAGTTTGAAACAATTAACAGGCAAATTGACGATGCAATAAAACGATCAAAGATATATCAATCAATTAAGGTACGACATAATAACATATGGATCGATGAAACCGATATTCGAATTACCTACTCAAATGAAGGTTGAATTTGGTTACGATGTCAACTGCTTGTTGATAGCAATGGGAGAGAGGATGAGATGAAGAATTGCTATAAACGTCTTCGTTGTTGTTGTTAATTTAGGAATTAGGGTTTCACAACATTTGATCAATGATTCTGATGGTCTGATGTAAGTCATGTAACAATTTTCTTTTTTTTTTGTTGTGAATGGCCACTTTTTTTGTGCTAGGGCACCGCAATCTATAATTTGGAGAGTTCTGTTGCCTCAGTCTGATCATACTATATTGCCTTAATCAGATCTACGTTGTCTTCAGAGTTTGTCTTGGACGTTTCTTGAAAAACCATACCATCGACTGACAGACTATGTTGTCTTAACCGGGTCCACACTGGCTTCAAAGTTTGGCTTGGGCGCTCCCCGGAAAACCACACCACCGACTAACCAGACTATGTTGTCTTGGGTTCAGAGTTCGGCGTGGGCGTTCCTCGGAAAACTATACCACCGACTGACAGACTGTGTTGTCTTAACCGGGTCCACGCTTGCTTCAAAATTTAGCTGTAAACATGCCACGTGGATTCCATTTAAGGATAAAATAATCTTTTTACTTTTTATGGACCACTTGTGTAAACATGCCACCACCAATAATATATAGGAATAATGAATTTTAATAATCTCAACTATTAGTCGTTGACCGAAAACAATCCTAACTTTAAAAATAACCATTAGTGGTCCCACATTTTCACATATTGTAAACTAATGGACCTTTACTATCAGAAAAGGAAAGTGACAAAAAGAAATTAAGGTTCTATTAGTAAAGGTCCATTGGTTTACAATATGTAAAAATGTGGGACCACCAATGGTTATTTTTAAAGCTGGGATCGTTGTTCAGTAAATTCTTACCGATAAATCATCGTCAGAAATCCTTTTTAGATTATCATCAACCGACCCAAGGCAACATGTGCATCGAAAGTTTCATTGTCCACTTCAATTGACTTCGCATGAGGTGTGCCATTGATGAAGAAGAACAACAAACAATTGCTCGGGTTTTAGGGGCCATAATCCTAAGATCGCTGGTGTTGTCCACCTTCAGCAATGTTTAACATATAATGATGTTTGTAGGTTGGACCTAAAGGTGGAGAAGCAACACAAAAACCGGAATCGTCTATCGGGATCCCGGGTCGTGGTAGCTCTAAAATTGACCCCAACTTTAACGGGAAAATCGGGGTCAACACTTGGTCCAGTTCTTGGTCAGCAAGGTACTTCGGGTACCTAGGGAACTAAGATTACTCGGTGTTTTCGTTGTCAAGGAGTGGGGCACATGTTCCGTGAGTGCCCCAACAAGCACATGGTGACATTGGTTGATGATTCTGCGCCTCAGTTTGATGAGTCCACCGAAGTGGAGGATTAAGACGTGGGCGAACAAGACCTGGTGTATGCAGACCAGGGGGAAGCCTTAGTGGTCCAATGAGTGCTAAACGCTCTACCAATCCAAGATGTAGATGAAGATTCCTGGAGGCGTAACAATATTTTCCGAACGAAATGCACGTCTCATAACAAGGTATGTAACATTATTACTAATGGCGGTAGTTGTGAAAATGTTGTGGCCACCTCTATGGTTGAAAAATTGGGCCTCAAACAAGTGGAACACCCCAAACCGTATCAGTTAGCGTGGTTGAAGAAGGGTAGCTCAGTGAAAGTGGATAAAAAATGCCCTGTACAGTTTTCTATCGGGACACGGTACCGGGTTGAGGTGTGGTGCGAGGTGGTGCCCATGTGTGTGTCACCTTTAATTGGGTCGCCCCTGGCAGTTTGATCAAAGAACCGTGCACGATGGTTTTAAAAATACTTATTGTTTTAAAAAGGACGGAATTAACATCACATTGGCCCCTCTTGATGTCACACCCCCAAAATCCCACCTGCGGAGTACTACCGCTTGGAGGCGTGACTGACCAGGATCCAGCCACCAATCATACTGAACAAGCATATAAGTAGTTATAAAAGTTTAACCATCACGATTGGTGTTTCAAAACAAACAAGTTAAGTTGCAAGCGGAAGCATAAGTTTAAAGTTATAACATAAGTCCAAAAGTTTTCAAGTTTAACATAGCACGCATCAATCCGTGTCCCACAACGATTCCTCCTCCATGCAAGCTCCCACTGAGTACCTATGGTCCTGCAAAGCATGTAGTAACGAGTCAACAACTAGTTGAGTGAGTTCACGGGTGGGCGTTCGTTTTAGTTGTTTCGAAAACAGTTTACTTTAACTGGCATCCTGCCGTGGGGGTTACCCCATAGTTTTAAAAAACGTGACATGTTCGTTCCCAGTTACTCCGGCACTCCGGCCGTGGGGGCTACCCCATGTAGTTATCAGGCATTTCGGCCGTGGGGGCTACCCCATGTACATCATCTGGCTCTCCAGCCGTGGGGGCTACCCCATGTGTATACTAGACTCGTTACCGTATCGATTGCTGACTGTAGTCATGTTTATGTGCCCTGAAAACATCAATGTCTATCATCATTGACGTGCCCCAGATCCATTAGTTCACGCCCGTCCTCTGCGGCACGGTGTGAGGCTTGTCAGACCTAAATAGCGCTATCTAACTAATGACCCGCTCGCCATTGGCCCGGCGATTAGTCGATACAAAAAGGAGGGACTTCGTGATAGAGTTTTAGTCTAGTACGTTTATCCGTCCATCCGGACGAGGAATCACATTCCTGAACCACTGACGTCCTACCCAAGGTAGACGAGGAATCCACGTTCCTTAACCCCGTTCCCAACCCAGGGAATCCCATGTTTTGTAAAGGGTGTGAACTCACCTTGGTTTGCTCGGCAGTCAAACACAGAAAGTCAATCAAGTCGCAAGTAGTCAATAACGTCCTAACACGGATATCACGTATAATCAGATTCGAACCAAGTAGTGCACAAATGTTCAACACGTTTGGCAAGCACGTTTAGCAGTAACAGTTAACAGTCAACAGTAGCACATACGGTTCACAAGTTCAGCCCAACTACTTAGGCCCAAACACGTAAAAGCAGTTAACACAGAAGCCCATCAGTCTGGCCCATTAACTAAGGCCCAAAAGTGTGGTCTCGAGTCGCAACCGGACTCGCAAGCATGGTCTCGAGTCATGCTGTGTGTGTTGATCTCAGGTGGTTGCGAGTCGCAACCGGTGTCGCAACCGTGGTCTCGGTTCATCATGCTGAGGTCTCGAGTCGCAACGGGACTCGTAACCTGTGGTCTCGGCTTGTCCTGTTATGGTTGCGAGTCGCAACCGCGTGGTCTCGAGTCATCACGCTGTGGTTGCGAGTCGCAACCGGGTGATTGCGAGTCGGTAGCAGTCGTTTTCAAGTTCACGTGTTGATGCAGATGTAGTCAGATTAGTGGTACAATATAATCAGGCCCAAATCCGGAAACAACCAATAGAATCCCACTAACATATTTCCTAATCAGGCTATTAGTCAAAGATGGATCAAAATCACAAGGGTTTTCAATCTTCAACTATCATTCAAAGTGTTCTTCAAATATTCAAACCCATATTCATCAAGTATTCAACCTTTATTCAAACAAAACTATGAACAACCATCAAGATACAATTTACTAGCATGCATTCTAACATGACAAACATACTCCTTAGCCGATTTCATGACATATGTAAACCGATTTCATGAATCATCAAATCTAATAGTTTAAACTCTCTTTAACACATGAACACATTCCAACACTAAACTTTTTAACACTCATAAAACATCATCTCATTCATGCATCTATTTAAGTACAATCATAACATGAACATACTATCACTAAGCATTTAACAATAATCATCAAGAACACTAACAATAAACATCATCTCATGCATTTTATCATTTAACATGACTAACATAAATCCATAAACATTAAAAGCACTAACCGGTTAATGAAGTGTGTGTGTGTGCCGATCCGAAGTTCCAAATCCGAGAGTTTCTTGTGTCAACCGAGTGGATCCGAGAGTCTTGGAAATGTGTTTGTGTGCTAGAGTTCTAGTGGGAGAGAAGTAGGAGAGTGTGTGTGTTGTATTGTTCAACAAATGGCAAAACTAACTAAGGTATGGTATATATATATAGTCAAGTTCCAAGTGTGCACCCTTAGTGGGTTTCGAGTGGGGGTTCACGGCCCAAAGGCCCAACCGGCCAAAGGTTCTCGGCCCAAGTCCACTCGAGACCTCATGGTCTCGAGTCGGGTTCTTTGTTGTTTCGTGTCGGGTTCTCGGTTCACATATAACACGTACACAAATATATACAAATGCACACATAACAAAGCACTTATCACATAAAAAGGTTCACGTTATCATTAAGTTTAACCGGACAGCTAGTCACATAAGGTACAAGCAAGTTACAACGAAAGGTTCTAAATTTCGAGTTGTCACATCATCCCCAAGTTGAAAGAAATTTCGTCCCGAAATTTGATGGCACTCACTGAGGAAGCTAGTCAAGTTGCATGGTTTTCCCGGTTTTCCTGGGGTGTCACATCCACCCCCCGTTGATCTGGAATTTCGTCCCGAAATTCCGTAGCTTCAGCCTCAGTAGCGTTTGTACTGTTCTCAAACAGTTGGGGATACTTTTGTTTCATCCGATCTTCGCGCTCCCAGGTAAACTCTGGGCCGCGACGTGAGTTCCAACGAACTCGAACAAGAGGTATTCTAGCGCTCTTGAGGACCTTAACATCCCGGTCCGTGATCTCGACAGGTTCTTCGACGAATTTCAACTGTTCGTCGATCGTAAGTTCCTTCAGAGGAACTACGTGCGTCTCATCTGACAGACACTTCTTCAGATTCGACACATGGAAAACATTGTGAACTGCACCGAGTTCTGCTGGTAATTTCAGTCTGTAGGCCACTTTGCCTATTTTCTCAAGAATCTCAAAAGGTCCAACGTACCGTGGGTTGAGTTTGCCGCGTTTACCAAAACGAACCACACCCTTCCAGGGTGAAACTTTGAGTAATACCCGCTCCCCAACCTGGAGCTCAAGTGGTTTCCTGCCCTTATCGGCGTATGCCTTCTGACGGTCACGAGCGGCCGCCATGCGTTGTCGTATTTGAGCAATCCGCTCAGTAGTTTCTACCACATGTTCTGGACCAGTGATTTGACTTTCCCCCACCTCTGCCCAACAGAGGGGTGACCGGCATTTACGTCCGTACAATGCCTCAAACGGAGCAGCTTTAATGCTGGTGTGGTAGCTGTTATTGTATGAAAATTCCACAAGTGGCAGATGCTTTTCCCAGCTGTTGCCAAAATCGATTACACATGCACGAAGCATGTCTTCTAAGGTTTGAATAGTGCGCTCGGACTGCCCGTCCGTCTGTGGGTGATACGCTGTGCTCATATCTAAACGTGAGCCAAAAGACTTGTGCATTGCCTGCCACAGTTCCGAAGTAAAACGTGCATCTCGATCAGAGATGATAGAAGTGGGCACCCCGTGCCTCGAAACAACTTCCTTGAGGTATATTTCCGCCAGAGTGGAGAACTTATCCGTTTCCTTGATTGCCAAAAAGTGTGCGGATTTCGTGAGTCGATCCACGATCACCCATATAGTATCGTTTCCGCGCTGTGATCTAGGTAAGCCAGTAACGAAATCCATGGAAATTTGCTCCCATTTCCATTGTGGTATCTCTGGTTGCTGAAGTAGGCCTGAAGGTTTCTGATATTCTGTCTTGACTCGCGCACAAGTCAAACACTTGCTGACGTAAGTTGCTATGTGGGCCTTCATGCTAGGCCACCAATACGTGGTTTTAATATCGTGGTACATCTTGTCCGAACCAGGGTGTACCGAGTAGCGGGATTTGTGTGCTTCATCCATCACAAGTTCTCGTAAGTCGCCATAGTGCGGGACCCAAATGCGTCCTGTTACATAATAAGCACCATCTTCCTTCTGTTCTAAGCGTTGCCTTGACCCGCGTAGAGCTTCAGCTCTAATGTTCTCTGGTTTCAGTGCTTCTATCTGAGCAGCTCGTATTTGCGAAGGTAGACTAGAATGGATCGTGAGTTGTAAAGCTCTTACACGCTTAGGCGTAGTGTCCTTTCGACTCAGGGCGTCCGCCACTACATTGGCCTTGCCCGGGTGATACCTGATAGAGCACTCGTAATCATTCAGCAGCTCGACCCATCGTCGCTGCCGCATATTCAGTTCCTTCTGCTTGAATATGTGTTCTAAACTTCTGTGGTCGGTGTAGATGGCGCACTTGGTTCCGTACAGGTAATGCCGCCATAGCTTAAGTGCGAAAACAACAGCTCCCAGCTCTAAATCATGTGTCGTGTAGTTCTTCTCGTGAACTTTAAGTTGTCGTGAGGCGTAGGCTATGACTTTATCTCGTTGCATCAATACACAACCAAGACCTTGAATTGATGCATCACAGTAAACCACAAAATCTTCTGTGCCCTCTGGCAGTGAAAGGATAGGTGCACTGCAAAGTCTATCCTTTAGATGCTGAAAAGCTAACTCTTGTGCATTTCCCCAATGATAAACAACGCCTTTCTGTGTTAGTAGGGTGAGAGGCTGCGCGATCTTAGAAAAATCCTTAATGAATCTCCTGTAGTAACCTGCCAATCCCAAAAATTGGCGAATTTCCTTTGGTGTGCGAGGCGCAGGCCAGTTCTTAATAGATTCCACTTTGGATGGATCAACGTGAATCCCATCCTTGTTCACCACATGCCCTAGGAAATGGACTTCACGAAGCCAGAAGTCGCACTTCGAGAACTTTGCGTAAAGCTGTTCCTTCCGAAGGAGTTCCAAAATAAGTCGTAGATGCTGTTCATGCTCTTCTTTGCTCTTAGAATAGATCAGGATGTCGTCGATAAAGACTATGACAAACTTGTCCAGATACGGTTTGCACACTCGATTCATCAAATCCATAAAAACTGCCGGTGCGTTCGTCAGCCCAAACGGCATGACCAAAAACTCATAGTGCCCATATCGAGTCCTAAAGGCCGTCTTAGAGACATCCTCTTCCCGAACTCTCAGCTGGTGATATCCCGATCTCAAATCGATCTTCGAATAGTAGCTCGACCCCTGCAACTGGTCGAACAAGTCGTCAATACGCGGTAGAGGATAACGATTCTTCACAGTCACCTTGTTGAGTTCGCGATAGTCGATACACATTCTGAAGGTACCATCCTTCTTTTTCACAAAAAGTACTGGAGCTCCCCAAGGCGATGAGCTAGGACGAATAAAACCCTTATCCAAGAGTTCTTGTAGTTGCGTGGAGAGTTCTTCCAACTCTGATGGCGCTAAACGGTAAGGTGCACGAGCTACAGGCGTGGCTCCAGGAGCTAGATCAATCTGAAACTCGACTTGGCGATGGGGCGGAAGACCAGGTAATTCCTCAGGGAATACCTCAGGATAGTCGCGTACAACGGGAAAATCTTCTAGCTTCTTCTCTTTCTCTGTGGTGTCAGTAACTAGAGCCAAAATCGCAGTGTGGCCCTTTCGTAAGCATTTCTGGGCTTTAAGAAGAGAGATGATGTTCTCAACAGCACTTCTCTTGTCGCCACGAATCATGAGAGGTTCACCACCTAAACCAGGAATGCGAACGATCTTCTCGTTGCAAAGAATCTCTGCTCGGTGTTGGGATAACCAATCCATCCCAATGACAACGTCGAAACTACCCAAGACAATAGGAATAAGACCGATAGAGAAGGTCTGGTTAGCGAGAATAAGCTGACAACCCTTGACTACGTGTGAGGCTTCCAAGCTCTTACCATTAGCTAGCTCTACAGTGTGCTTGTCGCTCAGGGGTGTAGGAATACGCTTAAGCATCTTACTAACTTCTAGTGACACATAGCTAGTATCGGCACCCGAATCAAATAAGACTGTAACATAAAAGTCGTCGAGAAGGAACTTACCCGTCACCACGTTGGGATCATTCCTTGCTTCACCTTGACCAATCACGAACACTCGTCCCCTAGCACCATTGTTGTTGTTCCCATTGTTACCATTCCCCTGATTGTTGTTGTTGTTCTGGTTCAGTTGGGGACAATCCTTCTTGAAGTGGCCTTCAGCTCCACACTGAAAGCACCCTTTGTTGTTACCCTGCTGCTGTCGCTGGTTCTGCTGAGGTTGCTGACGATTTTGGTTGACGGGGTATGCGCTTCTGCAATCCTTTGCAACATGACCAGGCTTGTTGCATCGATGACAGTTGCCCCTGGTGCATGGCCCACTGTGGTGTAGGCTGCAACGATTGCACTTGGGGTGATTCCCCTTGTATCCACCATGACTTTGACCACCAGACGACTGCTGACTGGGGCTCTTGTGATCATCTGTCTTTCTCTGTTGAGACTGAGTTTGCACTGAAGTTGAACCCCTGCTTGAAGTTCCATCCCATTTCCGTTTATCCCCACTAGAAGCACCAGAAGTAGTGGCAGCACCTATACGCTTCGGTAACTTGTTCTGCTCCACCGCTTGGTCAGTGAGACGGTGAGCCAACTGTACAACCTGCTGGATAGTAGTCAACCTCGCTGAAGTCACATGACTTTGGATCTCTGGCACCAAGCCCTTGAGATAGAGTTCAATTCGCTTGTAGGGAGGATCCACCATAGTAGGACACAACAAGGCAAGCTCATGCGATCTCTTAGTGTATGCCTCAATTTCTGATCCCGACATCTTAAGATTGTAGAACTCATCTTCCAGTTTGTGAATGTCGTCACGACTGCAGTATTCCTCCCTGATCATTTCCTTGAAGTTTTCCCATGGGGTGGCGTTGGCAGCAACCAACCCTAACATCTGCACTTGAGCATTCCACCACGTGAGAGCCAAACCCTCGAGAGTACCAGTAGCATACTTCACCCTGCGCGCTTCAGGGCATTCGCACATTTCGAACACAGACTCCAGTTTCTCAAACTAGTGTAGGAGACCTACTGCTCCTTCAGTTCCGCTAAAAGTTGTGGGTCGACAGTCCATAAAGGTCTTAAAAGTGCACACCGGTGCCTGAGCATACTGACCTAAGGTAGGTGAAAGAAAAGACAGAGTTTAACACAAAGGTTGGTTCACGAGAGTAGGATCCAAATTATCCTAGAACAATTTCGGACTGCAGGATATACCTCCTGCGTGTGCAGCTGCGAGTGCTGCGGCAACTCGTTCGTTGATCAAAGCCGTCAACTGGGCTTGTGTCATGTTAACGCGTCCAGACATGGTTCTTCATAACAAGAGTAATACGTGTAAGAGAGGTTCGCGAAAGTACGATAGTAGGACAGAGTAAGCACGCACGTGTTCAAACAACAGTAGCTATACTAATCAAGCATACCATGAGCAATGTACTACGCAACTAACAAGTAGGCAATATACATACATCATATTACCTAGAACGTCGAGCCTTGCATGAGGAGCGAAGTGTCGTTGTGGACCGTTGAGCACTAAACCGGTTATAGTCTGGTTTTAACAAAAACGTTTCTCCTTTATTAAAACCAAGTTCACTATAACCAATGGCTCTGATACCAATCTGTCACACCCCCAAAATCCCACCTGCGGAGTACTACCGCTTGGAGGCGTGACTGACCAGGATCCAGCCACCAATCATACTGAACAAGCATATAAGTAGTTATAAAAGTTTAACCATCACGATTGGTGTTTCAAAACAAACAAGTTAAGTTGCAAGCGGAAGCATAAGTTTAAAGTTATAACATAAGTCCAAAAGTTTTCAAGTTTAACATAGCACGCAGCAATCCGTGTCCCACAACGATTCCTCCTCCATGCAAGCTCCCACTGAGTACCTATGGTCCTGCAAAGCATGTAGTAACGAGTCAACAACTAGTTGAGTGAGTTCACGGGTGGGCGTTCGTTTTAGTTGTTTCGAAAACAGTTTACTTTAACTGGCATCCTGCCGTGGGGGTTACCCCATAGTTTTAAAAAACGTGACATGTTCGTTCCCAGTTACTCCGGCACTCCGGCCGTGGGGGCTACCCCATGTAGTTATCAGGCATTTCGGCCGTGGGGGCTACCCCATGTACATCATCTGGCTCTCCAGCCGTGGGGGCTACCCCATGTGTATACTAGACTCATTACCGTATCGATTGCTGACTGTAGTCATGTTTATGTGCCCTGAAAACATCAATGTCTATCATCATTGACGTGCCCCAGATCCATTAGTTCACGCCCGTCCTCTGCGGCACGGTGTGAGGCTTGTCAGACCTAAATAGCGCTATCTAACTAATGACCCGCTCGCCATTGGCCCGGCGATTAGTCGATACAAAAAGGAGGGACTTCGTGATAGAGTTTTAGTCTAGTACGTTTATCCGTCCATCCGGACGAGGAATCACATTCCTGAACCACTGACGTCCTACCCAAGGTAGACGAGGAATCCACGTTCCTTAACCCCGTTCCCAACCCAGGGAATCCCATGTTTTGTAAAGGGTGTGAACTCACCTTGGTTTGCTCGGCAGTCAAACACAGAAAGTCAATCAAGTCGCAAGTAGTCAATAACGTCCTAACACGGATATCACGTATAATCAGATTCGAACCAAGTAGTGCACAAATGTTCAACACGTTTGGCAAGCACGTTTAGCAGTAACAGTTAACAGTCAACAGTAGCACATACGGTTCACAAGTTCAGCCCAACTACTTAGGCCCAAACACGTAAAAGCAGTTAACACAGAAGCCCATCAGTCTGGCCCATTAACTAAGGCCCAAAAGTGTGGTCTCGAGTCGCAACCGGACTCGCAAGCATGGTCTCGAGTCATGCTGTGTGTGTTGATCTCAGGTGGTTGCGAGTCGCAACCGGTGTCGCAACCGTGGTCTCGGTTCATCATGCTGAGGTCTCGAGTCGCAACGGGACTCGTAACCTGTGGTCTCGGCTTGTCCTGTTATGGTTGCGAGTCGCAACCGCGTGGTCTCGAGTCATCACGCTGTGGTTGCGAGTCGCAACCGGGTGATTGCGAGTCGGTAGCAGTCGTTTTCAAGTTCACGTGTTGATGCAGATGTAGTCAGATTAGTGGTACAATATAATCAGGCCCAAATCCGGAAACAACCAATAGAATCCCACTAACATATTTCCTAATCAGGCTATTAGTCAAAGATGGATCAAAATCACAAGGGTTTTCAATCTTCAACTATCATTCAAAGTGTTCTTCAAATATTCAAACCCATATTCATCAAGTATTCAACCTTTATTCAAACAAAACTATGAACAACCATCAAGATACAATTTACTAGCATGCATTCTAACATGACAAACATACTCCTTAGCCGATTTCATGACATATGTAAACCGATTTCATGAATCATCAAATCTAATAGTTTAAACTCTCTTTAACACATGAACACATTCCAACACTAAACTTTTTAACACTCATAAAACATCATCTCATTCATGCATCTATTTAAGTACAATCATAACATGAACATACTATCACTAAGCATTTAACAATAATCATCAAGAACACTAACAATAAACATCATCTCATGCATTTTATCATTTAACATGACTAACATAAATCCATAAACATTAAAAGCACTAACCGGTTAATGAAGTGTGTGTGTGTGCCGATCCGAAGTTCCAAATCCGAGAGTTTCTTGTGTCAACCGAGTGGATCCGAGAGTCTTGGAAATGTGTTTGTGTGCTAGAGTTCTAGTGGGAGAGAAGTAGGAGAGTGTGTGTGTTGTATTGTTCAACAAATGGCAAAACTAACTAAGGTATGGTATATATATATAGTCAAGTTCCAAGTGTGCACCCTTAGTGGGTTTCGAGTGGGGGTTCACGGCCCAAAGGCCCAACCGGCCAAAGGTTCTCGGCCCAAGTCCACTCGAGACCTCATGGTCTCGAGTCGGGTTCTTTGTTGTTTCGTGTCGGGTTCTCGGTTCACATATAACACGTACACAAATATATACAAATGCACACATAACAAAGCACTTATCACATAAAAAGGTTCACGTTATCATTAAGTTTAACCGGACAGCTAGTCACATAAGGTACAAGCAAGTTACAACGAAAGGTTCTAAATTTCGAGTTGTCACACTTGATGACCATCAACCGAGAATAGCAGAAACATACATAGGCCTGTGACAAACAGAGTTCGAACACTCTTTAGTGAACGTGAGGATTGCCTTCGTCCTCGTCGTGTTTGAACAGAACTTGTCGGGCTCGTCTCTACCGTCGTTTATTCATTCATTAATACATGAATTTGATAACGTTTTTCCTGGCGAAATCCCGGCAGGGCTACCGTTGATGAGAGATATACAACATTGTGTTGATTTTGTACCCGGTGCGGTGATACCCAATAAACTGGCCTACCGAAAGAATCCGAAAGAGTACGAGGAATTACAAAGGCAAGTTACCGAGTTGTTGTAAAAAAAAAAGACTTATACAGGAGAGCAAAAGTCCGTGTGTCATGCCCACTTTATTAGTACCGAAAAGTAATGACACATTTCGGATGTGTATTGACAGCCGGGCTGTGAACAAAATCACGATCAAGTGTCAATTTCCTATACCCTGTTTTGACGACTTAGTTGACCTGTCACACCCCAACCGATGGCGGAAACATCGGGATGAGACGAACAAATTGCTCAAAACAACATAACACTAATTGTGACAATATGAATTAAATCATTTTATTAAAACTAAGAAAGTAATACATTGTCTCAAATAGAAAACATGAATTCAAACATTGTTTAATTGCTAAAATGGGTATCTAAAGCCATCCTAGCTTGTTTCTTGAATCTTGAATAAATCAACCTGCAATATGTATTAAAATAAAATCAACAAGGTATGTTGGCGAGTATACAAGTTTGATACATAGTATAATAAAAAGTTTGAAGTTGCTCATATCCAACACAAAAACATATAACAAGTTTCACCATGCTAGCTAACGCAGTCCAAGTGATAGCCCAAGTTTCCAATGCGTTAAGTGCCTTTCCCAAAGTTTAACGGGAGGTTATATATCTCATCCTAACAATACCCCAAAGACTAACGGGGAGGTGCATTACCCCTATAGCGCTACCATTGTTAAGGCGGAACTACACACATGGATTAAACGTTCACATAGCATAAAAGTCTCAAGTATCACAAGTTTCATGTTTCATGTTTAAATGGATAGAGTATGTTTCAAATAAGTTTCGAGTGTCAGTGTCAAGTGTTTTTGATATAGAATACATGTTGCATCCCAAAAGTGTTTAAAACAAAAAGGGATCGAGTATACTCACATTGGTTGCGTTGCGATCTCTTGTAAGAACGCACGAATAAGATTGGAAAAATCCAAGAGAACGAACGAGATGGTTATCCTAGACATTTTCACATATCGATCTAATTAATAATTGTACCTTAAATAACCTTCCTAATATTTTATGTTTTACAATTTAATAATTTTGCATATTATAACTTATCTCAAATAAAAGAATTAGAATTATTTATTATTGTTCTTTTATAAACAAACTAGGTTATAACCCCGTGTATTACACGGGTTGAATAAATAAATTTTATATACTAAATAATAAAACAATATATCTTTAAAAACCTTTTTATTGCACCAGTTGAATAAATATAATTTTATATATTAAATAATAAAAAAGTTATGTCTATAAGAACAATATTGTACAGGTTGAATAAATGTAATTTTATATACAAAATAAAAAAGTTATATCTTTAAAAGCACGTGTATTACACGAGTTGAATAAATGTAATATTGTTTACCAAATAATAAAATAATACATCTTTAAAAAACCTCATTTATTACAGGGGTTGAATAAATGTAATTTTATATACCAAATAATAAAAAAAATTACATCTTTAAAAATATGCGTATTACACTGTCACACCCCAACCAATGGCGGAAACATCGGGATGAGACGAAGTGTGAAGATTGCTCGAGACATCATAACGCTAATAATTGTGACAAGTATTTAAATAATCCGATTTCATTTCATAAGATAAATTGTCAACATTACAAGAAATTCAAATACAACAAGTTTAACAAAAATAACATGACAACATAACAAAATTGATACAACACATTAAACCTAAACGTCTATATGTGTATCTAGGCATCGACGCTACTTCTTTTCATAGCATCGTCATCATCAACCTGTAACATGTTTAAAATAAATCAATGCAAAAGCAAAGGCGAGTATACAAGTTTGATACATACATAGCAAAAGATAAGTTTTAAACAATTCCTCATAGCAAGCATGTGATTCAAGATAAACATTTAAACATGGCATGTGTCTAACATATCAAACCAAGGAAACGCAATATGCTCATGACATTACCGATGATAAAGGGCGGGTCGTTAATCCTATAGCGCTACATATGTCACGGTTTGGCTCGTACGAAGTTAATGATAAATTCAACACATAAGTTTCACCCAAGTTTAAAGTATCAAACCATCACGTATACAAGCATGTTATAGGAATGTTCATGTGTTTAAGCAAAATGTTCATGTGTAAGTTTGTTGATAGATAAAACATGTTACACCCCAAAAGTGATAAAAGTAAAAGGGGGAATACGAGTATACTCACAAAGTTTGCATATGCTTTCCGATTATCCAATGTGACAAAGTTGACGAGGTTGGAAGGTTGAATGCGTAAGGGTTTAAGTTCAAGCATGATTAGAGTCGAGATTCGGAATGAAAGTGACATGAAAATATTATATCAAAATATTCATCTTCCCACATAACACTTGTATGACACTTGGTAACCACAAGGGTTATAATGATTTTATGAGTTGAACACCCATAAGAATCATAACAAGGTTTAGGTCCTTAGATGATAACCTACTACTTTGACAAATGAATATGATTTCAACATCAAAGATTCGAGCGTACATAGATAGCGTTTAGGTCGTATATTATACACATATTATTAAGTCCAAATGTTCAAGTATTCAAGTAAGAGGTAGAAGATTACATCTTCATTTAGGTACCTCAAGTTGGGTCATGGGTGTCATGGATGGGGTAGGAAGACAGGCTTCCATTTAGGTACCCCTTTGATGTTCACCACTACGCTTGATGTAAAAACAACCAAGGAGGGTCATGAACTAAGGTCATTACAAGTATGTAAAGTAAACTAACTAATAGAAATCATCAAATCATATGAGGATTGTATGTTTGGACAACCCAAGTTGTTCCATAATCACTCATGTATCAAAGACTATGTTTGACATGATTTGTGGGTTGAAACCCTAGACAAAACACCAAGTTTATGAGGTTTAATCCTCTGATTTTAAATGTCTCAACCTTGTTTTTAAGCTTAACCAACCATGGGATAAGTTGTAAGCATTGGGACATAGGTATGAGATGAGATTAACTCAAGTTTACTAAGTTTAACAAAGTTTTAGATAAAAACAGAAACGAACAGCCCACTTTGGAGCCTATTTGGGGACATTCCAGACCTTGGTTTTCCATGGAAAACCTGTGGAAATGTTCCTTAGGTCAATCCAAACAAGTAGGAAGAAGAATCGATGAAAACGGACAAGAAATGAAGAAGTTATGCTCATTTTAGTGAAGCTTGATGAATCTGCTCGAACACTGATTTGCAGCTACGATTTGGAGAGTTTTGGAGTGATTTGATTGAGTTTGTAAAGTGTTTAGGACTTGGATTAGTCAGGTATTTATATGGGAAGAGTTAGGTTAGGTTGATGAGTGTTTTAATGGTGATTAGAGGCCATTGGGTGAGAGTTGGAGATGGGATTTCGTGCAAAAATCGCGGCTGTTTGAACTTTCTGCCCGCCAGACCCCCTTACGGACCGTAAGGGGTGAGGCTTACGGTCTGTAAGCCTTTGCCAGGAACAACATTTTTATTTTTTTTTGATTTTAAGGATTTGTAACATGTCTAGATGTTATATATTACGTGTTTTATGTCCATTTTAGGGTATTTAAGTGTATGAGGCATGCTCTAAAGGTTACATAAGTATAAAATTAATATGATTAGGTATAAGACTTGTATGTAAGTATGGAACGAGGTATGTATGTCGTGCATTGGTAGGATTATCATACGTTTGCAAGTACTACGAATATGAGTCGTTTGTTCACAAGTTAGACATATGACTATGAAAGAAGTATGTATGACACAAGTTTTATTTACGAAGCAAGTTCCGTATTTTACAACGATTACGATGAAAGAATGGTTATAAGAACACAAGATTTCCAAAGATAGAATTTCACGCAAGGTTTCTATGTGTAGGAAGTTTGAAAACGCAGGGCGTTACATACACGGTTTGAATAAATGTAATTTTCTGTACTAAATAATAAAAAATATATATCCTTAAAAAACCTCGTGTATTGTACGAATTTTTTTCTAACCTTTTTGGCCCATAACGTCTTTTTTTAACCCTTTTGGCCCCTAGCATTTAATGGATGGGGTTAGTGTTAGGGGCCAAAAGGGTTAGAAAAGAAGACGTTGGGGGATTAGATGTTAAAAAAAATTGGGCTAAAAGGGTAAAAGTGATATAACTACAGTGGCCAAAATCGTAATTTTCTCTAAAAAAATTTTTAACATTTAAGCCCCAACGTCTTTTTTTCTAACCTTTTTGGCCCCTAACGTCTTTTTTTAACCCTTTTGGTCCCTAACATTTAATGGATGAGGTTAGTGTTAGGGGCCAAAAGGGTTAGAAAAGAAGACGTTGGGGTCTCAGATGTTAAAAAATTCCTTTTTAGGCTAAAAGGGTAAAAGTGATATAACTACAGGGCAAAATCGTAATTTTCTCTAAAGAATTTTTTAACATCTAAGCCCCTAACGTCTTTTTTTTCTAACATTTTTGGCCACTAACGTCTTTTTTTAACCATTGTGGCCCCTAACATTTAATGGATGGGGTTAGTGTTAGGGGCCAAAAGGGTTAGAAAAGAAGACGTTGGGGGCTCAGATGTTAAAAAAATTCTTTTTTGAGTTAAAAGGGTAAAAGTGATATAACTACAGGGGCCAAAATCGTGATTTTCTCTAAATAATATTATAACTGAGAAGAAGATTAAACTAAATAATAATTATCTATAAAATATTAAATTAAATAATATTTAATAGGATGGTTATCTATAATTAATTAAAAAAGATTAAATTAAAATAATAATTATCTATAAGAGATGCTCTAATATGATGACAAGTGTCCCCAAAGTGGTTTCTTTTATTATATAGTATAGATATAGATTGTTCTTAGTTGTAGAATTAATTGTTAAATAAAATTTGTTTTGATAACAGTTTATGAACTAAAATGGAAAATAGTTTTAATCAAATAAATGGTTTACTAACAAAACAAACTTGTTTTTGAAAAAAATGCTAATATACGAACAGTTGGTAACCATGATGGTTATCATAGAAAATACAAACACTTAGTAAAAGATGGTTTAGGAAACTTCCAAACCACACAAACGAACCTAATATATTGTTCGTTTGTTATTCACTTAATATTGTTCCATTGTATAGAAATAATGAAAACAGATTGATCGATAACACATAACGACTCGTTATTATTTATTGGTTAAAATAAATAATCCTAATATTTATAGGTTAGATAATATCCCACGTATTTATGGTTTATAATTTTATAATATTTTATCTTCTTATAAACATTTATTGTTATAAAAAGAATTTATTTGATAATTTACTTATGTTATTAATTAATCATTTAAATAAAATAGTTTATATGATCTGTTTCTAAAACTGAATAAAATAAATAAATAATAAATAATGTAAATTTATAAGTCTTCAAAAAGAACTAAAGGAAAGAAACATAGGTGGTCTTCTTCTTCGTTATAACAAAGTACTGATACGTAACCATGGTAACTTGAAACAGTTTTTGATCATAAAATAAGTAGTAATAATAAGAGACAAGGATTTGGATTTGAACGAAAATCAACCACTGTTACTTTGTGTTGATAAGAACAAAGTTAAAAGTTTGTATTTCATTTGAACACATGTTCTAGTTCATCTCTTTCATTTGATAAAAAAAAAAAAAAACAATCGAACACCAATGTATACAGTTCATGCTTTTATTCATTAGTTGATAATGTAATATTTTGTTTTTCTTTATCACTGTTGCTACTTGTAGGAATAAAAAAAAACCTACTGTGATCATCTTTATATATGAATATTACCAATGTTTGACATTTTATTTGATTCATAGTCCATTAAAAAAAATATATAAGTAACAAGAACAAAGAAAAGGTTATCGGACAGAAGGTATACCGACATGCAAGACAAGTCGAATCCCGGCGAACTCGATGTTCCTCCGGAAAGACTCCGGTGATCACTTCGAACTCCGGTGAACTTGGTTACCCGACGGCGTCTCAACTACTCCGGTGAACTTCGACACAAGAAACAGAGAGTGAGAGGTGTTGTGAGGGATATCGAGATGGATGGTCTCGGTTTTATAGTGTTCGAGTGATGGCAGCCGTGGTGGTTAACCTGGATCACGGAGAGCGATTCAAGCAGGGCCGTCTCCGAAAATCCTAAAAAAAAATTTGGCCCTGTTCGAGATAAAAAAATTGGGCCCTATTCGCAAATCTTTATATAACATAAACTCATCAATCATTCAATTATATAACTAAAAATTCATAATACTATGACTACGATAATTGTTATGAAATAGATAAAACAAATTAACAAAAATAGATAGCAAAATGATCAAAGTATCGAACATACTTGCTAAGCAAACAGTGTGGTTCTCCTAGCGTTTTTTGAAGCAAAGCTCTCGATCAACTCCTTGTAATCCATAGTATCTAATATTTCACTTTCAATAGATATTGTTGCCAACCCATTTAGCCTTTCTTGTGACATTGTAGAACGTAAATAGGTCTTCAACAACTTCAACTTTGAGAAACTTCTTTCTGCTGATGCCACGGTTACCGGAATTGTCAACAACACTTTATATGCATTTATAGCATAAGGATAAGTAGTACTGCGTTGGAAGATATAGTCTAAAACGTCAAAAGGGTTGTCAATGTGTCTCGGTAAAAATGTAGTAATCAACTTCAACTCCGTATACAATTTTTTAGCATCAATATCTGATTCTCCTTCATACTTCAATGCATCTTCAAGGCGATAACAACACTCCTTAAGCTTGGCTTCATCAAGAGTCTTCAACTTTTTAGGAAACAAAAACCCAAATATTTTTTCGAATTTTTTGTATTGTTCAAATCTTGTTTCAAGTGAAAAAATAGCTTGATCAACAATACTTAAAAAATAATTTACTCTAAAATCCTCCTCGGGTGAAAATGTTACTTCTTCTACACTTGACGATTCATCAAATTGTTTTTTCCTATATATCACACGTTTTTGACGAAATTCTGCATTTACACCTATTTCATTTGCAATTTCTCTAGCTTCATCAAGTGCCTTAGAGAACCCCACTTCTCTATAATTCTTAAAGAATTTAATTAATTTGTCTACTTCATCAATAGCAACATCAAGGACAACATCTTTTGCTTGCAACCGTTTGCTCACCACATTCACCTTTGATAATAATTCAAACCAAATGACAATTTGTGCCAAAAATTCAAAATCACCAAGTTCATACTCTTCTAATGATTTAGCTTCACTTATGATTTTAGCATCTCTATCCGTCTCCCTAACTTCTCGCAAAGCTTTTCTTACATCTCCAAGTTGAGTTCTTATAGGCTTAATACTATCTATACGACTTTCCCAACGAGTTGTAGACAATGATTTAAGAGTTAATCCTTTAACATTGTCTTTCAAAATTTGCCACCTATTAATAGAATGGGCAAAGATAGTATATAACTGTTGTATTGTTCCAAAAAATTCCTTAGACTTAGTAATTGTGTTGGCCATGTCACACAATGCTAGATTTAGACTATGACAACCACAAGCACTATAGAAAGCTCTAGGATTTTTTTCTAAAAATCTAGTTTGAACTCCTTTGTTTTTTCCTCGCATGTTTGCCCCATTATCGTAGCCTTGACCACGCATATCACCTATATCAAGATCTAGCGACTCTAATTCCTTACATGTTACTTCAAAAAGTCCTAAACCTGTGGTATCATCAACAACCAAAAAACCTAAAAAGGATTCCTCAATGGTCACGGAACTAGAGTTAAAATTCACATACCTTACAATTATGGACATTTGCTCTTGGTGACTTGTATCAGGCGTGCAATCGAGGATGATGGAGTAATACTTTGCTTGCTTAACCTTCTTGATGATTTCGGTTCTAACTTTATTCCCTAATAATTGTATCAACTCGTTTTGAATATTGTGGCTAAGAAAGTGTACATGGCACTTTTCATTCAAAACTCGGCGCACATGTTCTTTCATAATCGGGTCAAACTCTTCCAACATCTCAACCAAACCCAAAAAGTTTCCATTGCCTTTTTGATACAACTTCTCAGTTGACCCACGAAACGCTAAGCCATATTTTGCAAGAAACTTCACAAGTGCAACAATCCTTAAGATGACTTGTTTCCAATAATCTTTTTCTTTTCTAAATTGCTCATATGTCGATTTGTCAATTGTTTCATTGCATTTCAACCTTTGGCGCAATTCAAACCATTCATTCATATTCTTGAAATGTTCTAAACCAACTTCGTGTTGTTTAAGTCTACCACTTGCATGTATCCAGTCGTTATAACCTTCATCATCCAACCCACCTTTCGGATGCCCCGTTCTAAAAACTTTACAACAAAAACAATAGAGTTTGTCAAGTTTTTTCGAATACACTAGCCATTCTCTATCGCACGTCTCCCTATTTGATAGAATTCTTGTGTACATGGTATTAGAAAAATGTCTTCCAAATTTATCCACGGGGCCCTTAACAACATCCATATCTCTTTTTGGACCTTTAATAACCAACTCTTTAATCATGTCATTACTAAGCCCACCCCAATTTCTAGGATCAAAAATATCAATATCCGGAACGGGATTAACCAACTCTTCATCTACGGTAGCATTAACATTATCTTCACCTGCGTTCACGTTGTCTACATCTACGTTCATATTGTCTTCGCCCACATTAGCTTCTTCATCTTCTTTCACATTGTCTTCACCCACATTATCATCACCCACGTTAGAACTAGAACTTTGAGTTTCTTTTGAAAAAAACTTGTGTATTCGGTTTTGTTTTACTTCGTCTGCCTTTCTTTTCTCTTCCTCTAGCTTCTTCCTCTTACGTTTTTGATGACCCGATAGGTGTTTGTATTTAGGAACGGGAGGCATAATTTCTACATATTAACGAATAAAATCCATTCAATCACAATTATCTGAATAAACTAGAAATCATTCAATCATTCATAACAGTTTAACCAATCTAATTATCGAAATCAGGATATGAAAACACAGAAACACTTAGCGACTCGTAAACTCGAAATCAAGACTCGAAACAACAGTAACAGTAAAAAAAAATTGATAACCTGCTGATGATAAGAATATTGATAACAACAGTAACATTATAAATCGTTTGGAACCTGTTTGGAACAGTAACATTATAAATCGTTTGACATCCGTGGGGATTAGTTGATAACCTGTTTGGAACCTGCTGATGATCGATGATGATCATTAACGATTCTTGATTTCGAGTTTATACTGTTACAGTAACATTATCTCGTTTAACATTATTTCGAGTCTTGATTTCGAGTTTCGATTCTTGATTTCGAGTTTATACTGTTACAGTAACGATTTAGTTCTGCGGATATCTACGGATGATCGATGATGATCATTAATCAGTTAACAATCTTCCTAAGCTTTAATCAGTTATCAGAAATCAGTTATTTTTTTCGGAACAACAGATGAACAGATGAACAGATTATTTTTTTTGGAACAAAATTTAATCAGTTATCAGAAATCAGATTATGATCATTAATCAAAATTTAATCAGATTATAATTGGAACCTGCTGATGATGAGATGATCGATGAATCGCACTCCTGCAGCAGCGATGATGAGATTATTAACTTGGAACCTGCGACCGACTTTTGATTTCCTGTGTACACGCGACTTTTGAATTCCTATAGGCTATAACCAGTTAACGGATTGGGGTTGATATCAAATGGGGCCTGTTAAAAATTGGGCTACATATAAAGAAGACATAAAAATTTTGGGCCCTTTACTTATTTGGGCCCTGTTCCCAAGCTCACTCTGAACCTGCTCTTAACCGGCACTGGATTCAAGGGTGGGGGACGATTGTGATTCTGGTATGTTTAAACACAATAAGAGCATCAGTTTTATAGGATTCGAAACGCCTATTCAAGGGTGGGGGACGATTGTGATTCTGGTATGTTTAAACACCCGAAATTTGAGCGTAATACATTCCGTTCATAAGGAAATTATATTGATTTGAAAGCATGCATTGACAGGAGTCTTAGGGTGTAAGGGGCACTCCCCTAAGAAGGGAGTCCCCTCTCTTACGCATAACCAATCCTCGTGTGCCACGTCAACTCCCCTCTTAAACTCCCCTAACACCCTAAATTGATGGCGGCACTCCCCTCTTAGGTGACTTGGTTTTTTATTACAGAAAAAAAAAGGAATTTCTCATTGATCCAACCCTTCCCTCTCTCCTCCCTCTCTTCGGTGAATCCCCACCGATTTTGGTCCCCTATCTTGGTCACCGATTGATTGGCGGCACCTCCACTCTTCGGTGGAGGAGGTCCCCGCTCTTAGTCACCGACTACGCCCCGATCACCCTTACGAACTGTTTGGAAGGTCAACTTACTCACCGAATTATTTGGAGAGTATACAGCGAAATTTATAAATTTACTCATAATGATTTCATTTAGATAAGCTAAGCTAAGGAAGTGTAAATTAATTCCTTTTTGAAAAGTCAAACTTAATCTATAAATATTTCAACTTATTTCATTTTCATTTATTTAAAACATACGTATATATAGTTTTATTTTGATTTTTTTATGTAAATATTAATTAAATAAATAAATAAGTTGTAGTGATAATTAGATTACTAGTAAAAAAAAAAATCTTTCAACGGTGATTTTAATTTGCGAGAATTTTGAGGTTCAAAGTTAGGATCCGTATTTAAAACGGGTCGGATTTTGATAAATCAATTTTGATGGATGTTACATGACCAGCTTCACGGGCGCGCATTTTTTTTCTAAAATCGATTTGAGGAGTGGGTGCCATCAAATACGTATGAGGCTGTGAGATGAATGGAAGACCGTGTTCAAAACATGGGATGGGCTATATGAATGGATGGTGATGCCTTTCGACTTGACCAACGCCCCTAGTACGTTCATGCGTCTTATGAACCACGTGTTCAGGGAATTTATCGGTAAGTTTCTTGTCACACCCTCAAATCTACGTGCGGAGTATTACCGCGAGTCGTGCGACTGACCAGGATCATGTCACCAATCATATGGAACAATTAATTAAAATAGATAAAACCCATCACCAGCAATACGACCAGTGACTAAATATTCAGAAGTCCAAAACAGAGTCTAAGTTATTAGCGGAAGCTTAAAGTTTAAATTCCTAAACAATTGTTTAAAAACCATAATCGTTTAATAAGAACCCAAAAAATAGTTCCTTGCAACAACGACACTCCTCCAATGCAAGCTCCTGCGTTGTACCTAACGACCTGGAAATCATGTAATAGTATGTCAATATAAAGTTGGCGAGTTTACGGTTTTCAGAGTTATTTTCAAAAACATAGGTTGTTAAATTACTCAGTTTATAAAACATGTCATGGGGAACTACCCCATCTTTAAGCTACTAAACAATGTGGTACCGAAACTTTGATTGTTTAAGTTGTTTGTACCCAAGGTCAATGTCTATCATCATTGACTAGTTTCCAAGGCATAAAAATTCACACCCATCCTCCCAGGCATGATGTGAGGTTTGTCAAACCTAATAGCGTTATCAACTAATATCTCGTTCGCTAGGCCCCGACGATTAATCGGTATAACGTGTGGGGACTTTCAGATAGAGTTTGTTTAGTCTGCTAAAGACATGAACTATAAATAACATTTAACAGGATTCCAAACCAGGAATACTAGGCAATCCTAAACCAGGGAAAGTGAGGTTAACAGTATTCCAAACCAGGAATACTAGGCAATCTCAAACAGGGAAAGTGAGGTTCCCAACCACCGGGAATACATGCTTTTAGTAAAAGTGTGAACTCACCTTTGCTTAGCTCGGCAAATTAAATTACTTAAGTTAAGTTGGTCAACCTCGTCCTATTAGGGTTACCAACGTTAATAGGATGGGTGTACAATTAATTCACGTATAGTCTACACACAATAGCAAGTAGCACGCAAGTTAAAATATCATATAACACATAATTCATGTGAGCCATACATGGACTTATGACAAATGCCCAAATTGTGTATAGTAAAAGTGTGCGGCCCAATATAGATGAGTGTGTGGCGACCACTATAAATGTGCGGCCTAATATGGGGTATGGCCTAATGTAAGTGTGAGGCACACATGAGGGTGTGCGGCCTCATGTTAGTGTGCGGTCATGCATTGTATAGTTGTACCACGTGCATCTGATGGATGTACGATGCATAGGTGTGCGGGTAATCAGTGTGCAACCATGAATCATTAGACTGTACATTGTAAATCAAGTGTGTTCCGTTCAGAAGTGTGCATATCAATATGGAACCCAAGTGTGCGGTGTGCATCATAAGGGTGTACAATATGCAATCTACAGGTGTACGATTCATGAGTGTGCGGCACAAGGTGTGCGACATGCGGGTGTGCGGGGTGAGGGTGTGCGACATAAGTTAAACCCTGTCGTAAACTACGGTGCTCAACCGTAGTCTACGGTTCAGTCTTTCTGGTCAAACAAATAACCACCCACGTGCACACGATCAAAACAAACATTTTTAGAATTCACAACTTTCCATAGATTCGCAAGAACCCTAATCATCATTTAATCACTAACAACAATATCCCAATCAATTTATGAATAACATATCACACAACATCATCAAAACACTAACATCATTATCCACAGTTTATCATCACAATAAAATTATCAAAACCCTATCGCATATAAACACTAGATCATTGTTTAATCATCATAAACAACTTCCAGATTCATAATGGTAGTTATCATTATAAACAATTCATCAAAAACCGTTATTACCGTGCAATACTAATTGTTTAACAACATTTTAATGAGCAACCGGATTCAAATCAGTTTATAAACAAAACCCTAAAGCTTACTTTGATCGCATATATACCAGTAAGTATTAACAAACATACACATAGCCAAGAACAACAAGGAATGCAAATCAAAACAATGATGAACATACTAACCGAGGGATTCTGAAACGAAGGAGAATGTTTGAACGAGAGAGGAAGAGTTCCGAGTAGAGGAGGCTGTCGTCAATCACCAAAGTGAGGGAAAATTGCTAGGGTTTGGCCGCTCAATGATTTAAATACCCAAAGGAGTCACACACATAATGCATGCATGTGTGCGGTTCAATTTAACAAGGTTTTGGGCTCAGTTGGGGGCCGATTTATGATACAATAATGACATAAGAAAACAGTCTCTATGGCTGCCACATCAGCTTTTTTATGTCATTGAGTTTTTTCATTTTATAGAAAGTATAGATTTTTAATAGGGTTTAGGGGTTAGTGTTTAGTCAAGGTTTATGGTTTAACTTTTAGTAGTTTTTTTTTTTTTTTGTTTATGGTCCAACTTTTAGGGTTTAGTTAGTTAGGGTTAAAGTATAGTTTTTTTAGAACGACAACTCGTGTAGTTTATATTTTACTCATAAATTACACTTTTTTGTACATCAAAGGATTAAATCTTCACCACTTAAAAATACAAAAGCCTTATATCATGAGTAATGAGCATTATAGAGGGCATGCAGTGGCTTGCTAATGCCCGACACCATCCTGTGGGCTTTATATGGACATGAAGATGTATGGGCATTTCTAGTATAATGCCCAATGAGGAAAACACAATTGGAAAGTAATAATGGAATGAGAGCATTAAAGGGCGTTAACCATTACACAAATTTTCAAGAGGCATTATGGTATTGATGTGGCGGAAATACCCATTAAAGTGCATTAACCATTACAGATGGCCTTATGCGACAACTTGATACATCATCATCATACTCAGTAAATCCCACGAATAGCAAAGTTAAGATAGGGTCTGAGGAGGGTAAGATGTAGACAGCCTTACCTCTACCCCGTAGGAATGCAGAGGCTGCTTCCGGTGAGACCACCTGCTCCATAGTAGTTTTGCATCAAGCCTTCAACATAAGACACATAACTCTCGGCAAAAATGCCGATTAGTGCATGTACCCCATTGTCTTTCGGCTACCAACACCACTACATGATACATGATTAACCGTCCCCCGCCTTTACATTATTTTCACAAAATTAATAAAATAACGTTAAAATTAATGCAATTTCACTTTTGTCCCTTCTCGAATACCCGCACATGTATACCTTTAGTTATTCCAAATTGTTAACATAACTAGTATTAAGAACCCCCGTGTTGCGGCGGGGGCGTAAACCGTGCCAAATAGCATCAATGTCACATCACCGCGAGCGATCACCAACACTGAATTTGCGGCATGTTAATATGGAGCAATTAGACCGAAACGTAAAACATAGAAAATAATAATTAAGTCAATCTAGGACCCGCATGTTATGACGAACTTGTCAAACAGAAACAGACGACGTAAAAACATTGAACCACACACGCACGTTGGTCGTGTTAACTCGAAAAATTTAGAATCAAACGTAAAAATGTTGAACCACACACACTTTGCGCCGTGTTAACGGGCAAAATTTAAAACGAAGCGTAAAATAAAAAATTTGCAAAAGATGAAAACTATACGGGACCAAAGTTGAAACTAAAAAAAGTTGTAAGGTTAAACTCTAAAAGATGAAAAGTTTTGAGTTAAAAGTAAAAATTCAAATAGTTTGGGTTAAAAGTAATTTATCAAATACCTTAGGACTAAAAGTAAAAAAATTCAAAATATTTTTGATAAACTCCCCAAGCATACAACCCTATTTGCACATATAAGTTACTAATTTATAGTATTGAAATATATATAAATAGATGAAAGTGTATTACCAAGTAAACATAAAGTATAGATAACAATAGCACAATAAACAACTTATGCAAAGTGTACAACCCTCCTAGGGCATACGGTGTGGTTTCGGTAAATAAGGTTTACCGAAGTGGCAAAGAGTGGCAAACCAATGCCATCTTAAGTTTACCAATCAAACATTTGCCAATTCGGTGAGTGCTTGCCGTGCGGTGAAGGGAGTGTATGAGAGAGAGGGTAGTGTGGGGTGGGGTCTATTTCAATCTCAACCAATCACACTTTTTTTTTAAAGTTACCACTTCATCAAGTGTCTAACCATTACCAATACTTTTCAATAAAGTTTAATCACTTTTCACTGATTGACGTAACACACTCTGATAAATTGATTTTTTAATTTGTCACTCTTAAGTGTTTAACCACTCCTTACACCCTTAATCCAAATTGTGTTACAAATCAAGAATATATAAATGGGGGTGTTTGGCTGAAAAGAAATAACTAAGAAATAAATGCTGAACTCTTCTTTCATGATGTTTGGATTCTTTTGACTTCAAAAGTCTCACCTTTCCTTCCCAAAAAAGTCCTCCAAAAGTCCTTTTAGCGGTTCATAAGGCGTCGCAGCATCACTCGCTCCACCAAATGTCCCGGCTCCTCTTCCTCCCCTAAATCAAATTTAGGGTTTGTAAGTTGTGTTCGATTCTAATTTTTAGTTCAATTCGTATGTATATCTACGCTTTTACATTCGCACATTTTTCACTCTCACACTCTATTTAGGGCTTTTTTTTTTCACTTATTTTGAGCTTTCTTTTTTTTTTTGGGTAAAGGGTTACCCCGGTGAATCTATTAAAATGCAACCGCAAACAAGTACAAGTAGTGAGGATGAGTTCCCCACTAGTTCATATATAGGACATGCCTCATATATGTATGACCCAGCAAAACAAAACAAACTATGACACCCCGTAACCTAGCCTACTAAACATCATGATCTAGTAGACAAAACAATGGAAAAAAAACAAAACAAAGTCCTCAACCGCCATCATCAAAAATAAAGCTGCCACAAACCGGCAACCCCTTCAAACGAACCAAATGACGCCTACCCATTTGAGAATTTTGTAGAAGAGGTGCTTGCCCCTGCCTTCGAAGAGAACGGATGAGTACCCGATGTCATAAAAGCACTAGTTTCATTGTAGACTTCTTCGACCTCCTCTTCATCTGAATCCTGCCTGTCACTCGACCTTTTCTCCTTCTTCTCTATACGGCCCACAGTACTACCTCCCTGATCACCATCATCATCCTTAAGCGCATCAAAAGGGTTTGACGTTGATACCTGATTGTTCACCGGCTTCTTCACGGACGAGATTGGTTTAGGGTTTACAACTGGTCTGTACACTACCTTAGGCTTCTGATTCTTAATATGCAGACCCTGGTTAGTAGCTTTCTTCTTCTTTGCACCAACAACCTGAAAATCATCAATTTTCTTCCCAGGATCCCCACTCGAAACAACTTGATGCCTTTTTGGGCACGAGTTATCATCATGACCAAACACGCAGCAAGAAGAGCACCTTAACGGCTCCCAATCATATTCAATTTTAACCTCCTCCATTGAGTGACCCTTACCTTCTAAAGACGGGATTGCAACCATAACACTCCTCTTTAACTCAGCCCCGGCTTGAATTTCAATGAGAGCTCTAGCATAACTGCTTCTTCCCCATGACTCAGCACACATTGTAGTAGTGTACGAATCAAGCATCTTAGGCACCCCTATCTTAGAAGCGAGCAAACTAAGACCGTCCTCAGTATAAGCTGCTAACGGCACTTCATGCATCTTAACCCAAACTGGAATAGCTTTTATATCCTTTTTTTCCAACTTAATGGATGCCGGCCACTCTTTCAAGATAATAGGAACGTTTCTGATCATCCAAGGTCCATCCTCTAACATCTGGTTCATCCCTTCTTTAGTCTTGAACTTAAAGAAAAAGAACCCATTCGCATTCATCATAAGTCTAGTCAAACCATATTTCACCCAGTTGTTCTTTGCAAAGAAATCCACCACAGGAAATGCCAAACGTTTACCCAGAAAATATCCATACAAAGTGTTTGCATACCTGTCTGTAACTTGTTTAACCGAAGATAAAGGAATCACCACATCTGCTCCTTCAACACTCTCATTAGACTCCAAAGCCCTAAAATTCACTTTTACCGCTTCTTTAGAGTTTGCAGCCACTTTAGCGAAAGAAACCCGATCCGCAACCCCCGGTGTTCCTCGATCAGCCAACATATTCAGTCCATTATACTTTGAGAACTAATAATAAAAGTTTAATATTGCAATTATTTTCCTCAAAATGTAGTCAATTGTTTTACTAGTTCTTGCTTTATTTTTCACTACTGTAAAAGCTTGTTCAAAAAGCTCCCGACTCACTTGAAAATAGCTTGTTTGAAATCAGTTAGTTTGTAAACGAGCCAGGCGAGCCCAAGCCAATGTCCGCTCTCGGCTGGCTTGTTAAAGTATTATTTTTAGTTCAAATTTATAAAGTACTAGTATTTAGGACCTGCGCTTTGCGGCGAGACCATTAAGCCAAATATAAAGTAGACATAAAAACATTGAACCACACACATGTTGTAGCATGTAGCTTGCAAAACTTAGACAGAAACGTAAACCATAGAAAATTATAACTAACAGAACTCGTGCATTACGACGGGGCCGTTAAACCGTAAAAAACATAAAAATGTTGAACCACATGCGCGTTGCAGTGTGTTAACTCGAAAAATTTAGACTGAAACAAAATATAACAAATTTGTAAAAGATATACAGGTAATGTGTAAAAGTAAAAAAAATGAAAAATAAACAAGCCGGCTCGATGAGCGACGAGACGAGCTGTCTCAAGCTTTTGACGAGCCGAGCCCAAACTCAACATTTTAGCTTGTTAAAATAAACAAGCTGGCTCGGCTCGACTTGGTTTGTAAACAAATTGCAGCTTGTATCGTGAGTGTTTAGTTTGTCCTAACTGTTTCATGCAATCAAATTGCAGCTTCTGATGCTGGTGATTTAGCAAAGAAAAGCATGGGAAATAGGAGCAAAGACATAAGAGTCCTAATGTGAACTCCTATCTTGTCAAGGCAGAGTTAGAAGAGAATGGATTTGGGTGAAATAACAGAGAATGTAGAAGGTGATAGACTAAGCAACTTGCCAGATGATCTTATCCATAAAATCCTCTCTTTTATTAGCATCAAACATGTTGTCCAAACAAGTGCTTTGTCATCTAGATGGAGGTATATCTGGACTTCAATGCCTTTTCTCAATTTCTCAACCAAGGATTTCCCTAGGTTGCCCAGGTTCTCCAAATTTGTTACACGTCTGCTATCCAGTCGAAATAATCAAAGCGAAGTGTTTTCTGTCGATCTCACTTTTCGTGGAAAGGGTAGCCCGGAGTTTGTCCAAAGAATTTTGGACTATGCATTCTCCCACAATGTCCAACAACTGAATATTACTTGCTTGCCTGGCCGCGTATACTATGTGGGCGAATTCCCTCCTTCTCTTTTTAGTTCTCAATCTCTCAAACATCTCACCATGACTGGACGTATTCAGACATGTCCCATTCCGGCCGCACCTACTTGGGTGTTGCCGAATTTAACAACATTGAATCTCTCTTTCTATGATGACAAGTGTGCTGCTCTTTTCTCCAACTGTCCAAACTTGAAGAATCTGACTTTGAAAAACTGCTCAATTTTCAACAGTTTTCATATACATCATTCTGGGCTATCTAGTCTAACACTTGAAAACGGTAGGGACTGTGTCAAAGTGGTTACGCCTCAACTCAAGAATCTCACTATAAAATATTGGCGAGGGATACATCTGATTTCCGCACCCAACCTTTCTTCCTTGCGTTACACAGATCATTATTGTTGTTACAAGGATAATGATGATGGTCCTTTGCTGCTTCCCACCGATCTTTGTCATTTGGAGAAGGTGGATATCTGTATTGATTCTAGCGTTGATAATGAGGCATATACTCGTAAAATTTTTTGTCTGCTTCAACAGCTCCATTGTGTCAAATTTCTTACACTTAACTTGGAACTTGTCAAGGTATGCTAGTATTGATCTCTAAATTTTTGTCATGCGCACATAATAAAGATTTTTATTATAATATACTTGGTATTTTTTGCAGTTTATTTCGTCATCACAGGATCTAATCTCGCATCAACCTACTTCTCCATTTGTCAACTTAAAGAGTTTAAAAATTTATCCAGTTACATTTCTATCGGTAGGAGTAACTTTGTCTAGTGAAATTCAAAGCTATCTACTTGGTGGTTCTCCAAGTGCCGCCTTCACACTGGTTTCACATGAGGTATTTACTCCATCAAGTATATTTATATCTTCCACAGGCTCTACTTATTGCTCTGATTGCTCGCAAAGTTCTTATTCAACGAGAGCCTATGCACTTTTTTAACGTGTTCCGGTGTGTAGCAGCTTGAGCTTGTTTAAGTTTGGCTCTGTTTGAGCTTTTAGCGAGCCGGATTGGTGCGATACACCCGTAGAATTTAAAATATATTTCATGCTTATTATATGATCTATGTAAACCCTGCAGGAGATCAGAGCTGTGAAGAATGTTACATCAGCACGAAACCTTATGAATGAATTGCACGACAAGCTGAAAGGAAATATTGAAACAGACGCGAGTCATGCGTTAACAGAGCATGAGCAACTGAGACGCAAATATAACATGGTGGAGATGATTAACAAAGAATTGACAAAGGTGCCTGCATCCCATCAGGATAAGGATAAGCTGCGGGCAAGGTTTTATGGTTTATTGGTAGAGGTCAAGACTCTCTTCTCACGTGATGAACCTGCTACATCATCACAACCGTCTTCATGAAAAATGGTAAGTTCTTGATTTTCCATATAATCACATTTGAATTTGTCAGTTATCCTTTATAGCAACTTTAAAAGAGTAAAATGTCATTTTCGTCCCTATTGTCTTGGTCACTTTTGTGACTTTCGTCCAAAAGCTTGTTTTTCCGCATCCGAGTTCTTGTGGTTTCAAAATCTTGCCCTTTTCGTTCATTCCTTTAACCCCATCCGTTTTTTGGTGTGAAAGAGGGGCACGTGTCTTTTTATAAATACATAAATAAAAATTAAAACTAGAACTAAAATAAAAATAAAAATAAAAATAGTATAAAACAACAACCAACAACAACCGTACTCAGTAAATCCCACACATAGCGTAAAAAAAGTAATATAATCTATTATAAAATTTAAAACCTAACCCCTCCCTCCAGTGGCTTGATGAAAATGGCAAGATTTTGAAACCACGAGGACTCAAATGCGAAAAAACAAACATTTGGACGAAAGTCACAAAAGTGACCAAAACTCAGGGACGAAAATGACATTTTACTCTTAGACCGTGTTCGTAATGGGCATCTTCTCCGACGTCTTCCCCCCCAAACACGCCCAAACATGCCCGTCCTCCACCCCCATGGCGTTTTCCGGCGTGATTTAACCAAAACCACCCCTCCGGCGTGCTTTAAAACACGCTCAAATGTCCCTCTCTTCAAAGTGTTTGGCCAATGAGTTTTTGACTTTTTTCATGTCAAATACAATTAATTTTAAATTAAAGAAAACAAGAAAATAATAATCGGGTAATCATTGATGGGGCATTATCCCACTACGCCCATTTGTGAAAAACGCCCATAATGCCCCTTTGCTGACTTGGATGACACGTGTCGCACAATACCCATGCGTGGGAGCATTATTCATGTGTACCACTACACATGGTCTTACTAAAATCTTGTAATGTTTTATATATTTGTATAAGACCTCAACATTATAAGAGTTTAAAGTTATTTGTATATTCATAACTTTATAAGTTTAGTTTTAATAAATTTTTTTTTTTATAAAAGTTTGAATATTTGAAATAAGTAAACAAAATATTTAGTAACTTTAAAAACAAAAGAAGATTACCCAAATGGGCGTAGTGGGATAATGCCCCATCAATGATAACCCAATTATTATTTTCTTGTTTTTTTTTTAATTTAAAATTAATTGTATTTGACATGGAAAAAACTCATTGGCCAAACACTTTGAAGAGAGGGGACATTTGAGCGTGTTTTAAAGCATGCCGGATGGGGGGGGGGGGTTATATCACGCTGGAAAACGCCATGGGGGGGTGGGGGACGGACATGTTTGGGGGGGGGGGGGGGAGGAAGACGCACATTACGGACAGTCTAAGAAGAATTGGTTTTAACCCAACCCTGCCCCACCCGCCCGTGAGGACTGATGTCCCCGTCAAAACAATCCACAGACATAGCCACTTAATGGGCGTCTGCGACCTCTACCTGTCTTCAATCGCACACTGCGTGTGGTTTCAAATTTTCTATATTCTAACCGATTTTGTGTTTTGTTTTGTCTTTAGGTTCTAGACTTTGAGACTTTTCAAGGACATGTTTTTTTTGGTGCTGTTATCCAAATGATTTTTGGTTTGTGACGTCTCTAGTTATGATACTTATCTATGACGTATTTCACAATGAAAGATTTTAATAGTTTTTTTTTTGGTAATTAAATCAACTTATCTACATTCTAACTTTTGAGTTTATGCTCTAATTTTTAACCAACCTAGTGAACTAGCTATTATTAGTATAAATTATAGGCTGATTCTTAAGAATCATAGAAAATAATAGTGTACCAAAATCATTTGGACAAGATTTTGTAGTTAGTTGAAAAATTATTCAAATACACTAAATGTACCCAACTCATTCATTAAAACCAAGCATGAAACAATAAAGCTCGAGCTATGTGACAACCCTCATAATTACATGTATCTGTATGATTAATTAATATTAAATTGTGCTTATTGATTGTGAAGAAAATTTGACTAAATGATCATGTATGCTTTTCTATGTGTTGAGAATTAATTGTGTTACAAAAGATGCATAAAAGACACTATACGGTACAATTTAACACATTAACGGAACGATACTTAACCGAACAACCGGATATTACCCGGGACATCAAAAGTTTGTCAGAAACATTATTTTATTATTTTTAACTAATTATGGTCCCAAAAATCTCAACACACTATATAAATATGTCATACACTTACTACCTTAGATAATTAACTAAACCTTCCAAGTAATCACCTACTTATCATAAAAATTTACAAATAACCCCCCCCCCCCTCACTATTTTCGGCTCATATAGGGGCCCCACCATAATCATCACTAAATCCCCTAATAAATATTCCCTTTTTATTTGATTGGACCCCTTTATTTGTTGCACTTGCCAAGAAATATGAATGATTACATATAGGTTGGGCTAGAGATCACCATATCATCATATCACACTCTCTCTCTACAAATTCACTTCATCTTCTCCACTCTCTCTCTCCCTCTTGGCTGCACAAAATCGCCACCACCACCACCATCACATCAACACTCACTCATTTGATCCATTATCAAGTCCAAAACAAGTGCTAGAAGAAGTCTTGTGAAGCTTGGAGCCTTGAAGAAACATCACCCCTTGCATTCTCACGCCATTTTCATCATCATTTCTTGTTCACAAGTTCATCCCTAGCCCTTGTGCTAGTTGTAAGTCTTCGATTTCACTTTTAGTCGCTTCTACGTTGATTGTTCGAAACATTGTTGTTTGAAGTTTAAAATAAGATCACAAAGAGAAAGTGGACAAGAAACCTAAACATGAACTTATATAATGATAAAATCTGGTTGGATTATATTGGTATAAGCATGCATGTTGTTGGATCATTGATTTCTCGTTAAACCCGTTGTTAGAACAATTGTTGACGCGTTTTAGTAACATTTACACTATAAACAACATGTTGATTAGCATTTTCAGCCAACTTCAACTGGCTGTAACTGGATCATTATAAATCGAAAAACTGACTTTCTGAAGTCTAAAATATTCATTTTCGAAAAACCGATCAAATGGCACTGGAATCGTAATTTTTCGAGGTCGTTTACTATTTTTAAAGGACTGTTTTTGGACAGCAGCTCAAGCTGTGTTTTTGCTGCAGAAAAAGTGTGTTTTATTCGGAGTCATAACTTAAAAACTGAGTAGAAACAGCTCATGGAATTTTTACTGTAGATGGTCACTGTTGTCGCGGTGATCCTCCAACTCGAATTTCGTCAATCAGACTTACGATAAATTTTTAGTGAATTATTCCGTAGACTGCAATCAGAAAGTGACAAATCTGATTGCAGTCCGGTAAATGATTTTTTTATAAAATATTGGTAATGAATTGGATCCTGAGATTTTACACAATAATATTTGGATTGTCTAGCACCTTCTGTAAGAAGTTGGGAATTTTTGGAACAGGGTAACTATTTTATTAAAACTCCCGAAAACAGCCCAGTTTTGAATATATAAAAGCTGAAACGACATAAGTAGTAATTTGCGTGTTTAAATGTCGGATAGGTTATCGGAGAATAATCTAACATGTTATATGTCAATAAAAGTGTTATGTGCAATGTCGTATGTGTCACACCCCAACCGATGGCGGAATCATCGGGGCGCGGCACTGAGCGAAACAGATTGTTCAGAAGTTTCCACAACAACTATCGTACAATTCAGTTATATAACACGTCCCATACCGTGTCCCAAACAATAACAAGTTATCATAGAAATCAACCAAACAATATGGGAACTGTTTCGTCAACTCAAATCCTTAATTATTACAGACCAAACGTAGATATTGTTTTAAGACCTCTAGACAGCTATCCGTAAATCTTACTGACTACAGGTGCCAGTACAAGATCTACAGATAATTATGGCCCTGGAACAGGTACGTGGACACTGTCCTAAGGTCATTGGCTCCTAGAAGCTTATTATTGCCTCGCTTCCCTAGCACGCTAGTAGCTTAAACACCTGTCACATACGTTAAAATAACAGTCAATACATATAATGTAAAGGTGAGTACACAAGTTTGATATAGCATATAGAGTTCGAATAGTTTACGCATAACCAAGCACGTACACAAGGGCAAACGATGCATGTAAATTATCGACATGGGACCATTGATACCAACGACTGCGGGTTGACTGTCCGAGACAGTTCGCAATACATGATTACCACCGTAATCCATGCAAGTAATTGTCCTTAGCAACCCCCGTGTGAACGGGTGCTGAGTCCAAACTATAGTACTACGTTGCTAAAGCAGGTAGATAGCACTCCACGTGTAAACATAATAAACAGCAATCATTTAGACAAGTAATACATGCAAGTAGGTTAGCGTTCAAATAGTTTGTGTTGTTCGTGAATTTGATAGATTACGTATGTAACACCCAAAAGTGCTGAAAGCAAAAAGGGATCGAGTATACTCACAGTGGTTGGTTGTGGATTGAAGGGAGCACTGAGAATAGGTTAGCCTGAATAGTTCGATAACACAATGATGAGTAACGTGGAAAAAGTAAACAATGTACTTGGATCGAGTAGGCCATTCGATCGGACAGCAGTTCGATCGAGTGGGCTGTTCGATTGGTTTGAAAGTCCGTTCGAACATCCGTTCGATCGGCTGGCTGGCTCGATCGGCTGGTTCCTTCAAGTGGATTGTTTCTTCCTTTGATGTGAAGGATGTGTTTGTGTACGATGGTTTGTACTACCTTTCAAGTTGGCCGATCGAACAGCTATTCGATCGGTTAGCCCAACCGATCGGTTAGCATTGCATTGTTTTCAAATATGTCACTCGATCGGTTGGCATGTTCGATCGGGTGACATTCCAATGTTTCGAAAAGTCTAAGTGTTTTAAAGTATAGTATCTCATGATCCGAGCAGTAATGATTACAATCGAGTGGCGTAGTCGATCGAACAGTACCTCGTCAATACTACACTTTTGGTGAGTTGGTGGGTCTAAGTGCTAGTCGATCGGTTTGCCTAACCGATCGGCTGGCATAGTCGTTCGGTTGGGCTGTTCGATCGAACAGCCTAGCCGTTCGGCCAGCTTCTCGATTTGGTTAACCTATCACTTAACACTTGTTTCTTCCCGTGAATTGCTGATGTTTTAGAGATATTTTGACTACGAGTTGAACCACCAAGCTGAAGTCCCTATTTAGTCTACTGACTCGAGCAGGAATCACCCAAACTCGGTCAGAGACGGTTTGGAACCCAAGTTTAACGTTTAACCCGGAATCGGTATATCTCTCGGTAGAACCCGAATCTTGAACCATGTGTTCGAGTAGATTGATTTGTAAATCGGTTCAAGTCCCGTTTTCACCTTTTTGAGTGTAAAAGAGTTGAAAGATAGATAAAACCCATCTTCCAATCCTTTTTCACCGTGAAATGTTAAGATCTTTGGAAGATTTTAGGTTATTTATGTGGAAATCGGTTAGATCTAGCTTATTCACGGTTGAATGAAGTCAAGAACATGAAGTTCTTGATGAACACCAAGAACACCATGATGACATCACTCAAGAACACCTAGATCTTAGTGATTTCATGGATGAAATCCAAGTTTTGAAAGATAGAAAGATGGAGAATCGATTAATGAACAAAAACGTACAAGGATTAGAACGAAATACTTACCGGTTTGAGAGAAATCTGAGATTTAGTGAGAAGAAGAGGCTGGTCGGTCAGAGCTTTTCCAAAAGTGGAAAGCTTGACAAGGACAGCCCTATTTATAGGCTTCCAAAAGAGGAAAGGCCAGCTGATCGAACAGCATCCCTGATCGAGCAGCTGTCCGATCGAACAGCCTGTTCGATCGGCTAGCCTGTTCGATCAGGTTGCCCTGTTCGATCGGCTTGCCTGGTTTTTGAGTGTTTCGCGATGATTTTCGATATTTCGACTTTGATGAACGGTGATTTGAGGATGATAGAATTCCTAATCAAATTACTTTTAGTCCCAACTACTATATCTAACATACAAGCATTCTTACAACCATTTCGGGTTCGATTTCCATTGGGTTTGATTTTCCTTTGAGTCTTGATTGATTTGATTGATTCACCACACACTTTAACATAAAAGTAAACATGCACAAGTAACACATAAGGCACACACACACGTATAAAAAGTACAAAAATCCCCACACCTGAGTTCGATGATTGATTTGATTAGCTTGATTACTGATTGACTAGCTTTATTGCGTTGTTACTTCCTACCATCCACAGTTGGTCGTTGATTCACAGTTCGATTATCGGTCGATTAGTTTGATTATACAACACTTACTCCAAATAATACGAAAATCAAAATGAAACTAAAGTGAAATTAATCTTTATTAATCTTTAATTCCAATAACAGTCAACACTTGACTTTGACTTTGACTTTGGAAAACACGGGGTGTTACAGTCTCCCCTCCTTTAGGGAATTTCGTCCCGAAATTAGGCCGAGAACCGTACATCGCCGTGTGATTTTACCAATTTGATGCTTCAGATCTATCTGAACAACTGCGGGTACTTGGCCTTCATGTCACTTTCGAGTTCCCAAGTGAACTCCGCGCCTCGTTTGCCTTCCCATCGTACTTTTACAATAGGGATGCGAGAGCGTCTGAGTTGCTTGGTCTGTCGGTCCATGATTTCGACAGGCTTTTCCACGAAGTGTAGCGTCTCATTGACCTGAAGATCGTCGAGTGGTATTACCGCGTCGTGGTCGGCAACGCATTTTCGAAGGTTTGAAATATGGAAAGTCGGGTGAACATTGCTGAGTTCCTCCGGTAATTCGAGTTTGTAGGCGACTTTACCGATCCTTTCCAGAATCTTAAAAGGTCCAACAAATCGAGGCGCAAGTTTCCCTCTTTTGCCGAATCGGACTACTCCCTTCCAAGGTGATACCTTTAGGAGCACGTAGTCGCCAACTGCAAATTCGCGGGGCCTGCGTCGTTTATCGGCGTACATCTTCTGTCTGTCCCGGGCCTTCACCAAATTTTCCCTTATCTGGTGGATCTTGTCAGTCGTTTCTTGCAGAATCTCGGGCCCAGTCAATTGTGAATGACCGACCTCGTGCCATACAATAGGCGAGCGACATCTCCTACCATACAAGGCTTCGAAAGGTGCCATTTCGATGCTGGAGTGATAGCTATTGTTGTACGAGAATTCGACCAATGGTAGGTGTTTGCTCCAACTACCACCAAAATCGATAACACACGCACGGAGCATGTCTTCAATAGTACGAATCGTTCTTTCAGTCTGCCCGTCGGTTTGCGGGTGGAATGCGGTACTCAAATTCAGCGTCGTACCAAGAGCTGCTTGAAAGGTTTCCCACAATCTCGATGTAAACCGAGCATCGCGATCCGAGATGATGTCTCGAGGCGTACCATGATTCTTAATGATCTCGTCGGTGTAGATTTGGGCTAGCTTGGCCACCTTATAGTCTTCTCGTATTGGCAGAAAGTGGGCTGATTTGGTTAGACGGTCGACTATAACCCAAATACTGTCGTGACCTGATGGCGTGGTCGGAAGCTTAGTTATGAAATCCATAGCTATGCTTTCCCACTTCCATACGGGTATCGGCGGTTGTTCGAGTAAGCCTGAAGGTCTTTGGTGTTCAGCCTTGACTCTTGCACAAGTTAAACAGCTACCAACATAAAGAGCAATATCCCTTTTCATCCCAGGCCACCAGTACTTGTAGCGAAGGTCCTGGTACATTTTGTCCGCACCGGGATGAATGGAATATCGGGATTTGTGGGCTTCGTTCATGATGATCTTTCGCAAATCTGTCCTCCTCGGAACCCAGATTCGGTCCAGATAATAGAATATTCCGTTGGCTTTGCTCACGAGCTGAGTTCCATCGTGATAGATTCGTTCTTTCTTCAACGTACGCTCATTAAAGCATGCGTGTTGTGCTTCGCGGATGAGAGCTTCGAGGTTATACTGGGCCTGGATGTTTCGAACACCTATCACGTAATTCTTTCTGCTGAGGGCGTCTGCAACTACATTCGCCTTGCCTGGGTGATAACGGATCTCACAGTCGTAATCGTTGAGAAGTTCTACCCATCGGCGTTGACGCATATTGAGTTCTCTCTGGTTAAAGATATGTTGTAAGCTCTTGTGATCGGTGAAGATCGTACACTTTGTACCATACAGGTAGTGTCGCCAAATCTTTAGGGCAAAGACAACTGCGCCTAGCTCGAGGTCATGGGTTGTATAGTTCTTCTCGTGGATTTTGAGCTGTCGAGATGCGTAAGCTATAACCTTGTCTCGTTGCATGAGAACACAGCCAAGTCCAAGGTTTGAAGCATCACAATAGACAACGAAGTCATCGCTTCCGTCCGGCAGTGTAAGAACTGGTGCATGGCACAGCATGTGTTTGAGGGTTTGGAAAGCAGTCTCCTGCGCGGTTTCCCACACAAAAGGCTTGTCTTTATGAGTAAGGGAGGTAAGTGGTACAGCAATCTTGGAGAATCCTTCGATGAATCGCCGGTAGTAACCAGCCAATCCGAGAAAAGAGCGAACTTCTGACGGATTCCTTGGCGTAACCCATCCCTTGACTGCCTCAATCTTTGCAGGATCAACGTGTATACCTCGACTATTCACAATGTGACCCAGAAATTGAACCTCCTCTAACCAGAACTCACACTTGGAGAATTTGGCGTAGAGTTGGTTTCCCTGAAGCAACTCGAGAACCAATCGCAAATGCTGCGCATGTTCGGCCCTCGATCTGGAATAGATCAGGACATCGTCGATAAATACAATGACAAAACGGTCTAAGAACGGTTTACACACGCGATTCATCAGATCCATAAAGACCGCGGGTGCGTTGGTCAGACCAAAAGGCATGACAACAAATTCGTAGTGGCCGTATCGGGTTCGAAAAGCGGTTTTGGGTATGTCTTCCTCTTGGATCCGCAACTGATGATAGCCTGAACGTAGATCAATCTTGGAGAAGCACTGAGCACCTTGTAGTTGGTCAAACAGATCATCGATTCTTGGTAAGGGGTATCGGTTCTTGATGGTCAGCTTGTTCAATTCCCGGTAATCGATGCACATTCGGAACGACCCGTCCTTCTTTTTGACGAAAAGGACTGGTGCTCCCCAAGGAGAAGTGCTCGGGCGAATGAAGCCTTTTTCAAGTAACTCTTGGAGTTGGTTTGATAGTTCTCGCATCTCAGATGGAGCGAGTCGATACGGAGCTTTGGCCACTGGGTTAGCTCCTGGAATAAGGTCGATTCGAAAGTCGATATCACGACTTGGGGGTAATCCAGGAAGATCATCAGGGAACACCTGAGGAAATTCTCGGACAACAGGAACATTATTGACTTCAACTTTCTTTTTCTTGTCCGTCTCAGCTACAACAATGTTGGCCAAGAAGGCTCGATATTCCTTGCGGAGATATTTGCGAGCTTGAAGACAGGACATGAGCTTGAGATCTTTTGCAGTAGTTTCACCATAAACACAAAGAATATCACCACTAGCTAGCACAAAACGAATCATCTTATCGGCACACACAACTTCAGCATGGTTTTCACGAAGAAAGTCCATGCCTACTATGACATCGAAACTTCCGAGTTGCATTGGAATGAGATTAATCGGGAATATATGATTGTTGAGCTTGAGAGTACAATCACGGAGCACAGAATTGACAGCAATGGTTCTTCCGGTAGCGATTTCTACTTCGAAGGGTGTCGAAAGATAAGAACGCTTACGTCTAAGAAGCTTCTCAAATTCAAATGACACAAAGCAGTTATCGGCTCCAGTATCAAACAAACATGATGCATATATACCATTCACAAGGAACGTACCATTGACCACGTTGTTGTCAGCTTGAGCCTGACGTGCATTGATGTTGAAGGTTCTGGCGTGAGCGGCTTGTTGTTGAGGCTGTTGTTGCTGTTGCTGGGGCTGTTGAGCTTCTTGTTTCACCACCCTGTTCGGGCACCGGTTTGCGAAGTGGTTAGGGTCACCACATGCAAAGCAGGTCCGAACATTGTTTGCCGGGGCCTGTGCAGCTTGAGGAGCTTGAGGAGCAGGGAGTAGAGCCTGGTTGACAGCGGCTTTAGCTTGAGCTTGACGGGGACCATAGCGGCAACTCGCAGTGAAATGCCCGTAAACGTTGCAGTGGGCACAGAATCGGCAGGCCACACCCACCGGGTGATGATAAGAACATGTAGCACAGAGTGGGTGGGGGCCGGTGTACGCACGCTTCGCTGGCGGCGCATTGATCACTGGCGCAGTGCGCTGTGGTTGTTGCTGTTGTTGCGGTACAGACTGAAGAGGAGCAGCATTGGTTGCGGCGGCGCAACTCTTGTTCTTCTTTCTCCTCCTTGAGGACTTGGAGGCTTGGGCAGTGGTGTTATCGATTGATGCGGCGGTGACTTGATGCAGAGACTTGGTTTGTTTATCCCAGAAACCAGCCTTCACCCGCTTGTCGTTAATCTCAGCGGCGAGTAGATAGGTTTCCTCGATCGTTGCGGGCTTGGAGGCGTGAACAAAATCTGCGACACAATCCGGAAGAGCACGGATGTATTTCTTGATGGTCATATCAGAAGTCTTGACCTGGTCGGGACATATGATACTCAATTGCTTGAAACGAGCAGTGAGACCAGCATTGTCTCCCTCCTTTTGCTTGATACCCCAGAACTCATCCTCCAACTTTTGGCGTTCGTGGGGAGGACAGAACTCGTCCATCATGATCGCTTTCAATTCCTTCCACGTCAGCTCGTATGCAGCGTCGTTCCCGCGCTTGTTCCTTTCTGCGGTCCACCAGTCCAAAGCTCGTGACTGGAAGACACCGGTAGCATTGAGAGTACGGAGGTGATCTGGGCATCCGCTTTGACGAAGGGTGACTTCTACCGAGTCAAACCAATGAAACAAAGCCGTAGGGCCATCTTCACCGGTAAACTCTTTTGGCCCACATGCCTTGAATTGTTTGAAGCTAAAAGTAGCTTTGTTGGGATCTTTGGGCGTGAGGGTTCGGGATTCCTCAGATGACTTGCTTGCGTTCTCGAACACATCACTGACGGCTTTTGCCAGGGTCTTAGAGATGATAGCAGCCAGACGTCGATCTCTTTTCTCCTGGCGGGTAAGACGTGAGCGTGATCTAGGTTGTCCAGATGACGACATGGTCTGCAATAGACATCGCCACAGGCTCAACACAACGAATTCGAGTCTCACACGTTCTTAGATCTCTAAAGCTTAGAATCACGTCGCATCTCTCGTTACGTAACACATATAATCACATAAGCACATAATCATAGAGGCACATAAGCACAGAAGCAATTAGAGCACATAAGCAATTAAACAAGTAGAGTACTTAATTTCCTAAACACGTACGAAATTTTTACCACAGAGGTAGTCAGAAAACAGAAACCTATAACCACAAGTCGAGTGTCGTTCGTTTTGCGTATCGAATAGCATCACATTGTATCGTCTAACTTAGTCGTATAGCGTAGCATAGCACACTGGTTTCGTTTAGATCACATCAACAGGGATTCGAATCGAGATAGGATAGCAACAAAGGTCACACAGATTGATAACAAATGGAGTAACCAACAAATCTCAAAACACGTAAACAGGTAATTCATACAAAATCAACAAAACAACACTCAAAATCGGATAATGGATTGTCTGCGGCTACTAGACTTTGACTAACCACGGCAATTTAACTATTCGTAGTTGACTTGTCGTCACTTTCGACTCTAGGGGGCATGTTTCTGCCTCGATTCTTGGGCATTATGCATGCGCATTCTAGGCCATACTCGTGAGTTCAGGTCGTTGGAGTCCGTCAATTGCCTTGGCGAGATAAAATTAAAGTTGGAATAACTGCCAAGGTTAGGGTTTCACCCCTAGCTTAGCAATTTCTTCCTTGTTTTAAGAAAATTTTAGAGGAAGTTTTCATCAATTTATGGGTTTCAGCCCCGAATTTGGTATAACTTTCCCCCGTTTTGTTAGAAAATCGCACAAAATAATCGACAAGAATTTGTAATTTAGGCAGGAATTTGCGGGTTTCACTCCTAATCCCGTCCAAATTACAAAATTTGGCTCGGAGTTCGGATGTACTGATAGAATAAAATGAGCACATAAACTTGGTCTCTTGGTTCATAACTATAGTCTAGGTCTCTAAGACAGCGATCCGGACTAGATCGTGTCTAGCCTAATTCCCTATAGTTATGGCTCTGATACCAATCTGTCACACCCCAACCGATGGCGGAATCATCGGGGCGCGGCACTGAGCGAAACAGATTGTTCAGAAGTTTCCACAACAACTATCGTACAATTCAGTTATATAACACGTCCCATACCGTGTCCCAAACAATAACAAGTTATCATAGAAATCAACCAAACAATATGGGAACTGTTTCGTCAACTCAAATCCTTAATTATTACAGACCAAACGTAGATATTGTTTTAAGACCTCTAGACAGCTATCCGTAAATCTTACTGACTACAGGTGCCAGTACAAGATCTACAGATAATTATGGCCCTGGAACAGGTACGTGGACACTGTCCTAAGGTCATTGGCTCCTAGAAGCTTATTATTGCCTCGCTTCCCTAGCACGCTAGTAGCTTAAACACCTGTCACATACGTTAAAATAACAGTCAATACATATAATGTAAAGGTGAGTACACAAGTTTGATATAGCATATAGAGTTCGAATAGTTTACGCATAACCAAGCACGTACACAAGGGCAAACGATGCATGTAAATTATCGACATGGGACCATTGATACCAACGACTGCGGGTTGACTGTCCGAGACAGTTCGCAATACATGATTACCACCGTAATCCATGCAAGTAATTGTCCTTAGCAACCCCCGTGTGAACGGGTGCTGAGTCCAAACTATAGTACTACGTTGCTAAAGCAGGTAGATAGCACTCCACGTGTAAACATAATAAACAGCAATCATTTAGACAAGTAATACATGCAAGTAGGTTAGCGTTCAAATAGTTTGTGTTGTTCGTGAATTTGATAGATTACGTATGTAACACCCAAAAGTGCTGAAAGCAAAAAGGGATCGAGTATACTCACAGTGGTTGGTTGTGGATTGAAGGGAGCACTGAGAATAGGTTAGTCTGAATAGTTCGATAACACAATGATGAGTAACGTGGAAAAAGTAAACAATGTACTTGGATCGAGTAGGCCATTCGATCGGACAGCAGTTCGATCGAGTGGGCTGTTCGATTGGTTTGAAAGTCCGTTCGAACATCCGTTCGATCGGCTGGCTGGCTCGATCGGCTGGTTCCTTCAAGTGGATTGTTTCTTCCTTTGATGTGAAGGATGTGTTTGTGTACGATGGTTTGTACTACCTTTCAAGTTGGCCGATCGAACAGCTATTCGATCGGTTAGCCCAACCGATCGGTTAGCATTGCATTGTTTTCAAATATGTCACTCGATCGGTTGGCATGTTCGATCGGGTGACATTCCAATGTTTCGAAAAGTCTAAGTGTTTTAAAGTATAGTATCTCATGATCCGAGCAGTAATGATTACAATCGAGTGGCGTAGTCGATCGAACAGTACCTCGTCAATACTACACTTTTGGTGAGTTGGTGGGTCTAAGTGCTAGTTGATCGGTTTGCCTAACCGATCGGCTGGCATAGTCGTTCGGTTGGGCTGTTCGATCGAACAGCCTAGCCGTTCGGCCAGCTTCTCGATTTGGTTAACCTATCACTTAACACTTGTTTCTTCCCGTGAATTGCTGATGTTTTAGAGATATTTTGACTACGAGTTGAACCACCAAGCTGAAGTCCCTATTTAGTCTACTGACTCGAGCAGGAATCACCCAAACTCGGTCAGAGACGGTTTGGAACCCAAGTTTAACGTTTAACCCGGAATCGGTATATCTCTCGGTAGAACCCGAATCTTGAACCATGTGTTCGAGTAGATTGATTTGTAAATCGGTTCAAGTCCCGTTTTCACCTTTTTGAGTGTAAAAGAGTTGAAAGATAGATAAAACCCATCTTCCAATCCTTTTTCACCGTGAAATGTTAAGATCTTTGGAAGATTTTAGGTTATTTATGTGGAAATCGGTTAGATCTAGCTTATTCACGGTTGAATGAAGTCAAGAACATGAAGTTCTTGATGAACACCAAGAACACCATGATGACATCACTCAAGAACACCTAGATCTTAGTGATTTCATGGATGAAATCCAAGTTTTGAAAGATAGAAAGATGGAGAATCGATTAATGAACAAAAACGTACAAGGATTAGAACGAAATACTTACCGGTTTGAGAGAAATCTGAGATTTAGTGAGAAGAAGAGGCTGGTCGGTCAGAGCTTTTCCAAAAGTGGAAAGCTTGACAAGGACAGCCCTATTTATAGGCTTCCAAAAGAGGAAAGGCCAGCTGATCGAACAGCATCCCTGATCGAGCAGCTGTCCGATCGAACAGCCTGTTCGATCGGCTAGCCTGTTCGATCAGGTTGCCCTGTTCGATCGGCTTGCCTGGTTTTTGAGTGTTTCGCGATGATTTTCGATATTTCGACTTTGATGAACGGTGATTTGAGGATGATAGAATTCCTAATCAAATTACTTTTAGTCCCAACTACTATATCTAACATACAAGCATTCTTACAACCATTTCGGGTTCGATTTCCATTGGGTTTGATTTTCCTTTGAGTCTTGATTGATTTGATTGATTCACCACACACTTTAACATAAAAGTAAACATGCACAAGTAACACATAAGGCACACACACACGTATAAAAAGTACAAAAATCCCCACACCTGAGTTCGATGATTGATTTGATTAGCTTGATTACTGATTGACTAGCTTTATTGCGTTGTTACTTCCTACCATCCACAGTTGGTCGTTGATTCACAGTTCGATTATCGGTCGATTAGTTTGATTATACAACACTTACTCCAAATAATACGAAAATCAAAATGAAACTAAAGTGAAATTAATCTTTATTAATCTTTAATTCCAATAACAGTCAACACTTGACTTTGACTTTGACTTTGGAAAACACGGGGTGTTACAGTATGCTTGCTTATGAACGGGAATAGATGGGAGGCTTATATGGGCATAAACCGTTAAAGTGATGCATGTTATGTGGTAGATGCGTGTAGGAATTTCGTGCTTATTTAAAGTCACTAATAAACTATAAGTGGTAATCATACTAGGACGTGATTGACCAACCCTGACTGTTAGCTATCTTTGAGAATCTAACCGAGCAAACCAAGGTGAGTTCACACTTTCTAAGGCATGGGATTCCCGGTGGTTGGGGATGGGTTAAAGAATTTAAAATGGAATCTACATATCCTCCTTGGGTAGGATATGTACGGCCATCCTCCATAGGTAGGATGCCAATATTAATCCTGCGTATTCTCCTTGGGTAGAACTACGTACGTTCGTCCTCCTTGGGTAGGACAACAACCTTAAAACTTGCTAGACAAAACTCTATCATTAAGTCCCTCATCTCATATCGACTTAATCGCCGAGGCCGATGACGAGCGGGTCATTAGTTAATAGCGCTATTAGATTTAACAAACCTCACACCGTGCCAGACGGACGGGCGTGTACTAATGGACTATGGCAAACCGTCAGTGATGATAGACACTGACGTAGGGCACAACTTATTTTCGTTAGTAGTCGATATCTTATCAGTCTAGTAGTTCACATGGGGAAGCCCCCACTAATCATGGAAATGGTTTGGGTAATAAATAAGGAACTGGTTAAACATACTTTCAACTATGGGGTAACCCCCACGGCAATTACGCCAACGAAAGACAAACCACGTTTTCAGAAACAACATAAAACTAACCGTGAACTCACTCAACTTTGTTGTTGACTCGTTGTTACATGCCTTACAGGTCGTTAAATGCTTGGAGCTTGCACGAGGAAGGAGTCGTTGTGGGATACGGACTGTTATGTTCCGTGTTTAATATCTAAATCCTTATGAACTTATTAAACTTACGCTTTGGACTTTAAACTAATGAACTATGGACTTATATTTTGGGTTTTACTTTTAATGCTTCCGCTGTTTAATTCGAACTTAGTTAACTAGCTTTGGTCACCAATTGTATTGTGGTTGGTTTCATTTACTTAATTACGTTGTTCAATATGATTGGTGGCTCGATCCTGGTCATGTCACGCCTCCAAGCGGTGATATTCCGCGTGTGGATTTTGGGGGTGTGACAAGCTACCTCAAAAAGAAAGATTTCGGTTTTTCCGCTCAGCAACCCCATTCTGTTGGGGAGTATAGGGATATGAAATGCGACAAGCAATGCCAGAATCTGAAAAAAAAAAGAGCCATAGAACCATGAATGAGCTCATGCAAGGTTTAAAAGAACGGAAATGAGTTTTGAGGCGTTTTCCCTTCGCCTCACGAGACGTAAGCCTCGAGGCGAAACGAAGCGTAAGGCCGAGGCGGTATTGATATATAAATATAAAAATTACATATATTATAAAAATAATAATACTATCAGGTTCATCAAAATCATCAAAAACATGCATAAAAAAGACATAAAATGCTTGAAATTGACACAAAAAGTCAAAAAGAACAGTAAAAACAACTATGAAGATCCCATGAGGCGCACTTGAGGCGCAGCCTTTCTTAGCGCCTCAGCCCCTCTGAAGCGCATATGCAGTAAAAACCCTATGAGGCGTGCCTCAGACTCGTTTTTTGGTCGTTTCCCCTCGAGGCGCGCCTTGAGGTGCGCGCCTCAAGCTTTTTTTAAAACCATGAGCTCAGGACAACATCACACTGAAGATGTTTGATGGTACAAGAGAAAAGGTTCTCAACAAGCGGTTTGAAATGCCGAAAGCAATCAACCGCTTGAGAATGACAAGTTAGAGGATACATCCATGTAAATCGACTAAAATCATTAATAAAAGTGATGAAATATCGGTATCTATCTCTAGACATTACATGTGAGGCACCCCAAATATCACAATGTATAATATGTAAAGGCATACAGCACATGTAAATGGTAATCTTTTTGATTTTCAAACACTACAAGTGTTACAATGTTTATGTGTGGTTTTGTTTGTCAAATGTAAAGATGAACATCTAGACAAAACATCAACAGACGGATGACCTAGCCTAGAATGCCAAGTCTCACGAGAAACAGAGGTGAAACGGTCAACAAGTACAACTAATATGGGCTACCACGTGTGGGATGGAGAAGCTGTCCAACCAAAGTCTGAATAGACAATCCAAAATGAGAGAAAATAACAACAATGGGAGATCAATGACTAAATGTGTAATCGATAAAAGGTTCTTGGCTAAGTCAGGAACAACAAAAACATGTCTAAGAACAAGGTCTCGATCAGACAAACAAAGCAAGGCAGTGCCTACAACGACTTGCTCACAGCCGGTGTAGGGAGCAAGATCAAATACAATAGAAGAGTCGATGGTCATATGCGCAGTGGCATCGGAATCAGGTATCCAAGAATTAACTTTCTTAGATATGTTGGATAAACCCGTTGTGAGCCCAAAGTAAGATGCACTAAGGGAATGTGCAGATGCATTTGGGCCTCGGCCCAAAATAAATGGCTGCCCATTTAGATTATATTGTTTTTCACATGATGAGTTGACCTGGTCAAAATGGTGTGAAAGCCCAAACATAGTAGATAACTTATGAAAGTAACAAGGGTCCAAAATTCGCTGCCCAAACGTAGATCCACCAGGTGTTCGATTCTGATGAACATCAATATTGTAGTTCGAATCTTTATAAACCCTAACACCAAATCCAGTAGCACCAGAGGCGGTCATGTGAGCCACCAATTTCTGATGAACATCAGGTTTGCCACTGTCATTCACAATCGCATAATTTTTCATCTTCTTCACCGATAATCACACCTTGTCTCGATTTTCGGTTTCGTTGAATTTGAATTTGATTCAATCAGATCTGAAAAAAAGGATGAAGATTTAGATCAGTGGAACAAAACAGAAGATAAAAAGATTAGATCAGAAGAAGAGGTGATCGAAGAAGATGATATCTCGCCGGAAAGGCTACCGGAATCTTAACAGTTCGCCGGAATTCATTAGAGCAAAGCTCTGATACCATAAAGAGAATATAGGCTCAAGAATCTCAATCTCATATCATAAGTGGTAAGTAATATCTATACAACTATCATCCTAACTAACTCAACTGCTCTAACTAACAACCTGTGTGCATTCAGTTTTTTTTACATGAAAGAACACTTGATACCATGTGGGTGGGTATTCTTGATGAACGATCTGTTTTGGTTCGAAGTATCAAAATTAACTTTTGAAATTAGAAATCCACATCACTAGTTATAAAATCCACCTAATCATTAAAAGTTAAAAAAAAAATAATGGCAAACTAGTGATTACACATTATTGCAACACTAAATGAAACTTAATGACTTCAAAAAAAAAGATTAAATAACTTTAGTAGAATAGTCACTATCTTTCTCTAAAAGAACACATAAACTATGTGTTGACAAACATTGTGTTAGCAAATACGGATGGACATTAGCAGTGAGCATTGTTTTGGCGAACACTCTTGAATATTTAATGTTGAGTAAACTACTTTTTGTGTCTATGTGTTTTAGTGGTTTTAATCACTTGAGTTCAAAATCAAAAGATTTAATGCCCTGAGTACCTAAAGTCTCATTTTATAACCCTTTGAGTCCAAGTTTATAACACTGTTAACCAAATCTGTTAATTCTTTGTGAAAAGACTAAAATGCTTTATTTGAGTCTAAACTTATAACGCCGTTAACCAAATCTGTAACTTTTTGTTAAAAGACTAAAATGCTTTATATGTTCTAAATTATACTTGTTTTCATAAACATTTCCCTCCACTTTTAAGTAACTTTAGAATTGTTTTTATTGATTATTGCTCATTTTGGGTTCATATTTAAAAAAATTAAAGATTTTAATAGAGAAAAAGCTAAACTGAAGTATTTTGACTAAATTTAAGACCGCGACTAAAAGTGAAATGTATTTGGTTGGTTATAAAAAAATAAACTTGATGTTACATGTACTAATATTAATCCGGCTAACTTAATGGTAATTATTATCATGACAATTAAATCGCATTCAATTGTTATATATTTTTTTCTTTCAAATTATACCCTTATACAATTAGTAACTTGGGTTAACTACCCCTTTGTGAAACCTCACGTCCTATGAATTCAATGAAGTCAAATAGGAGTTGAAATTTTAACTTTAAAAAAGAGTAAATTGCCAAAATGGTCCATGAGGTTTGCTCACTTTTAAATCTAAGTCCCTGTGGTTTCAATTTTGTTGTCATTTTCATTCAAAAGCAAAATTTGGTCAGATCCAACTTTTTTGTCTTTTTCCTCCATTTCAATGAAGGGCAAAATGGTCTTTGAACGTTTTATTATAATAAATTAAAAAATTAAAACTGACTTTATAAATCAGTGGCAAAGTAAATTAGTATACTTTCTCGCCCTCTCTCTCTAACCTACACACACTCTCTCCCTAACCTACTGACCACCACCAGTCCACCACCCGGTTACCACCACCACTCTCTAACCTTACACACACTCTCTCTAACTTACAGACCACCGCCACCTGGTGCCGCTACCACCTAGTTACATCCACCACCCGAATTGAAAAACCCCAAATTGAAAAACCTTACTAAAAACAAATCCTGCAAAACCCCAATTTTGATTTCAATTCACTATCTCAGTATCTCTCCAAAAGGTTCATCATAAATCCAATTTCCCCCAAACCCACAAAACCCTGACTCAAAAAGCTCTGATCTTGCACCCATAAACACCCATTCCATATCCAAAATCAACGCCAACAAGTTTGATCTGCCCCATTCACTCATCCCCACTAACCCCTAACTATAACCATCCAACTATCGTGACCCTATATAAATCGGGTTACTGAGAAAAAGAAAGAGATGACGACAATGGTGTTCTTGTTTTGGCAGCAGTGGTGTTGGGTTTTCGACAGTGGGTAATGGCAGTTCCTGTGTTGGAGGGTGGTGGCTGGAAGTGAGACTCTTAAAAAACACACCGTATGGTTGTCATTTTAAGTTTCAACACATACCGTTTAAAAAAGAGAGAAAAGGAAAAAAAAAGACGTAACCCATCTATTCCACCGATTCATATTAACCCACCATCTTAAGGGTTTTGTTTACTCTGTTTGGTGTCTTTTCCGTTCATCTCAACAGGTTCCATCGCTTCACTTTTTGTTCCTATATATTATTCTGTAATTGATGTAACAATTATCCCTTTCCATTGTTATTGATCCGTAGCATATATTCGTCGTTTGACTTTTTTCGTTAGGTTTAGCCAATCCGTTATGTTTTCCTTCAAAATTGATCATACTTTTGTTATGCATTGGTAAGTATGGGTGAGAATGGAAACACCATTTTAAAAAGAGGGATAGGATAGAATAGAGAGTGGGATGGGTAGGGTAGTCATGTTGAATAACCAGATCTGATGGGTTTGTGTCCGAAGCGAACCAAGGGCGACTGGTTTGGTGACGTTGCAATTAGAGCTGGCAAAATGAATGGGTTGGGTCGGGCGGGTAGACGGGTTAAGATGGGTTTAGGTCAGGATGGGTTTGGGTCAGGATGGGTTATTTTAAAAACAGGTCAGAATGGTTTAGGTCAAGATGGGTTTTGAAAAATCCAAGTGCAGGTCAGAGTGGGTCAATTTAAGAAAAAGAAAGGAAGAAGAAAAACCCCAGGAAGATAGCATCAACCAAATTCAATCCAAAATCAGAATTTGTGGATAGAATCGTTACACATTTATACAAATCTCAAATTTCGAAACCATAATTCATGAATTAACACTAGAACTCAAATCACAACACTTGAAATTAAAATTCATTACCTCGATGTAATCAAAACTCTCGATGAATCAGAACCAAAACTCACAAAATTAGAATACATTATTACATCGATGAAATTAGAAGCCAAAATCAATGAATTAGAAACAAAACTAAAAACCCAAAATTGATGAATCGGACTAAAATTTTGATTAAACCAATGAAATCAAAAAACATTATAATCGATTAAATCAATGAAATTAGAAAAAAAAAATGAAATCGATTAATACAGTTCAACGTCTTCTTCATCCACAGATCTTCTCCGACTCATGAATCGATGGGGAACGTTTTTCCACAATGAGATTTGGTGTGTGTGAGCGATGTTTTGGGTGTTTGACTAAGAACACTTGTGGTGGTAATGAGTGGTAATGATAGTAGGAACCAACAGTTCTATTTTTTGAATGACCCATCCTGACCCATTCTATTTTTTATAATGGCCCATCTTGACCCATAGTTTTCAATTTATTATTTTTAGCTTACCCATTTAAACCCCATTGAAAATAAGACTATACCCAGAAAAACCCATAAGCTTATATTTAAAACCCAAAACAACCCAAATTTAAGTGGTTGGGCTAAGATTGCCAGGTCTAGTTGCAATCATCGAAGATTTGCCATCCGGATCTGAGCGAACCTCCATTCGCTGGAAAATAACGATCTGAAGCACGCCACTTGGTTCATGAGGCCGATATTCAATTCGATTGCGGTTCTATATAGGCTACGTAAAATCCCTTTGATGCGGCGTGACCCTCTCAAAACTGTTTATTAATGAGCCGGTGTGTCGGTTCATGCGGAGCATGATACAAAATGACACCTTTCTTTTAGTTGCTTGCGAAGCATCATTTAATCATATCAATTAAATGAAGCCGGTTCAATTAAAGAGATATTTTGACTTTCGTGCAAATTTTGGTGCGAGTTGTTATGGACTAATACCATTGTAAGGTATGTGACTTGTCCCACATCGGTTGTATGGGCAACTGATGTGGGGTTTATGTACCAAATGGGCTCTCTCACCTACATGACTAGTCTTTTGGGCTGAGTTCTCTCGTTTGGTATGTAACACGAGTCTCTGATAAGTTGTTTCACCGACTTTCTCTAGATTTGTTGTTTCTCTCCAGGCGAACAACTTGCTGTTTCTCTGATGAAGTTATGAAAAACAACCAAGACGACCAACTTGAACTTGCTTGATTTAACTAAGGGGGTGTTTCGGATTCCTTCTCAAAAACAAATTATTAACTTATATAAGTCATAAGTTATAAGTTATAGAGTTTAGATCCTGTACAAACAACACATACTGTGAGAACCATAAGAATAGATCTGAACCATCCAATTTTTAGATCGACGGTTGGTGTTGATTACAATTAAAACCCTTTTAATCACTAAACATTATTATAAAACCAGGGGTAATATAGTAAATGTGCTGTTTTATGAACCCACGAAATCTTCGAACTCTCGGATGGTCCCCATTTTTACGTGATAACTGTATTTACAAACTCCTCCTTCCATCGTCATCTTTGTTTTGCTGATTATATAAAAACCAACCAAACACTTTCTCATTGAACACAGTGCTATCTTTCTCACACAATCCAAGGAATAAGCTTCTCTAAACCGAAAAGTGAAGATTCCGAAGAGGTGCGATCATTTTCCCGTTTGTGAATATTGTGCTAATCAAGGGAAACTTGAAATCAGGTAAGGGTAGTCATCTCTGATTGTTCATCTTCTTTTTTATTTTTCTAGGGTTTTTTTTGGGAAGTTGTATGAGTTTAGTTGCTAGTAATTGGAAGTTTCGATTGATGATGATGGAAAACGAAACTTGGAAGTTTGTTTCGTTATTTGATTTTTGTTGAATCGATTGAGGTGCGTGTGCTGACGGTGGTGTGTGCTGACATGGTGCCGACGGCGGTGTGTGCAAACCGGTGGTGTTTGATGGCGTCGTTGTCCACGGCGGTGTTTGCTGTCGGTGATGTCCACGGTAGCGTTTGCTGACGAGTTGGGGTTATCTTCAATATATCGTATTGTGGTTTTTTTGAAAAAAATAGCGTAGTGCTGTCTTCAATTTATTAAATTGCGGTGTGTGCTGACTGTGGTGTTATGTATGTAATGATGAATTAGATTTTGTGATAAACATGTACTAAACATAGGTTTTGGTCGAATCAAAGATGGATGAAACAAAGTGGAAACCAAACATCAACAGAAAAGGTATCTTGGGGCATTTTTGTTTTACGGATGAAACGTACATTAATTTTCGATAGTAGGGACGTTTGGTATTATATAACGCATGTGCTTGTTGTAATTCTTGCCTTATGAGACTAACACATGTGTTGAATGTCTTAAAAAACAGAAGATCACAAAGATATTTCAAAGAAAGATGATATTATTGATGATGTTGCATCAGACCCAACAAAAAAGAGGAGTCAAGAAAGGAATGTTATAACGGCTAAAAGAGGTGTGCTATCATTGTATTTATATGGTTATTTTGACTGTGGTATTTACTTTTTTTGTTGATTATATTGCATTTTCAATCTCATCGAGAACCAAATATGAAAAAGATGACAAAGTTGAGGCGCTCAAGGTTTTATCAAAGTCCCCTAAAGGTTTACACATTGGAATTGACACTATGTTTTAAAATGTAAAAAAAAATTGTTTTCTATGGTTTGACTTATTTTCATGTAGGTCTAGAAACATCGTGCTCCAACAAAGGAAAGGGATACAAGATTGATACAATGAAAGTGCCCTTTCAAAAAAAATATGAAAGCAAAAACAATGTTGAGGTTTACAAAAGGTAATAACGGCTTGTATTATGATACAATTAAGTTTCCTTTTGAAAATACTAATATATGTGATATTACGTATATAAAAAATTGTAGGAAACGGTTTAGAGGGATACAAAAAGAGGAGTTGATCATAAATCAAAGAGAGGTAAGTATTTATATTTTTGAACACATGCAGATTTATTTCGTGAACATTAGTGTTGTTTGTTGATTTCTAATAAAAGTTTATATTCTACAAGGTCGTAAGAAAAAGAAAGAAAAAACGTGTGCCACTTAGCCACATCATGACTCTGATGACGACTTCATTGACCCACCTCCACGAAATAAAGTCGAGCATTCAACATGCGATAATGTCCACGAAATAAAGTCGAGTATTCAACATGCGATAATGTCCACGCACCATACGTAGCCCTATCGACCAATAGAATTAGGATACGAAACAACCCAATTCATATGGCGAGACTACTAGGGTGTCTTTCAGTAGAACAGCGGCTATCGATAGAGAAAATAGGGTTTGGGGGGATATTGTGTATGTATATAACAACGGTCCCAACAATGCTAGGGTTGTGGTTGGTTTCTAATTATAACTATCATAGTAACACGTTAAATGTCGGTACATACACAATTAAGATAACCCGAAATTGATCATGGATGTACTAGGCATACCAATGGGTCCTGTAGAGGTAACCAATGTTGAAAGACCAAGTAATTCATATCCTATTATAGCTCAACGGAGGAAGCATGTTAACTTTTTTTCTACATTGCCAATAGTTGGAAAGATTGTTGATTTCATAGAAGCATCAAATGATTGTGGAAGGATGTTTATACTAAGTTTTTTGGTGGTATTTAATACAATAATGGAGGAGACGAAAAAATCTTCTACGTGTAATATGTCATTCCTACCATCATTGACGAGCAATGTGAGTATAGATCATATGAATTGGTGCGGCTCCTGAATTGTTTTAATAAAACCAAGCGAAAATGGAGCGGTACAACGGTCCACTAGTACTACTTGCGGTATTTACCTTATCCAACATTGTTTAGCAAATAAAATTGATTCACTTCTTAATTATGTTAAGTCTATTTGCAGCTAATATACGCTTATGAAAAAGGGAGACAAGTAATGGAGGGGTTGGCAGCAACGAAACACTATAAACGAGCCTACTTGACAAGTTAGAGAATGATTTAATCATCGATGGAGACAGTTTCATGCTTTTGTTAATCGTGGGTATGATTACATACATGATAGCACATGTGATTTATACATTATTTATAGAACATTTATTTCAAAGCAAATTGAAAGCATATTGCACGTTGATAGCACGTGATTTATACAGTATTTGTAAATCATTTATATAGCACATATGTTGCACGTTGATAGCACACATGAGTTATACATTATTTATAGACAAATTATTTCAAAGCACAATGAAAGCATATATATATATATATATTTATATATATATATATATAGCACGTTGGTAGCACATTAATAGCAGATTGACTAAACTGTTGGAATTATACCAGGAGGTAAAAAAAATGAATCCAAGATGGATATTAAAGTTAAATCTATCTCACCAAGGAAGAAGAGGCTGCGAGAAAATGATAGCATGGCTACTAGAGGTTTGTCATATTTTATTTATCATTCATTGTATATATGAATCTTTTTTATATTAACTAAGCGATTTCTTAATGCGCATGAAAAGTGTCTCCACGTACAAAAAAGGAAAAGTCTGATGATGTTGATGCGATAAACGTGTCACCAAAAACCCCGGTGGGAACAAAAGGTAATCATATACCTATGTTAAAATGTTAAGACATAATTTTTATAAAATCTTTTGTTTGCGTTTCCTTGATATGTAATTTGGAAAATGACGCAGGTTGGGGAAAATTTGAAAATGACGATGTAGATAAGGTTGATGGAGATTATGTGTATAGCCTAATGGATCACGTTTCTGCAGCAGAAATAGATGCTATGCCAACACAAAAAATTAATAATTTCCTTGAAGGAATTGCACCATTTTTTACCTCACAAGGTAAGTTTCTTCAAGACAAATATCAAAATTCGAAGGAGTATCGATAGTCGGGTTCGGAGTCTGAATTAAATGAAACAGTAACAAGGACTGAACAGGTACCGTTAAATGTAACACTATCTGCTAAGAATTATTCAGATGAGTATTAGTAACTATATTGGTTAATAATCTGAATAATCTTAGCGAGGAGTGGAAAGAAATCATTAAAAGTAAAGTCAAATAACTGGTAAACTTCGTTGAGAAGGTGCACAAATTAATAAGTGAAGCAGAAAAGGCTTACCCATAATCTGCGGATATAAGGGAGGCAATTGCATCTTGGGAACCAAGCTTCATGAGAGAAGTTGTGGAAGTGGAAGAAGTGTTTAAATATCAAAATCAAAAGTACACGAGAGAGGTTCCAAATGATGTTGATACTAAAACAGTTGTGATCGGTAAGTCTCATTATAATGTATTGGTTCATAATGATGTTGATACTGCAAATTAGTTTTATATCTAGTTGTTAAAATATATTCCATCTAATATATAATGTATTGGTTGTTAACTGGTCATTTTAAGAAGATCGAGCTGTTGAAGAATGTAAGTTTGATAATGAAGACGATATTACATATTCATTACTGCAAGAAATGGGCGTTGCATGCGACAAGGAGGAAATAGCGTCAGAGAAAAAGGGAAAGAAACTCAAAAAAGCAGTAGCGAAAGGCATGCCATCATTTGACTTGATCCTGGCAGATTCGTCACCGGAGAAGGATGATAAAGCATCAAAAATGGCGTTAGTTGTACATGAACCGTGTCCGCCTCGTACAAAAACAATACTGGATGCAATGCGCTCACCTTATGCACAAAAAAGTGGTGTAAGGACAAAAGTTGAAGAAAATGTTGCAAAAACTATCTTTGCCGCTTACCGTAAGAAATGGTACGTTTTATATTTGGTTGTTAACTTGCAAACTTAAATTTTACTATTATAAGTAAGTGTTCTCATCGTTTATTAAATGTAGGGATTACTTATTCGAAACAAACGAATGAAATATGAAGTGCCCACTAGTATCATTTGAAACCTTTCATCCCGGAGTTTGGCTTCACATAACATTGTTGAATGTATAGGCATACATCCTAAACCATGAAGAGAAATTTCGGGAAAAAATTAGACCCGCCATGCTTGTTTTGCTAATGTGAAATGTTGGTATGTAATTTCTATGATATATTAGTACATAGTATTGCACATATAGTACACTTACAAAAAACGGGTATGTGCTATGTTATGTGAAATTACATACCATACAAATTACATACCAACATTTCACATAAGCAAACCAGGCGTGGCGGGTCTACATTTTTCTGAAATTTCTCTTCATGGTTTAGGATGTATGCCCATACATTTAACAATGTTATGTGAAGCCAAACTCCAGGATGAAAGGTTTCAAATGATACCCGTGGGCACTTCATATTTCCTTCGTTTGTTTCGAATAAATAATCCCTACATTTAATCAATGATGAGACACTTACTTATAATAGTAAAGTTTGAGTTTGCGAGTTAACAACCAAATATAAAACGTACCATTTCTTATGGTAAGCGATAAAGATTGTTTTTGCAACATTTTCTTCGATTTTTGTCCTTACACCTGAGATTTCCACTTTTTTTGTGCATAAGATGAGCACATTGCATCCGATATTGTTTTTTTTACGAGGCGGACGCGGTTCATGTACAACTAACGCCATTTTTGATGTTTTATGATCCTTCTCCGGTGACGAATCTGCCAGGATTAAGTCAAATGATGGCATGCCTTTCGCTGCTGTTTTTTTGAGTTTCTTTCTTTTTTTCTCTAACGCTATTTCCTCCTTGTCACATGCAATGCCCATTTCTTGAAGTAATGAACACGTAATATCGTCTTCATTATCAAACTTACATTCTTCAACAGTTGGATCTTCTTGAAATGACCAGTTAACAACCAATACATTATATATTAGATGGAAATATGTTTTAACAACTAGATATAAAACTAATTTGCAGTATCAACATCATTCCAAACCAATATATTATAATGAGACTTACCGATCACAACTGTTTTAGTATCAACATCTTTCGGAACCCCTCTCGTGTACTTTTGATTTTGATATTTAAACACTTCTTCCACTTCCACAACTTCTCTAATGAAGCTTGATTCCCAAGATGCAATTGCCTCCCTTATATCCGCAGATTGTGGGTAAGCTTTTTCTGCTTCACTTATTAATTTTTGCACCTTCTTGACGAAGTTATCCAGTTGTTCGACTTTACTTTCAATTATTTCTTTCCACTCCTAGCTAAGATTATTCAGATTAGTAACCAATATTAGTTATTAATACTCATTTGAATAATTCTAAGCAGATAGTGTTACATTTAACGGTACCTGTTCAGTCTTTGTTACTGTTTCATTTGATTCAGACTCTGAACCCGCCTGTCGATACTCCTTCGAATTTTGATATTTGTCTTGAAGAAACTTACCTTGTGAGGTAAAAAAGGGTGAAATTCCTTCAAGGAAATTATCAATTTGTTGTGTTGGCATAACATAGATTTCTGCTGCAGAAACGTGATCCGTTAGGCTATGTACATAATCCTTATCATCGTCATTTTCAAATTTCCCCAACCTGTGTCATTTTCCAAATTACATATCAAGGAAACACAAACAAAAAATTTTATAAAAAACACGTCATAACATTTTAACGTAGGTACATGATTACCTTTTGTTTCCACCGGGGTTTTTGATGACACATTTATTGCCTCAACATCATCAGACTTTTCCTTTTTTGTACGTGGCGATACTTTTCATGCACATTCAAAAAATCGCCCAGTTAATACAATAAAGATTCATATATACACAAAATGATAAAAAAACACCAGTATGGACAAAGTGCACAATAACGTTTTATAGTTAGCACTCTTTGTAATTCAAACTTTAGTTTAATGTAAAAGTTGAAACTTGATGGTGAATCTGAAAATACGATGAATCAAACGAATTTTTCAAATATGAAAATTACAAATTACATGGTGTAACTTCCATTGGTGATGATCCTTCCACTGAAATTCCTATGTTTGAATCCATCAAAGGTAGCGATAAAAAACAAGGAGTCAAGAAACTGCAGATAAGTCACAATTGGTAGTTGCGTATTTTTTTGGTGGTTCCTCTGGTAGATCATGAATATCTGAAGAATTTCAAATTTTGATTTGAAATTGTGCATGAATTTAGGGATAATTAAAATTTGGATTTAATTAAATAAAATATCGCGTTTTAAAAAAATTTTATCAGCAAGAAACACTGGCGAGTTCTTTCCAATTTATAAAAAGACACATTGTTATAACTTCACAGTATTAAGGGTAATTACAATGTTTTTATCTAACAAACTCCAAGTATTTGTCACTCGACGGATCTGTGACTATGGTCATATCACACATTGGCTAACCCATTGTCCAATTGTGAAGATTATCAAGTACTGTATACAAACCCCATAATACTGGCAATAATTGTAGAATACAAAAACTTAATCCCTGTAGGTATAACTTTGAAAACATTTAAAGTTTTGTAAAGCATTTTAAATATGGCTCACAATAAAGTGAGAAAAGGAGAATGATTCACTTTGTAAACTTAGGTTTTTCTACAGGCTCCCTGATGATATTTTCTGATAATTTTCTTGAGTTCCTATTAAAAATACACAATGCACGCGTGTTAGTATAAAACCAAATTTAACTTTATCAATACGTCACGAGACAGAACCCAACTTAGTTTACAAAGCATAACCTTTAGCAGGCAACGCTTTGGCATCAGTTGTTGGGTTCAAGATCGATCGGACAGAGTATCGAATCAGTGATCAGGGGTTAAAACACTTGCAACGGGGCAGGGCTTAGTGATTTTGGGGCATTATTTTTGTTCAATATAGAGAGAAAGAAAGAAAGTTGTGAGCGACTGTGAACTGTGGCTGAAAGGCTCTATTTATAGTTGTTGTCTTACTCCATCGCGCCCCATGACGCATGTAAGCGTCGCCCGTCGCGCGCCACCACACCCCCTAGCTAGGGTTTAGGGCTGACTAGTCAGCGTGTAGGTGTGCCACGTGTTTGACACGTGTCGTCAAGGGTGTCCGACAAGCTATAGTCCGTCGCGCCCCGCGAAGTGATCCTCCTTCGTCTGTCGCGGGTCGCGACAAGCACAAAAATATTATTTTATTCATTTTTCAATTAAAATAATGTTATATGGGTTTGGTTTTTCGATAACGGAGAGTTTTAGGCCATTTTTAGGGTTGTTATATGAAATCCCCAAAACCAACTAGATCATCATTGTCTAACGACCTACCTTCTTTCTCGCTGGAAAATCAATCAGAAGTTGGGTTTAGGTGCTACATTGTCGTGGTGTTTGTAGTCGGTGGTGGTAGACGACGCAAGGCGGTGAGACCTCCATTGATACAAAATCAACGGTGAGACCATCTGGATGAAATCACTCCTTTCCTAGCTAGTTTGAATGCGGTGGTCCATCAGACCTCTTTTTTCTTGCCGATGGTGGGGTATTTGTAGTGATGGTGGTTGTTGTGCGGCAGAGAGCGTGGTGGTTGTACGATGAGGAGGGCGCTGGTGGTGATGCAGTGGAGGTGTTATGGTGAAGGTGTGGTGGGGGTGGGGGTGGGGGTGGTGGTGTTGGTAATGCGGAGGTGCAGTGGGGATGATGGTGGTGGTGGTGCGATGATGGAAGGTGGTGGTGGTAGGATGTCTAGATGAGAGAGCGATAGATGAGAGAGAGAGAGAGAGAGAAAAGAAAGAGAGTAAGTGCAGGTGAAATGTTTGTGTGTGTGTGTATATTATTCCATTATAGATATAATTGTTTTGATATATAACTAGAATTAAGCACCTCCGCGTTGCGGCGGGGGCCTAAAACTATGCTAAATAACATCAATGTCATACCGCTGGTAGCGACCATTAACACTGAAATTGCGGCGTGTTAATGTGAAGAAATAAGACATAAACATGTATCATATAAAAAATAACTATGTCGATTTAGGACCCCACGCGTTGCGATAAACTTGTTAAATGGAAAAAAATAGACCTAAAAACGTTGAACCACAAACGCACGTTGCGCCGTGTTAACTCGCAAAATAACGTAGAAAAGAATAACAAAATTGATGTAGGATCCGCCCGTTGCGGCAAACCTGTCAAATGGGGAAAATAGACACGTTGCGACATACCTGTCAAATGTGAAAAAAATAGACCAAAAATGTTGAACCACACACACACGTTGCGACGTATTAACTCGCAAATTTGAGAACGAAATGTAATGCAAAAAACTTGCGAAAGATCAAAAGTATGGGGGACAAAAGTTGTAAATAAAAAAGTTTTGAGTTAAATTAAAAAAGGTGAAAAGTTTTGGGTTAAAAGTAAACAAATTAAGAGGGTTAAAATACAAAAGATGAAAACCTTTGGGTTAAAAGTGAAAAATCACAATTTTTTTTTAAAAACACCCCATGCTTGGGGTACAACAATACAATGCAACAATGTGTTGATAATTTATATTATGGAAATATTAAAAATTTATGCATTAAAGACATGTTCCTTATATTCTTGTGCATTAAAGACTTGTACTTTATGTGTAAATGACTAAAATGTCCTTGTAGTTAACAAACTTGGTGGATGGTGTTAGTAAATTGGACTCAAGGGTTTATCAAATGAGACTTTAGGTACTCAGGGCGTTAAACTTTTTGATTTTGAACTAAAACCACTAAAACATAGAGATTAAAAAATAATTTACTCTTTAATTTTCTAATGTGTCATATTGGTTATTTTTTTACTTTGTATTTTTTTCTCAAGAAACAAAAAAACACATGTGAGTAAAAAGGAGAATACAAAGGGTTTATAGCCTAGAGGTATCAATGTGTGTAGAAGGCGATTTACTCAAGTGGTTGAGAGTTTTAATCTTATGGTAAACAAGAGTGTAGATTTAAAAGTAGGTTTTGAGGTCGTGTGAGTTGACCGGTCTATCATTTTTAAATAGATAAAAAGTTGTTAAAAAGGATAAGTACCCTGTATTAATATACATTAGTGTACATAGGTGGCCACATTAGTGTACATAGGTGGCAATGTGGCATCTAAATCACGTCCTCTGTTTTTAAACTTAAATTCATGTGTTTTATAATTTTATGTTATTGTATAAGAGGTGTAACTATGTAAAACGTGAATGAGCCCATCCAATATGAGGATAACAAGTTGATGAGAATACCCGTAGGGGGTTCGGAGTTTTTTACACCCAAAACGCCAATCGGACAGACCTGAGGCGTTGCTTTATGTTTACACCCAAAATTTGAATGTTTTGAGGAGAAGATCGTTATCACACCCCAACCGATGGCCTAGTGATGTGCACAAAATACAACATATAAATTATATCAAACTAGGCATAAAATCAACCCTTTTATGTACTAATGTTGGAAAAAGTGTGTTTCTTTGTATACTTTTGATTTTCAGGACTAAATGAGCTTAAGCGTACAAAAGGAATAAATTAACGGCAAAAACCAACACAAATACAAGAAACAGGAGTTGACACACCATGCTTACCCTCCAAGCTACACCCCAAGACAAAAACAACAATCAAGAAGACAAGCACAGGGTCGCGCCATCCAGACACGGGTTCGTGCCCCACCACAGAGTGTGTTCAGAAGCCATGAAGATCAAGACAAAACAAAACAGACTAGAGAAACGGGGTTGTGTCTCTAGGATACGGGGTCGTGTTCAACTCCCAGATATGCAGAATCTCCCAATGGACCCCACAAAGTTGACCACGGGGTCGTGCGTGCCTACTTTCACCCGGGACCGTGTGTGTATACGATATGGCACTGGGCATTAAATGAAGATATAGAGAGGACACGGGGCCGTGCCTCCTGGGCACGGGGCCGTGTGAAGAGACTGATTTCAGCTATAAATAGAGGGGCTTGGTTCACTTCCAACCCATCCCTTGGCAGCCTCTCTCTCACTTCACCACCACTTCACCACCATCATCCACCACATTGTCCACCTTTAGAGTGTGTATAGTAGTCTCGGGATCCAAGATTGATAGTAAGAGTTCTTGTTAATCAAAGGCCATGTTTGGCTAATCTCGTACATCACTTGGTGAAGACAAATCTCTTATGTATTACTTTTGATTTCCAAGCTTTGGCTACATTTTATTTGGGTTTGTACTAATGACTTTAATAACTAGTTTTTTTATATTGAAAGTGAACCTTACTCTATCATTTCCTCATGTTTTGTTGATTCACTCATTCGTGTCTTTACGGTCCATATAAAGCGCATTAACTGGTTGGAAGGGGTGATGTGCATAAAATACAACATATAAATTGTATCAAATATGGCGTAAAATCAACCCTTTTTTGGTACTAATGTTGGAAAAAACTTGTTTCTTTGTTCCTTTTTAATTTACAGGGTCAAAAGAGCTTAAATGTGCAAAAGAAGCAAAATAACAACAAAAACCAACATAAATACAAAGAAGGAGGATTGACGCAACTTGCCAAGCCCCAATCCACATCCAAATGAAGAAAATGGCAAGATCAGAAGACCTGACACAGGGCCATGTTCACCAGACACGGGCCGTGTCCAAGACCAGAATCTCTGCAGAAGAAAAGACAACAACAAAGGAAAAATAGACAGCCAACACGGGGCCGTGCTAAGGCAACACGGGGCGTGGTCAACTCTAAGATTTTCAGAATCTGCAATAGTACACCAAGTACATTGGCCACGGGACATGCCGTTGACACACGGGGTTGTGTTAGTACAAGATCTGACACTGCAGTTAATGAGGAAGAGAGAGAGATGGCCACGGGACCGTGCCAGGCGGGCACGGGCCATGGTGAAGCTTCCAATTTCAGCTATAAATAGAGGTGCTTGGGTCCATTCCAATCCATCCCTTGGCAAACCACTTCTCTCTCACTTGCCACCACTCCACCACCACTACAACACCATTATCCACCACCATCATCCATCTTCCATCATTTAGAGCGTGTAGTAGTCTTAGGATACAAGATCGGTCGTAAGAGTCTTTGTCAAACAAAGGTCATGCTTGGCTAAACTCTTACATCAGTTGGTGAAGACAAATATTTTATGTATTACGTTTGATTTCCAATCTTTGGCAACTTTTTAATTGGGTGTGTATTAATGACTTTAGTTTTTTATATTGAAGGCGAATTTATCTAATCATTCTTCATAGGTCGTTGATTCACATATTCGTGTCTTTACGGTCTATATAAAGCGTGTTAATTGCCTAGAAGGGGGTTAGAAGGGTGCTTGGGTAAATTCTATGTCTCGTTCAGTGTATAGATCCTACGAGAACCTGGTTCAAACTTAGTAATACTTCACGAGCGGACAGTCTTAACCTCCGTGGGAGAAGTAAGAAACGCTTGAATCCCTTATCTATAAACTGTTATTAAAATTTTAAACCAACCCTGCGAGGACTGTATCTCTGCTGACTTAGACCAAAGGGTTGAGGGTATAAGCTGCTTGGAAGGGGGCCTACCACTTTTCGCATTAATAAATTACTTAATTGTCTTTCAATAATCCGACCTTGCGGGACTGTATCCATGCTGACTCAGACCAATGGGTTGGGGGTAACGTTTCCTGGAAGGGGGCCTACTACTATAATTTAAAGATAATCTCTTAAAATGCCCAAAGTGCGGAAATCATTAAAGGATACATGAAAAAGGAGTTGGAACCAAGTGATTCCTTCTTGTCTATCTATTTTTCCTTATATTTAATTTTCAATTTTTGTTTATCTTTTTATAGATTTAAAAACATTTTAGTTAAAGTTTGGTTCGATTAGATGTTAATGACAAACTGGTATTAAAAGCTCTTGTGTCCTTGGATGACTTCGATATCTTGCCATTTCTATACTACGTCCGCGATGGGTGCCCTTGCCCTAACGTGTATGCAGAGTGATAGTAGAATATCGTGTTTTATAAATTTAAAACTTGAATCGGCGAGTAAAAAGAGCTAAAATATACATTAAAAATATACGCACCCCCGCACACGTCAAGTTTTTGGCGCCGTTATAGGGGAAACAAGGATTTTAAGAAATCTTGAAATTAGCGGCCTTATCAAATTCTAACATTTTTTCAAAACTATGCGCCCGTTTTTAAAAAAAAAAATTCTGTTTACCGTAGGTTTAACACGGGGCCATGTTACTAGGATACGCCCCGTGCTGCAATTTTTCTTAAAAAACTTTTCAACGCCCAGATACAGAGCTGCCCACGGGGCCGTGGTCAACAATGTGACAACTTGTATTTCACACCTCTCTTTATGCTTAATGTAACGTTATGTGATTTTGTGAACTTTGATGATTAATGAGATATGTGTTATTATGTTATGTGAATATGTGTTGTGCATGTATGTATGTAATAGGACCACATAATATGAACCGATCGCACAAAAACAACCCGATCGCACAAGCTTTTGGGCTTTGGTTCCTTACCATTCTCGGCCCACACCTGTCACGGCCCCCGACCCACCCTGGACGGAGTCGGGGCCCGCGAGGCAGTTCCCGTGGTATTTAATTTATGCGGCAGCGGAAGTCTTTCTTTATAACAGGATCTTTTATCCGTGAAATATGCTCGTTTAATATATTACACCAAGTTTAAGGGATAAATCCCATAATTTACAATAAGTTGATTTCACACAGAAATCTTTATTTTTCAAAACACGTTTTATTGGTTTATTTACACTGAGCCACTTCTCTGAGCTTGATAGTGCTTTACTGCACTTTTCCTGGATCACACAGATCACCTGAAACATGTTTGAAAAAGGTTTTGTCAGCAGGGAAATACTGAGTGAATCATTCTGTTTTCTAAAACGACCCGTTAGTTATAATTCACAGTATTAAGAGCGATTACAATGTTTCTATCAACCAATTATCAAGAATTGGTATTTGTCACTCGATTCATTTCTGTGACTGTGGTCATACCACTATTGGGTCCCGTTGCCCAAATAGTGACGGTGTACTCACACAGAGTAATAATAACTCACATAGAGTAATATTCACTCACATAGAGTGATAATAACAGTAATGTGCACAATACCCCACATACCAGCTGTAATTTGGTGATTACAAAGACTTAATCCCTGTAATTATAACCTTGAAAATAATTTGAGGTATTGTAATACTTACTCACAAACTGTGAGAAAACAGTTTAAAAAGAAGAATGACTCACATTGCAGATTAACGAGCAATAGATATAAGCCTACTGATTAGCCTTGCTTAAACCTAATTTAACACAATGCACACACACAGGTTAGTAACTAATACAGCAGTTACGTCAATTCACGAGATTAAACCTTCACAACGATTAATCAGTGCAATACTCGATAATTCAATCGGATTCACAACGAATAACAGAGCATAGTCCGAATTCGAACAGCACTCTAATATTCAAGTCGAAATCACGACGAATAATCAAAGTACAAGCTCAATTGAGTAGCACCCGGACTATCGTTGGATAGTTATAATCGATCGGACGTTGAATCGTAATAGCGATCGAGTTATTACCCTGATTGCGGCAGCGTTTCGATAATTGTGTGTGTGTGTTGGACTGTTTTACTTATAACTCGACGTATATTATGAATTTTAACGTCGTTCAAGTGCCAAATTTCAAGTCCCAACCCCTGCTATTTATACTGAAAATTTGACACCGTCGCGTAGCGCGAGGGGGTACCCCTATAGGCGTCGCGCTACGCGAGTGGTCACCCTACTTTCATAGAGTAGGTTTTTGCGTGTGTAGGCTTGCTGAGTTGATAGAATTTTAAAATTCTATTTCGACAGAGAGTTATTAAGATAATCGTTGGCTAGGGTTTATTCCCCCCTGAGTTTTAGGGGCCCTGATCCTGATTCCGATTGTTCTGGAAATTTTAGGGTTAGTGCAGAATTACTTGGGTTTCTTAATTAGGGTTTTCTTAATAGCTAATTACCATCCTAATTATGGATTTTAGTGGCAGTTGTTACATCCTCCCTACCTTAAGAAAAATCTCGTCCTCGAGATTTACTGGAATAGATGAGGGTACTTTCGCTTCATTTCCGATTCCAGTTCCCAAGTGTATTCTGGTCCTCTTCTTGAATTCCATTTGACTTTTACTAGCACTAGTCATTTGTGCTTGGGAAACTTGACTTTTCTATCTTCGATCTGTAGTGGTTTCTCTATAAACTTCAACTTTTCGTTCACCTCTACATCTTGAAGAGGTACTACCAGGGATTCGTCTGCTAAACATTTCTTAAGATTGGATATATGAAATACATCATGTACTCCAGCCAATTCTTCTGGTAGTTGTAAACGATAAGCAACTGGTCCTATTCGTTGAATCACTGGGAATGGTCCAACGTATCTTGGACTTAGCTTTCCTTTCTTACCGAATCGTACTACTCCTTTCCAAGGAGAGACTTTTAAAAGTACTTTATCTCCTACTTGAAATTCTAAAGGCTTACGACGATTGTCTGCATAGCTCTTTTGACGATCTCGAGCCGTTTTCAATCTTTCCTTAATCTGAGTTATCTTGTCAGTAGTTTCCTGTACTATTTCAGGACCTGATAATTGACTTTCTCCGATTTCTGCCCAACATACTGGAGTTCTGCACTTACGTCCGTACAGTGCTTCAAATGGTGCAGCTTCGATGCTTGAATGATAACTATTGTTATAGGAGAATTCAATTAATGGCAAATGGCTATCCCAATTACCACCAAAGTCAATTACACATGCTCGGAGCATGTCCTCTAGAGTTTGTATTGTCCTTTCACTCTGTCCGTCTGTTTGTGGATGATAAGCAGTACTTAGATTTAGTCGAGTTCCCATTGCTTTCTGAAAACTTTTCCAGAAATGCGAAGTAAATCGACTATCTCTATCCGATACAATGGAGAGCGGGACTCCATGTAGAGATACTACCTCGTCCACGTAGAGTTGTGCTAACCTTTCCATACTAAAGGTTTCTTTCATTGGTAGGAAATGAGCTGAGTTGGTTAATCGGTCTACGATTACCCAAATCGCATCATTACCTCTTTTGGTTTTGGGTAACTTTGTAACAAAGTCCATTGTTATAAGTTCCCATTTCCATATAGGCATTTCTAACTGTTGTAGTAGTCCTGAAGGTTTCTGGTGTTCAGCTTTAACTTGTGAACAAGTTAAGCACTTGGATACGTATTCGGCTATATCCTTTTTCATTCCTATCCACCAGAAATTATTCCTTAAATCTTGGTACATCTTATTGTTTACTGGGTGCATGGTATACCTAGATTTATGAGCTTCTTCTAAAATCTTATTTCTTAATTCTCCTTGCTTAGGTACCCAAATTCGCTTCTTATGGAATTTCCAAATTCCATCATTTCCTTGTTCTAGTTCTTTTAAGTAACCTTTCATTCTTTCAGCATCATCTTGGATTGCTGTTTTCTGGACTTCTTTAATTTGTGCCATTAAATCTACTTGTAGATTTAACCTCAGAGCACGGACTCGTTTCTGTCTCTCATGGTACTTACGACTTAAGGCATCTGCAACTACATTTGCCTTTCCTTCGTGATATTGGATATCACAGTCGTAATCACTTAGCATCTCCATCCATCTTCTTTGCCTCATGTTTAATTCTTTTTGCCCAAATATATATCTTAGACTCTTATGATCGGTATAGACAGTAAACTTACTTTCATACAGATAATGTCTCCATATCTTAAGGGCAAAAATTATAGCTCCTAGCTCTAGATCATGAGTCGTATAGTTTTCTTCGTGCTTTTTCAGTTGTCTAGAAGCATACGCAATTACCTTCTTGCGTTGCATTAACACACATCCGTATCCTAACTTTGAAGCATCACAATATACTTCAAAATCTTCTGTTCCTTCGGGTAAAGCTAAGATTGGTGCATTCGTCAACCTATGCTTTAAAATCTTAAAGGCTTCTTCTTGTCTAGGTCCCCATTCAAACTTAGCGGCTTTACAGGTTAACTTAGTTAATGGTATGGCTATCTTGGAAAAATCTTTGATAAATCGTCTATAGTATCCAGCTAAGCCTAGAAAACTTCTTATCTCCATAGCTGTTTGTGGAACTTTCCACTTCGTAATTGCGTCTATCTTAGCAGGATCTACATGGATACCTTCGTGATTTACCACATGACCTAAGAATTGTACTTCTTGTAGCCAAAATTCACATTTCGAGAATTTGGCATAAAGCCTTTCTTTTCTTAACAAAGTTAAGAGAACATGTAAATGCTCACAATGTTCTTTTTGGCTTTTGGAGTAAATAAGTATATCGTCGATGAAAACGATCACAAATTTATCCAAGTATGGTTTACAGATTCGATTCATCATGTCCATGAATGCTGCTGGGGCATTCGTTAATCCAAAGGGCATGACTGTAAACTCATAATGACCATACCTAGTTCTGAAAGCAGTTTTAGGTATGTCCTCTTCTTGTACTTTCAACTGATGGTATCCGGATCTTAAATCTATCTTAGAGAAATACCTAGCTCCTTGCAATTGATCAAAAAGATCATCAATCCTAGGTAGTGGGTATCGATTCTTAATCGTAACCTTATTCAATTCTCTATAATCGATACACATTCTCATCGATCCATCTTTCTTTTTCACAAACAATACTGGTGCACCCTAAGGGGATTTAACTAGGTTGTATGAATCCTTTGCTTAATAATTCATCTAATTGCTTTTTCAATTCTAGCATTTCGGTAGGTGCTAATCTATATGGTGCTTTAGCTATTGGTGCAGTACCTGGAATTAAATGAATTCTAAACTCTACTTCCCTATCAGGTGGTAGTCCAGGTAATTCTTCTGGAAAAACGTCTGGGTATTCTGACACTATCGGGATGTCCTGAAGTTCCTTATCCTTAGTGTTAATGATTTATACACCATTTCCTGTTTTCTTGAATAACTAGCCAACTTCATTACTGAGATGAATTTTAGTGGTTTTCGAGGTCTATCTCCAGTAATCAAAATTACTTCTCCTGTAGGGGTTTGAATTTCTACTGCATTTTTGTCACATAGGATCCGTGCATGGTTGGCTATTAACCAATCCATTCCTAATACTACATCGAATCCTGCTAAATTCATTGGTAACAAATTTGCAGAAAACTTATGGCCTAATAATTCTATTTTTCCTTCTTGCCAGATTTTATCTATTTTTACAGAATTTCCTTCTGCGGTTTCTACTGTGAAGTTTTGCCTAAGAGTGGTTAATGGTAACTTAAGATCTTGGCAAAATAAAGTATTTATAAAACTTTGGTTCGCACCAGAGTCAAATAATACTTTTGCAAATACGTTGTGAACTAAGAACGTACCAGCTATCACATCTGGAATGAGTTCGGCCTCTTGAGTGGTTAGCTGGAATGCACGTGCATTTCTTTTGGTTGTTCCTTCCGTGGGTTTGGCTTGGTTAACTATAGGTTTAGCTAACTTAGGACATTCAGATTGAAAATGTCCCCTCTCTCTGCAATTATAACAAACTTTTGTTTTCTTCCTGCAGTCTTCTTCCCGATGTCCTTTCATTTTGCAAAAATTGCAAACCATGTTGCATTGTCCATAATGCTTCTTTTTGCAAATTTTGCAGAAAGGAGATGATGAGGATTGTCCGGTTCCTCTCTTCTTGGCATTACCCGCACGAAATCCTTGGGTAATCTTGTGAGCTAATTCCTTCTTGCGATCTTCCTCTCTTGTGCGTACCAATTCATCGGTTAGGGTATTAGCTAATTCTACAGCATCGTCAATAGTACGAGGTCTCGCAGCTTTAACGATGTTTCGGATTTCACTAATTAACCCCCAGATGTAACGAGAGATAAGTACTGGTTCTGGCGAAGCCAGTGATGGCACTACCCTTGCATATTCGAAGAATGTCGAAGTATATCCCCGACAATCTACTCCTAGCATACGATGACTTAGGAACTTGTTTGCCATCTGTTCCTTCTCGTATTCGGGACAGAATTTTCTTTCTACAAGACTCTTAAATTCTTCCCAACTCATTGCATAAGCTATCCTTCTTCCTTTTGCCTGGAGGACCGTGTTCCACCATTCGAGTGCTCCTTCTTTGAACAGATTTGATGCATACATCACCTGGTCCTCTTTGGCACATTTGCTTATTGCGATTACTGCTTCGGTTTTCTCTAACCAACGCAGTGTTGCAGTTGCCCCTTCATTACCTGCAAATTCAGCGGGTTTGCAAGCAAGAAATTCTTTGTAAGTGCAACCAGGCGTTGTAGCTTTCATTCGTTTAGGGAGTGGGGCCTGCTGCAGATCATGATCGTCATGATTGCCGCCTCCATTTATGCTGTTACTGCCGTTATCTTCTGGAATACGTTTACTAGGAATTAATTGTGGTTCGGCAGGTTTTCGAACAGCAGCCACAATTTCTGGAATAGCATAAGCTATCCCTTGGGCGATAAAATGCTCGATATCTTGTCGAGTTATATATTGATCTTCCTGTTCTTGCTCAGATTGATTTACTTCATTAATTGGTTCATTGTTAGCGTTTTCCATCTGCTAATTGGTAAAATTATTAGTGTCTAACTTATCAATGACAAAATTCACATAGCTACACATAGATTATCACAACATACGAATATAACCAAAATTGTCGATTTCTCGACTTTTACTTTGTTATGGTATATTGTATATGCATCCATACACACCATATTTTACAGAGTTTTATTGCCCATTTTACAGAATTTTAGGTTACTATCATATAATACGGCTTTCTGTGGTTTAACTGACTGTTCTAGTAACGATGCTCCCTCTCATCGTACTTCCAAGTTAGATGCTCCCCCATTTCCCTGATCCTATTGCCTGTACCTATCAGTTCTTCACCGAACTGACGGAGTTCAGCTAGGTTTTCATTACTCATGGGAGGATTTGGGAGTGGTTCTGGGTCAAATTGTGGAAGGAAGCTATAAGGACTGTTAACTATATTTTGGAATTGCCAGTCATTAGTCCACCATTCCTCCATTTGGCCTAATGGTCTGGTATGAACTAGTGGGTCTGGAATAGCTGGTCCTAGGTTTAGTGGGAATTGAACTGTAGCCGGGTAAGAGAAGAGATTATCGTTGATAGGCTCTAAAACATCACAATTCTCCAGTAGACGATCTATTTCGTCCTGGAACGTGATTTCCTCAGATTGTTTAGAGCTTTCGCCAATCTCTATTCCCTTTTGTTTCAGATCTATTCCTATTTCTTTTTCAGGTGGTTTTGAACTTTCTCCAGTTTCTATTTCCTTTCCCTTGCTCACACTCACAGGATTTTCTATTTTAGGGAGTTTCCTAGTGGCAGGTTTCCTACGGCGCACTTTCCTCCACCCTACATATCTTCTCTTCTTTTTAGGTTTGGCTTTTTCCAGCGGTGGAGCTTGGAATTCCACAGGTTCTTCTATGTCAGCAATGTAACCAGTAAAGTCGTGAGAGACTTCGATAGGCACTGGATATAAGTTGAGATTCTGGAATGTTTCCGACATCTCATTCATGCTGCATAGCATATATGCAAAATGCAATGTTAAAACTTTGGAACAAAGTTTAACAAACAAAACACTGAAGTTTTATTGCATACTAATTTATACAAAGAACAACAGAAATAAACACACTTAGGACTTTATTTATTTACGGGATTGTGATTTCTCTTACTAGACCCAACTTATCGGATATTTAGAGATTAGCATTTTCTGCTACAATAGCTAGCATATAGAGATTTGCCCATTTCCCGTCTATTTTATCTTCCCAAGGTGTACTATTACCCAACTCTTGGACTTCTGGGTTAAACCTAACTCTCTTGGTTCGGGGTTTCTTTGTCTCCTGACTCTTTTTAAGTATCGAATCCCTTTTCTCTGGGGAAAGTGGATTCTCATAGTTTGCCTTGCGGACAAAGATTCCTTCTTCTAGGTTTACTGGGTTTCTAAAAGAAGATGCCACATCTAGTTTGTGGTAGATAGCAGACAGCTTTTGCTTACCCATACTGTATCTAACAAATAATCAGTTAATAAAACATATAATCACCGAATAATAATTTAAGCATTTTGGACATAATACTTAATTTAGGCTTAATCAGTGGCTCGATCAGTGGCTCAATTTAATTATTAGCTCTGATACCACCTTCGCTGTCACGGCCCCCGACCCACCCTGGACGGAGTCGGGGCCCGCGAGGCAGTTCCCGTGGTATTTAATTTATGCGGCAGCGGAAGTCTTTCTTTATAACAGGATCTTTTATCCGTGAAATATGCTCGTTTAATATATTACACCAAGTTTAAGGGATAAATCCCATAATTTACAATAAGTTGATTTCACACAGAAATCTTTATTTTTCAAAACACGTTTTATTGGTTTATTTACACTGAGCCACTTCTCTGAGCTTGATAGTGCTTTACTGCACTTTTCCTGGATCACACAGATCACCTGAAACATGTTTGAAAAAGGTTTTGTCAGCGGGGAAATACTGAGTGAATCATTCTGTTTTCTAAAACGACCCGTTAGTTATAATTCACAGTATTAAGAGCGATTACAATGTTTCTATCAACCAATTATCAAGAATGGGTATTTGTCACTCGATTCATTTCTGTGATTGTGGTCATACCACTATTGGGTCCCGTTGCCCAAATAGTGACGGTGTACTCACACAGAGTAATAATAACTCACATAGAGTAATATTCACTCACATAGAGTGATAATAACAGTAATGTGCACAATACCCCACATACCAGCTGTAATTTGGTGATTACAAAGACTTAATCCCTGTAATTATAACCTTGAAAATAATTTGAGGTATTGTAATACTTACTCACAAACTGTGAGAAAACAGTTTAAAAAGAAGAATGACTCACATTGCAGATTAACGAGCAATAGATATAAGCCTACTGATTAGCCTTGCTTAAACCTAATTTAACACAATGCACACACACAGGTTAGTAACTAATACAGCAGTTACGTTAATTCACGAGATTAAACCTTCACAACGATTAATCAGTGCAATACTCGATAATTCAATCGGATTCACAACGAATAACAGAGCATAGTCCGAATTCGAACAGCACTCTAATATTCAAGTCGAAATCACGACGAATAATCAAAGTACAAGCTCAATTGAGCAGCACCCGGACTATCGTTGGATAGTTATAATTGTAACACCCCGTGTTTTCCAAAAGTCAAAGTCAAAGTCAAGTGTTGACTGTTATTGGAATTAAAGATTAATAAAGATTAATTTCATTTTAGTTTCATTTTGATTTTCGTATTATTTGGAGTAAGTGTTGTATAATCAAACTAATCGACCGATAATCGAACTGTGAATCAACGACCGACTGTGAATGGTAGGAAGTAACAATGCAATAAAGCTAGTCAATCAATAATCAAGCTAATCGAATCAATCATCAAACTCAAGTGTGGGGATATTTTAGTACTTTTTATACGTGTGTGTGTGTCTTATGTGTTACTTGTGCATGTTTACTTTTATGTTAAAGTGTGTGGTGAATCAATCAAATCAATCAAGACTCAAAGGTGAATCAAACTCAATGGAAATCGAACCCGAAATGGTTGTAAGGATATGTTAGATATAGTAGTTGGAACTAAAAGTAATTTGATTAGGAATTCTATCATTCTCAAATCATCGTTCATCGAACTCGAAATATCACAAATCGTCGCGAAACACTCAAAAACCAGGCAAGCCGATCGAACAGGGCAACCTGATCGAACAGGCCAGCCGATCGAACAGGCTGTTCGATCGGACAGCTGCTCGATCAGGGATGCTGTTCGATCAGCTGACCCTTTCCTCTTTTGGAAGCCTATAAATAGGGCTGTCCTTGTCAAACTTTCCACTTTTGGAAAAGCTCTGACCGACCAGCCTCTTCTTCTCACTAAATCTCAGATTTCTCTCAAACCGGTAAGTATTTCGCTCTAATCCTTGTACGTTTTTGTTCATTAATCGATTCTCCATCTTTCTATCTTTCAAAATCTGAATTTCATCCATGAAATCACCAAGATCTAGGTGTTCTTGAGTGATGTCATCATGGTGTTCTTGGTGTTCATCAAGAACTTCATGTTCTTGACTTCATTCAACCATGAATAAACTAGATCTAACCGATTTCCACATAAATAACCTAAAATCTTTCAAAGATCTTAACATTTCACGGTGGAAAAGGATTGGAAGATGGGTTTTCATCTATCTTTCAACTCTTTTACACTCAAAAGGGTGAAAACGAAGCTTGAACCGATTTATAAATCAATCTAAACGAACACATGGTTCAAGATTCGGGTTCTACCGAGAGATATACCGATTCCGGGTTAAATGTTAAACTTGGGTTCCAAACCGTCTCTGACCGAGTTTGGGTGATTCCTGCTCGAGTCAGTAGACTAAGTAGGGACTTCAGCTTTGTGGTTCAACTCGTAGTCAAAATATCTCTAAAACATCAACAATTAACGGGAAGGAACGAGTGTTAGGTGATAGGTTAACCGAATCGAGAAGCTGGCCGAACGGCTAGGCTGTTCGATCGAACAGCCCAACCGAACGACTATGCCAGCCGATCGGTTAGGCTAACCGATCGACTAGCACTTAGACCCACCAACTCACAAAAGTGTAGTATTGACGAGGTACTGTTCGATCGACTACGCCACTCGATTGTAATCATTACTGCTCGGATCATGAGATACTATACTTTAAAACACTTAGACTTTTGAAACAATGGAATGTCACCCGATCGAGCATGCTAACCGATCGAGTGACATCTTGCCAAGTCTGCAATGCTAACCGATCGGTTGGGCTAACCGATCGAACAGCTGTTCGATCGACCAACTTGAAAGGTAGTACAAACCATCGTACACAAACACATCCTTCACATCAAAGGAAGAAACAATCCACTTGAAGGAACCAGCCGATCGAGCCAGCCGGCCGATCGAATGGATGTTCGAACGGACTTTCAAACCAATCGAACAGCCCACTCGATCGAACTGATGTCCGATCGAATGGCCTATTCGATCCAAGTACATTGTTTACTTTTCCGCGTTACTCATCGTTGTGTTATCGAACTATTCAGGCTAACCTATTCTCAGTGCTCCCTTCAATCCACGATCAATCACTGTGAGTATACTCGATCCCTTTTTGCTTTCAGCACTTTTGGGTGTTACATACGTTCTCTATCAAATTCACAAACAACTCAAACTATTTGAACGCTGACCTACTTGCATGTATTACTTGTCTAAATGATTGCTGTTTATTATGTTTACACGTGGAGTGCTATCTACCTGCTTTAGCAACGTAGTACTATAGTTTGGACTCAGCACCCGTTCACACGGGGGTTGCTAAGGACAATTTCTTGCATGGGTTACGGTGGTAATCATGTATTGCGAACTGTCTCGGACAGTCAACCCGAAGTCGTTGGTATCGATGGTCCCATGTTGATAATTTACATGCATCGTTTGCCCTTGTGTACGTGCTTGGTTATGCGTAAACTATTCGAACTCTATATGCTATATCAAACTTGTGTACTCACCTTTACATTATATGTATTGACTTTTATTTTAACGTATGTGACAGGTGTATAAGCTACTAGCGTGCTAGGGAAGCGAGGCAATAATAAGTTTCTAGGAGCCTGTGACCTTAGGACAGTGTCCACGTACCTGCTCCAGGGCCATAATTATCTGTAGATCTTGTACTGGCACCTGTAGTCAGTAAGATTCACGGATAGCTGTCTAGAAGTCTTAAAACAATATTTACTTTCGGTCTGTAATAATTAAGAATTTGAGTTGTCGGAACAGTTCCCATATTGTTTAGTTGATTTCTGTGATAACTTGTTATTATTTGGGACACGGTATGGGACGTGTTATATAACTGAATTGTATGATAGTTGTTATGGAAACTTCTGAACAATCTGTTTCGCTCAGTGCCGCGCCCCGATGATTCCGCCATCGGTTGGGGTGTGACAGATTGGTATCAGAGCCATAACTATAGGGAATTAGGTTAGACACGATCTAGTCCGGATCGCTGTCTTAGAGACCTAGACTATAGTTAGGAACCAAGAGACCAAGTTTATGTGCTTACTTTATGTTGTTTCCTTCTATTCTATCATTACATCCGAACTCCGAGCCAAATTTTGTAGTTTGGACGGGATTAGGAGTGAAACCCGAAATTCCTGCCTAAATTACAAATTTTTGCCAATTATTTTGTATCAACGAACGGGGGAGAATTATACCAAATTAGGGCTGAAACCCGTAATTTGATGAAAACTTTCCTCTAAATTTTCTTAAAACAAGGAAGAAATTGCTGAGCTAGGGGTGAAACCCTAACCTTGGCAGTTATTCCCACTTTATTTTATCTCGCCAAGGCAATTGACGGACTCCAACGACCTGAACTCACGAGTATGACCTAGAATGCGCATGCATAATGCCCAAGAATCGAGGCAGAAACATGTCCCCTAGAGTCGAAAGTGACGACAAGTCAGCTGTGAATAGTTAAGTTGCCATGGTTAGTCGAAGTCTAGTAGCCGCAGACAATCCATTTTCCGATTTTGAGTGTTGCTTCGTTGATTTTATATGACTTACCTGTTTACGTGTTCTAAGATTCGTTGATTGTTCCATTTGTTATCAATCTGCGTGACCTTTGCTGCTATCCTATCTCGATTCAGATCCCTGTTGATGTGACCTAAACGAAACCAATATGCTATGCTACGCTACGCCATACTATCCTACTCGATGTGTTGTATGTGACCGCCATATTCAGAACTTAGAGGCTGTCAGGAAACTAAGTGTGCTACTACGTCCTGTTAGGAGGAATTACGTGACATTAATTGCCTCTGTGATAAAAGTGCGTACGTGATAGGAAACTAAGTGCTCTATTTGCTTAATTGCTTATGTGCCCTAATTGCTTCTGTGCTTATGTGCCCTAATTGTTTCCGTGCTTATGTGCCTCTATGATTATGTGCTTATGTGATTATATGTGTTACGTGACGAGAGATGCGACGTGATTCTAAGCTTTAGAGATCTAAGAACGTGTGAGACTCGAATTCGTTGTGTTGAGCCTGTGACGATGTCTATTGCAGACCATGTCGTCATCTGGACAACCTAGATCACACTCGCGTCTTACCCGCCAGGAGAAAAGAGATCGACGTTTGGCTGCTATCATCTCTAAGACTGTGGCAAAAGCCGTCAGTGATGTGTTCGAGAACGCAAGCAAGTCATCTGAGGAATCCCGAACCCTCACGCCCAAAGACTCCAACAAAGCTACTTTTAGCTTCAAACAATTCAAGGCATGTGGGCCAAAAGAGTTTACCGGTGAAGATGGCCCTACGGCTCTGTTTCATTGGTTTGACTCGGTAGAAGTCACCCTTCGTCAAAGCGGATGCCCAGATCACCTCCGTACTCTCAATGCTACCGGTGTCTTCCAGTCGCGAGCTTTGGACTGGTGGACCGCAGAAAGGAACAAGCGCGGGAACGACGCTGCATACGAGCTGACGTGGAAGGAATTGAAAGCGATCATGATGGACGAGTTCTGTCCTCCCCACGAACGCCAAAAGTTGGAGGATGAGTTCTGGAGTATCAAGCAAAAGGAGGGAGACAATGCTGGTCTCACTGCTCGTTTCAAGCAATTGAGTATCATATGTCCCGACCAGGTCAAGACTTCTGACATGACCATCCAGAAATACATCCGTGCTCTTCCGGATTGTGTCGCAGATTTTGTTCACGCCTCCAAGCCCGCAACGATCGAGGAAACCTACCTACTCGCCGCTGAGATTAATGACAAGCGGGTGAAGGCTGGTTTCTGGGATAAGCAAGTCAAGCCCCTGCACCAAGTTACTGCCGCATCAACCGATAACACCACTGCTCAAGCCTCCAAGTCTTCGAGAAGAAGAAAGAAGAACAAGAATTGCGCCGCCGCAACCAATGCTGCTCCTCTTCAGTCAGTACCGCCACAACAGCAGCAACCACAGCGCACTGCGCCAGTGATCAATGCGCCGCCAGCGAAGCGTGCGTACACCGGCCCCCACCCATTCTGTGCTACATGTTCCTATCATCACCCGGTGGGTGTGGCCTGCCGATTCTGTGCTCACTGTAACGTCTACGGGCATTTCACTGCGAGTTGTCGCTATGGTCCCCGTCAAGCTCAAGCTCAAGCCGCTGTCAACCAGGCTCTACTCCCAGCTCCTCAAGCTCCTCAAGCTGCACAGGCCCCGGCAAACAATGTTCGGACCTGCTTTGCATGTGGTGACCCTAACCACTTCGCAAACCGGTGCCCGAACAGGGTGGTGAAACAAGAAGCCCAACAACCCCAGCAACAACAACAACAGCCTCAGCAACAAGCCGCTCACGCCAGAACTTTCAACATCAATGCACGCCAGGCTCAAGCTGACAACCACGTGGTCAATGGTACGTTCCTTGTGAATGGTATATATGCATCATGTTTGTTTGATACTGGAGCCGATAACTGCTTTGTGTCATTTGAATTTGAGAAGCTTCTTAGACGTAAGCGCTCTTACCTTTCGACACCCTTCGAAGTAGAAATCGCTACCGGAAGAACCATTGCTGTCAATTCTGTGCTCCGTGATTGTACCCTCAAGCTCAACAATCATATATTCCCGATTAATCTCATTCCAATGCAGCTCGGAAGTTTCGATGTCATAGTAGGCATGGACTTTCTTCGTGAAAACCATGCTGAAGTTGTGTGTGCCGATAAGATGATTCGTTTTGTGTTAGCTAGTGGTGATATTCTATGTGTTTATGGTGAAACTACTGCAAAAGATCTCAAGCTCATGTCCTGTCTCCAAGCTCGCAAATATCTCCGCAAGGAATATCGAGCCTTCTTGGCCAACATTGTTGTAGCAGAGACAGACAAGAAAAAGAAAGTTGAAGTCAAGGATGTTCCTGTTGTTCGAGAATTTCCTCAGGTGTTCCCTGATGATCTTCCTGGATTACCTCCAAGTCGTGATATCGACTTTCGAATCGACCTTATTCCAGGAGCCAACCCAGTAGCCAAAGCTCCGTATCGACTCGCTCCATCTGAGATGCGAGAACTCTCAAACCAACTCCAAGAGTTACTTGAAAAAGGCTTCATTCGCCCGAGCACTTCTCCATGGGGCGCACCAGTCCTTTTCGTCAAAAAGAAGGACGGGTCGTTCCGAATGTGCATCGATTACCGGGAATTGAACAAGCTGACCATCAAGAACCGATACCCCTTACCAAGAATCGATGATCTGTTTGACCAACTACAAGGTGCTCAGTGTTTCTCCAAGATTGATCTACGTTCAGGCTACCATCAGTTGCGGATTCAAGAGGAAGACGTACCCAAAACCGCTTTTCGAACCCGATACGGCCACTACGAATTTGTTGTCATGCCTTTTGGTTTGACCAACGCACCCGCGGTCTTTATGGATCTGATGAATCGCGTGTGTAAACCGTTCTTAGATCGTTTCGTCATTGTATTTATCGACGATGTCCTGATCTATTCCAGATCGAGGGCCGAACATGCGCAGCATTTGCGATTGGTTCTCGAGTTGCTTCAGGGAAACCAACTCTACGCCAAGTTCTCCAAGTGTGAGTTCTGGTTGGAAGAGGTTCAATTTCTGGGTCACATTGTGAATAGTCAAGGTATACACGTTGATCCTGCAAAGATCGAGGCAGTCAAGGGATGGGTTACGCCAAAGAATCCGTCAGAAGTTCGCTCTTTTCTCGGATTAGCTGGTTACTACCGGCGATTCATCGAAGGATTCTCAAAGATTGCTGTACCGCTTACCTCCCTTACTCATAAAGACAAGCCTTTTGTGTGGGGAACCGCGCAGGAGACTGCCTTCCAAACCCTCAAACACATGCTGTGCCATGCACCAGTTCTTACACTGCCGGACGGAAGCGATGACTTCGTTGTCTATTGTGATGCTTCAAACCTTGGACTTGGCTGTGTTCTCATGCAACGAGACAAGGTTATAGCTTACGCATCTCGACAGCTCAAGATCCACGAGAAGAACTATACAACCCATGACCTCGAGCTAGGCGCAGTTGTCTTTGCCTTAAAGATTTGGCGACACTACCTGTATGGTACAAAGTGTACGATCTTCACCGATCACAAGAGCCTACAACACATCTTTAACCAGAGAGAACTCAATATGCGTCAACGCCGATGGGTAGAACTTCTCAACGATTACGACTGTGAGATCCGTTATCACCCAGGCAAGGCGAATGTAGTTGCAGACGCCCTCAGCAGAAAGAATTACGTGATAGGTGTTCGAAACATCCAGGCTCAGTATAACCTCGAAGCTCTCATCCGTGAAGCACAACACGCTTGCTTTAACGAGCGTACGTTGAAGAAAGAACGAATCTATCACGATGGAACTCAACTCGTGAGCAAAGCCAACGGGATATTCTATTATCTGGACCGAATCTGGGTTCCGAGGAGGACAGATTTGCGAAAGATCATCATGAACGAAGCCCACAAATCCCGATATTCCATTCATCCCGGTGCGGACAAAATGTACCAGGACCTTCGCTACAAGTACTGGTGGCCTGGGATGAAAAGGGATATTGCTCTATATGTTGGTAGCTGTTTAACTTGTGCAAGAGTCAAGGCTGAACACCAAAGACCTACAGGCTTACTCGAACAACCGCCGATACCCGTATGGAAGTGGGAAAGCATAGCTATGGATTTCATAACTAAGCTTCCGACCACGCCATCAGGTCACGACAGTATTTGGGTTATAGTCGACCGTCTAACCAAATCAGCCCACTTTTTGCCAATACGAGAAGACTATAAGGTGGCCAAGCTAGCCCAAATCTACACCGACGAGATCATTAAGAATCATGGTACGCCTCGAGACATCATTTCGGATCGCGATGCTCGGTTTACATCGAGATTGTGGGAAACTTTTCAAGCAGCTCTTGGTACGACGCTGAATTTGAGTACCGCATTCCACCCGCAAACCGACGGGCAGACGGAAAGAACGATTCGTACTATTGAAGACATGCTCCGTGCGTGTGTTATCGATTTTGGTGGTAGTTGGAGCAAACACCTACCATTGGTCGAATTTTCGTACAACAATAGCTATCACTCCAGCATCGAAATGGCACCTTTCGAAGCCTTGTATGGTAGGAGATGTCGCTCGCCTATTGTATGGCACGAGGTCGGTCATTCGCAATTGACTGGGCCTGAGATTCTGCAAGAAACGACTGACAAGATCCACCAGATAAGGGAAAATTTGGTAAAGGCCCGGGACAGACAAAAGATGTACGCCGATAAACGACGCAGGCCCCGCGAATTTGCAGTTGGCGACTACGTGCTCCTAAAGGTATCACCTTGGAAGGGAGTGGTCCGATTCGGCAAAAGAGGGAAACTTGCGCCTCGATTTGTTGGACCTTTTAAGATTCTGGAAAGGATCGGTAAAGTTGCCTACAAACTCGAATTACCGGAGGAACTCAGCAATGTCCACCCGACTTTCCATATTTCAAACCTTCGAAAATGCGTAGCCGACCACGACGCAATAATACCACTCGACGATCTTCAGGTCAATGAGACACTACACTTCGTGGAAAAGCCTGTCGAAATCATGGACCGACAGACCAAGCAACTCAGACGCTCTCGCATTCCTATTGTAAAAGTACGATGGGAAGGCAAACGAGGCGCGGAGTTCACTTGGGAACTCGAAAGTGACATGAAGGCCAAGTACCCGCAGTTATTCAGATAGATCTGAAGCATCAAATTGGTAAAAATCACACGGCGATGTACGGTTCTCGGCCTAATTTCGGGACGAAATTCCCTAAAGGAGGGGAGACTGTAACACCCCGTGTTTTCCAAAAGTCAAAGTCAAAGTCAAGTGTTGACTGTTATTGGAATTAAAGATTAATAAAGATTAATTTCATTTTAGTTTCATTTTGATTTTCGTATTATTTGGAGTAAGTGTTGTATAATCAAACTAATCGACCGATAATCGAACTGTGAATCAACGACCGACTGTGAATGGTAGGAAGTAACAATGCAATAAAGCTAGTCAATCAATAATCAAGCTAATCGAATCAATCATCAAACTCAAGTGTGGGGATATTTTAGTACTTTTTATACGTGTGTGTGTGTCTTATGTGTTACTTGTGCATGTTTACTTTTATGTTAAAGTGTGTGGTGAATCAATCAAATCAATCAAGACTCAAAGGTGAATCAAACTCAATGGAAATCGAACCCGAAATGGTTGTAAGGATATGTTAGATATAGTAGTTGGAACTAAAAGTAATTTGATTAGGAATTCTATCATTCTCAAATCATCGTTCATCGAACTCGAAATATCACAAATCGTCGCGAAACACTCAAAAACCAGGCAAGCCGATCGAACAGGGCAACCTGATCGAACAGGCCAGCCGATCGAACAGGCTGTTCGATCGGACAGCTGCTCGATCAGGGATGCTGTTCGATCAGCTGACCCTTTCCTCTTTTGGAAGCCTATAAATAGGGCTGTCCTTGTCAAACTTTCCACTTTTGGAAAAGCTCTGACCGACCAGCCTCTTCTTCTCACTAAATCTCAGATTTCTCTCAAACCGGTAAGTATTTCGCTCTAATCCTTGTACGTTTTTGTTCATTAATCGATTCTCCATCTTTCTATCTTTCAAAATCTGAATTTCATCCATGAAATCACCAAGATCTAGGTGTTCTTGAGTGATGTCATCATGGTGTTCTTGGTGTTCATCAAGAACTTCATGTTCTTGACTTCATTCAACCATGAATAAACTAGATCTAACCGATTTCCACATAAATAACCTAAAATCTTTCAAAGATCTTAACATTTCACGGTGGAAAAGGATTGGAAGATGGGTTTTCATCTATCTTTCAACTCTTTTACACTCAAAAGGGTGAAAACGAAGCTTGAACCGATTTATAAATCAATCTAAACGAACACATGGTTCAAGATTCGGGTTCTACCGAGAGATATACCGATTCCGGGTTAAATGTTAAACTTGGGTTCCAAACCGTCTCTGACCGAGTTTGGGTGATTCCTGCTCGAGTCAGTAGACTAAGTAGGGACTTCAGCTTTGTGGTTCAACTCGTAGTCAAAATATCTCTAAAACATCAACAATTAACGGGAAGGAACGAGTGTTAGGTGATAGGTTAACCGAATCGAGAAGCTGGCCGAACGGCTAGGCTGTTCGATCGAACAGCCCAACCGAACGACTATGCCAGCCGATCGGTTAGGCTAACCGATCGACTAGCACTTAGACCCACCAACTCACAAAAGTGTAGTATTGACGAGGTACTGTTCGATCGACTACGCCACTCGATTGTAATCATTACTGCTCGGATCATGAGATACTATACTTTAAAACACTTAGACTTTTGAAACAATGGAATGTCACCCGATCGAGCATGCTAACCGATCGAGTGACATCTTGCCAAGTCTGCAATGCTAACCGATCGGTTGGGCTAACCGATCGAACAGCTGTTCGATCGACCAACTTGAAAGGTAGTACAAACCATCGTACACAAACACATCCTTCACATCAAAGGAAGAAACAATCCACTTGAAGGAACCAGCCGATCGAGCCAGCCGGCCGATCGAATGGATGTTCGAACGGACTTTCAAACCAATCGAACAGCCCACTCGATCGAACTGATGTCCGATCGAATGGCCTATTCGATCCAAGTACATTGTTTACTTTTCCGCGTTACTCATCGTTGTGTTATCGAACTATTCAGGCTAACCTATTCTCAGTGCTCCCTTCAATCCACGATCAATCACTGTGAGTATACTCGATCCCTTTTTGCTTTCAGCACTTTTGGGTGTTACATACGTTCTCTATCAAATTCACAAACAACTCAAACTATTTGAACGCTGACCTACTTGCATGTATTACTTGTCTAAATGATTGCTGTTTATTATGTTTACACGTGGAGTGCTATCTACCTGCTTTAGCAACGTAGTACTATAGTTTGGACTCAGCACCCGTTCACACGGGGGTTGCTAAGGACAATTTCTTGCATGGGTTACGGTGGTAATCATGTATTGCGAACTGTCTCGGACAGTCAACCCGAAGTCGTTGGTATCGATGGTCCCATGTTGATAATTTACATGCATCGTTTGCCCTTGTGTACGTGCTTGGTTATGCGTAAACTATTCGAACTCTATATGCTATATCAAACTTGTGTACTCACCTTTACATTATATGTATTGACTTTTATTTTAACGTATGTGACAGGTGTATAAGCTACTAGCGTGCTAGGGAAGCGAGGCAATAATAAGTTTCTAGGAGCCTGTGACCTTAGGACAGTGTCCACGTACCTGCTCCAGGGCCATAATTATCTGTAGATCTTGTACTGGCACCTGTAGTCAGTAAGATTCACGGATAGCTGTCTAGAAGTCTTAAAACAATATTTACTTTCGGTCTGTAATAATTAAGAATTTGAGTTGTCGGAACAGTTCCCATATTGTTTAGTTGATTTCTGTGATAACTTGTTATTATTTGGGACACGGTATGGGACGTGTTATATAACTGAATTGTATGATAGTTGTTATGGAAACTTCTGAACAATCTGTTTCGCTCAGTGCCGCGCCCCGATGATTCCGCCATCGGTTGGGGTGTGACAATAATCGATCGGACGTTGAATCGTAATAGCGATCGAGTTATTACCCTGATTGCGGCAGCGTTTCGATAATTGTGTGTGTGTGTTGGACTGTTTTACTTATAACTCGACGTATATTATGAATTTTAACGTCGTTCAAGTGCCAAATTTCAAGGCCCAACCCCTGCTATTTATACTGAAAATTTGACACCGTCGCGTAGCGCGAGGGGGTACCCCTATAGGCGTCGCGCTACGCGAGTGGTCACCCTACTTTCATAGAGTAGGTTTTTGCGTGTGTAGGCTTGCTGAGTTGATAGAATTTTAAAATTCTATTTCGACAGAGAGTTATTAAGATAATCGTTGGCTAGGGTTTATCCCCCCCTGAGTTTTAGGGGCCCTGATCCTGATTCCGATTGTTCTGGAAATTTTAGGGTTAGTGCAGAATTACTTGGGTTTCTTAATTAGGGTTTTCTTAATAGCTAATTACCATACTAATTATGGATTTTAGTGGCAGTTGTTACAACACCCTTTTGTAATTGAACCGAATGGGCAGCCCATTAAGAGGGTTCGGCCACTCTCCTATATAAACCAATACAAAACCCTTGTGAGGTTTTGCTTCCCCATTATTTGCTAACACTCTATACACATCAAAAACCCTACTCTCTCCTCCTCTCCATCGAAGGCTGACGACAGCCCCTTCTTCACTCGAAGTCTTCTTCGTTCCAAACTTCTAATCCGGTTAGTGTTTATTACCATGTTTTGGATATTGTTCTATCATGTGATTTATTAGGGGTCATGCTAGTAAACATGATTTGAATCTATGCACTTGATTTCGGTTATATGTATATATGATGAATTAAATCGGATTAATAATATAGGGTTGCTTCTTGTTCATCGAATCAAATATTGGATTAATCGGCTATTATAAATTGTATTTGAATGATTAGATACGTTGCCATGTTAATGAGTAGGTTAGTATTGGAAATCATTGATCTGTTAATGCGATTAAAGGTTGTGATAAGCTGTTATCCATGATTGATATGCTAAGTGTTATGATAATTGTTGATGTTATGTTTTAGGGTTCATAAGAAATCGATGTTAAAACCTTTGTTTGATCGATCATTGTTTGTGTCACACCCCGGCCGCGTATAACATGCAACCGCGGCGGAAACGCCGGGGAGTGTCGTGGACAGAATTAAATTGTTTCATAACCATGGCATACAAGTTGTATTTTATTTATAAACAAAGGTGTTACATTGTCTTGGAAATAGAGTACGGAAATCAAAACATAATTAAGCTAGTTCAAACTTCATTTTTAGGCTCTAAGGCACAGGTCCGCCCTAGTATTGTGATCAACGTCTTATGGAACATCTCCTGAAAACACATGTGAAAGTAGGTACGTCAGCATAAAAATGCCTGTGAGATACATAGTTTTTGTGAAAATGGGATTCATGACTTGAGCTTAAAGAAATGTTTAATAACAGACAGTCATGAACCTTGTAATTTGTTTTGCTTTGTAAACCATTTAAAAAAAACGATAACATCAAACGATATGTATAGATAAGTGCAAGGTTAAACGAATAACCAAGTAAAATGAGTTGAATAAGATAAGTTGTTTGTGAAAATAATGTCTTGTGAAGAATATGTTATTTATGTAAAATGTAATGTGTCTAAACTGAAATGACTTAGATAACGCCACGATATGTAATATTATACAAACATTTATATATAGGAAGTACCAGCGGCGTATCCACCATGTTTGTATCATATTACATACGCCACGTTACTTAAATCATTTACCCAAACCAATCCACCATGTAAATTGTTCATGTGTAAACCAAATGTCAAGTGTTATTGTGTAAACCATGTCAAATGTTTATGTTCAAATGTAAACCACCAATGTGTATGTCAATGTCAACGTGTTTATGTTCAATGTAAATCATGTAATGTGTATCCCAAAATGAATCATGTATGGTAAGCGAAATGTATCAACTTAAACCATATGTAAACTGCACGAAACAAGTCGTTGAAGTAACACGTGGTTTAAATCAACGTTATGTTCTGTGGAAAAAATGCATGCTCTATTGATATTAACATTTATGTCGTATTGTAAACTATGCATACATCCAAGCCTTGAGACTGCGGCGATAAACCCTTAAACAAATTAAAGGTTTATCTAAGTTATGTATATCGAATTCGGTCATTCCTTCCAGTCCTATCAAACCCAGGACTTCAGGAATGGGAGTTGTCAATTCCTATGGTACCACTACCTACTAACGAACGGCGTAGCTAGTGTTAATGAATGTATTGTCCCATGTTAAACAACCCAAATGTCATAACAAAATGAAGGCATGTGATGTAAACAATTGTACTAAGTATGCTAAGTAAACATACGAAGCAGAAATGTTCATGTAAATCAATGTGCCCATATGCTGAGTAAACATATGCAGCAGAAATGTTCATGTAAATCAATGTGTCCATATGCTGAGTAAACATATGCAACAGAAATGTTCATGTAAATCAATGTGTCCATATGCTGAGTAAACATATGCAACAGAAATATTCATGTAAATCAATGTGCCCATATGCTGAGTAAACATATGCAGCAGAAATGTTCATGTAAATCAATGCACTAAGTACGCACACAATGGGCATACATAGCATAAAATGTAATGAAATCGTGTACTATAATGTACTAACAACATAGCAGGCATATGATGTGAAAACATAGAAAGCATGAATGTAACAGATAGGCACATGTGTTTCACCCCAAAACAGTTTGGAAAACAGTAAAAGAGGGGTTCAATGTACTCACCTGAGATTGCTTTGGAGTTCTTGTATAATAACCAGATAATGCTAGAGGTCACGGGATATCAAACGGCACCTAATAGGTAGCTATGTTAATATACCGGACCAAATCGGAAGGATCGGATAGTACGCGGGTTCGTAAACCAAACGAGTATGGAGACTCGTGTAATATGGTTTAACAAAGCCTACATACTAAAATGAAACTTAACCTAAGTGCTTACGGTCCATCACGACCCGTTTAGGTAGCTTACGCTACCCTAACGCGTCGCTCGCGTAGAACGCGTCTGGAACGCCTAACATCGTGACCACAAGGTATAACCTCGGAAGGTTATAGCTATGGTCACCTAATGTGTTTGGTCAGGTCCAAATGACCGACCAAATGGGTCGGGTTCGAAAGCATAAGCGATGGTTTAGATCGCTTACCTTACGACCCTATATAAGCACTAAACTAAAAGTGACGAGCTAAGCATGTTAGAACATGCTTAACTAAGTTTGAAAACAGGTTTGACATCAACACAAATGGCTTTGATGCTCACGAGTAGTTTGGTTACAAAATATGCAAGAATGCACATTTTGGCCGAAACTACGACTCGTCACTGAGCCTAGATAACGTGGTGATCAGTAGGTATGGTCACTATGGACCATAACCATCGTGATCACGCTCACGTTATGAAGTTCCATGAACTTCGCATCGACCATAAGCTGGTCAATGCAGAAAGTCAACAAAACGTTGACTTTCGGACTCGAAAAGCGAATAAAAGAGCGAAAGAAGACTTACGAAGGGTCCCCGAGTGCAAATCAAGACCAAATAGCTCAGGTATGAAACAATGGTTTCAACTTAGAGCTTCAAGATCTGATTTTTGTGATTTTTACAACAAAGGGGGGGGGGTATTTATAGGAAAGGTGGAACCGTTAGGATCGTTTTATCGTATATCGTGCCTTGATCTCGTGCGTACATGTGTCCAGGGGTTAGATTCAGTGAACTTGACCCTTGGCCCTTCATTTGGGTGAAAAGGCATCGCCCTTTGATCGAACGAAAGGCCAGATTCTGCATTAAATGCAAAATCTTCTGTCAGACATGTTCACGCGGCCCGCCTCATGTTTTGGGCAATCCTTACGCGGGCCGCCTGGCCCCTCTGATCTGCACCACTTGCAGAATTTACATATTCAGCCCCTGTTGCGTTTTTAAGCTATTTCCAGCCCCTTTAAGACCTGTAAAGTCATCTTTAAGGCCCTAAAATGATGCCTAAACATTGTGGACATGAAACATGCCCAAAAATATGTCGGATGTCGGTTCGTTTGGCCGTACGATCGCGATGTTCGCTTAATTACGACGGAATGCGCATAAGCGTGAAAGACGATCCAAATGACGCGACGAATGGATTTTTCTCATGCCAAACACTAAGGCATAATATAAGGATGCTTACATAAATTTTTGGATGTCCGGATGTATTCAGAACGTAAGTTATGCGCGAAAGTGCAAACTTGTGCACTTTTTGACACTTTTAGTCCCTGAATGATCCAAAAGTTTGTTTTAGCATACCAAACCTCTCAAAGCCTATTTCTAAGCTATGTAAAGGATATTTATGGTATGTTTAACTTATGGACATGTTCCGGAATGTTCGTTATAGTTCAAATTGGCATACTTTCGCAATTTGTCAAGTTTAGTCCCTGTAAGCGAATTAACTTGTTTTTGCTATACCAAAGCCTTCAAAACTTATTTCTAAGTTATTTAAAGGTTATTTAAGGTATGTTGAGTATATGTTGATGTTCCGGAGTATTTGTCGCATTAAACTGAGTACGTTTACGCACCAGTTAACGTATAACTCTCCAGAAAGCGATGTAGAGTTTGAAATTGAACAAAAGTCAAAACACGAAAAATGTAAAACACAATGAAACAAACATTGGGACCAAATAACATTATTTTATTGATAATTGCACTGTTCATAACGATTACAAGCACAAATGTTACACTCTCCCCTACTTGTGGAAATTTCGTCCCGAAATTTATTTAGAGGAAACTGATTGAAAAAGATGCGGATATTTTGCCTTCATTTGATCTTTACGTTCCCAAGTAAACTCGGGCCCACGTTTAGATTCCCAACGAACCTTGACCAAAGGAATGCGCTTGCGTTTGAGCCACTTGACTTCACGTTCCATGATTTCTACCGGTTTCTCGACAAACTTCAGTGTTTTATCGACACGAATTTCGTCAAGCGGTATGTGGAGGTTTTCATCAGCTAAACACCTCTTGAGATTGGACACGTGAAAGGTTGGATGAACATTTCCAAGTTCAGGAGGTAACTCAAGTCTGTAGGCTACCTTACCGATTCTTTCGACGATCTTGAATGGTCCAACGTATCTAGGTGCAAGTTTTCCTTTCTTTCCAAATCTGATCACACCTTTCCAAGGTGAGACCTTAAGTAATACACGATCACCGACTTGAAAATCCAAGGGTTTGCGTTTTAGGTCCGCGTAACTCTTTTGACGGCTTCTAGCTGTCTGAAGGTTATCACGTACTTTCTTTACCTTTTCTGTTGTCTCTAAAATGAGGGCAGGTCCAGTAAGCTGAGCCTCGCCGATCTCATTCCAGCAGACTGGTGAACGACATTTTCGACCATAGAGAGCCTCGAAAGAAGCCATGTTGATGCTGGAGTGATAACTGTTGTTGTAGGAGAATTCAATCAATGGAAGATGTGAATCCCAACTACCACCAAAGTCTATCACACAAGCTCTAAGCATATCCTCCAGTGTCTGGATTGTTCTTTCAGATTGACCATCCGTTTGCGGATGATAAGCTGTGCTCAGATTAAGTTGAGACCCCATAGCAGATTGCATGGTTCTCCAAAAATGAGAAGTGAAACGAGCATCTCTGTCAGAAATGATGCTCAAAGGAACACCATGTCTAGCTACAATTTCATCCACGTAGATTTGAGCAAGTTTGTCAGCCGAATAATCCTCACGGATTGGCAAGAAATGTGCTGACTTGGTAAGACGATCAACGACTACCCAGATGGCATCGTGACCTTTCTTTGTGCGCGGGAGTTTAGTAATGAGATCCATAGTAATGTTTTCCCATTTCCAAACTGGGATCTCTGGTTGTTCCAATAAACCCGAAGGACGCTAATGTTCAGCCTTAACCTTAAGACAAGTAAGGCATTTTGATACGTATATGGCAATGTCTTTCTTCATACCAGGCCACCAATACTGAATACGAAGATCTTTATACATCTTATCTGAGCCAGGATGAATAGAATAACGAGACTTATGGTCTTCATCCATAAGCAAGGTACGAAGATTATCTTGGCTCGGGACCCACAAACGGTCCATGAAGTAATATGATCCATCGTCCTTCAGTTCAAGAGCAGGTGTTATGTGATAAGGAAATTCCTTATCCATTAAACCTTGTGAAACACAAGCTTGTTGAGCCTGAGAAATACGGGCTTGGATATCGGATTGAATAACAGATTGGACACGTACGCAATGAAGCTTAATACGTTCCTTGCGACTCAATGCATCGGCTACGACATTCGCCTTACCAGGATGGTAGCGAATCTCGCAGTCGTAGTCGTTTAGAAGTTCAACCCAACGTCGTTGTCTCATGTTGAGCTCTTTTTGATTGAAGATATGCTGAAGACTTTTGTGGTCTGTGAAAACCACACATTTTGTGCCGTACAAATAGTGTCTCCAGATTTTGAGAGCGAAGACCACTGCACCCAACTCAAGATCATGAGTGGTGTAGTTCCTCTCATGTATCTTCAACTGTCTTGATGCGTATGCTATGACCTTGTTTCTTTGCATTAGGATGCAGCCGAGACCTAATTTAGATGCGTCACAATAAACGACGAAATCATCATTGCCCTCAGGTAATGTTAGGACAGGTGCGTCGCAAAGCTTTTGTTTCAAAGTCTGAAACGCTTCCTCTTGTTTGACTCCCCAATCAAATGGCTTGTTCTTCTGAGTTAGAGCAGTTAGAGGAACTGCAATCTTCGAGAAATTTTCTATGAAGCGGCGGTAATAACCCGCTAGACCAAGAAAAGAACGAACTTCAGTAGGGGTAGTAGGTGTATCCCAATCCTTAATCGCACTGATCTTGGAGGGATCTACATGAATACCTTGTTCGTTGACAATATGTCCTAAGAATTGAACCTCTTTAAGCCAGAATTCACACTTGGAGAATTTGGCGAAAAGTTGTTCTTTCTTTAGGAGTTCCAATGTAAGACGAAGATGTTGCTCATGATCAGCTCGCGTCTTAGAATATATCAAAATGTCGTCAATGAAAACGATGATGAACTTATCTAAATAAGGCTTGCAGACCCTATTCATTAAGTCCATGAAAACAGCAGGAGCATTAGTCAAACCGAATGGCATGACTGTGAACTCATAATGTCCATAACGAGTACGGAACGCTGTCTTGGGAATGTCTTCTTCATGTACACGAAGCGGATGATATCCAGATCGCAGATCAATCTTTGAAAAGTAAGATGCGCCTTGTAATTGATTGAAGAGATCATCAATGCGAGGTAGGGGATATCGATTTTTGATGGTAAGCTTGTTAAGCTCACGATAATCGATACACATCCTAAAAGATCCATCCTTCTTCTTTACAAAGAGAACGGGAGCACCCCAAGGTGAAAAGCTAGGACGGATAAAACCTTTGTCGGAGAGTTCCTGCAGCTGTTTAGATAATTCTTGCATCTCTGACGGTGCAAGACGGTATGGGGCTCTGGCAACGGGATTTGCACCAGGTACGAGATCAATACGGAACTCGACTTGGCGTGCTGGAGGTAGACCAGGTAAGTCTTCAGGGAATACTTCGGAATAATCCCGAACGACAGGAATATCTGAAATAGACTTACCCTTGCCTTTATCTGCTGTAACATGTGCTAAGAAAGCCACATAGTGCTTTCGTAGATACTTCTGTGCCTTAAAACAAGACATGAGTTTGAGACCACCGGTAGGCTTCTCACCACGAACCTGTAGGATCTCGCCTGTAGACAGCGGCACACGAACAATCTTCTCAGAACAAACTATCTCTGCGCGATGCTTGGATAACCAATCCATTCCCACTATAACGTCGAAGCTTCCAAGTTGCATTGGCGTGAGGTCAATAGGAAAAATATGGTCGTTAAGATTCAACTGGCAGTTGCGTAGAACATAATTAAGAACAATGGGTTCACCACTGGCAACCTCTACTGTCAAAGGTTTACCTAGTTTTGTTCTAGACACGCGAAGCATTGTCTCAAAAGACAATGACACAAAGCTCTTGTCGGCACCCGAATCAAAAAGAACAGATGCTGGCTGATTATTAATAAAGAACGTACCGTTCACCACCTCGTTGTCTGCTTGTGCTTCTTGTGCATTCATGTTAAAGACTCGACCTCGAGCCGGTGCCGGATTCTGGTTGGCATTCTGGTTCTGGTTGACTAGTCTTGGACACCGATTTCTGTAGTGGGTCAGATCCCCACAATTATAACATGCACCTGGTGGGTAGTTTGGTCGTGCAGCCTGACCCTGTTGTTGAGCAACTTGTGGAGCAGGGTCCTGTACTGCGCGGTTCTGCGCAAACCGACAAACATTGGCAAGATGACCTGATTTCCCACAGTTAGTACAGAAACGGCACTGATATTGCGGCTGATGGTGACTGTTGCATTGATTGCACAAAGGTGCACTTCCTGAGTAGGGTTTCTTTGCTGGAGGCTGGTTGGGAGCTGCCTGGTTAGCTTGGGCAGTCACAACAAAATTTTGGGAAGCCTTACGCTTCCTTGACCCCCTTGAGGAACCAGAGTCCTTTCCCTTCTTGTTCTGACCTTTCTTACTATCCTCCTTGTCAGCCGACTGCTTCTTGCCCTTGTCACCCTTCCTGTGTAGTTTATTCTTTCGGATCTGCGACTCAGTCAACGTCGCCGATAACTCGATTGCCTGATGGAGTGTGGTAGGGTTGCTACCAGTAAGGATATCTTGTACTGAGTCAGGTAGGCCGTCGATGTATCTTTCGATGGCCTTATCGAGTGGGGTAACCATAGTTGGGCAAAGAAGACTCAACTCCTCAAACCTGTCTGTATAAGCCCTGTGCTCACCACTATCTTGCTTCAAAACATCAAACTCTTTCTCCAACGCTCGTTGCTCATGACGAGGACAAAACTCCCTCATCATAAGAGCTCTCAGTTGAGCCCATGTTTGAGCTAGAGCAACTTCTGCACCTTGATCTCTCATAACCCCATTCCACCATGTAAGAGCCCTCTTCTGAAACACGCTTGAAGAAAACTCGACTTTGCGATTTTCAGGACACTGCACATGACGGAAAGTGTTCTCGATGCTCTCGAACCACTGAAGAAGCCCAGTTGCTCCCTCAGAACCACTAAACTTGAGTGGCTTAGCCTGGTTAAAATCCTTGTATTTGCATGTACCATTGTTGTTGTTGTTGGCCTGGTTCCATTGAGCAAAGAGATTCGGAAATTGAGCAGCCATCTGCTGCGCAATAATCTCCGCCAGCTCGGGAGTAGCTATCTGGTTGTCGCGTCGAGGAGGCATTCTAGAAGAGAAAAACATGAAATGAAACGAGTGAGATGATTGGATGAAGAGAATGAGATGAAGCAAAATCAACAAAAGCAAAGATGGCGGTTATGCATCGCAAAGCAAATAAGCGACATGAAATGTTTAGTCAAAGTAAATGGGTCAGGATTAGTGTATCGCGAAGACATGCTTGCCTATAAGTGAACGCTCACCCCAAGAGTTCCCAGGTAAGAGTGACTGGTCCGATTATGTGGATTTGTACGAACACTCTAGCCTTAGACAGAAAACCCAGGGTACAGGCATTCACTCTTCCAGTTCGCACGTGTTCACACTATTAACCCAAAACTTTGACGGGATTTTTGAAATCCAAAGAGGTTCAAAACCATATAACAGAGGGTTCAAAACCTTATAACAGAGGGTTCAAAACCTTATAACAGAGGGTTCAAAACCAAGTAATCAATCATCCTAGAACAGATGATCAATTTTCAAAGCGGATTCAAAACCGAAGTTCCCGTTGTGGTTATCACCTAAGGATAGGTGATGTGCATGTTTTAAACTCTAAACACAAGATAACTTGTGTTAGGGTCCTAGAAAGTTATAGTCTAGGTCAAAGCATTACTAATAACCTAATTCCCTATAACCAATGGCTCTGATACCAACTCTTCTGTCACACCCCGGCCGCGTATAACATGCAACCGCGGCGGAAACGCCGGGGAGTGTCGTGGACAGAATTAAATTGTTTCATAACCATGGCATACAAGTTGTATTTTATTTATAAACAAAGGTGTTACATTGTCTTGGAAATAGAGTACGGAAATCAAAACATAATTAAGCTAGTTCAAACTTCATTTTTAGGCTCTAAGGCACAGGTCCGCCCTAGTATTGTGATCAACGTCTTATGGAACATCTCCTGAAAACACATGTGAAAGTAGGTACGTCAGCATAAAAATGCCTGTGAGATACATAGTTTTTGTGAAAATGGGATTCATGACTTGAGCTTAAAGAAATGTTTAATAACAGACAGTCATGAACCTTGTAATTTGTTTTGCTTTGTAAACCATTTAAAAAAAACGATAACATCAAACGATATGTATAGATAAGTGCAAGGTTAAACGAATAACCAAGTAAAATGAGTTGAATAAGATAAGTTGTTTGTGAAAATAATGTCTTGTGAAGAATATGTTATTTATGTAAAATGTAATGTGTCTAAACTGAAATGACTTAGATAACGCCACGATATGTAATATTATACAAACATTTATATATAGGAAGTACCAGCGGCGTATCCACCATGTTTGTATCATATTACATACGCCACGTTACTTAAATCATTTACCCAAACCAATCCACCATGTAAATTGTTCATGTGTAAACCAAATGTCAAGTGTTATTGTGTAAACCATGTCAAATGTTTATGTTCAAATGTAAACCACCAATGTGTATGTCAATGTCAACGTGTTTATGTTCAATGTAAATCATGTAATGTGTATCCCAAAATGAATCATGTATGGTAAGCGAAATGTATCAACTTAAACCATATGTAAACTGCACGAAACAAGTCGTTGAAGTAACACGTGGTTTAAATCAACGTTATGTTCTGTGGAAAAAATGCATGCTCTATTGATATTAACATTTATGTCGTATTGTAAACTATGCATACATCCAAGCCTTGAGACTGCGGCGATAAACCCTTAAACAAATTAAAGGTTTATCTAAGTTATGTATATCGAATTCGGTCATTCCTTCCAGTCCTATCAAACCCAGGACTTCAGGAATGGGAGTTGTCAATTCCTATGGTACCACTACCTACTAACGAACGGCGTAGCTAGTGTTAATGAATGTATTGTCCCATGTTAAACAACCCAAATGTCATAACAAAATGAAGGCATGTGATGTAAACAATTGTACTAAGTATGCTAAGTAAACATACGAAGCAGAAATGTTCATGTAAATCAATGTGCCCATATGCTGAGTAAACATATGCAGCAGAAATGTTCATGTAAATCAATGTGTCCATATGCTGAGTAAACATATGCAACAGAAATGTTCATGTAAATCAATGTGTCCATATGCTGAGTAAACATATGCAACAGAAATATTCATGTAAATCAATGTGCCCATATGCTGAGTAAACATATGCAGCAGAAATGTTCATGTAAATCAATGCACTAAGTACGCACACAATGGGCATACATAGCATAAAATGTAATGAAATCGTGTACTATAATGTACTAACAACATAGCAGGCATATGATGTGAAAACATAGAAAGCATGAATGTAACAGATAGGCACATGTGTTTCACCCCAAAACAGTTTGGAAAACAGTAAAAGAGGGGTTCAATGTACTCACCGGAGATTGCTTTGGAGTTCTTGTATAATAACCAGATAATGCTAGAGGTCACGGGATATCAAACGGCACCTAATAGGTAGCTATGTTAATATACCGGACCAAATCGGAAGGATCGGATAGTACGCGGGTTCGTAAACCAAACGAGTATGGAGACTCGTGTAATATGGTTTAACAAAGCCTACATACTAAAATGAAACTTAACCTAAGTGCTTACGGTCCATCACGACCCGTTTAGGTAGCTTACGCTACCCTAACGCGTCGCTCGCGTAGAACGCGTCTGGAACGCCTAACATCGTGACCACAAGGTATAACCTCGGAAGGTTATAGCTATGGTCACCTAATGTGTTTGGTCAGGTCCAAATGACCGACCAAATGGGTCGGGTTCGAAAGCATAAGCGATGGTTTAGATCGCTTACCTTACGACCCTATATAAGCACTAAACTAAAAGTGACGAGCTAAGCATGTTAGAACATGCTTAACTAAGTTTGAAAACAGGTTTGACATCAACACAAATGGCTTTGATGCTCACGAGTAGTTTGGTTACAAAATATGCAAGAATGCACATTTTGGCCGAAACTACGACTCGTCACTGAGCCTAGATAACGTGGTGATCAGTAGGTATGGTCACTATGGACCATAACCATCGTGATCACGCTCACGTTATGAAGTTCCATGAACTTCGCATCGACCATAAGCTGGTCAATGCAGAAAGTCAACAAAACGTTGACTTTCGGACTCGAAAAGCGAATAAAAGAGCGAAAGAAGACTTACGAAGGGTCCCCGAGTGCAAATCAAGACCAAATAGCTCAGGTATGAAACAATGGTTTCAACTTAGAGCTTCAAGATCTGATTTTTGTGATTTTTACAACAAAGGGGGGGGTATTTATAGGAAAGGTGGAACCGTTAGGATCGTTTTATCGTATATCGTGCCTTGATCTCGTGCGTACATGTGTCCAGGGGTTAGATTCAGTGAACTTGACCCTTGGCCCTTCATTTGGGTGAAAAGGCATCGCCCTTTGATCGAACGAAAGGCCAGATTCTGCATTAAATGCAAAATCTTCTGTCAGACATGTTCACGCGGCCCGCCTCATGTTTTGGGCAATCCTTACGCGGGCCGCCTGGCCCCTCTGATCTGCACCACTTGCAGAATTTACATATTCAGCCCCTGTTGCGTTTTTAAGCTATTTCCAGCCCCTTTAAGACCTGTAAAGTCATCTTTAAGGCCCTAAAATGATGCCTAAACATTGTGGACATGAAACATGCCCAAAAATATGTCGGATGTCGGTTCGTTTGGCCGTACGATCGCGATGTTCGCTTAATTACGACGGAATGCGCATAAGCGTGAAAGACGATCCAAATGACGCGACGAATGGATTTTTCTCATGCCAAACACTAAGGCATAATATAAGGATGCTTACATAAATTTTTGGATGTCCGGATGTATTCAGAACGTAAGTTATGCGCGAAAGTGCAAACTTGTGCACTTTTTGACACTTTTAGTCCCTGAATGATCCAAAAGTTTGTTTTAGCATACCAAACCTCTCAAAGCCTATTTCTAAGCTATGTAAAGGATATTTATGGTATGTTTAACTTATGGACATGTTCCGGAATGTTCGTTATAGTTCAAATTGGCATACTTTCGCAATTTGTCAAGTTTAGTCCCTGTAAGCGAATTAACTTGTTTTTGCTATACCAAAGCCTTCAAAACTTATTTCTAAGTTATTTAAAGGTTATTTAAGGTATGTTGAGTATATGTTGATGTTCCGGAGTATTTGTCGCATTAAACTGAGTACGTTTACGCACCAGTTAACGTATAACTCTCCAGAAAGCGATGTAGAGTTTGAAATTGAACAAAAGTCAAAACACGAAAAATGTAAAACACAATGAAACAAACATTGGGACCAAATAACATTATTTTATTGATAATTGCACTGTTCATAACGATTACAAGCACAAATGTTACAGTTTGGCTTGGAAACTGTTAGTTATTGATTGATAATCTCATAAATGAAAATCACATAATTGATTGATTGTTGACTAAGTCGGATAATAGAAACAATGTAACTGATTGCATGAATTAAGGAAATTGGTTAACCAATCGCACAAGCTCCTCAATCGTACAAGAGCGAAACGTACAAGCTTCCCATCGCACAAGCTTGGCACAACCAATAAAGCACAGGGTACTGTTTATGTTAGGACTGGTTTGACTCCGAAACGATTGCGAAACGAACGTATAACGTGCGGAATCCGTACACGAACGCGACCGAACACACGAGATGTAATATAAACGTGATTCTATTGATTAGATCTGAAAACGTACAAAACCTGAATCACGATGTCACTTTCTCTCTCTAGTTTCTCTCTCTACAACTTGTAAGCTCCTAATGACAATTGTGACAAAAGTTCTAAATGAGAACCCTAAAGGTTCTATTTATAGGCCAAGGAGTTTAATGAGGAATCTCATTAATTACAATTATGCCACCTTGCCTTTTTGATAACTATCACTAAAATAACAATATAACTCCCGTTTTCTTCGGTTTCTGCTATGGACTAGATTGACGGAGGCGATAGACAGATAATGCATTAACAGACTCCCCCTTGGATATTGCTGTAGTCAATCCGTAGTCAACTCGTAGCATCTTTTCTTTCTCTCTCTCTTTGAGTCTTCTTGAAGCTTTAACACGTCTTTAGCAACACAGACTCCCTCTTGCTTAAACAGAATCCCGGTGGATCTGTCTTCAGCTTCAGCTTCCCCTTTTTGGTAAACTCTTCAGGCTCCCCCTTTCGTCAAGCTTCCGTGCTTTGGGATCGACACCTTGCTTTCCGGCTACAAGCTCTTCCAGAAATGATATCTGGCTCTATGTATGCTTTCATTTTCGTTGAGCTCGTCTTCAGACCCCCCTTAGACTCAGCTCTTGGGATCGTAGTCTGGATCTTTCCTGTAATCCTCAAACATTCATAAGTAACAATATTTTCGAAATAATTAAACATGTTCTCTAATACACTCCCCCTGTCAACAAACTTCATAGTTTTGACAATATTAACAAATCAGATCATAAACTATCTCTATTACAAAGATTTTAACAACCTACACATCCAAATCCCTCTCAGTTAATCAATCAAATTCAAATTAATGACCTTGAAGATATTCGTAAACTGTTTTTGAAGTTTTTCTAGAAATTTCAAGTTTCAAATTAATGAACTTGTTTTATTTTCAGAAACACAATCAGCTTACTTAGATTTTGAAACTCAGCAACTCAGACATCGGTTGTCGAAAATAAATCAGAAATCAAAATCTTTTTGTATTTTCTGAAAATATAAAGCAGTAAAGAAATATGCACAAACATATTTACAGATAATATTTTTGTTTGAGTATGCGTCAGAGGATCATATCAGTTTTTGACAAGTCACAAGTACCGTTGAGCTTAGATACACATTAAGAATTAAACAATTCACTTAGATTGTCGATATACTGATCCATCTTAAATTTTCATACAAATTTCAACTGATTCAGGATACGAATTAGATGTTTTAAGAACTTAACTCATTCATGTGTCCCACCTCTTGAATATACTCCCGTATCCAAATCCCAGATATTCAGTCTTACAGGTGAGTATACCACAGATGATATCTGTAAGGGGTTAGATGCGAAACCGTGAGAGCTCAGGTCAGAACTTCCGTTCAGCAGAGAGATGATGGCTCGACTTTTGGTGTGTCCCCTTTAGAGGATCTTTTAATTACAACAACAGCGACTATCAATTTTATTGTTTCATCAGCTTGCTGAGGGCGATGCTATGTTTCAAGCATTTTGCAGAAAGTATTATTCGGGGACTAGGTCAGTACTTCCATACAGCAGAAGTCCCGGAATAATACCCCAGATATCACTGAGTATAAAGACCTAGTATCTCAGAATATGGGACCTTTCAAACAAGATTTCAGGGGTTACCTATATATCCAAGTAGTGTTCCCCACGAAATAAGCAAAGTGTTTGAATTTAGGTTTATATCCCGAAAAGTCTACTAAATGTATAAAAACCTATCGGCATATCATCAGTGAGACTGTTTAACGCTATTTAATCATTACAATTCTTTAGCATACTGTAACTGTCTACTGATGTACTATCATTTCCTCTTTTTACGCAAAACTCAAATTTTTGAATTTTATCATGTTTTTGACTTTTTCAAATTTTCTAATGTTTTTGTATTTTCTGACAATATATCTCCCCCTAAAATGCAAAATCATTAAAGAAATTTGACAAACCGATACTGATATCTTTGTCTCGCCATCCATTTTCTGCATCTCATGCTCTGTTTTGCAGAAAATATAACGTACCCCCATGATTTACAACCTATTTATTTTGACAGTTAGAAAACCGTTCTTCAACCTGTGACAGTAATCATGCTTGTTCAGCCGTGAGGGTTTCGGCGTAGTCACTCAACACTTATTCAAAGCAAACTAACATCAAACATCACAATCATCAACCAAACAAACAAACAGCACACAATCAAACAACAATCATCAAACACAATTCAAATTTATACAAAACAACAAACAAACTCCCTGTCTGACCAAAACCAGGGATCTTCAACCTGTTCCTGTGCAACACTCTCACAATCTTCATCAGCATTTAGCACCTGCACATTCAAACGTTATCAAATACTCAAACAATTTGACAAAAAAATTTCAATCAATAAAGATGCCGATTCATGCTTCGCGATAAAGGAAGCTCCGACAATTCCAACCGCTTAATCAAACATGGTGTCCACCCAGGCCTCAGCAGCCTTAGGTGTAACCTTGATTCTAGCAACCTGAATTTTAAAGTTTTCAGCCTTGAGCGGTGGAAAATTTGCATCATAGGCAATCAAAACTGAATCCTCAGACGTTTTCATCTCAGAAGTTGAACTTATTGTATCAGTTTTTGATTTCCAAATTTGTTTTTGTTTCTCAGTTTTCATGCCAACATTCTCATCTTTCATCAAATCAACACTTTTCTTAATGACCACACTTAACCTCCCGGAGTACCTCTTTTGTAAAAATCTGTTCCTTTCTGAACCTTTTGATTTTGAACAACATTTTTAGGTTTCCAAAACTCTTGAGGTTTTGTCATATTAACAGATGTTCTCCAACTCCGTGTCGTTCTCAATTTGGGTGTGTGAGAATTCAAGGTCTGTCTAGAATTAAACCTGTTCGGGTTTGATTTCCAATTTTGATTTGAGGCAAACTTGTTTGTTGTATACTTCCAAGTTTGTCTCGAATCAAATCTGGTTGACCTTAGTTTCTCATTCCCAGATTTCTGTTTTTCAACATCAACAAACTTTGGATTTTGACACTTTCGTACAACATGTCCAATTTGATCACATTTAAAACAAACTTTCTTTGACACATCTTTTGGCTGTTGTTGTTTCTTTTTCATGGCCTCAAACTCTGCATTAGATTGTTTTCCAATTTTGAGTTTTTCTTCTTCGGTGAAGCTTTTTCCTTGAACAAAACTCATTTTTGTCTGAAGATTTGGCATTTCTGTTTTGTTTTGATTTTGTTTCTTCTTATACCCCAAACCAGACTTCATGTTTTTCTTCTTAGAACCAGGTTTGTTATAAGACCCTTTGAAACCTTTATCAGCAAACTTCGACATTTCAGACTTCTCAATTTCAACCATCTTGAAAACTTTGTCAATTTTCTCTGAAATCACATTCTGAATCGGGAAAACAACATCTAAGAATAGTTTGTCCGATCCAATCATGGTATAAACCAATCCTTTTGAATCATCATTCAAATTCTTCTCGGATTTTGTGTCTTTCAGATATCCATCATAAAGATTTCCTTCATCTTCATCCTGTGATTCAGACTTACCTTTTGTAGACTCATCTTTCAAAACACTATCAACCACCTTACTCACCACCTCTGAATCATTAGTATCATCAGTTTTGGTGTAAATCACATCGATACTTTCAGGTAATTGGTCAGCTATGTTCAAACCCTTTGCCACCTTTTCCTCATCATAAAAAGTATAATTGTCTCTCAATGGTGGTGGTACCTGATGATATTCTGAACCAATACCCTTTTTACAATTATTAGTATCTTTGTCATTTGGTGTGATATTGAAAATGCGTTCGAGAATGTACGAAGAGTTATGATAACTTTGAAGTTTTGTAACAATCTTTTCTTTTTCAGCCAAGACTTGTTTAAGATTAGCAATTTCATCAACACGCTTGTTTAATTCAATTTGCTTTTCTTTAAACTGTCTTTCATACATTTCTTTGGTTGTTAAAGTTTCAGACAATCTTTGATCAAAACTTTTGACTTGGCTCTTCAAAGTATCATAAGCTTCTTGTACTCTCTGACTTGACCATTTTAAAGAATCATACTGTTTTTGTAATTCTAGAAACTTAGATTCTTTCTCAATGCAATCAACACATTTTGTGTCACATTTTTCTTTCAAAACCTTATTTTCTTTTTCAAAATCATGACATTTCTGTGTTAATTTCTCAACTTTTAATTTTAAACTTTGCTCTGTGTCAATCCTTTCTTTACATTTCACTTTTAAAGCATTTTCAAGTTTATTCATTTCATTATCTTTTGTTTTTATTATTTCTTCTTTTTCAGTACAGGCTTTGCACTTTTCAATGAGATTCCTGCACTTGTTTTCCTTTACTACAACCAATTCAACATTTGATAATTCAGAAGATTTGATTACCTCAGTGATTGACACCTCGGCGTGCTCAGCTGCCTTTGTCTCCTGTATCTTCTCAACTTTTTCTTCCATCTCTTTCGGCTTCTGTTCTTCCTCAGCTTTTTGATTCTCTTCACCAGCAAACTTTGCAATAGTCTTTACTTCTTCAATCATCTTCTTCAACTCTTCTTCTTTTTTCTTCTTCATCTCTACCACCTTCGGTAGACTTGCTTCAAAGACTTCTCTCAACTTGTTCATCAATTCTGGTAGATAGCTTTTATCAGAAAGCCTTTTTGTGTTGAAAGTACACTCACTTAGAAACACATTGGTTACAGCATCAAAATCAACTTTTGACGGATCTACCACTGGATTACCCTGTGGATCCAAGTAACACTCCAACTCTTCATTCCATCTCTTGGCTCTTTGTGCTTCTTGAAATGGTTCATACAACTTGCCAATCTCCCATCTTGCACTATCTCTTCTCCACCAGGTATCATGATCATTATTTGCCATGTCTTGAAATTCTTGAAATACCTTGTAAATTGCCTCGTGTTACCTGCAAATCAACAATCAAACAATCAGTTTAAACAGAAACTGACTATGTAACAATTTGTTGATGAAACCAATCTAAGATTCGTTGTCGAAGATTCGCGAAGTTGTTTCAATGTTGATGATGTGAGAACATGAATGAACACTCCACTTAGCCAACAATATCACTATGATGAAACTTGGGCTTTGGCTTGAACTTGATGTTCAAACAATATATGCTATCAATCATTAATAACACTAGAATCTGAATGAACCGCAAATCCCACTGAGCCGACAATCTTTACATGCAGCCGACAACAACACATGGGCCGCACATGGGCTTATCATAAATGTGGCCGACAATCAATGGGTTAATGGGCGGTGCAATTGATTGAAACACAGTAATTGGGCCGGTAATAACACTCATGCATCTAATTAATGATTGGGCCGATGAATGTAGTAAACTATCACAATGAATTAAAAAACAAACATACACATGGTTATATGAGATGGTTCACAGTGATTGGGCCTTTGAATATGAGTTGCACAAATAGTCAACATAGTGGGCTGCTCTCTTTTATCACAAGATACTAATGATTGGGCCAAAAAGTAAGCACAGGATATTATCAGGATTACATGCAAAAATCTTACAACACTTTTTGATTCCTTTTGGTAATTGGACCGTACATATACACATGAACTGATGACATTTAATACTCACATGCAACCGCCAAATATTTCACATGTATGTCTGATTTAACCGACAACTTTCATTGGACCAATTAAAGAACATTAACATTTTGATTGGGCCTTTATTCTCAAACGGTATGGACTTTTCAAACGATAGGAAAGTTTTCAAACGATAGGATCATTATTCAAACGATCAGTTCAAACTGTTATGCATTTTCAAACGATATGACATGCTTCAAATGATAGATTCAAACGGAAGTATCATTTTCAAACGAGAGAAGCCAATTTTCAAACGGAATAGGCTGTTTCAAACGACACTTCAAACGGAAGCCTAGTTTCAAACGGTCACTCGCTGTACAAACGGAATCGGATTAAAAAATTTGAATATCTCCTAAACGGCTTGGAGTTTCGATCTGAAACTTGGTAGGGTTGTAGATCAGGTCTATACGCACAACATATCCAAAAATCAGCTGAAACGGACCGTGAAAACCTGTTCAATTTGACAATTTTCAGTAAAAAACGTGAAAAATATGAAAAAGATGAAGAAGTAGATGAAATTCGGATCTGAATCTGATGTAATCCTGTGCGAAATCGTGTGAAAGATCAGTGCAATCGAGCTCCTGCTCTGATACCACTTGTTAGGACCAGTTTGACTCCGAAACGATTGCGAAACGAACGTATAACGTGCGGAATCCGTACACGAACGCGACCGAACACACGAGATGTAATATAAACGTGATTCTATTGATTAGATCTGAAAACATACAAAACCTGAATCACGATGTCACTTTCTCTCTCTAGTTTCTCTCTCTACAACTTGTAAGCTCCTAATGACAATTGTGACAAAAGTTCTAAATGAGAACCCTAAAGGTTCTATTTATAGGCCAAGGAGTTTAATGAGGAATCTCATTAATTACAATTATGCCACCTTGCCTTTTTGACTAACTATCACTAAAATAACAATATAACTCCCGTTTTCTTCGGTTTCTGCTATGGACTAGATTGACGGAGGCGATAGACAGATAATGCATTAACAGTTTAGCTATGCATGATCGCACAAGACCTTGTGGATCGCACAAGACAGTGCCGATCGCACAAGGCTTGGGCAACATACACATCTATTGAACGTTTTATGCTGTTGGGCCTCAAAGCCCAAATCACAATCGCACAAGTCATCCGGATCGCACAAGTCCGTCCGGACCGCACAAGACTCCTGTTTGTTTATTGGGTCGTATGCATGTTGGACTACTTTTATTATATTGGGCCGGGCAGTGTTTGGGTTTCAACGATCCACTCGCACAAGATGTTAGTGGACTTACAATTCAGCCCAATACTTTCTAATCGCACAAGTTTGGGCTTTACGAGTGTAACTAATGTACTTGACTGTTTACGTATTTGCCATGATCTATACGTGTTCGTAACCTGTTAACTTATGTGTGAGCATACGTGCATTACTTGAACCTAGACCTGACTTGTATGTGTCACACCCCGATTTCCACGTGTCTCACCGGTGGGCCCGGTGGGGGATTACCGTGACGTAGTTGGCAACAATATAGTCAAACCACACAATTATATGAATGCACAGCGGAAGCATAAAGATAAATATAATTCAACCATTGATTGTAATATCGAATGTATCACAAATATTCGAATGGTATCCACAGGGGGATCAAAATAATAAAAGTATTGTTCAATAGACAAGGCATCAAAAGCTTGCGAGACTCTTAAGGATGCTAAGGAGCTATAGCCAGCCGATTTCGTTTAGTACCTGCAGTTAATCTTTTTGGGAAAATACGTCAGTTTACACTGGTAAATACATTCAACCGACACTTTTGTAAAATGTTTATTAAAATTGATTTGAATGCACAAGGCACAAACTCTTTTATAACTTGGGATAATTTATAATTAAATCTTGTAAAGAATTACATGTTTGCTATGCGTTCGGTCGCCCGGGTCGTGCCGGGTTAAAGTTTAATAGACACACCACATAGCATATAACACCGTGGCGGGTAACCAATGGCTATGCTTTTATAGTTATAGACATAATGCCGGGTGTACGCCTACACCGGGATGTCAAGGTCGTGGCCATTCGTAAATGCTGCCAAGGATATCCGGGACATGGTCATTAAGCCCCCAAAGGCGTTAACCCAACAAAACAAGTTTTAAACGGGTCACATTGATAATACCCAACTACAAATGAGTTGGGGTCAATTGCCCGACCAAGCGGTATTTTAGATACCGTAACCCAAGCCCGTAATACGGAAAATAAGTTAAAAGTATTTACCTTTGCAAGTATTGTCCTTAATTGACTAAATCACAAATATCTTTTACTAGGCTCCTATTCTGGAACGAAGGTTTTAAAAAAAACCTATTAGAATCCTAACGGGTCTTTATATTAGCCGTAGCCTAGACCGGTCAGTTTCAAAGGATAGATACGGTTTAATCGCGTGAAAGGCGAAAACCGGGAATGGAATGTGATTTTGACCCAACAAGTTTGAAGACTTGTTTTATAGGGGTATTATAATCACATTCTGTGATTTGGGGTCAAAACAATATGGTTTGACCCGTATCGGCTAATTTATGTAAACTAGTTACATAAGCCGAATCGTGCGCGCAAAAGGCGCAACGGGTAACCGTAAGAGTCCTACACTTGTTTCCTAAGTCAATATGCTTTAAAGAGGTTGTGGTATCAGTAGGATACCTTCCGTGATCCCCGTAACGAGTTTAAGTTTATTATACGCCCCGTAGGGGTTTTCCGGACATTTTAAGGACTTTTAAAGGGCTTTCTGAGTTCTACAGGAAACCGGAGTTTCCCGTTCAGTTTATAAAGTCCAAAATACTTTATTTATTATTTAAAATCAGTAGCAACTGGAATCGGGTCAAAAGACCTTGTAGAACTCAAGTTTTGGCCGAAAAGGGCATATTCGGTATTTACCGAACCGTAGCCATAACCGCAGGTTATGAGCAGGTTAAAATTAATTAAAAATCTTTAAAAATCCCAAAATATTATTTTACAACAGTGAGTAAAAGGTTTGGTGTCGGAATCTTGGTTTAGGTAGGCGTTATGCTAATCGCGCCGTTTATTACAAAAGTTTCCTTTAATTGCGCTATTTAGCATAACTCCTATTCTAGACCTCGGATTGGCGTGAAACTTTAGGGACATGCTTAGAATTTAGTAAGCAAGGTTATGGTCCCTTCACGTGTCCGAAATACTCGTTTTATTTTGAAAAGGGCGTTACGGTCAACTTTTAAGCAATTAACGGAAAGGCGTAAAAGACTCGGACAGACAACGATCCGGTCACAGAGGGTGGTACCATCACGTGACCTGGTCCTAAGAGAGTCCTAAGGCATATCTACATTGCACTAAAACGGATCAGAACTGAAGTCAAATCAAAAGTCAAACTTTTGCGACATTCGGCTCCGAACCGGGTCAATATAGCAAATGGCCGGATCAAACAAGCTTAGACAAGTTTATATACTTAATATCATGTTTTATGAGTGTTCAAACAGGTTACATATCACCTACATTACAGATTATGCAAGAATTGCAAAAATGGCTTTCTGTTGACTTTTTAAGTATACGTTTGACTCGACATTTGACCTAGTTAGAGTGGTGATCAGGGGGAACCCTTTTAAGGGTTTATTACCCACATAAATACCAACACATAACTGTTTTTGATTCGACAATTCACTGGACCATTCGTGATTTTTCGCAAAGTCAATCGTTAGTTACGACGGATTGACTTTTAATGCTAAAGTAAGCAAAAACAAAGCCATAGAAGGTTTGGCATACTTACAGAGGCTTAGTGCACGACTTAGGATTATAGAAGAACACTTGGGAGCTTCAGGAATGATCAGAAGATGTGTTTTGAGGTGTGTTTCAATTGTGAACTATGTATGGCCTTTTATAGTGCAAGAATGGCCTCTAGATCATTACAACTCAACCTACAAGTGAGCATGGATGTCCAGCAGGTGTCCTAAGGTGCTAGGGGTCAGGTAGAGGGCGCCCATACTTCATTGATTGCTCACAAGATCGTTTTGAAGCCAAATCATTGAAGCTGCCCATGTTTTCTGTTACTGTGTGGTTCACGCGGCCCGCATGAAAGTTCATGCATCTTGTACGCGGGCCGCCTGAGTTTTCATATCAGAACGCGTAACTGCAGGAGGCTCGCGGCCGCATCAACTTACCCAAGACCTTTACGCGGCCCGCATTAGGTCAGTTTTTCAAGATTTCTAAATCTTTTATAGTCATTGACTAAATCTTTGTAATTAATAACGAAATCTTTGGTAATTAATAACCTGACCTTTCGGGTTTGAAGGGGTAAGTTTGCGATTTGGCCCTTGATTATTTACAACTAAGGGCCTCGTGTTATTTACCCGCATTGTTGAGTCCCCGGTTAGTTTGTTAGTTATCCGGAAAGTCTTAACTTTCATTGTTGACGCTTTTAACCCCTCTCATACGAATTTGATCATAACTTTCTCGTTTTAAAACGGAACTTCGCGAAATTTATATAGTACATTCTAGTGAGCGTATTTTACTGTTTCAAAGCCTCGGGTACGTCAAAGGGTCACTCAGAGGTATAATTAAACATGTTGACACAGTTAACCCCTGCAGCTTGTAATCTCTCACTTTCTTCCGCGTTTCGCTTCCGTACGATCCATGATTTATTCGTTTGAAGGTACGAGCATCGTTTAGGGTTACTATACAGTATACTTACCCTTGTTTGACATTTATAACCCTCGAATTTACATACTTTCAAGGTTTGTCAACTTTAGTCCTTTATTTAATATTAAATGCCACGTGTAAACTCAAGACACGTGTCAATACATTATTGGACACAAAATTTCGAGGTGTTACATCCTCACCCCCTTAAAATAAATCTCGACCCGAGATTTACTCAAACAAATAAGGGAATTTCTCTTTCATCGTGGATTCAACTTCCCACGTAAATTCAGGACCTCTCCGGGCATCCCATTTAACCTTGACTATAGGTACATGCTTTCTTCGAAGCTTTTTCACCTGTCGGTCTTCAATCGACAAAGGCTTCTCCACAAACTTCAAGCTCTCATCTATATGCACATCTGTGTGTGGGATCACTAATGATTCATCAGCGAAGCACTTCTTTAGATTGCAGATGTGGAACACATTGTGAATTCCATTGAGCTCTTCTGGTAAGTTCAACTTATAGGCAACTGACCCGACACGTTCGATAACCTCGAAAGGTCCTATGTATCTCGGGCTCAGTTTGCCCTTCTTACCGAAGCGCATCACCCCCTTCCAGGGTGATACCTTTAGTAACACTTTTTCACCTACCTCGAAGTGAAAATCCTTACGCTTTGGATCAGCGTAACTTTTCTGCCTATCACGGGCAGCCTTGAGACGCTCTCGAATCTGGACAATCTTGTCCGTTGTTTCGAAGACTATCTCTGGTCCTGATAATTGAACCTCTCCTACTTCCGCCCAACAAACAGGCGTTCTACACTTTCTACCGTATAATGCCTCGAAAGGCACAACCTTTATGCTGGTATGGTAGCTATTGTTGTAGGAGAATTCGATTAGTGGTAGGTTCTTATCCCAACTACCACCTAAATCGATGGCACATGCACGCAGCATGTCTTCTAACGTTTGAATAGTACGCTCACTCTGACCGTCTGTCTGAGGATGGTAAGCCGTACTAAAATTCAAGCGTGTGCCCAAAGATTTGTAGGACCGGTTTTGAATCCGAAACGATTGCGAAACGTACGTATAATCCGTACACGAACGCGACCGAACACACGTGATGTAATATATAAACTGTGATTCTATTGATTAGATTTGAAAACGTAGAAAACCTGAATCACGATGCCACTTTCTCTCTCTAGTTTCTCTCTCTAGCTCTAGAAACCTCCAAGTGACAAATGAAGCAAAAGTTGTAAACTAAACATAAAGCTCCCTATTTATAGTCAAAGGCATTTAATGAGATTTCTCATTAATTACAATTATGCCACCTTGCCTTTTGTCTAGTTATCACTAATATAACAACTCATTTTCTTCTGTTTCTCGCTACGGCTCGGATTGACGAAGGCTATAGACATGAATGTACTAACAGACTCCCCCTTGGATATTGCCGCAGTCAATCTCGTAGCGTCTTGTCTTTCTCTTTGAGTCTTCTTGAAGTTTTAACACGTTTTCATCAACGTAGACTCTCTCTTGTTTAAACAGAACCCCCCTTTCGGTAAACTCTTCACTTCATCAGGCTCCCCCTTTCGTCAAGCTTCCGTGCTTTTGGATCGACACCTGGCTTTCCAGTTACAAGCTCTTCCAGGCACGATACCAGGCTCTTTTCATGCTTCCGTTTGCGTTGAGCTCGTCTTCAGACTCCCCCTTAGACTCAGCTTTCGGGATCGTAGACTGGTATAACATCTGCAATTCTCAGACATTTATAAATAACAATGTTTTGAATATTCAATTAAATTCTCTAATCCACTCCCTCTATCAACCAACTCAACAGATATGGCAGCATTAAAGAATCCAACTCCCTCACAGTTTATCATCCAAGTTCAAGTTAATGACCTCGGAGATATCACAAACTGTTTTTTTGAAATTTTTGATTTTAATTCAAGTATCAAATTAATGAACTTGTTTTATTTTCAGAAACACAATCAGCTTACTTAGATTTTGAAACTCAGCAACTCAGACATCGGTTGTCGAAACTAACGCAGAAATCAAAATCTTTTTGTATTTTCTGAAAATATAAAGCAGTAAAGAAATATGTACAAACATATTTACAGATAATATTTTTGTTTGAGTATGCAACAGAGGATCATATCAGTTTTTGACAAATTACTAGTACCGTTAAGCTTTAAATCATACTCAGTATTAAACAATTCACATAGACTGTTTCTAAATTCTCACACAATTTTCAATTTACTCAGGATACTATTTAGATGTCTTATGAACTTAGCTCATTCATGTGTCCCACCACTTGAATATACTCCCGTATCTAGAATCTCAATATTAAGACACACAGGTGATTGTACTAAAATGATGTCTGTACATAATTTAGGACATGTGAGAACTGAGGAATCTCAGGTGTATACTTCCGTATGCGCAGAGAGATATCAGTTTCGACTTTGGTATGTCCCCTTTAGAGGATCTTTTTGCTACAACAGATGATTATCAATTTTATTGTCTAATCAACTGAGGGCTAATGCTGTGTTTCAAGCATTTGAGGCAAAGCATTATCCAAGGACTAGGTTAGAACTTCCGTTCAGCAGAAGTCCCGGAATAATACCCCATACATCAAATAGTAGAAAAACCTAGTATATCAGAATAAGAAACCTTTCAAACGAGATTTCAGGGGTTACCTATATATCCAAGTAGTGTTCCCCATGAATTTCACAAGTTTAGATTTTAGGTTTATATCCCGAATAAATCTACTAAATGTGAAAAAATCTATTAACATATCATCAGTAAAACTGTTTAACACTTTATACTATACAAATCTTTAGCGTACAGTAACTGTCTACTGATATACTATCATTTCCTCTTTTTTATGCAAAACTCAAATTTTTGAATTTTATCATGTTTTTGTATTTTTCAAATTTTCTAATGTTTTTGTATTTTCTGACAATATTTCTCCCCTTAAAATGCAAAACCATTAGAGAAATTTGACAAACCGATACTGATAGCTTTGTCTCGCCATCCATGTTCTGCTATTCATGCACTGAAGTATACTAAAACAGTAATTACCCCCATGATTTACAACACATTGATTTTTACAGTTTGAAAACCGTTTTTCAATCTGATGAATGTAATCATGTTTGTTCAGCCGTGAGGGTATCGGCGTATTCAATCAACACATATTTTTGAAATTTTCTGTTTTTGACAAAAATAAAAAACACACAAACTCCCTGTCTGACCAAACCAGAGTTCATCTTCTTCCTACTCTAGTGCCAGGCTACTCTTATTTGCATTCTGACAATCTTCTGCACCATTGAATACCTGCACATTCAAGCTTTATCAAATACGCAAACAATTTGACACAAACAAAATTTCAATCAATAAAGATGCCGATTCATGCTTCGCGATAAAGGAAGCTCCGGCAATTCAAATTGTTTAATCAAACATTGTGTCCACCCAAGCCTCATCAGCCTTGGGTGTAACCTTGACTCTAGCAACCTGAATCTTAAAGTTTTCAGCCTTGAGTGGTGGAAAATTTTCATCATAGGCAATCGAAATTGAATCCTCAGCTTTCTTCACCTTAGAAAATGAACTTTCTATTTCTGTTTTCGATTTCCAGATTTGTTTTTGTTTCTCATTTTTAACCAAATCAACATGTTTCTTAACACTCCATGCTTGACCATTTGGTGTTCCACGTTTGTAAAAATGTGAATCTTTTTGAACACTTTGGTTTTGAACAACAACTTTTGGTTTCCAAACCTCTTGGGGTTTTGTCATATCAACTGATGTTTTCCAACTTTGTGTTGTTCTGAACCTGGGTGTGTGAGAATTCCAGGTCTGTCTTGAATCAAACCTGTTCAGATTTGATTTCCAATTTTGATTCGAAACGAACTTGTTTGTGTTGTACCTCCAAGTTTGTTTTGAATCAAATCTGGTTGACCTTTGTCTCACATTCTCAGATTTTTGTTTCTCAGCATCAATCTGTTTTTGATCAACATCCACAGGTTTTAGATTTGGACACTTTCGTGCAAGATGTCCTTTTTTATCACATTTGAAACATGTTCTCATGGACACATCTTTGACCTGTGGTTGTTGCTTTTTCTTTTGTGCCTCAAACTCAACATTAGACTGCCTCATTTTGAGTTCTTTTTCTTCAGCTAAACTGTTTCCTTGAACAAAACTCAATTTAGCCTGATAATTTGGCACTTCATTTTTCTTTCGATTCTGTTTCTTCTTATAACCCAACCCAGCCTTCATGTTCTTCTTTTTGACACCCGGTTTGTTATAAAAAGTTTTATGACCTTTACCAGCAAATTTTGAAATTTCAGATTTTTCAATCTCAACCATTTTGAAAACTTGATCAACTTTATCTGAAATCACATTCTGAATCGGGAATACAACATCTAAGAATAATTTGTCTGATCCAATCATGGTATAAACCAATCCCTTTGAATCATCATTCAAATTTTTCTTGGATTTTGTGTTTTTCAGATATCCATCATGAAAGTTTCCCTCATTTTCATCTTGTGATTCAGTTTTACCTGTATCAACCGACTCTTCGTGAAAAACGCTTTCAACAACCTTACCTACCACCTCGGAATCACTGATATCATCAGATTTGGTGTAAGTCACATCGATGTTATTGGGTAACTGATCAACCATGTTGATTACTTTTTCCACTTTTTCGCCATCATAGAATGTATAATTATTCTCCAACGGTGGTGGAACTTGATGGTATTCAGACCTTATTCCCTTTTTGTTCTTTTCAGAGTCTTTCTCATCGGGTGTGATGTTGAAAATACGTTCCAGAATATATGAAGATAAATGATAGCTTTGCAATTTATTGACCAACTTTTCTTTGTCTGCCAATTCTTGTTTAAGCTTAGCAACATCATCAATATATTGGTTTAACACTCTTTGTTTATCTTCAAACCTAGCTTCAAGAAATTTAGTGTTTCTTTGACAAGCACACAATCTATCATCTAGACTTTTGACTTTACTTTTTAAAGTTTCATATGCTTCTTTTACAGTTTCATATGACAATTTCATTACATCATATTCTTTTTGCAACTCTTGAATTTTGATATCTTTTGGAACACATTCGTTGCAATCAGCTGAACACTTTTCTTTTAATTTCTTGTTTTCTGTTTCAAGATCATCACAATTTAATTTCAATTTTTCATTTTCTTGTTTCAAAAACTTTTCATTTTCAATCATCTCATGACATTTTTCTTTGAAAATTTTTTCTATTTTAGTGAATTCAATGTCTCTGTTGTTGAGTTTTTCATCTTTTTCAATACAAGAACTGCACGTTTCCATGCATTTCTTACATTGTTGTTCAGCTTCATTCTCAATTTTATCAGAAGTATCAGTTTGAATAATTACCTCAGTGACTGACACTGTGATTTCTTCTACTTTCTGAGTCTGATCTTCTTCAGCCACTTGCGTTTTCTCTTCAACAACTTCCTCATCTTTCTCTTCAACCTTCTTCACTTCATTCACCATCTTCTCACTCTCAGTCACAATTTCTTCAACCGTTTTCTTCTTCTTCTTCTCCAGGCTAGCAAATATCACCTTTCGAATACCTTCTTCAACCTGCTCTTTGTACTTTGGAATCTCTCTAAGACCTTTGCACCAAACACTCACAGTAGGTATTGCCGCAACTAATGCATCAAGATCAACCGTCTTCGGATCAACCGTCGGGTTTCCTTGAGGATCAACATAGCATTCTTTTTCTTTGCTCCACCTTCCTGCTCATGTTGCTTCTTTGTAAGCATCATACACATCATCTAATCTCAGACGTGCATGTCTTTCTTCACGAGTAAGTGTTACTTCAGTAGTCATTGCTTTAGTCTTCAAACCTTGAATATCTCGAATTACCTGAATCACACAAAACAAACAAACACTTATCAGTTCAAACACTATCAAACAACCGAAACAAAATACTCGAACTGGTGAATATTTTTGTGCGGACTGAAGGTTGACAGACTGTGCGAACTGAAGATTGACACACTGTACGAACAGAACTTGATGCGAACTGGGATTTAATTTGTCAAACCGTACGAAATGCTATGAACCTGGATCAATTGCAAACAGTCTGACAAAACCACGCGACCTAGGACTGAACCACTTTTGTAAACTGGGATCAAATTCACTTTCAAACTTCCTCGACAAATTTTAAAAACAGTTTCAACATCCGAAAATCTGTTATGCTTTGAACTTGGGCCGTGAATCACAAACTCTGTTAACTGGGCTTAAATCAACACAACCAAATTTTTTGACAAACATCAATCTTTAAAACACTACTAAAACACTACTAGTAAATGTCGTTTAAAAACATTTAAAGTCTAATAAGACCAAATTTTAATGCAAGCCGCCAATATTACACACTTTACAAACATTTAAGTCTGACAACATTTATTGCTCATCAATTTTTCATTGGACCAATTTTAAATGAGTGTTACATACGCATGCAAAGAATTAAACGGCCGACAAACTTCTAACATATATCTCATTCTATTTGACCTTTAATATCTAGTGGGCCGGTTCCATGATTGGGTCAATGGGTCGGTGCAATTTTGAGCCGAGAACTTTTATGTTAACTATTGATTGGACCTTCAATGTTAGTGGACCAAATCTGAAGGAAACGTAAGTACCCGAATTTTGTCTTAGATTCACATTTATTTATTTATTTTTTATTTACACATCTTTAAACCACTTGCCGACAAACCTGTTGTGAATTAATCCTATTGGGCCATTGTATAAGATGTGATTATGTATTTTAGGATCGTTTACTTTATATCTCTGACATCACATGGTCCGATGTTCCAATTCACATGTACAGTTGCAAGATCTGATGAAGATGACTAATAAGAGAAGCTGATTGAACCAAAAGAGCGGACCTATAGAACAACTAATAAGCGGACCACTTGTTACCCTATGAGCGAATCACTACATTGATCAAAGAGTTGACTTGATGTTGTGACTAATGAGCGAACCAGAAGTTGTGACCAATAAGCGAACCTCCTAAACCAATAAGCGAACCACAAATAAATGTCACAAAAAGCGGACCTCATACACAACACACTGGAGCGAACCTTCTAATTGACCAATGAGCGAACCATAAACTGTTCGAATAAGCGAACCATTCATGTAATCTGGAGCGGACCTGCAACTATGACGCGAATCTGAATGAAAAAACTTCGATTTCTCCTAAACGGCTTGGAGTTTCGATCTGAAACTTGGTAGGGTTGTAGATCAGGTATACGCGCACAACATATCCAAAAATCAGCTGAAACGGACCGTGAAAACCTGTTCGATTCGACGAAAAACAGTAAAAACTGTGAGAAATATGAAAAAGATGAAGAAGAAGAAGAAATCGGATCTGAATCTGATGTAATCCTGTGCGAAATCATGTGAAAGATCAGTGCAATCGAGCTCCTGCTCTGATACCACTTGTAGGACCGGTTTTGAATCCGAAACGATTGCGAAACATACGTATAACGTGCGGAATCCGTACACGAATGCGACCGAACACACGTGATGTAATATAAACTGTGATTCTATTGATTAGATCTGAAAACGTAGAAAACCTGAATCACGATGTCACTTTCTCTCTCTAGTTTCTCTCTCTAGCTCTAGAAACCTCCAAGTGACAAATGAAGCAAAAGTTGTAAACTAAACATAAAGCTCCCTATTTATAGTCAAAGGCATTTAATGAGATTTCTCATTAATTACAATTATGCCACCTTGCCTTTTGTCTAGTTATCACTAATATAACAACTCATTTTCTTCTGTTTCTCGCTACGGCTCGGATTGACGAAGGCTATAGACATGAATGTACTAACAAGATTGCTGGAAGCTTTTCCAGAAATGAGACGTGTATCTAGTATCTCGATCAGAGATAATAGACACAGGTATGCCATGCAGGGCTACAATCTTATCAACGTACAGCTGGGCTAATGTGTCGGAGCTATAAGTCTCCTTGATGGGTAAGAAATGAGCTGACTTAGTCAGTCTATCGACTATAACCCATATTGTGTCGTTTCCCTTGCTCGTTTTGGGTAACTTGGTGATAAAATCCATAATTACACATTCCCACTTCCATTCAGGAAGTTCAGGCTGTTGTAGCAAGCCAGACGGCTTTTGATGCTCAGCCTTGACTTGCGCACAAGTTAAGCATTTGGCTACATAAGCGGCTACAGACTTTTTCAAGCCTATCCACCAGTAATTTGCCTTTAGATCCTGATACATTTTATCTGCTCCAGGATGGACAGAATATTTGGAACTATGGGCTTCCTGGAGGATAACATCTCGTAGTCCTCCATAAATAGGAACCCATATTCGCCCATTCAATCTCAAAATTCCATCCTTGCTAAGAGTTAACTGCTCCTCAGTTACTCCCAGCTTCTCCTTAGGATAGTTAGCTTCCAACACAGCTTCTCTCTGTGCAGCTAACACCCTTTCAATCAGATTATTCTTTACTTCAATGCTCTTAGCATTGATTCGGATGGGTTTCATCCTTTCTTTCCGGCTCAGGGCATCAGCGACTACATTCGCCTTGCCGGGATGATATCTGATTTCACAATCATAATCATTTAAGGTTTCCATCCAGCGGCGCTGCCTCATGTTTAGCTCATTCTGATTAAACAGATGTTGAAGGCTCTTGTGATCTGAATAGATCACAAACTTGATTCCGTACAGATAATGCCTCCACAGTTTTAGTGCGAACACAACGGCACCCAGCTCTAAGTCATGAGTGGTGTAATTCTTTTCGTGCACCTTTAACTGTCTCGAAGCATAGGCAATCACCTTGCCTTTCTGCATGAGCACACACCCCATGCCAGTGTGTGATGCGTCGCAGTAAACTACGAACTCTTCGGTACCTTCCGGTAGTGTCAACACAGGGGCGTTGCTTAGCTTTTGCTTTAAAATATCAAAGGACTCTTGCTGCTTAGGGCCCCAAACAAACTTTTCCTTCTTCTTGGTCAAGGAGGTTAAGGGCGCAGCAATCCTTGAGAAATTTTCAATGAATCTCCTGTAGTATCCTGCCAACCCCAGGAAACTACGAATTTCGGTAGGCGTCTTTGGCTCTTGCCAATTCATGACCGCCTCTACCTTAGCGGGATCCACCTGGATACCACGCTCGCTTACGACATGTCCAAGAAATTGGACTTCTCGTAGCCAGAATTCGCATTTAGAGAATTTGGCATAGAGTTTCTCGCGATGCAGCAATTTGAGAATACATCGTAGGTGTTTCTCATGGTCAGCTTTGTTCTTCGAGTATATAAGAATGTCGTCGATGAACACGATGACAAATTTGTCTAAGTACGGCTTGCAGACGCGATTCATGAGATCCATGAACGCAGCCGGTGCATTTGTGAGCCCAAAAGGCATCACTAGGAACTCGTAGTGACCGTAACGAGTCCTAAATGCTGTTTTATGTACGTCTTCATCTCTGACTTTCAGCTGATGGTAGCCCGACCTCAAGTCGATCTTCGAGAAATAACTAGCCCCTTGCAATTGATCAAACAAATCGTCGATCCTTGGCAATGGGTATCTATTCTTTATCGTGACCTTATTAAGTTCACGATAATCGATGCACAGACGCATCGATCCGTCCTTCTTCTTAACAAACAGGACAGGTGCTCCCCAGGGAGATGAACTAGGCTTGATGAAACCTTTCGCTAACAGTTCATCCAGCTGGGTCCTCAATTCCTTCATTTCAGTTGGTGCTAGCCTATAAGGTGCTCTAGCAATGGGAGTTGCTCCAGGGATGATATCGATTCTGAATTCCACTTGTCTATCTGGTGGCAACCCAGGTAGATCTTCGGGGAAAACTTCTGGATACTCCGAAATGACGGGAATGTCTCCTATCTTTGGTTTGGGCTCTTCAATAATCACATGTGCCATGTAGATGACACAGCCTCTTTTTAAACATCTAGAAGCCTTGAGCATAGTTACGTTCTCGGGCAATCCATACTGCGTATCTCCTCGAATGGTGAGCGATTCACCAGTCGGAGTCTTTAGCACTATATGTTTTCTGTTGCAGACGATCTGGGCCTGGTTGTGGGATAACCAGTCCATACCCAGAACGATGTCAAAACCAGCCAGTTTGAAGGGGAGTAGAGATAGAGGAAAATAGTGGTTCTTAATGGATATCACATATCCATCTAGTATAGTGGAGACGGTTTCTACTGTGTCGTCTGCTAGCTCTACCTCGTATTTCACATTTAGGGTTTTGACAGGTATATTCAGCAATTTGCAAAATTTTTGGTCTACGAAGGACTTATCAGCGCCTGAATCAAAAAGTACTCTTGCAAAGATATTATTTACGAGAAAAGTACCTGTGATTACGTTATCGTCTTGCAAAGCTTCCTTCACATCCATCTTGAAGACTCTAGCATTATTCTTTTTGGTTTCTTCTGTCTTCTTGGCGTACTTGGGGCAGTTGCTTTTAATGTGCCCCTTCTCACTACAGTTGTAGCAGGTCGCATCTTTTATCTTCTTGCAGTCCACAGTCTTGTGGTCCTTGGACTTGCACAGTCCACAAGTGTACGACCTCGACTGGGACTGTGAGTTTGACCCGAGCCTACACTTCCCAAAGTGATACTTCTGGCAGTTTTTGCACTTCGGCTTCTCTCCAGATTGCTGCCCATCTTTCCTCGACTCTGACCCTCTCTTGCCATCACCGTTCCCACGGTGTTTCTTACCCGACCTTCGTGAGGTATCATCCTCAAGCTTCCTCTTCTCGGCCTCTTTGTTCCTCAGCGACCGTTGCCGGACCGCATCTTGAGTGAGGGACAAAGATAAGTCGGTCACAGACCTGAAGGTCGTTGGCCGAGAGGCCTTCACGCTTGCCTTAATTTCAGGTTCTAACCCCCCGATAAAACGAGCGATTCTCCTTGGCTCCGGGGTTACCAGATATGGAACCAACCGAGACATCGTGTTAAAGCTCGTTAGGTAAGCCTGGCAGTCGAGGTTTTTCATCACCAATGATACAAAGTCGGATTCTATCTTTTCCACCTCATGTTGAGGGCAGTAATTTTCTTTGATGAGAGTAATGAATTCCACCCATGTCATGCTGTATAGCACAACTTTTCCCGAGGCCTGAACCAGCGCCTCCACCAAGCCAGGGCCTCGCCCTTAAACGATTGCGACACAAACTTTACCACGTCCCTTTCCGCACAGCCACTGATGTCCACCACAGTGTCCATCTCATCCAGCCACGTCATACAATCAACGACACCCTTCTCCCCCGTGAAGTCTCGGGGTTTACAAGACACAAAGTACTTGTAGGTGCAGCCCCTGGCACGGGATGCATCAGTATACTCCCTTTCACGACGAACACTGTTTTCATTGGACGAGTGATTATCGTCGTCCTTCTTGGGCTTTGACAGGGGTTTGCTGTGGGATTTTGAGTGTGTTTTCGGCTTGGAAGGTGGTTTGGATACGGTTCTGCTTCGAGATTCGGTATATTGTCGATCTAGGGCTGCCTGAACAGCATTGTCGACGAGAGCTTTTAATTGAGCGCCCGTTAAATGTACTTGGGCATTATCATATTCATCTTCACTTGTATGACTATTTTCTCCATTAGGATTAGCCATGGTAACTTGAATCTGTTACAGAAGATAACGAAAATTTTATTTAGGAGTTTATTATTGAATTATCTTTTATGGCAATTCATTAACCATGTTAACAGAGACCATATCTGGTTAATTTGTTACTCACTTTTATTTAGGATTTGAACATACTTATCCTAATTACAATTAACATTGCTAGTGGCATAAAAGCCTAGTCACGAGGATGTTATATAATATTAGCCGAGATTACAGAGAACCAAGGTATGAAGGTTTGAACCGTAGTTCTTTTACCCCTTCTGACAGGGAGTCATAGACCACCACTGTCTTTTGTCTTATTATGACAACAATTATGGCCCGTAGGCACTACATCACTAATGGATGTTTGATAATTCGGCCCGTAGGCACTACATCGCTAATGGATGTTTAACAAGTGATCATCTTCATTGATGATCTAACCCATGATTTATTATATCATTAATTTGGGCTTTGAAATCCTTAGAAGGATTCTTATATAAGAATGACGCGTGCGATTTTAACGAATCACATCTGCCATGAACGTTAACATGATTACAGAGGTTAACTGGGAATTCTGAATCTTTTAATCAGGTCTTACCATCTTGGCCGGATCTTATAAAGACACCTGGCTAGGTTTCACTCTTTAGATTCTTTATTAGGCAGATTTAATTTAAAAGGAATGATTTTGATTTATTTCATATATAGTAATAACAAAAATGAAATTATAACATAACATTCCAAAATTTCAAATACGATTACACGCTGCCTTAAACGGGACTTTTAAACAAGTACATACCTACATAGAGGTTAATAAAGAGACAAGTCCACGCAGGGACTAATACAAGATAGATGTCCACACAGGGACTAAAGGATAAGTCCACGTAGGGACTGAAATACAATAAACGTCCACGCAGGGACTTATTTAAAATAGACATTACATTAGAACATATATAAGGACTAATGGTCGCGTTTCTTCTTCTTGCCCTTCAACAGGTTCGCTAGGCCCTTAAGGAATCCCCTGTTGTTCTTTCGTTCTTCCTCGAAATCCCATTCCACACGAGTTAAGCGGTGGAGGATTTCTTCTTGTTCGGGCGGAGAAAAACGTGGTTGTGGCGCCGGTTGCGGAACTGGAGGTCTAGGAGGTGCTGGATACCCATGAGCTGAGTAGTCCGGTATCCCCATGTTTCCAAAAGCTCCGTCGGGATAGCGGGCATTATACCTAGCCGCTACCACATATGGGTCGCGTTCATAGTTGTAATTGTAATGTGCGTGCGACAACGGTTCGAACGGGTTGTATGCCGTTGGACCCGTGTATGCAGGTATTGGGTGGTCATACCCAAATGGTGGCGAAGATGGTGCAACTGGTGCGGAGTTCGCCTCCTGTACTGGACTTGAAGGTCCTTCTTCTTGTAGTGGCGGGTAGTGGCTACTACTAGAGTGTCGAGGGGTGCTGAAGTGGAATTCCCCTCCTCGGGTGGACATACGAGCACCCGATCTTCTACGCCTTGGCGGATCAGGCATTACTGGTTGAACCGGTGGCGGAGGTGGTGGCGTAACTGCCACGAAGCGTGGATCCTCAGAGGGATCTTGTTGTTGTTGCTGCTCGTGTTGCGATGTCTGATGGGAGGGTGTGAAGTACCACTCGTGCTAGTTGAACAGCGCTTGAAAGCTATCTGGCCCTTGATAAGGTGTGCCATGAAAAGAAGATCCATCAGAGATCTCGATAGGATGTGTGGGCGTACCACGAGCGGGTTCGATTGGATCAGTGTCCTCATCCATATGGTCTTCTGAGAAGTGATCCTGTGGTCCTAACGGAACAAAGCCTGCAGGTTCCTGAATGTAATCTGCTGGGTTAAACTGGCCTCGGAAGTAAGGAGTGGGGTCGTCAAAAGCGCGGTGCGATACCGAATGCTGTAGAGGCATGTAGGAGGGTTGAGGGTTATTGGGATCATTTTCGGAATCTGGCCCGAACGAGTGACGGTACGATGGTGTTGAGCTGTGCGAGGTGGAATGTCTCGCAGGTTCGAAAAGGTTTCTCCGTCTTTGCGGTTCTTCACTCCTTGTGGTCGAAGGAGCTCGCGTATTTGAAGGTCCAGCTTCGTGATCATGGTGAGTAACGATCTCTCCTCTGCCTCTTCTTCCTCTTCCTCTTCCTCGGAAAATTACATGTGCCATATTCCTGCTTTTAAAACTTTAATAACAATGATAATAAAAAGACAACTTGGAATAACAATTCGAATTTGTCCTATGTTCTTGTCTAGACTCAAGTATGTGCAATTGTGTCACTGAGATTAAACACATTAGGATAGTGTTTAATTCACTCAATGTTGGCTCTGATACCAACCTGTCACACCCCGATTTCCACGTGTCTCACCGGTGGGCCCGGTGGGGGATTACCGTGACGTAGTTGGCAACAATATAGTCAAACCACACAATTATATGAATACACAGCGGAAGCATAAAGATAAATATAATTCAACCATTGATTGTAATATCGAATGTATCACAAATAGTCGAATGGTATCCACAGGGGGATCAAAATAATAAAAGTATTGTTCAACAGACAAGGCATCAAAAGCTTGCGAGACTCTTAAGGATGCTAAGGAGCTATAGCCAGCCGATTTCGTTTAGTACCTGCAGTTAATCTTTTTGGGAAAATACGTCAGTTTACACTGGTAAATACATTCAACCGACACTTTTGTAAAATGTTTATTAAAATTGATTTGAATGCACAAGGCACAAACTCTTTTATAACTTGGGATAATTTATAATTAAATCTTGTAAAGAATTACATGTTTGCTATGCGTTCGGTCGCCCGGGTCGTGCCGGGTTGAAGTTTAATAGACACACCACATAGCATATAACACCGTGGCGGGTAACCAACGGCTGTGCTTTTATAGTTATAGACATAATGCCGGGTGTACGCCTACACCGGGATGTCAAGGTCGTGGCCATTCGTAAATGCTGCCAAGGATATCCGGGACATGGTCATTAAGCCCCCAAAGGCGTTAAGCCAACAAAGCAAGTTTTAAACGGGTCACATTGATAATACCCAACTACAAATGAGTTGGGGTCAATTGCCCGACCAAGCGGTATTTTAGATACCGTAACCCAAGCCCGTAATACGGAAAATAAGTTAAAAGTATTTACATTTGCAAGTATTGTCCTTAATTGACTAAATCACAGATATCTTTTACTGGGCTCCTATTTTGGAACGAAGGTTTTAAAAAAAAAACCTATTAGAATCCTAACGGGTCTTTATATTAGCCGTAGCCTAGACCGGTTAGTTTCAAAGGATAGATACGGTTTAATCGCGTGAAAGGCGAAAACCGGGAATGGAATGTGATTTTGACCAACAAGTTTGAAGACTTGTTTTATAGGGGTATTATAATCACATTCTGTGATTTGGGGTCAAAACAATATGGTTTGACCCGTATCGGCTAATTTATGTAAACTAGTTACATAAGCCGAATCGTGCGCGCAAAAGGCGCAACGGGTAACCGTAAGAGTCCTACACTTGTTTCCTAAGTAATATGCTTTAAAGAGGTTGTGGTATCAGTAGGATACCTTCCGTGATCCCCGTAACGAGTTTAAGTTTATTATACGCTCCGTAGGGGTTTTCCGGACATTTTAAGGACTTTTAAAGGGCTTTCTGAGTTCTACAGGAAACCGGAGTTTCCCGTTCAGTTTATAAAGTCCAAAATACTTTATTTATTATTTAAAATCAGTAGCAACTGGAATCGGGTCAAAAGACCTTGTAGAACTCAAGTTTTGGCCGAAAAGGGCATATTCGGTATTTACCGAACCGTAGCCATAACCGCAGGTTATGAGCAGGTTAAAATTAATTAAAAATCTTTAAAAATCCCAAAATATTATTTTACAACAGTGAGTAAGAGGTTTGGTGTCGGAATCTTGGTTTAGGTAGGCGTTATGCTAATCGCGCCGTTTATTACAAAAGTTTCCTTTAATTGCACTATTTAGCATAACTCCTATTCTAGACCTCGGATTGGCGTGAAACTTTAGGGACATGCTTACAATTTAGTAAGCAAGGTTATGGTCCCTTCACGTGTCCGAAATACTCGTTTTATTTTGAAAAGGGCGTTACGGTCAACTTTTAAGCAATTAACGGAAAGGCGTAAAAGACTCGGACAGACAACGAACCGGTCACAGAGGGTGGTACCATCACGTGACATGGTCCTAAGAGAGTCCTAAGGCATATCTACATTGCACTAAAACGGGTCAGAACTGAAGTCAAAGCAAAAGTCAAACTTTTGCGACATTCGGCTCCGAACCGGGTCAATATAGCAAATGGCCGGATCAAACAAGCTTAGACAAGTTTATATACTTAATATCATGTTTTATGAGTGTTCAAACAGGTTACATATCACCTACATTACAGATTATGCAAGAATTGCAAAAATGGCTTTCTGTTGACTTTTTAAGTATACGTTTGACTCGACATTTGACCTAGTTAGAGTGGTGATCAGGGGGAACCCTTTTAAGGGTTTATTACCCACATAAATACCAACACATAACTGTTTTTTATTCGACAATTAACTGGACCATTCATGATTTATCGCAAAGTCAATCGTTAGTTACGACGGATTGACTTTTAATGCTAAAGTAAGCAAAAACAAAGCCATAGAAGGTTTGGCATACTTACAGAGGCTTAGTGCACGACTTAGGATTATAGAAGAACACTTGGGAGCTTCAGGAATGATCAGAAGATGTGTTTTGAGGTGTGTTTCAATTGTGAACTATGTATGGCCTTTTATAGTGCAAGAATGGCCTCTAGATCATTACAACTCAACCTACAAGTGAGCATGGATGTCCAGCAGGTGTCCTAAGGTGCTAGGGGTCAGGTAGAGGGCGCCCATACTTCATTGATTGCTCACAAGATCGTTTTGAAGCCAAATCATTGAAGCTGCCCATGTTTTCTGTTACTGTGTGATTCACGCGGCCCGCATGAAAGTTCATGCATCTTGTACGCGGGCCGCCTGAGTTTTCATATCAGAACGCGTAACTGCAGGAGGCTCGCGGCCGCATCAACTTACCCAAGACCTTTACGCGGCTCGCATTAGGTCAGTTTTTCAAGATTTCTAAATCTTTTATAGTCATTGACTAAATCTTTGTAATTAATAACGAAATCTTTGGTAATTAATAACCTGACCTTTCGGGTTTGAAGGGGTAAGTTTGCGATTTGGCCCTTGATTATTTACAACTAAGGGCCTCGTGTTATTTACCCGCATTGTTGAGTCCCCGGTTAGTTTGTTTGTTATCCGGAAAGTCTTAACTTTCATTGTTGACGCTTTTAACCCCTCTCATACGAATTTGATCATAACTTTCTCGTTTTAAAACGGAACTTCGCGAAATTTATATAGTGCATTCTAGTGAGCGTATTTTACTGTTACAAAGCCTCGGGTATGTCAAAGGGTCACTCAGAGGTATAATTAAACATGTTGACACAGTTAACCCCTGCAGCTTGTAATCTCTCACTTTCTTCCGCGTTTCGCTTCCGTACGATCCATGATTTATTCGTTTGAAGGTACGGGCATCGTTTAGGGTTACTATACAGTATACTTACCCTTGTTTGACATTTATAACCCTCGAATTTACATACTTTCAAGGTTTGTCAACTTTAGTCCTTTATTTAATATTAAATGCCACGTGTAAACTCAAGACACGTGTCAATACATTATTGGACACAAAATTTCGAGGTGTTACAGTATGGTAACCATGTTAGGACGTGGTTGACCACTTATAACTCAAGTAACCTTCCTGTGTATCTGCCGAGCAAACCAAGGTGAGTTCACACTCTTACCAAGGCGCGGGATTCCCGGGGTTGGGAATGGGATTGGATGATTATAGATTCAACTAGACTAGTAACACATGGGAAGCCCCCACTAATCTTCGCACACATGCCTGGAATGGCCGCGATACGAATAATAATCTTCGCACACATGCCTGGAATGGCCGTGATACGAATACTAATCTTCGCACACATGCCTGGAAAGGCCGCGATACGAATACTAATCTTCGCAAACATGCCTGGAGGGCCGCGTTACAAATATCACTAGTCTAGAATACCTGGGAAACCCCCACTAATCTTCGCAAACATGCCTGGAGGGCCGCGATACAAATAAATATGATACATGGTTTACAAAACGAACATGTGAATTACGAAACGGATACTATAACTAAACAACCAACGATGAACTCGCTCAACTTTGTTGTTGACTCGTTGTTACATGCCTTGCAGGTCAATAGGTACTCATGGAGCTTGCACTGGGAGGCGCGGTCGTTGTGGACATGGATTGTGGATACCATGATAAACATTTATGACACTTCAAACTTATAACTTATGTTGGGTTTTACATTATTGCTTCCGCTTCACACTTGATTATGTTTTGGGTTTTTGAACACCTTTCGTATTGATGAATGATTTTTACTCATTACCTATAACGTTCAACATGATTGGTGGCTTGATCCTGGTCATGTCACGCCTCCAAGCGGTGATACTCCGCGTGTGGATTTTGGGGGTGTGACAAACAATCTGTTAAATTTTGAACTTCTGTTTTCTAATCACGAGGCTCGTTATTCTTCTGGGTATCTTCCAATACAATGGATTACTACTCAGAATACTACACCTACTATATTGAGGATGATTATGAGTACCATATTGTACCATTTGCGGTGAATCCCATTTGGTACAACATTGTTACCTTTTCAAACCATCAACCTCATACACCACGCCAAGTTCTTCATACACCATTTATGAAGAACAAAGGTTTGAGCTTCCAAAGTCAAACTTTGACTGCGATGCCAATCCATTTGAAACCTATGACACACCACCAACAATCACTCACGAAGCCGAAAGAGTCATACAAAGTCTCAAAAATCTAGAACTCTTAATTAAGAGATCTCGAGAAAAGGAATAGGCTATTTGTACTAAAGAGGTAATAATCAAAGAGGTAAAAATAGAAGAACAAAATGAAAAACTCACGCATGAACCAAACTAAGGAGAAGGTAAGTCTAAAACTAACGATTTTAAACTAGAAACAACTTTTTCAGAAATTCACGTTTTACAACCTTCTTTTGAAAGTCGTTGTTTGGTATCTCCTCATGCTAAGTTTTTAAAAGAGTTAAAAACTTCTACTAAAATTGAAGAATTAGTAAGTGTCACGTTAACAAATGATCAAACTTCGCTAATAAAAGATGAATGCCATGAATTAAACATAAAATCGGTACCATGCTTTTTTCAAAACGTCTTTGTTAGTAACGTGCTAATTGATAAATATTTTTGTGTTAATATAATAGCAAACTATATTTTCGAAAAATTGGGTACTAGTGATTTTTCTCCTCTTAAAATTCCTATTTTTCTCTCAAATTGTAAAACGATTAACGCCAAGGGAATGGTTGAGGATGTCTTAATTAAAACAAACCAAATGACAGTACCAACCAACTTTATCATTCTAGATGATGCTCCTCTCGTGTTGGGACAACCGTTCATAAAATCCCATCAAACCTTGGTCAACCGGAAGAAAAACAACTCACCACTTCAATTAGGGGCCGGCAAAAGGTACGTCAATCTTGATCAATCAATGAAATATCCAATTGGCAATGATGACCCCCTAATTGAAGATGAGCCAGAACCGCCCGATAAAATGGGTCTAGGCAAGGAACCTTATAAACGTGGCGCACCATGGAGGCATTCCATGGACTATCCATTAGTTTAGTAGTTTAAATCGTAGTTTAATCATTAGTTTAATGTTTTCTTTTAAGTTTTATCTTTGTGGGAATAAAGCATGCTCAACAGATGATGATGGATGATGAAAAATGGAACCCATGCACGTAAATCAGAAGCCTCCCGACTCAAAAACTGCAAAACATTGTCTGTAGCATGGGGCCGTGATCACCCAGCACGCCCCCGTACCCAACCTACTGATGTCCAAAATCTTCTGTCCAGAAGGTGGCACGAGCCGTGCTCATCCAACACGCCTCCGTGGCCACCCCACTGTAAGTCTTCTGTTTTTAATTGTTACTGGCACTTTAGACAAGGGGCCGTGTCCCGATAGCATGCCCCGTGCTGCAAGTGCCAGTAACAAAATTTTTTGCTATTTTTCACACTTTTTACACATTTCACCAAAATAAATCCTATTTGGGAGACATTGAGGACAATGTGTAATTTAAGTGTGTGTGTGTGGGGGGGGGTGATAAAACCTTGAATCCTTTGTCCTAAAACAAGCCTTACACAAAACTCGCCTAGGAGCCGCTAATCACCCCAAACTTTTTCAATTTTTTATTTATTTTTTCTTTTGCTTATCTTTGTTTAGTTGGGTAAAATAAGTTTTAAAAATTATGTTTTTACAAATTTAAAACTGATAGCGTCGTGATAAAAAGAACCAATTAAGAAAATTACGAAAACGGGCATAACAAATTTTTGTAAAATTTGATTATATATACATTTTTTACACTACAACCCTTTTTCCACAAAAGTGAGTTTTGAGCCTTTACCGAGCATATAAATACATATCTATACTAATTGCTCAATTTTCGTTTCTTGTGTGAATAGCCCGTTTGGTTCTCACGAATCTAGAACTTGACAATGCGATACGTTTCGAGTCCTTACCGATAAAAAATCCAAGTAAGTAAATGATGGAGGCATTAGGATCAACCCATTTTTCATTACAAAACCTTTATTTTTCTTTTCTTTAACAAAAACATCCCCTAGATAAACCCCTTGAACCTTAAACCTTTCATTTCTAAAAACCACAAAAACAAACATTTTCAGTTATAAAATTACGATTACGGCTCAGTTTCAACTTTGGCAAAAAAAATAAAAAAATTTGCCCAAAGTATTTCTTTGCTAAGCCACAAAGCAATAGAAAAGCCGATATCTTTACGCCTTTCGCCATTTCAATAAAACATACCAAACCCAAACCACAACCTACCCTTTAAAGTCCTCTTGATATTTGCAAGGAATTGAACGTCAAAAGGAGGAGGTTTGATCGATTGTCAAGCCTATGGTAGGAGTAAGTTCCAAAACCGGGCACGAGCGTTCTCACTTACACAACTTCGGCCGAGTGTTGAGTGACCACTTATGAGGTGTGTAAATATGTATATATAACGAAATGGAATTTTAAAAAGGCATGTTATGCCCAAAGTAAATAATTTTTCTTAAATTATGTTTTAAATAAATCATGACGAATAAAATTGTAAATAAAATAAAAACAAAATAAAATTAGAATTTGGATTCCCGACACTGTAAAGATGAGACCAAAACCTTCTCTTCTACCTATTGCGTTTGGGCGTGTAAGCCGCATTTTAGAGTTTTGCTTCAGGACAAGCAAAGATTATAGTGTGAGGGTATTTGATGTGCATAAAATACAACATATAAACTGTATCAAATACGGTGTAAATCAACCCTTTTTTGGTACTAATGTTGGAAAAAGCTTGTTTCTTTGTTCCTTTTTAGTTTACAAGGTCAAAAGAGCTTAAATGTGCAAAAGGAGCAAAATAACAACAAAAACCAACATAAATACAAAGAAGGAGGATTGATGCAACTCGCCAAGCCCCAATCCACATCCAAACCAAGAAAATGGTAAGATCAGAAGACCTGACACGGGGCCGTGTTCACCAGACATGGGTCGTGTCCAAGACCAAAATCTCTGCAGAAGAAAAGACAACAACAAAGGACAAAACAGACAACACGGGGCCGTGCCAAGGCAACACGGGGCGTGGTCAACTCTAAGATTTTCAGAATCTGCGATAGTACACCAAGTACATTGGCCACGGGCCATGCCGTTGACACACGAGGCCGTGTTAGTACAAAACTTGACACTGCAGTTAATGAGGAAGAGAGAGAGAGAGAGATGGCCACGGGACCATGCCAGGCGGGCACGGGCCGAGGTGAAGCTTCTGATTTCAGCTATAAATAGAGGTGCTTGGGTCCATTCCAATCCATCTCTTGGCAAACCACTTCTCTCTCACTTGCCACCACTCCACCACCACTACAACACCATCATCCACCATCATCCACCACCATCATTCATCTTCCATCATTTAGAGTGTGTAGTAGTCTCGGGATCTAAGATCGATTGTAAGAGTCTTTGTCAAACAAAGGTCATGCTTGGCTAAACTCTTACATCACTTGGTGAAGACAAATCTTTTATGTATTACTTTTTTTATTTCCAATATTTGGCAACTTTTTAATTGGGTATGTATTAATGACTTTAATAACTAGTTTTTTATATTGAAGGCGAATTTATATAATCATTCTTCATATGTCTTTGATTCACATATTTGTGTCTTTACGGTCTATATAAAGTGCGTTAATTTCCTGGAAGGGGGTTAGAAGGGTGGTTGGGTAAATTCTATATCTCGTTCAGTGTTAGATCCTGCGAGAACCTGGTTCAAGCTTAGTAATACTTCACGAGCGGACGGTCTTAACCCCCGCGGGAGAAGTACGAAACGCTTGAATCCCTTATCTATAAACTACTATTAAAACTTTAAACCAACCCTGCGAGGACTGTATCCCTGCTGACTCAGACCAAAGGGTTGAGGGTATAAGCTGCCTGGAAGGGGGCCTACCACTTTTCGCATTAATAAATTACTTAATTATCTTTCAATAATCTGACCTTACAGGACTGTATCCCTGCTGACTCAGACCAATAGGTTGAGAGTAACATTACCTAGAAGGGGGCCTACTACTATAACTTAAAGATAATCTCTTAAAATGCCCAAAGTGCGGAAATTATTAAAGGATACATGAAAGAGGAGTTGGAACCAAGTGATTCCTTCCTGTCTGTCTATTTTTCCTTATATTTTATTTTCATTTTTAGTTTATCTTTTTATTGCTTTAAAAACCTTTTTATCAAAGTTAGGTTCGATTAGACGTTAACGATAAGCCGATATTAAAAGCTCTTGGGTCCTTGGACGGCCTCGGTATTTTGCCATCACTATACTACGTCCGCGATGGGTGCACTTCCCTAACGTGTGTGTAGAGTGATAGTAGAATGTCGTGTTTTATAAATTTAAAACTTGAATCGGCGAGTAAAAAGAGCTAAAATATACATTAAAATATACGCACACCCACACACGTCAAGGGGGTTAGAAGGGTGGTTTGGGTAAAGTTCTTGCCTCGTTCAATATATAGATCCTGCGAGGACTTGATTCAAGCTTATTAGGACTTCTCTTGAGTCAGATAACATCAAATCGGGGGAAGTAAAAACAGCTTGAATCCCTTATAAATAAACTATTATTAAAACTTTAAGCCGGCCTTGCGAGACTGTATCCCTGCTGACTCAAACCAATATGGCCGAGGGAGCGTTGCCTCCAAAAGAGGGACATGCAACATTTTGCATTAATAACTTACTTAATTATCTTTTAATAATCCGACCTTGTGGGACTGTATTCCTGCTGACTCAGACCAATATGGCTAAGGGTATCGTTGCCTCCAAAAGAGGGACATGCCACAATAACTAAGATAATCTCTTAAAAAGCCAAAAGTGCGGAAATCATTAAAGGATACGTAAAAGAGGAGTCGGAACCAAGTGATTCTATCTTGTTTATTGTTTTATACTAACATTTTATTTTTATTTTCTTTCTTTTATCCTTTTAAACTCACTAACATCTTTTCTCCAATTTTTTGTTAGATTAGACGCCGACGATATTCCGATATTAAAAGCTCTAGTGTCCTTGGATGACCTCGGTATCTTTCCATCACTATACTACTCCAACGATGGGTGCAATTTGTGACACCTGTGCCTTCACGGCCATCAAAGAGATGCCAAATCAATGAAATATTGTATTTCATACTTGTCATTTGTATAAATATGTGTATCATTTTCACATATCAATTCTCGTTCGATTTCGAGCTCTAAATCGTTTTCTGGGAAATTATACGCGAACTGATGCGTAAACATAATCAGTTTAACGCGACAAACACTATGGAACAGTGACAAGGGCTTAACATACCTTAAATAATCTTTACATAACTTAGAAATAAGTTTTGGAAGGTTTGGTATGGCAAAATCAAGTTTATTCGCTTACAAGGACTAATTTCGACAAACTGCGAAAGCAGGGCGATTCGTACTGTAACGAACAATCTGGAACATGATCATAAGTTAAACATACTCTAAATATCCTTTACATAGCTTAGAAATAGGCCTTGAGGGGTTCGGTGTGCTAAAATAAACTTTTTGGTCATTCAGGGACTAAAGGCGTCAAAAAAGGCATAAGTTTGCATTTTTGCGCATATCTTACGTTCTGAATACATCCGGACATCCAAAAATTTATGAAATCATTAAAATGTTTTATTTTAGTGATTGGCATAATAAAATTCCATTCGTCGCGTAATTGGGATCGTTTTTCACGTCCGTTCGTGTTTCGTCGTAATTAACCGAATAACGTGATCGTACGACCAAACGAACCGACATCCGTCATATTTTTGAGCATGTTTCATGTCCCTTATGCTTAGGCATCATTGTAGAGCCTTGAAAATGGCTTAACGGGCCTTAAACATGTTGAAAAAGGCCTTAAACACATGCAGGGACTGAAACTGTAAATTAGAAAATTGTTTCTGTTATGTAGATTGGTCGCGAGCCGCGTAGGCCAGACTCCAATCGTACACTGGGCGCGACAGCCTCCCAGAACAACAAAACAAGATGATTTCATTTCAGCAGCTGGGTTTTTGGTTTGCACATGGGTTTGAACGAATCTATGGGCCATTTTGGGGCACCCATGGTATTCTAAAACCATGGGCACACATGGACGGCTCAGATTTAAGCTCGGTTTTCGATGAATGATCTTAACGGTTGTCCGAATCCTACATATACCCAACCCCATTTCATTTGCAACACACTTTGATTCTGATTTCTCTAAGTTGGAGACTCAAAACCTTCATACCTGAGAAATCTTGGATCAAATCTTCATCGCTTGGACCTCTTGTAAGCTTCTTTCGTTCTTTTATGCGTTTTTAAGCATGGAAGTCAAATAGTGTTTGACTTTCTGCTTTGACCAGTCAATGGTCAACACGAAGTTCGTTTGAACTTCGCAACGTGAGCGTAATCACGATGGTCATAGTCCTTTGTGACTATACCTACTGATTACCACGTTATTTAGGCGTACTGACGAGTCGTAGTTTCGGTCAAAATGCATATTCTTGCGTATTTTGCAACCAAGCTATTCTTGGGTATCAAGACCCTTTGTTTTGATACCAAACTTGCTTTCTAACTTCGTTAAACATGTTTAGCTCGTCACTTTAGGTTTAGTGCTTATATAGGGTTGTTAGGTAAGCGGTCTAAACAACCGCTTAGACTTTCGAACCCTACCCGTTTGGTCAATCATTAGCATTCGACCAAACACATTTTGTGACCAATTTGTATAGGGAATAACTGTGACACCTGGGTCACTGCGACCATCAAAAAAATACCAAACCAATGAGATATTGTATTTTATAGTTGGGATTTGTACAAATATGTGTATCATTTGCCCATATTAAGTCTTGTTCAATTTCGGGCTCTAAATCGCTTTCTGGAAGATTATACGCAGACTGGTGCGTAAACGTACGCAGTTTAATGCGACAAATACTCCGGAACATCATCATATACTCAACATACCTTAAATAACCTATACATAACTTAGAAATAAGTTTTGAAGGCTTTGGTATGGCAAAAACAAGTTAATTCGCTTACAGGGACTAAACTTGACAAACTGCAAAAGTATGCCAATTTGAACTGTAACAAACATTCCGGAACATGACCATAAGTTAAACACACCTTAAATATCCTTTACAAAGCTTAGAAATAGGCTTTGAGGTGTTCGGTGTGCTAAAATAAACTTTTGGGTCATTCAGGGACTAAAAGCGTCAAAAAGTGCACAAGTTTGCACTTTCGCGCATAACTTACGTTCTGAATACATCCGGACATCCAAAAATTTATGTAAGCATCCTTATATTATGCCTTAGTGTTTGGCATGAGAAAAATCCATTCATCGCGTCATTTGGATCGTTTTTCGCGCTTATGCGCATTCCGTCGTAATTAACCGAACATCGCGATCGTACGGCCAAACGAACCAACATCCGACATATTTTTGAGCATGTTTCATGTCCTCAATATTTAGGCATCATTTTAGGGCCTTAAAGATGGCTTAACGGGCCTTAAACGTGTCGGAAATGGCCTTAAACCACAACAGCGACCTAAACTGTCATTTTTGAAACTTGGTTTCTGATCTGGACTCCCAGGCGGGGCGCGTAAGCCCTGTCTAAATCTTCACGCGGGCCGCGTCAGCCCTGCAGATGCAGAAACTTGTTTTTCTTGCAAAATTTGGCCTTTCAAGCATCCAAGGGGCAATGCCTCTTCACAATCTCTGGGGTTAGGGTCATATTTTGATACCACAACATCTTGACAAGTGTACGAATGAGATCAAGGCACGATATTCAAGAAACGATCCTAACGGTCTTGCTTTTCCTATAAATACCCCCCCCCCCCCATTTGGTGTAAAACCCACAAAATCTGATCTAAAGCTCTAAGTTGAGGCCTTTGCTTCATACCTGAGCTCCTGGATCGAGATTAGCTTTCGGGGACCCTTCGTAAGTGTTCTTTCGTTCTTTTAATCGCTTTCTAGTCCTAAAGTCAAACTATGTTTGACTTTCTGCGTTGACCAGCCTATGGTCAACACGAAGTTCGTTTGAACTTCATAACATGAGCGTCATCACGATGGTTATAGTCTCTAATGACTACACCTACTGATTACCACGTTATCTAGGCTCAGTGACGAGTCGTAGTTTCGGCCAAAATGCGCATTCTTGTGTATTTTGTAATCAAACTACTCGTGGGTATCAAAACCGTTTGTTTTGATACCAGACCCGTTTTCTAAACTTAGTTAAGCATGTGTTAACATGCTTAGCTCGTCACTTTTAGTATAGTGCTTGTATAGGGTCGTAAGGTAAGCGATCTAAATAATCGCTTATACTTTCGAACCCGACCCATTTGGTCGATCATTAGGATCCGACCAAACACATTAGGTGACCATAGCTGTATAGGGAATAACCTTCCGAGGTTATACCTTATGGTCACAATGTTAGGCGTTCCAAACGCGTTTTACGCGAACGACGCGTTAAGGTAGCATAAGCTACCTAAACGGGTCGTAATGGATCGTAAGCACTTAGGTTAGGTTTCATTTTAGAATGTAAGTTTTGTTAAACCATATTACACGAGTCTCTAGACTCGTTTGGTTTACGAACCCTCATTCTGTCCAATCTTCCGATTTAGGTCCGGTATATTAATATAGCTACCTATTAGGTGCCATTTGATATTCCGTGATCTCTAGCATTGTGTGATTATTACACAAGGACTTCTAAGCAATCTCAGGTGAGTACATAGTCCCCTCTTTTACGGTTTTCCATACTGTTTTGGGGAGAAACACATGTGCCTACTTGCTACTTTCATGCTTTCCTGTTTCCACATCATATACTTGCTATGTTCATTAGTACATTCATAGTACACGATTTCACTACATTTTATGCTATGTATGCCCATTGTGTGCGTACTTAGTACATTGTTTTACATTACATGCTATGTATGCCCATTGTGTGCGTACTTAGTACAAACGTTTTACATTACATTTTATGCTATGTATGCCCATTGTGTGCGTACTTAGTACAATGTTTTACATTACATTTTATGCTATGTATGCCCATTGTGTGCGTACTTAGTACATTATTTTACATTACATTACATTTTATGCTATGTATGCCCATTGTGTGCATACTTAGTACAATTGTTCATCACATGCTCACATTTTGGTATGACATTTGGTTTGTTTAAATTATACAATGTACATTCATTAACACCGATCATGCCGCCCGTTAGTAGGTAATGGTACCATAGGACTTGACAACTCCCATTCCTGAAATCCCGGGTTTGTTTGGATTGGAAGGAATGACCGAATTCGATGAACATAACACATATAGACCTTTAATTTCTTTAATGGTCTATCACTACAGTCACAAAGGCTTGAATGTATGCATTTTCACAATACCGCATAGATGTTTATATTAGTATAGCATGCATTTATCACACAAAACATAACTTTGATTTAAACCATGTTTTACTTCAATATCTTGTTTTTGTGCATTTTACATATGGTTTAGTTGATATATTTCACTTACCATACATAAACATTTTGGCATTCATATACACAATTTATGATTTACATTAGACATAAACATTTTGACATTGATATACACATTACATGACTCGCTTGAAACATAAACATTAGACATGGACATTTTGATATGGTTTACACAATAACACTTGACAATTGATTTGTACATGAACAATTTACATTGATGGTTGATTTGGGTAAATGATTTGAGTAACGAGGCGTGTGTAATATGATACAAGCATGGTGGATACGCCGCTGGTACTTCCTATATATAAGTGCTTGTATGGTATTACATATCGTAGCGTTATTTGAATCATATCAATTTGAGACATATAACATTTTATACAAATAACATACTTTTCACAAGACATTGTTTTACAAACAACTTATCTTATACAAATTCATTTTTACTTGGTTATTCATTTAACCTTACATTTATTTATACACATCATCTGATCTTATCGTTTTCCAAATGATTTACAAGACAAAGCAAATTACAAGGTTCATGACTAAACATTTTCTTAAACATAAGTCATGAATTCTATTTTCACAAAACCTATGTATCTCACAGGCATTTTTATGCTGACGTACCCATTTTCCCATGTGTTTCAGGATATGATGCATAGGACTTATCAAGACATACTTAGGCGGACCTGTGCTTTAGTGACTTAAAACGAGACAAGAACTAGTTAATTTATGTTATGTACTCTTTGGTTCTTGATTAAAACAATGTAAACTTTCATGTTTGATTAATAAAACGAAACTTCAATTGCCATGGATTTGAAACAATTATTTCTGTTACAACACTCCCCGACATTTCCGCCACGTTTTGTATGTTCTACGTGGTCGGGGTGTGACAATAACCTTCCGAGGTTATACCTTATGGTCACTTCGTTTAAGTAGTTATATGATAGGTAATTATATGCCTTAGGAAAAATGACCAAAATGCCCTTTTTACGCCAAAATTCATTTTAAGCATATGTTACATAAATTTTGACATCTAAACTGATTAGGCAACATTATTAGACATGTTAAGGCATATAATACTTGTCATAGGGCCAGTTAGGGGGTCCGAACACGTTTTACGCAAACGACGCGTTAAAGTAGCGTAAGCTACCTAAACAAGTCGTAATGGGTCGTAAGCACTTAGGTTAGGTTTCGTTTTAGAATGTAGGATTTGTTAAACCATATTACATGAGTTCCTATACTCATTTGGTTTACGAAACCTCATTTTATCTGATCTTTTGATTTAGGTCCATTTATTAACATAGTTACCTATATTAGGTGCCGCTTGATTCCGTGATCCCTTTAGCTTTGCTTGGTTGTTATTCAAGACTTCTAAGCACCCTCAAGTGAGTACATAGCCCCCTCTTTTACCGTTTTAAACTGTTTTGGGGTGAAACACATCTGCCTACTTGTTACTTTCGTGCTTTTCATATTTTACATCATATGCTTGTTATGTTCATTAGTACACTTATAGTACGTGATTTCATTATGTTTTTGCTACGTATGTCCATTTAGTGCATACTTAGTACATTGTTTTACATTACATTTTATGCTATGTATGTCCATTTAGTGCATACTTAGTACATTGTTTTACGTTACATTTTATGCTATGTATGTCCATTTAGTGCATACTTAGTACATTGTTTTACATCACATTTCATGCCATGTATGTTCATTTGTTGCATACTTAGTACATTATTTTCATAAAACATGCTTACATTTTGGTATGACATTTGGTTTGTTTAAATGAGACAAAAATACATTCATTAACGTTGATCACACCGTTCGTTAGTAGGTAGTGGTACCATAGGAATTGACAACTCCCGTTCCTGAAATCCTAGGTTTGTTTGATGGAAGGAATGACCGAATTCGATATACATTGCTTAGATAAACCTTTAACTTCGTTTAAGGGTTTGTCGCCACAGTCGCTAGGCTTGGATGTATGCATTTAACATTACCACATAAATGTTTGTATCAGTAAGGCATGCATGGATTTTACAAAACATCACTTTTGATTTATTCAAATTCTTTGTTTTGTACATTTTTACATATGGTTTAAGTAGTCACTTCTTTTACTTACCATACATGACATTTTTTCACACATTACATGATTTACATTTGACAATAGACATTGTTTACACATGAACATTTTGACATTTGTTTACACATTACACATTACATGGTTTAAACAAGACAATTTTGGTGGTTTACTTGGGTAAGTGATTTAAGTAACGAGGCGATACGCCGCTGGTACTTCCTATATATAAGTGCTTTTGTGATATTACATATTGTAGCGTCATTTAAACCATTTCAATTTAGACATATTACATTTACATAAATAAAATATTTTCACAAGACATTGTTTTACAAACAATTTATTTTATACAACTCATTTTACTTGGTTATTTAATTAACCATACACTTTTCTTTTATATAATATGATTTCTTATCAAGTTTTCGTATGATTTATAAAAGAAAACATTTTACAAGATTCATGACTAACTTTTGTTAAAAATTTTCTTTAAACTTACAAGTTATGAATCCTATTTTCAATAAAACCTATGTATCTCACAGGCATTTTATGCTGACGTACCTATTTTCACATGTGTTTTCAGGAGATGATGCATAGGATTTATCAAGATACACTTAGGCGGACTTGGGCCTTAGTGACAATAAAAGATGCAAGACTAGTTAATTATGTTATGTTGCTTTGATTTTAAGACATTGTAACTTCTTTTATTCAATAAAACAAAACTTCAATTTTCCATGTGTTATGAAACAATGATTCTGTTACAAGACTCCCCGACGTTTCCGCCACGATTTGTTGTTTTACGTGGTCGGGGTGTGACACAATTGCCCTCACGAGTTATAGAGAGTGATTTTATTGTATCATGTTCTATAAATTTAAAGCGTGATAAATGAGTAAAAAGTGTTAAAAATTATACCACAAGGATTTTAAGAAAGATTAAAATCGATGGCCTAATCATCTTTTTCAGTTTTCCTCTCCAAACCCTTTTTCTTTTTCGTAAAATTTTCACCTATGTGCTATTTGTTTTTTCTGAGGTAAAACGTCTGCAGGCTGCGGACCACATCTGCAGACATCTGCAGCAGAAGTGCTGGACCAAATGTCTGCAGTCTGCAAGAAGAAGACTGTTTGTTTTTTTTTACTTCTGCAAACTGCTGAAATAAACTGAAATATAAATAAACTGATTTATTAAACTTATAAGAGTTTTTCAACATTCAAACTTAAATAATAGTTATACAATACTGAAATAATATTCATAAAAAAGACAATAACATTTTTTTAAAGCATTGTATCCATGCTTTGCATTAACTGCTCAGCAATCTCATCTCGTAACTGAGTCATATATTCCCGATCCGATGCAGTACCATGTGCTTCAACCTCGTCTTCATCAGCATCAAAGTGCACTAGCCTATTATGCACCGAAACATTAGGTTGATCGTATTCTGTAAACAATTCATCGCTCAAACCCTCTTTCCTTATAAAATTATGTAGCGCGAAACATGCAATGGTAATGTTCCTTTGTGTAACCAATGGAAATGGTGCCATCCTTTTTCAAAATAGGGAATCTTGCTTTCAAGACACCAAAAGCACGCTCAATTACGTTCTGAAGTCTTGCATGAGCATGGTTAAATTTCTCTTTATTCGTCAACGCACGTCTTCGGCGAAAATCTCCTAGCCAATACCTCACATTACGATATGGAGCCATAAATCCCCGTATGTGTGCATACGCGACATCACAAAGATAATACTTGTCTGTAAAGATATACAATTATTTAGAAAAGTAAACCAAGTGATAAATATTTAACAAAACATAAACATACCTTGTGGTGGAAAGGGGAATGGTGCATCTGGATCTGATAATGCCTCTGATAATATTCGTGCATCATGTGCTACACCTTCCCATCCGGCCACGACGAACGTAAAAATCATGTTGAAGTCACAAATTGCTAATACGTTTTGATAACAATCTCCTTTTCCTCTTCCTCTATATAAATCTTGTTTACTAGTAGGGACAACAGCATGTATTAAAGTTCCATCTAGTGCACCAACCGCTCCTATAAAAACCCGCCGTAGTCTCTTGTTATGTCCCGGTATGTTTGGATTAGGATTGAAAGAAGTTGGTACTATCATTTCTTTGGCAAAAAGCATCATTTTATCCAAGACTTCATAAAAATATTTATGAATTGTTTGCTTTGAGTGTTGAAATCTACGCTTGATAACTACATATCGTTGATTATGACCGATTATCATAAAAAACATAGCCATCTTCTCCTCAACCGATACATGTTTACTATCCTTTAACGAATAATTTACTCTAAAATGTGCACATAGTCGGACAAATGATTCACGAGACATACGTAGAAGTTCAATGCATTGTTTGGGATTTCCTGTCAATAACTCTAACGTGTATTTATGTCCCGTCATACGCGAATCATTGTCTCGCACTCGTTTTAAACCTCTCTTCCAAAAAAACCGGACATACAAGTACATAAGAATAACGAGAAGTAATTTCTTATTATACTCCATTATGAACCTGTTTTACAATTATAAACAACCAAAAGCATAAGCATAAACCAAAGGATACAATCATAAAACCATACAATGTCTAACATAAACAAAAGCATAAAATGTCTTAAACATAAACAAAAGCATAAAATGTCTTAAACATAAACAAAAGCATAAAATGTCTTAAACATAAACAAAAGCATAAAATGTCTCAAACATAAACAAAAGCAATCAATGTCTCAAACATAAACAAAAGCTAACAGTCGTGTTAAGCATGTAAGGTCTTCACTACTTTAGCAGGCCTAAACTTTTTGCCGTCATCCCAATCCACCCTCTTAAGACCTCGGGAATTTCTGGTAATGCCATCCACGCCTCTCTCATGTCGGAGGACACCCCAAAAATGTGAAAAGCAGCTAAGAATATAGGATCTACCGGGTCTAACCCAACCAACTTTAACTTCTCAGAACACTCACGAACTGTCGGGCCTTCTTTGCCTTTAATCAAAACCTGTAGAGCCTTCTGCATATCACGTGCTAAATCATCATGGTTAATAGATGATTTTGAGATTTTGGCTCTTTTGTTTGGATTAGGCTCAGAAGTGGGCTCGGAAGTAGGCTCAGAAGTGGGCTCAGGATTAGGCTCAGAAGTGGGCTCAGGATTAGGCTCAGAGGTGCCGGCATCATCTTGTGTGTCATGAGAATGGGTGTCCATAATCATAAGCGATTAGACATGATGACAAGAAGATCCAACCCCGGATGTTGTTTGGGTTGAGGTCCACTTGCAATTTCCAGTGGCAGTATTTCCATCAAACAATTCTGCACAAAGCTCTGGAAAAGGCAATGGAACTGTCTTCAATGATGCAGCCTTTGGATGCCCCTAAACCCAAAGTATAAAAAAAATGTTATAAACTTTTTTTTAGGATTATGTTTAAAATTTGTATAAATGAACATACCTTCTTAAATTCTTCCCATTCCTCGTTCGTTAAGGTAAAAGTATTTGTTTGAGGGTTGTATATGTTGCCGGTTTTGTTTTTCAAATACACCCAACCTACGTATTTGGCTTTAAGATTATCATATGCATTCTTCATTTGTTTTTGAGTTAAATCCAAGCCAAACTTTTCCTTAAGAACTTTTCCTAATTTATTCCACGAGTCTTTATGCAAACTCAAGCCTTTTCTACCCACCGTGTTTATCTCTTCAATGCAAGTCTCTAATAAGCATTTTAGATGGTCGTTTGACCATTGTTGTTTCTCTCCCATTTCTACTAATCAACAAACAACCAAAGGAGCAATTTACAATTTTAAACTAACAACAAACAAGAAAAGGAACACTTTTTTGACAAAAATTATGAACTAACATTACAAATTAACAATTATAACCTAACACTAACAACAAACAACAAAAGGAACAATTTTTTTTACAAACATGAAGAACTAAAATTAACAAATTAACAATTTTAAACTAACAACAAACAATTTTTATAAATCACTATGTTCAACTAAGAAACAAAAACAATTCCTTACTTCAGGCCTGTTTTAAATGAAAACACAGATTTACAACACAAAGAAGCATAAGCTGATTCGGCTATAAAAGATAATGGGAAACGAGATGGCTATAAAAGGGAGTCGAGTTAAAACAAAGAAGCATAAGCTGATTCGGCTGGCTAGGCCCATTTCAGGCCTGTTTTTGGCTGGTTCAGACCCATTTTTTTTTTCAGTTCACTTCAAATCAGAAAACACAACTTTACTTTACAAATTCTCTCAACCAAAAACATCACAATTTTAAATGAAAACACAGATTTACAACATAATTTTAAATGAAAACACATATTTACTTTACAAATCAGAGATGTATGCATCATTACAACATTTTAAATTCAAATCAAACCCTAATTTAACCTACCAAATGTATGTATGTGAGTAGAAATTATGAATATTGTACCTTTTTCTTATGCAAGAAAGAAAGGAGAAGAAGAGGGGCTGAGATCTTGCCGGCGACTGAACCTGTGGTCGAAGTTGTTATAGCCGGAGATGTAGCAGCGAACCAGTGGTCGAACGGCGAATAGGGGTTGTTGTGACCGGTGAACAGGGATGTGGTGACCGGCGAACAAGGCTGGGCGGCGCCGGAGATGTAGCAGCGAAGGTGGAGAGCGTGGGAGAGGAGTGGGTCGGCTTAAGAGGAAGGATAGAAGATTAGGGTTTTCTTTTTTGTGATGGAGAAGTTTTTGTGAAGAGCCTAGAAGACATAAGGTAACATCTGCGCGAGAAAGAGGTCAGGAAGTGGTTTTTTAATGAAATCCCTTCTAAAAAACAAACAATCTGCGAGCCCCTATGTCTGCGCGTGGTCTGCGTGGGGAAGACAAAAGAGGTTCTGAAGTACTTTTCTAAAAAAACAAACACCCCCTTACAGAAGGTTCACACAGGGTCATGCCTCATTTGACACGGGGACGTTTTTGATGCCCAATACCTAAAAATCGAAATTTCTGAACACAGTCTCAGTCACGCGGGGTCGTGCTTAATTTGACACGGAGCCGTGCTTACCTTTAGTTTTCATAAAAACTTTTCCTGAGAGCCATAATCTTCTGGGTATTATCCAACAATGGATTATTACATGGGAGATTACAACAACTACTACTACGATGATTATGAGGAAACATGTTGTACCATATGCGGTGAATCCCATTCGGTATAAAATTGTTTCATTTTTCAACCATCAACTTCATACACAACATATGAGCAACCAAGGTTTGAGCTCCCAAAATCAAGCTTTGATTGGGACACTCCACCGTTTGAAACATACGAGACACCACCCACAATCATCCCTAAAGTCGAAAGCCTCATACAAAGTCTCAGGAACTTAGAACTCTTAATCAAGAGATCTCGTGAAACCGAAGAGACTATTTGCATCAAAGAGGTAATCATAAAATAGGTAAAACCTCAAGAGCCAAGTAAGGAGGAACCATGACATGTGCGAGGGTGTGTATATTTTTTTTGATATACTGTTAAGTACTTTTTACTCATTCATCAAGTTTTAAATTTATAAAACACGATATAATGCTATCACTCTCTACAACACGCTAGGGCAAGTGCACCTATCGTTGGCGTAGTATAGTGATGGTAACATACAGAGGTCGTCCAAGGGTATTGAAGGAGGTCCTAGTAAGCTTGACCCAGGTCCTTGCAGGAACTATACACTGAACAAGGCAAGAACCTTACTAAACCATTCCCTTAACCCCCAACCAGGTAGTCAACATATCTCTATATAGACCGTAGAGATATAAATGGTGAAAATCTTTTACTTTATATAGACAATAAAGTAATGCCAAGACACCACGGACAAATGATAAAGAAGTTTCACCTTCAGCATAAGAAACTAGCTATTAAAGTCATTCATACAAAAACAAATAAAAAGTGTAAAAAGATTAAAAATCAAAAGTATTACATTAAATTCTTGTCTTCACTAAGTGATGTAAGAGACTTAGCCAAACATGGCCTTTGATTGACAGGAACTCTTACAATCAATCTTGGATCCCGAGACTACTACACACACTCTAAGGTGGATGATGGATGATGGTGGTGGATGTGGGTGTTGTAGTGGAGGTGGAGTGGTGGGGAAGTGGGAGAGAGGTGGTTTGCCAAGGGATGCATTTGAAGTGAACCAAGCACCCCTATTTATAGCCTGAACAGAAGCCTGACCACGACCCCATATCCGCTGGACACGCCCCCGTGGCCATCATCTTTCTCTTTCTTCATTAATGGAAATTGTCTGCATTAGGCTCCACACGGCCCCGTGTTCGCTAGGCACGGCCCCGTGTGCAGAAGCACATCTGTATTGTCACACCCCAACCGATGGCGGAAACATCGGGATGAGACGAACAAATCGCTCAAAAGCATCATAACACTAATAGTGACAATATAGATTAAATCAATTTCATAAATGACTAAATTCAAATACATTGTTTCAAATGAAGACAAATCACAACAAACATGGTTTATTATTAACATGGGTATCTAGTTCCATACTAACTAGATTTCTTCATCACTTCGTCTATCAACGTGCATGATGTTTTAAAATAACATCAACAAAAATGTTGGCGAGTATAAAAGTTTGATACATAGCATAAAGTAGAATAAAAAGTTTAAGTACTCATATCCGACATGAACAACATAATACAAATTACTAATATGCTTAAACAGTGTCGCTATATGTTAAACCCAAGTTTCCAACGCAAACACCCCAAGACTCAAGGGCGATGCGTACTCCTATAGCATAGGAGTTTAATAAGTATAAGAAGTCTAATAAGTCCCAGAAGTCTCAGAAGTTTAATAAGTTTAGCAAGGTTAATGAGCATATAGACACGAAAAGTTTACATAACATACGAGATTAACAAGCATCAAATTGTTTCATGTTTAAAAATGGATAGAGTGTACATATAACAAGTTTTAAGCATTTCATGTTTTTGTATAGAATACATGTTGCATCCAAAAGTGATAAAATAAAAATGGGATCAAGTATACTCACATTGGTTGCGTTGCGATTTCTTAAAAGTAACGCACGAGTAAGATTGAAATTTCCAAGAGAACGAACGTAATGGGTTAATCTAGATATTTGAAATGGCACAACGAGCTTGTTAATATAAGTTAATTAAAAGTTTCTAACTTTTATTGTTTATGATTTAATTATTTACGTATTATAGTATATCCTATTATTAATGTTTAGTGTTATAAAAGTCTCAAAAATGATATGTAATTGAGGTGATTAAAGAAATTAAGGTTTTATTATAAATAAAATGAATTAGAGATGCAAGAAGGAAACTATTAATTGGATTTTAAGAAAACAAATATATAATAAAAGAAAGATGGAATAAGGCTTCAACAGTCAAAAATGAGTCGGACCCTATTCTACTAATGTTTAGAAATTAATTCCGTCAACAGCACATGAGGTCGGGTTCGAACCCGTGACCTCTTTGTGTCTTAACAACATCAACTACCACTGATTTTATTTTATAAAAGAAAAATAAGCTGAAAACATGGGTCATCTTCTTTGTTATAAAAGCATACATATAAACTGTAAGTATGAGATTCATGATTTCTGTTGCTTAAATCATGTATAAAGTCGGATGAAAACAACAAGAGATTAAATGAAATGAATGAGGAAGTATACCGATCACTTAACAGAACCGTCGCGGCTTCTCCGGTCGTCTTCTCGAGCTCCGACGAGTTTCCGACGATTGCTCGAGTATCCAGCGACCTGCTATCGAAACAGAGAAGGTGTCGAGATGTGTCGAGAGGGATGAAGGCTATTTAGAATTGTGATCGTGTGGGGATGCAACGACCACAGGAGGTCGATGTTTCAATTTATAGGTGAAAGGGGTTGGGTTATTCTTGGTCATCATAAAGGGATCGATCCCAGGAATTTCGGGTATTGACGTGTTTACAGGTTGTCAAGGACTTAAAATTCGAAACCATATAAGGCTATGGGGTGTGGGGGTCATGGATTGGAACATTATTTCCACATAGGATCATTAATTAAGTGGTACACCACCCCCCTCCTGTAACATCCTGATTTTTCATGGTATTAAAATATATATAATCTTTCAAGTAAGTTTGTATTGGTGGAAATAGTATTTTATAACACCCAAAAAAAAATACTAAATTTCGGTTATCATGCTTCATTATGATATTAACATGAAGTATTGTAACTAGGTATATTGAACGTAGTTAAAATATTAGTTATCTATTCATGAAAATAGTGCTTTGACCAAACTAGATAACTAACCAAAACATAAGGGCCAAAAGTGAATATGCTAGAACCTTAGATAAATAAAAACAAAAAAAAAAGGGAAAAAGAAAAGGGCGTGACCAGGAGGTCACCCCACGCATGACAAGGAAGAAGGAGAAGGAGACTGATTTCACATGAGGATCACGAAATTGGAGGGTTGAAGTCTCGATTATGTCTTCTTTGCTTGATTCTAAGGCTCTAGTAAGTGATTTCATATGTTGTTTGATGAAATTCAAAGTAGTGTTCTTCATGCTTTTTGTTCAAACCATGAAATTAAGGTTAATTGTGTGTGATTTTGGTGTTGAACAACCATAGTCTTTATGCTAAACTGATTTATTGTAACTTTTGAGTTATGGATTCATGTTATTTGGGTTCAAATTCAAGATTTGGTGATTAGGGTAGAGATGTATGAAAACCATGTGTGAAGTTGCTGACCAAAATCTGAGTAGAAACTAACGATCCTAAAACAGCGATGATTTTGTTTAAAAACATAAAAGATGATACTATTTGAGAATTACAAAGAAAATAGACATCTTTAATGATGAATTGGGTGCATGAGAGTTCATATAAGCGTAAAAATGGTGGAATATAGTTTATGCCCGCAAGGTGTTTGATTAAATGGCTAAACGAAAATAAAAGTGAGATTTTGAAAGTTTTGCCATGTTTACTTGATTTTTTTAATGTTTTGCTAAGAATTACTTAGTGTTTTGTAAACATAAAGCTTTGGTGAATCTAATGGTGAATGAGATTAACATAAAGTACATATGTAAATGTTATTTTCACTTGATCATCCAAACGGGTCACTTGAGTGAATGAGTTAATTGGGTTGGATTATAACCCAAACTTATACACTTTGGTTAGTCGATGAAATTGTGGTGAAAATGACCCGTATGTTATGACTAAACACAAATGCGTGATAATGGGTCAAATGGATGTTGATAAACCAATTAACAAGTTTGGGGTAAAAGAATGAGTTAGAACACATGCTTGATGATGGGTTGGATAAGTAACTAGGTATTATGAGATAAATGCCCATGTTACGTGTTCTAATGATTTGCAAGTTTGATTTGTTGTCAAGATAGGTGACATAACGTTTGGATGGCAACGGGTCAAACGAGTGATAAAGCAACAACATTCCTACGGGCAAAGGTGAGTGACTCGTGTATGTTTGGAGTCGCATTGATTTAAATAGTCTTATTGTGGGATTAAATTTCTTATGGTTAAGGTGGTTTAATGAAACTTATTGAATATGGTTTAACTTAACAATAACGTATTGTTTTAGCGATGTTTTGGGGGTTTTAACCCATCAAGAAAGAGTACATAATGTTAATGGGTCGAGATACCCAAATGCTGAAAATTCAGCTTATTTCCATATTTTTGCTAGTCTTTAAAAATTAATAGAAAATCAACCGAATGTCCGTTCGGGGCGTATTTTATATCCACGGAAAGGTCTCGAAGTCACCGTTAATAAGAATTTTCGTTTGAAGTGAAATACTCACTATAAATATGGGAAAATACTGAATTACTACAGCTGCATAAAGCTGAGTGAAAAACATAAATTTAATAGTACTTGCATAATCTTAGGGAATTTATAAGGAACCAATGGAATGTGATTATGTTGTTGTTTTAAACCTCTATTTAGCTATGTATATTACATGAGTTGAGGTGAGTGATTCCTTGAATATGGATGTGTATGCTAAACTAAAAAGTCATGGGTGTTGTAACCTACATGTGCAAAAACATGTGTTCATTTAGTAGTGCTTATGAATGAATGACACTTGTGTCATAAAAACTATATAACATATTGGAGTATGTTATGAATACATGTATGAATTATTAAGAGTATTTTAGATAATAATGATTGTTGATAATCGTATATATTGTCTAATGATTTACAACATAGATATGTGGCAGTTTACCATTTTATTTATATTGACCGAATCAATTCGATAGTGGTTTACTTTGAAGTTTCCTTGATTCTATATTAGCAGGGATATACATGAGATATAAAAAAGGGGCATCCATATTAGAATGGAGAAAGTCACAAAATGTGTGACTCGAGATAATGAAGTGGTGGCTCGATATTGTTTCGTTGGGCATTATGAGCATTGAATACTCCGTTATGTTTGGTACAAAATCATATTATGAGTCCTCACTTAACAAAAGCTAATATTTTGATGTTTTAAATGTAGGTGATAAGTCATGAAAATCAACGGGTGACTTGAACCAGAATCATGAAAGAAGAAAACATCTCACAAGCACCAATAATTCGGTTCAATCTATATATATTAGTCATAATTATGCTTACCATAGGAATATATAATTTCTCGGTTGAGGCTAATAATATGGTAATGTTATATGACAGATTCGGGTGGTAGGAAGGCGAAAGTGATCAAGTTTTTGAAGCGGGTCAACGATGTGAAGATTTAGTGATGCCTTGTTCACTAAGTAATATGGGTTTTCTTATTGGGTCAACTTGACTTAGTTATTTGCATTTTAGAGTTTAACTTTAATGTTTATTTTAGCCAAGTGCTAGTATGTCAATGTAGTAGTGGGTTATATTTGTTTTATAAAAACCTTGGTTAAAAAGCAGGTATTGTTTTCGTAAGGATTGGTCGTGATGCAAACGGGTCATGGCGAAATTTTCTAAAAGTGTGTTTGTAATTATTTTATTAATCCGATTATGTGGATTAATATAATTTAGGAATATTAACCTTTATTAGGTAATATTAACAAAAAGAAAAATATGGGCCTATTTTCCGCAAAGTATTATAATATTATTTTTAACAAGTCGGGCGTTACACCTCCTTGATTGATGGTGGTTCCCATGGATTAAACCACGATTACCATGACCCTCCCATTTGATAATTTTAAGACAAAAACAAATTAAAAAAAAATAAAAAGGGATAGTGGTTTGGGTCATGACCACACCCTTAGGGTAGTGGTTTTGAATGGTGAATTAAAGATGAATAACATGGCACCTATGTGGAGGGCCATCGTGGTCATGAGGGTCACGACCACACCCTATAGCGTAATAGTTGTAATCGCGAGAAATCAGCGAAGGAAATCGGTAAGGAAATGATTGTTGTTGTTACGTGTTTGGCGGCAATGTTGGTTTAAAAGGCAATACCGAAATCAGCGCTTAAAATATCAAAGACTTGTTAGTTTGAACGATATGAAGACATGGCGGAGTGGTTGTTTGTGTGTTATATGAGGCGGGTTACCCGGGTTCGAAACCCACGGTCACCAGTTTTGTTGTTTCTTTTTATTTGACAGCCTATCACTTTTACACAAGGGACCCCTTGCCTTATATAATGTGCAGAACTGGCCCCTGTACTAAAGGTTTGGCAGAAATGCAGTTTCAGTCCCTGTACTTAATCTTTGGAGAAAAAATAGACTTTTTTAATTTAGTTTAGTTATATTAACTTAGTTTACTAACTTGGTTATTTATTATCACAACTAACTTTGAAACTTAACAAACTAATTAGATTATTTTTTTAATAAAAAATATATAGAAGAAAACTTTTAAATTGTAAAATTTAATTACTTAAACAATAAATAAATAAATAACCATTTTCATAACGAATTAGATTAACGATAAAAAAACTTTCAATGATTATTTATTTCGCGAAGCAATTTCCCAAGTTTCAAGGATTAGGATCCCAAAATTTCAAAACGGGTCGGATTTTGGGAATTCAATTTGACGGATGTTACATGTACTATCAAGATTTGCAAGATTCTGCGAATCTTAACGTTGACCACGCCCCGTGCTGAGTTGGGCACGCCCCCGTGCTGGGAATAGAAGCTTTTATAACTTTGTCACTTTCTGCAGACACCTGACCACGCCCCCATGTCCGTTGGGCACAGGCCGTGGTTAGCCTTCTGTTTCTTGTTTTTGCTTGGGGAGATGCTGTCGAGTGGTTGGGCATGCCACGTTTATTCCTTTTCTTTGTATTTGTGTTAGTTTTTGCTGCATATTTGTTCCTTTTGTTCATTTAAGCTCGTTTGGTCCTGAAAATACAAAAGGAAGACAAAAGCACACTTTTTCCAACATTAGTACTAAAAAAAGGTTAGTTTTATGCCTCATTTGATGTAATTTATATGTTGCATTTTACACACATCAAATACCCCCACACTTGAATCTTTGCTTGTCCACAAGCAAAACTCTTTATTATGTGGCTTACACACCCAAATGAAATGGGTAGAAGAGAAGTTTTGGGCTTGTCTTGAGTGTCGGGAATCCAAGATCTTTATTGGTTTTATTTTTATACTATTTACAATCCTATTCGTTATGATTTATTTAGAACGTTTCATAAGAGAAATTACTTATTTGGGCATAACATGCTGTAACACCCAACCCGTAACCCGGGTGATTGTGCACAATTAATACACTTACAGCGGAAACAAACTAAACTTTCATTAAAACTTATAATAGTCTGAGTACAACACTTTATTTATTTACAAACTTTTGGCAACTAAGAACTCCTTGATCTTCTAAAACTCCACAACTGTCAAGTAGTTCCTATAGCTTTCCTCATGACTCACCTGAGATAAGTATACTCAAAACGTCGTCAGATATATACTGGTGAGCTCATACTATACAATTTTTATAAAGACAGACCATAGTTTACATTATATGCATACACAATATGGGAATGTGACCACATTATAGTCAGGTTGGGCCTCATTGAACCTTATAGGTCACATTTGACTTGTCACAAACCACCGTACAAGAGACATACTGGTCCTCCAGCTATGTCCCCCTACGGCCATCACATAGGTATGAGCGTGTGTCGCTGGACCTTATAAGCACGAAGTGCCTGTGGGTACAACACCTTATTACCCTTCCCAGAGTGACACACCTCATTAAGCATAATAGGATCCCATATACCCGTACTGACACATGCATACTGCAGCATTCTCATTATTACCAGTTATGGACGAGTATACTATCACAGTTTAAAAGACAGGTATGATGACTCACCTGATTAGCAATTGCTTAACAGCCGCTAGTAATACTGGGTTATGTCTCAAGGTCCTGACACAATTACATAATCCTAGGTTAGGTAATGGTACACCTAACTAGTCATTATCATGGTTGGATATTGGTTAACCCTACCTTGTTTAAGCATGGGTGATCAGTCCATGCCTAACTAAGGCTAGGCTACCCAATACCCGCCCCTGACAATAACCCTAGTACCTAAAAATAATACTAACACTACTACTACTAATATATTATTACTAATAATATAACTAATATTAACTACTAAAAATAAATAATAAATAACTAAACATAAACTTAAACGAGAGTATACCTTAAAACTATCTACCACACGTTGATGTAGAGTTTCCCTACTCCTGCTCCTACTCGCGCTCCAAAAACGACTACTAACAACACCCAACGGGGTATCGTATACTCAGGATTCTCTATACTAGAGCATTCCCGTTAAAGAAACCGGTACCTAAACAAACTACTGAGACTCTTATTTAAAGCAAGCAAGCAGGCACCTCAAATCCCTTTCTGGTCGATGTGGGATTCAATTGACGTGCCTACCTACCTGCTTGACCTGCTAGCTTGCTTGCTTATATATATTAATTCAGCTGCTTAACTCGTTTTTCTTGTATAACTTTTAAAATATGACGTTTTATAAAACGACGAATATGTCATTAGAACGAGCATATTTTTATCTACGTTTTAACCTAAGTTTCATTAAAAACGGAGTAAGGTAAATAAAATAATATATTTAATTATTAATATTAACGGTCTCCTATATTAGCCAAGGTTTGTCAAGATATTTCACCTTTCACACAATCATCTTACTCGTTTAATAATATATGAAATATAAATTACATATTTCACACGTTTATAACCAGCACATTAAGATTCGGGGTATTACATCCTTCCCTCCTTACAAAAATTTTGTCCTCGAAATTTGTCATTACTTAAAAAGATGAGGGTACTTATCTTTCATTATGTTTTCTAGTTCCCATGTAAAGTTGGGTCCATGACGTGCGTTCCACTTGACTTTGACTAACGGGATTTCCTTCTTGCGTAACTTTTTAACCTTCCTATCTTCGATTTGTAGTGGTTCTTCAATGAAGTTGAGTTTTTCGTCAACCTGTACGTCTTCCAAGGGTATTTGTTGGGCTTCGTCCACTAGGCACTTCCTTAAATTTGATACATGGAAAGTATTATATATTCCTGCCAGCTGTTCAGGAAGTTTTAGCCGATAAGCCACTGGTCCTACTTTGCTTGTTACTTCAAACGGCCCAATGTATCGGGGTTTCAACTTTCCCTTCTTTCCAAACCGAATCACTCCTTTCAGAGGTGATACCTTAAGCATTACTTTATCCCCTAGTTTGAACTCTAGGGGTTTACGCCTCTGATCTGCATAACTCTTTTGTCGATCTTGAGCACTTTTCATCCTTTCTTTGATTTGCTGGATCTTTTCTGTGGTCTCCACAATGATTTCTGGTCCTGATAGTTGACTTTCCCCTACTTCCGTCCAACAGATAGGAGTTCGGCACCTTCTTCTGTTTAAAGCTTCATAAGGTGCAGCTTTGATGCTGGCGTGATAGCTATTATTGTAGGCGAATACGATGAGTGGTAGATGAGTGTCCCAACTTCCACCAAAATCAATTACACAAGCCCGAATCATATCTTCTAATATCTGAATAGTCCGTTCACTCTGCCCATCTGTTTGAGGATGATACGCAGTGCTTAGATTAAGCTTGGTTCCCAACTCTTGTTGGAAACTTTGCCAGAATTTAGATGTGAAACGACTATCTCTGTCTGATATGATCGATACAGGCACCCCATGTTGCGAGACTATTACTTTGATGTAAATTTGAGCTAGCCTGTTCATCTTATAGTCCTCACGAATTGGCACGAAGTGTGCAGACTTGGTCAATCTGTCCACTATTACCCAAATAGTATCATAACCGTGACTTGCCCTTGGGAGCTTCGTGATAAAATCCATGGTGATTTTCTCCCATTTCCATTCTGGAATCTCTGGTTGTTGCAAGTATCTAGAGGGTTTTTGATGTTTTGCCTTCACCTTAAGGCATGTAAGGCACTTTTCCACATAATGGGCAATAGATCGCTTCATTCCCGGCCACCAATAATCTCTCCTTAAATCCTTATACATCTTGTCACTACTTGGGTGAATGAAATACTTAGACTTATGAGCTTCCTCTAAGATTGTATCCTGCAGTCCTCCAAAATTAGGAACCCATATCCTATTGTTGAACCTAAGGATATTATCATTTCCCATTGTCAGTAGCTTCAGTCTCCCAATCATTCTTTCTTTTACAATATGATTCTCTTTTAAGGTTTCTTGTTGTATATTCTTAACTTGATCTAAGAGACTAGTTTTAACCTCTATTCTGGTTGTGCGAATTCTTATTGGTTGAGGTTTCTCTTTTCTACTTAGAGCATCTGCTACTATATTTGCCTTACCTGGTTGGTATTGGATCGCACAGTCGTAATCACTTAATAACTCCATCCATCGTCTCTGACGCATATTGAGCTCCTTCTGCTCAAATATATGTTTTAAACTTTTATGGTCACTATAGATAGTGCACTTTGTACCGTAAAGATAGTGCCTCCAAATTTTCAATGCGAACACTATGGCACCAAGTTCCAAATCATGGGTTGTGTAGTTCCGTTCATGAATCTTCAACTGTCTAGAGGCGTAGGCAATCACTTTGCCTCTTTGCATGAGTACACATCCCATACCATAGTGAGATGCATCACAGTAGACGGCAAAATCTTTTATTCCCTCAGGAAGTGACAGTATTGGGGCGCTACATAACTTATGCTTTAACGTGTTAAAGGCTTCTTCTTGTTTAGGTCCCCAATTAAACTTAGAGGCTTTCTGGGTTAGTGTGGTTAATGGTGTTGCAATCTTTGAGAAGTCTTGAATAAACCTTCTATAGTATCCTGCTAACCCGAGAAATCTTCTGATTTCAGTGGGATTCTTCGGTACTTCCCATTTCTTGATGGCCTCGATCTTTGCAGGGTCAACTTGTATTCCACATTCATTTATCACGTGGCCTAGGAATTGCACCTCACATATCCAAAATTCACACTTAGAGAACTTTGCATAGAGTTTTTCTTTCTTGAGCAATTCAAGGACTGCTCTCAGGTGTTGTTCATGTTCTGCCTCATTCTTAGAGTAGATAAGGATATCGTCAATGAAAACGATCACAAACTTATCGAGGTAAGGTTTACAAACCCTGTTCATGAGGTCCATGAACACTGCAGGTGCGTTGGTTAATCCAAATGGCATTACCAAAAATTCATAATGACCATACCTAGTCCTAAAGGCAGTCTTAGGTATGTCTTCTAGTGCAACTTTCACTTGGTGGTATCCAGACCTCAAGTCTGTTTTAGAGAAATAACTTGCCCCTTGTAATTGATCAAACAAGTCGTCGATCCTGGGCAAAGGGTATTTATTCTTTATAGTGGCTTTATTCAAGTCTCTATAATCGATGCACAGGCGCATCGTCCCATCTTTCTTCTTGACAAACAAGATGGGTGCTCCCCATGGTGACGAACTAGGTTGGATAAACCCTTTGTCAAGCAACTCTTGTAGTTGCTTCTTGAGTTCTTGCATTTCTGTCAGGGCTACTCTGTACGGCGACTTAGCAATCGGTGATGTACCGGGAACTAGGTCAATGCGAAACTCAACCTGTCTATCCGATTGTAGTCCCGGGAGCTCATCAGGAAACACTTCGGGGTATTCTCATACTACTGGCACGTCCTCGACCTTCTGCTTTTCTGTAGTGTTTACGACATATGCTAGAAAGGCAACATACCCTTTCCTTAGGCATTTATATGCTTGTGCTATCGTGATGAGGTTCTTAGTCTTGTTAGTGCGGTTTCCCGATACAGTTAGTTGTTTGCCGTTGGGTAATCGGAGTCGGACGATCCTTTTGTCACATATAACTTCCGCATGATATGGTGTCAACCAGTCCATTCCTATGACTATGTCGAATTCTCCAAGTTCCATAGGCATTAGGTCTATAGGGATAACATGGTTGTTTAAGCTTATTTTACAATTCTTAACTATGTCAACTATCTCTCTTTGACTTCCATCAGCCATTTCTACTGTAAAGGCATGATCTAGGGTTTGGGACGCCTGGTTCAAGTAAGGTCTAAAGGTAATCAACACTAGACTTCTATTTGCACCGGTATCAAATAACACACGCGCATATACATCATTTACGAGATACGTACCCGTAATAACGTATGTATTGGTCTTGGCTTCTTCCGTGGTAAGTACAAATGCCCGCCCTTTTGGCTGATTTGGTTGTGTCCTATCATTTCTTTTGAGTTCGGGACATTCAGATCTCATGTGGTTAGGGTCTCCACATTTGAAACACTTCTTCTTTTCCGTGCATTCTTGAAGAGCATGACCCGTCTTTTTACAATTTGGACAAGGAAAACGACATTCCCCCGTATGAAAGCGTTTGAAAATTTGACATTGAGGAAATGTTTTAAGCCTTTTAAAGTTGTTATTCCGGGTGTCCCCCTTTCTTTCTTCCCACTTCCTTTTTGGCGCGGGAGATTCAGCCTGCCGCAGAATTATCTCGGCAGCCATGACGGCGCCAGCCTCAACAGTTTCTGCAAAAGTCTTGGGGGATTTGGATTTGATAAACACCCTCATTTCAGAGGGTAGACCCCAAATAAACCTATTGATCAGTTGTTCCTCGGTCAATGCTAAATAAGAAACCAGTCGAGATATGTCGTTGAAACGAGAAACATACTCTCGATAGGTTTTATTTCCCATTTTTAACTGAAAGAATTCCACTTCCAGTTGCTCAGTCTCACTGGGAGGACAATACTTAGCAAGAAACTTATGAATAAACTCCTCCCACTTCATCTCCTTAACCTTTTCTTTTCCCTCTGTTCGGACCACAATGTTCCACCAGTGAAGGGCTTCAACTTCAAACATATGTACGGCGAACCGTACTTTGTTGCGGTCATCACACTCACATATGTCTAATACTGACTCCATTCTGTTGAGCCAGTCTTGAGCTTCTAGTGCTCCCTTTCTTCCGTCAAAGGACTGAGGTTTACAGGACATGAAGTGCTTATAAGTACATTCCTTTGATATGGAATATTCACCTTTTCCTTCTAGTGGCATGGTTGCAATAGTGTTTTTCCTTTCGCCCATTCCTTCCCTTTGTACTGGCGTGGAGGCTGCTGAGCTTTCTTCATGTCGTTCTCCAGATTGGTTAACATTACCGGTTTGTGCATTCTTCATTACCTTAGCCACTTCCACAGCTATATTGTGGATATCCTCAGTATTTAGACGCATGCTTGTACTAGACCGGGACTTGACACTATGAGAGGGAGTTCGAGTCCTATAAGAATCTTCATCTCTCCTTCTGTTATTCTGATTATTTCTAGACCCTTGTTCATCTCTATGTTCAGACATTGTCTCCTTCCTGTAGGAATATGAGTCTAAAGAGTTACTATTATGTATGATACATCATTATAATATAACAACTATATACATCACATATATATATATATAGCACATAGAAAGGCACAACCTAGTTTACTTCTTCTAGCGTCACTCAACTGACTATGCAAGTACTTTTCCTGAGAACATGTTATTTGGCCTAGTCTGAGTGTGCTATTTAATCTTTAGAGAACTATTGGTTAAAGCTTAGGCATTCCTGCAATACCCAATTCGTTAAAACCTCGGGCTCTAATACCAACTGTAACACCCACCCCGTAACCCGGGTGATTGTGCACAATTGATACACTTACAGCGGAAACAAACTAAACTTTCATTAAAACTTATAATAGTCTGAGTACAACACTTTATTTATTTACAAACTTTTGGCAACTAAGAACTCCTTGATCTTCTAAAACTCCACAACTGTCAAGTAGTTCCTATAGCTTTCCTCATGACTCACATGAGATAAGTATACTCAAAACGACGTCAGATATATACTGGTGAGCTCATACTATACAATTTTTATAAAGACAGACCATAGTTTACATTATATGCATACACAATATGGGCATGTGACCACATTATAGTCAGGTTGGGCCTCATTGAACCTTATAGGTCACATTTGACTTGTCACAAACCACCGTACAAGAGACATACTGGTCCTCCAGCTGTGTCCCCCTACGGCCGTCACATAGGTATGAGCGTGTGTCGCTGGACCTTATAAGCACGAAGTTCCTGTGGGTACAACACCTTATTACCCTTCCCAGAGTGACACACCTCATTAAGCATAATAGGATCCCATATACCCCTACTGACACATGCATACTGTAGCATTCTCATTATTACCAGTTATGGACGAGTATACTATCACAGTTTAAAAGACAAGTATGATGACTCACCTGATTAGCAATTGCTTAACAGCCGCTATTAATACTGGGTTATGTCTCAAGGTCCTGACACAATTACATAATCCTAGGTTAGGTAATGGTACACCTAACTAGTCATTATCATGGTTGGATATTGGTTAACCCTACCTTGTTTAAGCATGGGTGATCAGTCCATGCCTAACTAAGGCTAGGCTACCCAATACCCGCCCCTGACAATAACCCTAGTACCTAAAAATAATACTAACACTACTACTACTAATATATTATTACTAATAATATAACTAATATTAACTACTAAAAATAAATAATAAATAACTAAACATAAACTTAAACGAGAGTATACCTCAAAACTATCTACGGCACGTTGATGTAGAGTTTCCCTACTCCTGCTCCCACTCGCGCTCCAAAAACGACTACTAACAACACCCAACGGGGTATCGTATACTCAGGATTCTCTATACTAGTGCATTCCCATTAAAGAAACCGGTACCTAAACAAACTACTGAGACTCTTATTTAAAGCAAGCAAGCAGGCACCTCAAATCCCTTTCTGGGCGATGTGGGATTCAGTTGACGTGCCTACCTACCTGCTTGACCTGCTAGCTTGCTTGCTTATATATATTAATTCAGCTGCTTAACTCGTTTTTCTTGTATAACTTTTAAAATATGACGTTTTATAAAACGACGAATATGTCATTAGAACGAGCATATTTTTATCTACGTTTTAACCTAAGTTTCATTAAAAACGGAGTAAGGTAAATAAAATAATATATTTAATTATTGATATTAACGGTCTCCTATATTAGCCAAGGTTTGTCAAGATATTTCACCTTTCACACAATCATCTTACTCGTTTAACAATATATGAAATATAAATTACATATTTCACACGTTTATAACCAGCACATTAAGATTCGGGGTATTACACATGCCTCTTTAAAATTCCATTTATATACAAGTTCACATATCTCACGGGAGATCATTCAACACTCGGCCGAACATGTATTTTTGTGAAACACTCGAGACCGGCATGGAACTTACTTCCACCAAATGTTTGCCAAGCAATCAATCCTACTCCTTTTTAACTATAAACCTTTGTAAATATCAAGAGGACTTAGGGAAGGGTTAGGCTTGGGTTAAAGGTAGGTGGTTTTGGGTTAGTGGTTAAAGGGCTAAAAGCGTAAAAAGGGTCGGTCATCGTAAAACTTTTTGTTTTTGTGACTTTTATTCAAACTAAGCATTTTCAAACAAAGTTCTTTGAGGAACTTGTTTGTTTATTGCTAGACTTCGTTTTTTTTATAAAGAAATGTCACAAGAAAACCGAGTTTTTTACTAAAATAAAGGGTATAAAAGAAAAAGGTTTTGGTGGGTAAATGGTGTTTGTTTTGTGGGTTTAGAAATGAAAAGATTTAGGCTCAAAGGGGTTAACTAGGGGGTTTTGGGTAGGTGATAAAAAAATGATAAATAATGGTGTTGAAAGAAAAATGGGTTAGTCCTAATGCCTCCATCATTTACTTACTTAGGTTTAAGTTGGTAAGGACCGGGAATGTATCGTCGTGGCAAGTTCTAGAGTTGTAAGAAACCAAGCGGCTATTCACACAAGAAACGAAAAGTGAGCATTTAATTTAAAGACGTATGCTTGTATGCTCAATAAAGGCTCAAAACTCACTTATTGTGGGAATGAGTTTATAATGTAATCAAGTATATATAATCAAATTTTAACTAGATTTGTCATGCCGTTTCATAATTTTCTTATGTTGGTTGTTTTTATCACGACGCTATCGGTTGTAAATTTGTAAAAATATAACCTTTTTAGAACGTGTTATTCCCAAATTAAACTAAGACAAGTAAAAAAGAATGAAAAGTTTTTGAAAAAATTTGGGGTGATTAGTGGTTCCAATAGAGTTTTGTGTAAGGCTTGTTATTAGGACTTGCAAAATTCAAGGTTTTAGCATCCCCCCACACTTAAATTACACATTGTCCTCAATGTGTCCCAAAAATAAGTTTTTGGGTTGATTAAACGTGTAAAAAGTTGTTTAAAAACAAAGTTTTATGTTACTGGGCGTCTAGACACGAGCCCGTGTTGGTCCGGGCACGGCCCCGTGCTCAGATTGCCAGTAAAACAGAAGGCTGGGCACGGGGGCGTGTTTAGTGAACACGGCCCCGTGTCCAGTTACCTGAACTGGGCGTTTTCTACAGAACCTCGAGCACGGGGGCATGTTGGGCAGAGCACGGCCCCGTGCTGAACTTGCTGTAATGAAGAAAAATTGTCGGGAGACTCTATTTTTATGCATGGAGTGTGGGTTTAAGGTTCCCTAGGTAACCTCCACCTTTTCGAGTGTGTTTTATCCATTACAACATCATCCAAACACCATTTAATACTTAGAAACCATCATTCATTAAAAATAACAATTACAAAGGATCCTAGAAAATGAAAATAAAGTTAAAAATGAAAAACTAAAAGTTCCTGGGATAGATAGGTCAAGTAATGCAGGAAATTATTTTAAGGAGTTCTACCCTTATTGTAGGAATGTCAAAATCCCAGAAATAGCTTTCCGGTACTTAAGGGTGTTGTAGAACTCGGAACCGAGGGATGTCTCTTAAATGTCATTGAGCCATTCCTCTATCTCCCAAGGGAGGAAGAAGGCGGGCTCATTCTCCACGATGTCTTGTGGAGGAGGTGCGATGGCTACCGGGTCCCCGTGTAATATGTCTACAGGGGGGTCCTGGGGCGTGACATACCACTCGGCTGTAATAATGACTTCCGGCACAACATTCCACTCCCTTTGTGCAATGATTGGCACCATAGGAGGAGAAGCAAGAATATTCAACCTTTGGTGCAAAAGGTTGACTTCTCGAAGGCATCCCTCTAATCCCATCGTCAAGTGATTTATACGGTCAACCAAGGCTTCCTCTATTCCTGTCATTTCATTAATGGCTTCTCTCAAGGCATACACGTAGTTGACTAGAGAGTCTTGCACTGATGATCATCTTCCTCTTCAGTCGTTCCTTGAGTGGGCCGAGGATGTTCCGCTATTTCTGCTCGAGATTCTAAGAAAACAAGCCAAAAAATTTCAAATTAATGAAACAGTAACTCCGGCCATGGCCCCGTGCTCGCTGAGCACGGCCCCGTGGCCACCAATCTGCAGATTTTTGAAACAAGGAACCTTGGAACTTTAAATTATTTTTCTGACTTTTGAAACATTTCCAAGCAGAAATAACTTAAAATAGTGTTGTAAAACTTATTTTTGATAGGATTCCTTGAATAAAAACCTAACAAATATCACAATAAACCTTGAAAACATGGAGATTTCAAGCTTTAATGGAGGTTTTGAGGAGTAAATGAAGAAGAAGGCAATAGACAAAAGTAGTAAAGAGAAGATGGTTGTTGAGAACCTTCTTTAGTATATACCTTATAGGGTATATGTGAAGATCCCACCAGATCTTTGTCTTTGGAATGGGTCCAAGAGTGCAGGAATCTTGCTGCATTTATAGAAAACGACAGTGCGCTGACCAGGACCCCGTATCGGCTGGACATGGCCTCGTGGTCAGACATGAATCTGACACTTTTTGTCCGTATTCACTTAAAGTCAGACACAAGTCTTCAGGTGGGCACGGGGGCGTGTTGACCTGGATACGGCCTTGTGGCTAGAGGTTTTTATGAAGTTTTGTCTTATTTTAAGGAATTTATCCAGATCGGGTGGTTCCTTACTGGATGGAACAACACCAAAGTGCCTGAGGTACCTCAATTGCCATAGTTTTAGACAAGACTGCAAGAGGTTATCGGAAAGGGTGAATCCTAAGCTAAATACTAGTGGGCGAGACCAACCTTTATTTCCCTTATCCGGGCTCTCATTAAAGAAGGTATATGTCGAATCGATCAGGTCTATGTATGCATCGGCGGGGACTGATGGAGAGTCCTTCACGACACAATCGATACAGGGACGACTATCGCTCATGTCCTCACAAGAGTTGGAGGTGTTTTCGGGAGCAACGATGTTGTTATAATCCGAATGCGATCTCAATAATTCTCCTTGATCGTCGTATTGAGATGAATTAGTTATTTCCATCTCAAGTTCTCTTATCAATTGGAGAATTACTTCTTCCATTTGAAATAATTCTTCGAGAATCATATCATCTAGAAGAGATGATTGAGAGCATTCGAGGGAGAGATAGGGATTCTTTTTTACTTTCGCCCATCTTAAGGTTACAGGAAAACGATGGGTCTATATAGTGGGGAGTGTAATTTCAAAAATAATATTTTAAATTTTCATGAGATCCGCCACATATTTGACACCACGCACCATAAGAGGAGCGAAAGTAAAAATGATCAGTATCACTCATGTTTGTGTCAGAAATTACCAACTGTCGGGATCTTATGGTTCTGTTTTCAGTATCTGAAGCTTGGGCACGGGGGCATGTTCGGTGGGCACGGCCCCGTGTTCAGCTATTGTCTGACTTAAAATAGGATTGCCAGTACCAAAGATTGGGCACGAGGGCGTTCAGCGGGCACGACCCCGTGCTGAGCTCTGCAGAAGCTGGAAAAATTAGAAAAAATCCTAAAAAAAATAGAAAAACAGAAAAAACGATTAGGCCGTCGATTACTAACTTTCTTAAAATCCTTGTGTCCCTGGCAACGGCGCCAAAAACTTGGTGTGTGTCGGGTGTGTTAAGTTTTTATTAATATTTTAAGCCCATTTTACACATTACTCAAGTTTTAAATTTATAAAACACGATATTCTACTAACACTAAACATACACATGGGCAAGTGCACCCATCGTGAGCGTAGTATAGCGTTGGTAAGATACCGAGGTCGTCCAAGGACACAAGAGCTTTTAGTAACGGTTTATCCTCAACGTCTAATCAAATCAAAATTTTTAGAAAAGGTTTTAAACATGAAAAATAAAAACTAAAATGCTGAAAATAAAAATAAAATAAAATAGATAGACAAGATGAATCACTTGGATCCGACTCGCCTTTAATATAACCTTTGATGATTTCTACACTTTTGCACTTTTTAAGAGATTATCTTAGTTATAGTAGTAGGCCCCTCTTTTGAAGGTGACGTTACCCTCAACCTAGTGGTTTGAGTCAGCAAGGATACAATCTCAAAGGGTCGGAATATTGAAAGAATAAGTTATTAATTATAGTGGTACGCCCCTCTTTTGAAGGCGATGTTACCCTCGGCTAAGTGGTTTGAGTCAGCAGGGATACACTCCCAAGTGGTCGGTTTAATGTATTAATCGTAGTTTACATATGAGGGGATCAAGTCATTCGCACCACTGCCATCCAATACCAGTGGGTATTGAAGGAGGTCCTAGTAAGCTTGACCCAGGTCCTTGCAGGAACTATACACTGAATAAGGCAAGAACCTTACTAAACCATTCCCTTAACCCCTGACCAAGTAGCCAACATATCTCTATATAGACCGTAGAGATATGAATGGTGAAAATCTTTTACTTTATATAGACAGTAAAGTAATGCCAAGACACCACGGACAAATGATAAAGAAGTTTTACCTTCAACATAAGAAACTAGCTATTAAAGTCATTAATACAAAACCAAATAAAAGTGCGAAAAGATTAAAAATCAATAGCATTACATTAAATACTTGTCTTCACCAAGTGATGTAAGAGACTTAGCTAAACATGGCCTTTGATTGACAAGAACTCTTACAATCAATCTTGGATCCCGAGACTACTACACACACTCTAAGGTGGATGATGGATGATGGTGGTGGATGTGGGTGTTGTAGCGGAGGTGAACTGGTGGTGAAGTGGGAGAGAGGTGGTTTGCCAAGGGATGCCTTTGAAGTGAACCAAGCACCCCTATTTATAGATGATGTGCTAAAAGTGGTTAAATAAAAACTACTAAAATTAACCTAATCTAGACACTCTAAGCTTTAAATTTATAAACTTAGACTCTATCTAAAACTAAACCACGCAACCGGCAAGTGTACCGGTCAATGCAGTATAGCTACAGTAAGTCCGAGTATCGAACCCACGAGACTCTCTAATTACGATAATTAGACTCTATCTAGACTTAGACTGACACATACTCTAACTGTTTAATTGGTTGGGGGGTTTCTAAAAGTCCTAAATAAAATATTAAAATAATGCTAAATAACTAGACACAAACTTGAACGAAGACTAGAACCAGTGGCGATGAAGACTACCTAGGCTAGACACAAGTTTAACTCAGAATGGATTTCTATTCGGTAGTTTTGTGGTATGGAACCGGGATCTTTAAATGCTAAACCTATTAAGATACCAACTAAGCCCCTCAATCCCTCTCAAGGTGATTCTTGTGGCACTACCTAGGCTGTTACGCTTACCGGTTTTTAGATTTCCTCACAGTCCTCTAACTTCTTGAAAGTGCCTAAATAAGACGATCTACCTCACAGCGCGAAAGTCTAAGGCAACCATGGGTTTTAATCTTGGTTTAATAGACAAGAGAATGTTTAAGGAATAGACCAATTTCTTAGACCTAGCTATAAACCGAACCAAGACCTATTAATAACCTCGAGCCTCACAGCGACAAGATTAGCAGAACACTTGATTTTATTAAATTACCGAATATTACTTCTAAGGTTAGTTACGTAATTTCACCTTAAAGAGTTAAAGATTTATTATGTGATATAGACACTCACCTAAATCAAGAACCCTAGCACAACCCTATTATGTGATAAAGACCGTCACCAAGGATTATACGAAGCAATAAACAGCGATAAAACAAATATCAAGCATGCATATACACCAAGTTAAAATTCCATAGCTTTTACAATACAAGAAAATCCATAAACCACGCCAAAAACCGAATAAAAATCCAAACTTTATTTAAACTATTGTCATGACCTAGGTAGTTAAAAAGATTTAGCCAAGAATCATAACCACTAAGAAGAAACAAGTCTTGAATGATAAACAATCCATAGTAATCAAGTTTAAAAACACAAAGTTATTAAAAACTGAACACTAATAAATTGCAAACCCGGACGTGAATCTTGATCGCGGCTTGAACCATCGTCAATAAAGCTCTAAATTTTGTCTCTTCTGATCACGACTATCCTTCCTTCTTGATTCGCTGATGTACGTGTGTCTCCACTGTATATAGGGACTTCCAATCGTATCCCCTATCGTCTGATGTCGATTATTCTTCAGCGAATGATGTATCGTTAAATATAATGTATTGTCTGCCTCCTTAGCCGTATGCTCCCCCAAATAAATGGGCTTCGGCCCAACAAGCAAAATAGCCGCCTCTCTTGTCTCGTGCGTCTAATATGTGTATTTAATATATGTAGCCGCCCCCAAAATAATAAGGGTCATGGTATCTAGACACCCCCCAAAAATTAGTGTACATCCCTTAATATGAAGTGTATAGCCCAATACGCTTCTTATAGGGTTCAAAAGCAATAAATGCCACACCAATAGGAACCGTATAGGCCAATACGCTTCCCATTCGTACACTGAACCCCGACACTCTGTGTCATGCAGGCATTTCAGACATAGAAAAGTACTAAAAAGTGAGGCCAACAGGAAGCGTATTGGACAATACGATTCCTTACAGTTACCAGGAAGTGTATTCAGCAATACGCTTCCTATAAAGCTTTGGTTGGTGAACGAATTAAATCAATGGGAAGTGTATTGGGCAATACGCTTCCCATAGGATTTTGGTTGTTCCGCGAGGTTTTACCGATTATTCCACTGCCATTCCTTCGGGCGGGTAGAGGTCGGGTTTTCGCGTATTTGGGAGAGCCAAGAGGCTGGTGGCGGTTGAGTAGTCGACCTTGGCCACAGCGCCCGGTGTCACGGTGGTTGACACTCGTTCCTTTCCGTTCAAAAAAAAAAGATGATAAGAGCCATATGCTGCTTTTGAAAAAAAAATCTATAGGAAGCATATATGGCTATACGGTTCCTCTGGTCCCATAATCATTGCATGAAAAGTGTCTGAAAAGTTGTACTTCAAGTACACGTATAGGAAGCGTATAGATCAATACGCTTTGACCCAGAGGAACGTATAGCCCAATACACTTTCTGTAGGGTTAGGGATGTGCAAATAAAAAGAGGGGATGTGTGGATACCGAGAGCCAATAATAATCATCAAGATTCCCCTCAAGTTTGATTCTCAATTTTGTGTCTAGGAAATTGATTCCTTTTTGTCCAAGTTTAACAGAATTATATATTTTTTTTTTTGAAAGATCAACAAAATTTTATTCATACCATCTGGATAACCAACTGTTAGCCAGATGTATCACCAAAAGTTCATACACCCATGTAAACTATCATACCCCAAGACTAATTAAATCGAAATTACACCAGTTATCCCATGAAATATTAGCGTTTTTAACTCTACTTTTCAGCCACATATACCCGAACATCTTGATTTCTTCCTTCATCCTATTAACATAGGGCTGCTTTCCTTCAAATACCGCCTCGTTTCGGCTTCTCCAGATCACCCATATGGTCGCTTGTGTTACCAAGTTAACCGTTTTCTTCCAACTATGTGATCCTCTGTTGCATTTATGTATATTTGCCAAGTCTTTCAACTCCAAAACAAGAACCTGTTTTATTCTGCACCACCGAGTTATGAAATCCCAAATTTGCTCCGCAATACGGCATGAGGCGAAAAGATGCAAAGCAGACTCTTCCTCATCACCGCACATTTTACAACGATTATCTTCTATTATGACATTTCTTCTATTCAAAGCCGCATTGGTCGGAAGCTTATCTTGAATTAGTCTCCAAACTAAAAAATTTACCTTGATGGGGGACCAATTATTCCATTCAAAATCCAGCTGAAGATCTGAAAACATTAAACGTTGCATCTTCTCCTTAACACTGCTCACCGAGAATCTACCGGAGCTGTCCAAGATCCAATCCCATTTGTCTCTAATTTATATATGATGACTTCCCCTGTGTTTTTCGTCCAACTATGTTTGCTTTTTTTCCAAGTCATATTATTTATGGCAATCATAATATTATTCAACTTTCCTTATTTTTTTCCATAAAGGCTTGAAGCCCGTTACGTGTTGTGAAGCCAAAACAATAATAATATATGTGGTAGTCTCTAATTTATAAAATAGAGATAGTGGGTTTGGCCCACTCATAGAAAAATAGGGGCACACTGGCATTCTACTCTGTCCAACTGGCTGGTCATTTTCATATTACTCGTTTTCGCTCCATTTGCACCAGCACCTGGCAAAACACAAAATAATATAATATACTACTAATAACTAAATAAAACAAATAAAACCTGTACAATAATAATACAATTTACACGGGACAAATATGTGTATTTTACCCTACATCAATAGCCTGAACAGAAGCCCGGCCACGGCCCCATATCCGCTGGACACGCCCCCATAGCCATCATCTTTCTCTTTCTTCATTAATTTCAATTGTCTACATTAGGCTCCACACGGCCCCGTGTTCGCTAGGCACGGCCCCGTATGTAGAAGCGTATCTGTACTATCAAGATTTGCAAGATTCTGCGAATCTTAGCGTTGACCATGCCCCGTGCTGAGCTGGGCACGCCCCTGTGCTGGGAATAGAAGCTTCTACAACTTTGTCACTTTCTGCAAACACCAGACCACGCCCCAGTGTCTGCTGGGCACAGGCCGTGGTCAGCCTTCTGTTTCTTATTTTTGCTTGGGGAGATGCTGTCGAGGGGTCGGGCATGCCACGTTTATCCCTTTTCTTTGTATTTATGTTAGTTTTTGCTGCATATTTGTTCCTTTTGTTCATTTAAGCTTGTTTGGTCCTGAAAATACAAAAGGAAGACAAAAGCACACTTTTTTCAACATTAGTACTAAAAAGGGTTAGTTTTATGCATCATTGATGTAATTTATATGTTGCATTTTACGCACATCAATAGAATCACTTAGTTTCGAATCATCTTTAATGTATCCTTTGATGATTTTCGCACTTTGGGTTTTTAAGAGATTATCTTAGTTATAGTGGCATGTCCCTCTTTCGGAGTCAACGCTACCCTCAACCATATTGGTCTGAGTCAGCAGGGATACAGTCCTGCAAGGCCGGAATATTGAAAGATAATTAAGTAAGTTATTAATGCAAAATGTGGCATGTCCCTCTTTTGGAGGCAATGTTACCCTCGGCCATATTGGTCTGAGTCAGCAGAGATACAGTCCCGCAAGGCTAGTTTAAATTTTTAATAGTAGTTTATTTATAAGGGATTCAAGTCATTCTTACTTACCCCGATTTGTTGTTATCTGCCTTAAGGAAGTCCTAATAAGCTTGAATCAAGTACCCGTTGGATCTATACACTAAACGAGGTAAGAACTTTACCCAACCACCCTTCTAACCCCCTTCCAGGCAGTTAACGTGCTTTATATAGACCGTAAAGACACAAATGAGTGAATCAACAAAACATGAAGAGATGATAGAATAAAGTTCACTTTCAATATAAAAAAAAACTAGATATTAAATATAACAACTCTCCTAAAATCACTAAAACACCCCTATAGATCCTAAAACACACCACGTATACGAAAAACGACCCCGGAATACCTTTAATTTAACAAAAATAAAAAAAAAACAAAACTTAGAGGTCGCTTGCGGGGCGCGACGACCCTTACCCTAGTTCTCGCGGGCCGCGAGGCCCTTGCCTTGTCGGATATAAACTAACAACACGTGTCCCGACACGTGTCGACACTACGCTATGACTCAGCAACCCTCACACCGCCCTAGACTCCCTCGCGGGCCGCGAGGGAGATACAAATGTATGTCGCGGGCCGCGACCCGCCCCGATGACAGCCTATAAATAGCAGTCGATGGTTTCACTTATTCTCGTTCATTTTCTTTGATTCTCTCTCTATTTTCTAAAGGCAAAATCTATAGCCAAATACCCATAATAAGCGAAGCTCTGCCTCGTTGTAAGTATTATAACCCCCGGTTACATATTAGTTACTCTGTCTGATTGATCTAGAGTTCTGTAACGCATGTCAAGGCTCTGCCTGACTCAGTCGTTGGAGTTCTGTGTCGGGGTTATAGCTAATGTAAATTGGGTTATTATACTAACGTGTGTGCATTGTCTATTTTAAATAGATTATAACCAGGAAGTCACCAGGAATTATCTAAAATAGCAATGTGAGTGACTCCTTTTTTCACAAATTGTTTTTACAAAACTTCAATTGTTTTTATCTTATAATTAACAGTGATTGAGTATTTGTAATTCTACAATTATCATCGGTATGTTGGGGATTTGTATACAAAATTTGTTACTACACTATGAGTAGTAACATTACCACAAGTCAGGATTGGCAGCACCGTGGGCGGTAATTAAAGTAGATATAAACAAATGTAATTGCTGGATTGCCCTCAATGCTGTAAAATGATAAAACTTGTTTTGATTAAACTGGGATTCACTCACCAGTATTTCTTGCTGATAAAATGTTTTAAACACGTGTTTCAGGTAACTTAGTATGAAGTCAATAAAAGCCAGCTGGAGAGCACTGAAGGCTTAGAAAAGTGCCCATAAAAGTTACCTAATTAAAAAGGAGAATTGTTTTCAATAATTTGGGTTATTCCCTATAAATATATTACAAATGAAAATCAGGTTTTGTCCCACTTGTTATTATAAATGTATTATCAGCAAAATTTGGGTTTTATCCCATTTATCTATTTTAAACATTTTGGTGTTTAACTCTGATAAAAATATTTCCTTACTACGGTCCTAATGAAAATTTCCGCTGCCAAATTAATAAACACCGATACCATCTGACTGGTTCGGGGCTCCCGCTCCCGGGGTGGGGTTGGGGGTTGTGACAGAAGGTGGAATTAGAGCTATGCCACTGGTTTAAGCCCTTTTGGTGTTCTTTCAATACCTAAACCGTAAATATTTATGTTAGGACATTAATATCTTATGTGTTATTCTGTAAAACATAAAATCTTAATATGTCTATTATGATTTCTATGTCGTTTACAGAAATTTTGAATTCCTACTATATGTTACCCATATCTGTATCTTATAGTTATGCTATAATTAAAATTTTATGTATGTATATAAATAGGTGATATAATAATGTTATGTCTTATCAACTCTTATGATATATTATGTATATCATATATTTGTATGAATATAATTCAATGTGAATTTTATAACCTTATAATAATATTTCCTTATTAATATTCAGATATGATATTTCGAAAATATCATAATATAAATATTAAGATAATACAATTTATGTGTTATACCTAAATGATTTTTTGTCATTCAAATTCTCAATATGTGTAACTCCTATTTGTATATAAAGGAAATATATTCATACTATATTAATATTAAATTTTGTGATATCTATATATTTATATGAATACAATTCAATGTAAATTATGATAATATTATGAATATCTTAATCAAAGATATACAATAACACCCTTAGGCATGATGTCACTCAAATATCATAATATTACTCGTGCAAGCAGTATATTTCACAATTTGTGATATAACCCCTAAATTTTATTCAACATAAAGATATATATATTTGTCAAGTTTTGGCAAAACATATAATTATAGTAATTTTATTAAAATATAATATTTTAAGCATACTTAAAACATGTTTTGATACAATAATTAAAGACAGGATTTTATGATAACTCTATGAAAATATTATTCCATGTGATTATGTTATATTATACCCACATAAGCATATATATACATATACTATGGAAGATATAAAATATTTTACAAAACTGTGTCTATGAAACAGGAATATGTACAACAACTTGGTACTGTGTAATTAAATGATTTTAATACATAATACCTATATATCAACAGGAAATAGCTTAAAAATTATTTCTTAAATTGTATGTAAATCAGATGTATGTATATTTTATAATACTTGTATCAATATTATAAATAATGTTTCATCCATAAAGTAAAAAATATGTACAAAAACATTTAGTATGATATAGCTATATGGTTTAAAATATGTGTGTGTATATATATATATATATATCTCTCAAGAAGAAACAACTTTTATCATTTGATAAGTTTAATTCATTTCTTAAACCATATTTAAGTCATATGTATATATATTATGATATGAGAATGATACTTCGTTACTTAATATATTGAAGATCGAATTTAGAAATGCTAGACTTTCTATTATCTATTATGATTCTTTAATAAATAGATATAATAAATTAAGGATTAGAATCAAGTCCTAAGTATGTTATATCCGAAATGAGTCAACCTGTCAGTTAAAGATTAAATTGTTCTAAAAGAATCCAGAAAATTTATATCTTTATTAAATTTATTCCTTTTGATGAATTTCCTTTTTATTCCAAAATACTATGTTCAATAAATCTAATAGAAATTTCTTTTGGTAATAATATAAAGGAATAAACAAAGTTATGGGAATGAACAGGATAACTAATACAATTAGTTATGTAACTGGATTCTTATGAATTGGTATTATATGTATATTGTTAGTGCATGCATCTGTCGACTTCGTCTTGTATCGAGTCTTGCACTTGATATGTTTAGATCAGGGCACGTTGTACGAGAAATTAGAAGATTTAAATGTTATTTAGAAGTGATTTCGCTTGAAACGACTTTTGTCAATTTCAAGCGGAATCATCAAGTTAGTTATTCCGCTTGAATCTGTTTCAAGCGGAATCAGGTTACTATAAATAGGTCATTTGTCTCTCAAGCGACATTAGTTAGAACAGTTACTGAATTTCATACCGAGGTGCTGCCAGTGTGATTCTTGCTTGTAATCATTGTTAGATCAATCAACAAAGTGTTTAAAGTGAAGAACAAGCTGTTTCTAAGTCTGTTTCTTGTTTCCGCACCTGAAACAGATCAAAACTCCTCTGAACGACTCGTTCGGGTCAGCTACACGATCCTATAATTGGTATCAGAGCTCAGGAGGAGGAGTTCTGCAGATTACAGCCGGATTTCATTGTGTTTTCTTACTTCTACACCTTCTTTCTTGAATAGAACAAGTTTTCACGGTTAAAATCGGACAAATTTCTCATATATTGTGTAAAAGTGCATTTTAACAAAGCCTTGAAAGAATCGGACCAAAATTCTGCTTAAAAATGACTAAAATGGACCTGCGTTCTAATTTCGCTTGAACAAACACATTTGATTCCGCTCCAAAATCAAAGGCCATTTCAAGCGAAATATCTAATTTCGCTTGAAAAACATTATTCCGCTTGAAAAGTTTCAAGCAAAATCTGTGATTTTGCTTCAATCAGTATTTCGCTTGAAAATTAACTTGCTATTCCGCTTGAAACTCTAATCTTTGATTTCGCTTGAAGTTTGTTGTTTCAGGTGATTCCGCTTGAAGATATTTTGGTTATTTCGCTTGAAAATGTGTTCGGGTTATTTTGCTTGAATAGTGCTGTAACGCTCCGCGTTTCCATAACCTTCCTAATTTAGAAATCGAGACTTAAGAATCTATTTTTAGAAGCTTACCCCTTTCAAAAAAATTCTAATCTGTTGTAACGTCGAAGAATCTTTAATCCTTATTTTAATTTGTTATAACTATGGTTATCTATTCCTTATTTTAATTAATTAAATTAATTAATTTTACTATTTAAAAGTTATTTTGATAATAAACTAAGTTAGTCTCGTTAAATCCTAAAGTTAGTAAACTAACTTAGTGTGTTTTATAAAATCTGCTCCCTCGTTTAAACTATGTAACTTGATTAATTAAAGTTCAGGGGTAAATTATGTAATAAATGAAAATATAAGGGTTTTAAGTCTGAAAAATAAATAATTAAAAAGAATGCTGACCGCAGGGATCGAACCCGGGTCAACTCCTCCACAAGCACACGTACAAACCAGCTGGGTTGGCCTTCACATCTGTCATAAGCCGAATCATTATTTATTTAGACCCTAGTTCAAGTCAAGTTTAAACCCTACTAATTAAACTATAAAAAATACCAATAAAACCCTAAATCCTATTATTTTCTTTTCAGCCGACACTCGTTCCCCTCTTCTTTTCTTCGCGAATTCCGGTCACCGGAATGGATATCCGGCCGACCCTCCTCGTCGGTTACTCAACCCAGCCACACCCTCACGTTCTCACTACAAATCCGACTCAACACCCACCTAAACCCCCCATCATCCTCGACCCCCTGCTCGCTCTTGTTCTCCCCGACACGGACCACCGGAGCCGCAGAGCGACGGCAACCGGTGACAGAAGGGCGGCGGAGCCGCCGGTGAACGACGACGGTGCTCGGTGGCGGCGCTCGACATCGATTTGCGGCCAGAAGCAGCGGCGACGGCGAAGTGGGTTCAGCTCTGTTTCGTTTCAGGTCAGTCGGTTCAATTCCAGCTCTGGTTCCGATCGCTTTGATTCGGGATTCGATACGGTTTCGGACAACCCAGTTAAGCTTGGTATAAATCACTCGAGTTTCAGTCGACACCGGGGTAACATGGTCGTTTCGATTCCGGTTCAGATTTCAGTCAGCCGTGACTCGGGTTTCGGGTCAGTGGATTCGAACTTTGGTTCAACTATGGTTCGGGATTGTTGTAGTTCGGGTCACGTCTCTCCGTCGTGGACATCAGTTTGGTTCGGTTACGTTTCATCTCAGACTCAGTCCGGTTCAGTCGACTTTCGTTTCAAATTCGGTTCGGGCCTCGGTTCAGGTTAGAATCTGATTCAAATTGCATTTTGTTTAAATTCCGATTCGTCGCCGGTTGTTTTTATTATTTCAGTTGGTTCGTGCTCACGACACGTGTTGGCAGTTCAGTTTCAGTTCGACGTTCGGGTCAAAACTGGTCAAACTTGGTCAAAGCTGGTCAACTGTCAATCCTAGACTTGGTATAATTTTAACGACGCAAATTTTTTTTATTATTATTGTTTATGTGTTTAGTACTTGAAACTTGTATAAATTTGTATAAAACTCGTATATATTTTCGTTATAAAACTTGTATAAGTATATAATGCTTCGTTGATTGTTGAAATTTGACAAACATATCGACAACTTATGTTGTTGGGATCGTCCAAAAACAGAGGAAACTCTGCCCGTTTTTCGTAAAATACCGTAAAACAAAACGTGAAAATTTTATAAAAGGAAACCTATCAACCTCGACTAATTTTTATAAAATAGATATAACTGTATAATTATTTTTATTTTTTTTGGACGACATCACAACGACACTTTTGAAAGAATTAATTTAGAATCATTACTCAAACCATATAAAATACCTATGTATATAAAAATATCTTATACCTTTCGCCAAAATATAATTACATATGTACCAAATATGCTTTTCGTCAAAATGTATATATTCATTATTTTGACACGCGCCTACAACCTTTTTATGAAATAAATTTGGGGTTTTCTTTCGCAAGCGGTGTTAGTTATATACGTTACATTCTAAATTCCAATTCATATCCTTCGTCGTATTTCCGTTTATTCATGCACCCTCGCTTGCCTATATAGGGCGACATTGGTGTTCCATCCTTCTAATCTCACGCTCGTCAATACTTGGATAATCGGAAGACTTAGCAATTATGTGAGTATACTCGTATTTCCCCCTTTTTACTTTTACCACTTTTGGGGTGTAACATGTTTACCTATTAACTTACACATGAACACTTTATTAAACACATGAACGTTCCTATAACATGCTTGTATACGTGATGACTTGATACTTTAAACTTGGGTTATTCTTATGTGTTGAACTTATCATTAACTTCGTACGAGCCAAACCTTGACATATGTAGCGCTATAGGATTAACGACCCGCCCGTAAACTTGAGGTTATGTCTTGAGCATATTGCGTTTTCTTGGTTTGATATGTTGGACACATGCCATGTTTAATTGTTATCTTGAATCACATGCTTGTAATGAGGAATTGTTCAAAACTTATCATTTGCTATGTACGTATCAAACTTGTATACTCGCCTTTGCTTTTGCATTGAATTGTAATTTTTAAACATGTTACAGGTTGATGATGATGATGCTATAAAAGAAGTAGCGTTGATGCCTAAATACACATATAGACGTTAGGGTCGAATATGTTGTATCAAATTTTGTTATGTTATCATGTTGTATTGGTTGAACTTGTTGTATTTGGAATTTCTTGTAATGTTGACTAGTTGAAGTTATGAAATGAAATTTGGATTATTAAATTATCGTCACAAATAGTGTTATGATGTCTCGAGCAATCTTCACACTTCGTCTCATCTCGATGTTTCCGCCATTGGTTGGGGTGTGACAGATTGGTATCAGAGCCATAACTATAGGGAATTAGGAAAAGTAGGAATGCTTTAACCTAGTCTATAGTTCTAGAGCTTTATTCGTATGTTTTACTTGAAATTACTGGCATGCTATCTTATTTGCTTTTATTTATTCTCTTTTGATCTTGTAAGCATATGTGTCACTTATGTGTTAACACTTAACATGCTTTACTTGTTTTTATTATGTGTTAATACTTGTTTCATCATTTTATCCTTTATGCGTGTTCTTAACATACTTTTTATGCGTTAATATTCGTTTCATCATTTCACTTTTATCATGATATTATTGACATGTTATACTTGTTTGTTTAATCTTTAATATACACTTTTCCTCGCACGTTTTACTCGATTATTCTAAATCCGACAACACTCATATTACACAAACGAGACGAGTTCACCAAAATAGGCGTGAGACCCATAATTTGGTGAACAACTCTCAATCCATCCACTTTCCTTTTCTTTTTACACGAAATTCACCATCAAGTTAGGAGTGAAATCCTCACTTTGATGGAGAAGTTCAAATTTCAAATTCTAGTGGACCCTCGTCAAAGTGTTGAAATTGAATTTTGACCCGACGAGTACCAACCACACTTAGGATACGAAATCGTCAAGTTAGGGGTGAAACCCGCACCTTGTCGACTAGTTCCACTCCTTGATTTTTTTTTAATCCCACCAAATCTCGAAATTTCGATTGATTTGGGACATGTAGTAACCGGAAGGGTAAATACCGTTAACCGACTTGTCGGGGAGAGTATTCCACCTATTAGGCCAAAGCATGCTCCTCAAATTCGAAAGACTTTTCGACCGCTTTGGTTAGTCAACGTTCCGTTTTGGAACCATCCCAACTTTGATCAAACATATGTTATATTATTTATTTATACGATGCAACCTTTCAAATACGAATTTACTCTCGGTATTTTCTCCACACACATACAACCTATTTAATCCTTTTCACACATATGCATAATTTCCTATAATTTAAATTTGCGTTCCTTGTAACAACGAGTGGGTACATATCATCGAGATAGGAGTGATTTCCTTACCTCGACGATTAACTCCACTCCTCTTTTTCTTAAAAACGACCTCACCAACGAGTTAGGGGTGGTTTCCCTTGCCTAGGTGATCGTTACCAAAACGTCTCTTCAAGATATCTTATTATGCAAACTCGATCATATTTTATAACTAGATCATTTATCATTTATCAACATACCTACTTATATAATTTCAAAATACATTGTTTCATCAAGTGTACTCCTTATCCTACAACCTATTTTCACTTAACTCATATGCACGAGACTCTTAATCATGTCTTAAACGTTTTACTACACGAATTTACAAAGCTTACGAAATGCTACCTATCAATTTAACCGGTCCAATGAATCTCTTGCCCATGAACTTCATATTCGACTTAATCACTAAAACGCACTCATGTTATATCATCATACTAGAGACTTCCATTCTTAATCGAAATCGAACCAACCTTTCTCAATCATTTATAAGATCTTTTAGATGTTATATGATCGTTTTACCAAATACTCTTTTCAAACATCGACACATCATTTGTTAGAACTATTAACAATCACTAAGTTCTCTGCTAAAAATTCTTTTCGAAGGATCCTCGTTTTCACAAGAACCTCTTAAATTCATAATTTCTTGTTTGATGAAATGAACTTACTTTTGATTGAAAACCTTTTTCCTACACCAATTTACAAAACTCGTGGGCAAGAAGACTTCTTGGAGACCGACCATCCTTGGATTACGTAAACTCTTTTAAAACAAAAGTAGCATTTCAATCATTACAAAAATACATTATGCTTAACCAATGAGTACTTTATATCCTCTTACACATGCAAACTATATTCTACCCTTCAAACCAAACTCAATCTAATTTTGATTCGCGAAACTCAACATTTCGTTTAAACAACTATACACGCATACAATCACACATGTTTTAGCCGTTTCATCGCGACAATTTCATTTATATCATTCGTATTCACGTACTCAGCCATTTTGAGCACCTTTACATGCTTAAATTTGTTATGATTCCGACTAAAACTATATACGCAATATTTATTTTTATATACCTACACCTATGTTCATACGTCTTATGCTTGTACTCATACGCATACTACTCATACGTTTTACATTTCTACACGTACTACTTACACGTTTTGTATCCTTGCTCATACATACATACGTATTCATACTTGAACTTATGCTTATCTTGTCATCCTTACTCATGATTCATACATTCGTACCTATACGCGAGCGTAACCCGAGGGATTCGCTTGCATGGGTCCCACACATACTTAAACATGGACTTGCTTACATACCACATTCTTACACGAATACATTCTAAATTTTTAAATTATGTATACCCTGATTCATACACAACTAGTACAAACTATGCGGATCATGCGATGATCAATATAATCGCGGGTGCACACGGGATTATAGAGATAGGCGTATGAGAACCATAGAGTGTACTACTGTGTATGGCGAAACTCGGAACGTAACATGACACCAAATACGAAACGGACGTAACATGGTCAAAACATGGTGGATACGCCGCTGGTACTTCCTATATATAAGTGTTTTCACGACGTACCAAAATTTCGTAAAACGTGCCATGAGAAATTCCGTGTTTTGCGGACCTTTGGACCTAATACAAACTATAAACAACTCACAAACGCATTCTATCTGCTTATCCACGACGAGACTTCAATCTTCACACTTCATTCTTCGCACACTACATTTGTCTATCCGATATTTACGCCACTCTCATAATCGCATTCGTTTATTAAATCAATCATTTACTATTATACCCCCATTATTCTCCGTTGTCTCAAACTCCAAGACCTCAATTTTAAACAATCCTCTTCAGTTGCCAAACACCCTTTGAGTCTTCCTCTTGAATAAATTTCGGGACGAAATTTCCTAAAGGAGGGGAGACTGTAACGCTCCGCGTTTCCATAACCTTCCTAATTTAGAAATCGAGACTTAAGAATCTATTTTTAGAAGCTTACCCCTTTCAAAAAAATTCTAATCTGTTGTAACGTCGAAGAATCTTTAATCCTTATTTTAATTTGTTATAACTATGGTTATCTATTCCTTATTTTAATTAATTAAATTAATTAATTTTACTATTTAAAAGTTATTTTGATAATAAACTAAGTTAGTCTCGTTAAATCCTAAAGTTAGTAAACTAACTTAGTGTGTTTTATAAAATCTGCTCCCTCGTTTAAACTATGTAACTTGATTAATTAAAGTTCAGGGGTAAATTATGTAATAAATGAAAATATAAGGGTTTTAAGTCTGAAAAATAAATAATTAAAAAGAATGCTGACCGCAGGGATCGAACCCGGGTCAACTCCTCCACAAGCACACGTACAAACCAGCTGGGCTGGCCTTCACATCTGTCATAAGCCGAATCATTATTTATTTAGACCCTAGTTCAAGTCAAGTTTAAACCCTACTAATTAAACTATAAAAAATACCAATAAAACCCTAAATCCTATTATTTTCTTTTCAGCCGACACTCGTTCCCCTCTTCTTTTCTTCGCGAATTCCGGTCACCGGAATGGATATCCGGCCGACCCTCCTCGTCGGTTACTCAACCCAGCCACACCCTCACGTTCTCACTACAAATCCGACTCAACACCCACCTAAACCCCCCATCATCCTCGACCCCCTGCTCGCTCTTGTTCTCCCCGACACGGACCACCGGAGCCGCAGAGCGACGGCAACCGGTGACAGAAGGGCGGCGGAGCCGCCGGTGAACGACGACGGTGCTCGGTGGCGGCGCTCGACATCGATTTGCGGCCAGAAGCAGCGGCGACGGCGAAGTGGGTTCAGCTCTGTTTCGTTTCAGGTCAGTCGGTTCAATTCCAGCTCTGGTTCCGATCGCTTTGATTCGGGATTCGATACGGTTTCGGACAACCCAGTTAAGCTTGGTATAAATCACTCGAGTTTCAGTCGACACCGGGGTAACATGGTCGTTTCGATTCCGGTTCAGATTTCAGTCAGCCGTGACTCGGGTTTCGGGTCAGTGGATTCGAACTTTGGTTCAACTATGGTTCGGGATTGTTGTAGTTCGGGTCACGTCTCTCCGTCGTGGACATCAGTTTGGTTCGGTTACGTTTCATCTCAGACTCAGTCCGGTTCAGTCGACTTTCGTTTCAAATTCGGTTCGGGCCTCGGTTCAGGTTAGAATCTGATTCAAATTGCATTTTGTTTAAATTCCGATTCGTCGCCGGTTGTTTTTATTATTTCAGTTGGTTCGTGCTCACGACACGTGTTGGCAGTTCAGTTTCAGTTCGACGTTCGGGTCAAAACTGGTCAAACTTGGTCAAAGCTGGTCAACTGTCAATCCTAGACTTGGTATAATTTTAACGACGCAAAATTTTTTTATTATTATTGTTTATGTGTTTAGTACTTGAAACTTGTATAAATTTGTATAAAACTCGTATATATTTTCGTTATAAAACTTGTATAAGTATATAATGCTTCGTTGATTGTTGAAATTTGACAAACATATCGACAACTTATGTTGTTGGGATCGTCCAAAAACAGAGGAAACTCTGCCCGTTTTTCGTAAAATACCGTAAAACAAAACGTGAAAATTTTATAAAAGGAAACCTATCAACCTCGACTAATTTTTATAAAATAGATATAACTGTATAATTATTTTTATTTTTTTGGACGACATCACAACGACACTTTTGAAAGAATTAATTTAGAATCATTACTCAAACCATATAAAATACCTATGTATATAAAAATATCTTATACCTTTCGCCAAAATATAATTACATATGTACCAAATATGCTTTTCGTCAAAATGTATATATTCATTATTTTGACACGCGCCTACAACCTTTTTATGAAATAAATTTGGGGTTTTCTTTCGCAAGCGGTGTTAGTTATATACGTTACATTCTAAATTCCAATTCATATCCTTCGTCGTATTTCCGTTTATTCATGCACCCTCGCTTGCCTATATAGGGCGACATTGGTGTTCCATCCTTCTAATCTCACGCTCGTCAATACTTGGATAATCGGAAGACTTAGCAATTATGTGAGTATACTCGTATTTCCCCCTTTTTACTTTTACCACTTTTGGGGTGTAACATGTTTACCTATTAACTTACACATGAACACTTTATTAAACACATGAACGTTCCTATAACATGCTTGTATACGTGATGACTTGATACTTTAAACTTGGGTTATTCTTATGTGTTGAACTTATCATTAACTTCGTACGAGCCAAACCTTGACATATGTAGCGCTATAGGATTAACGACCCGCCCGTAAACTTGAGGTTATGTCTTGAGCATATTGCGTTTTCTTGGTTTGATATGTTGGACACATGCCATGTTTAATTGTTATCTTGAATCACATGCTTGTAATGAGGAATTGTTCAAAACTTATCATTTGCTATGTACGTATCAAACTTGTATACTCGCCTTTGCTTTTGCATTGAATTGTAATTTTTAAACATGTTACAGGTTGATGATGATGATGCTATAAAAGAAGTAGCGTTGATGCCTAAATACACATATAGACGTTAGGGTCGAATATGTTGTATCAAATTTTGTTATGTTATCATGTTGTATTGGTTGAACTTGTTGTATTTGGAATTTCTTGTAATGTTGACTAGTTGAAGTTATGAAATGAAATTTGGATTATTAAATTATCGTCACAAATAGTGTTATGATGTCTCGAGCAATCTTCACACTTCGTCTCATCTCGATGTTTCCGCCATTGGTTGGGGTGTGACAAGTGCTGTGTTGTTGAAAAACGTGATACCGAATCATGAGTGAAGAATTCTACAACGCGTTTGCCACATCTCCGACTACTCCGGCCTCCATTGCTCAGAACATGAATTTGGAAAACGAAACTCGAACATTACAAAAGCCCCCGAAGCTAATGAGCATAGAAGAGTATTACGGATGGAAAGATAGATTCGAAAACTGGGTTCAAGCTAACCATCTGAGATCATGGGAGTGTATCTTAAAGAAGTATGGTCTACCACGTACTGATCTGCAAGTTGAGAAAACAATTTCTGAATTATCTGATACAGAACGTGATATGTACAAAGCTGAAAAGATGATGATCAGTTTGCTTCAGCAAGCCATTAAGGAAGACATCTTTGTATTGCTTCAACATGACAAGACATCAAAATCAATTTGGGATGCTCTTCTAATCAAGTTTGAGGGTAGTGAGAATATGATTAAGAGTAAAAAGGCATTGCTCAAGAAAGAGTTTGATCTTTTCACTGGTTTGCCCGGGGAAGATACAAAGAAGCTAATTGAAAGATATTGCCACTTAGTGCGATCCATGTCGATGATTAGCATAACCAAAGATCGTGAAGAATGGGTCGACAAGTTAGCTGACGCTTTACCGCAAAAAGAGTAGGGTACTTACTTGATGATCTTAAAGAATACTGGAGTTTATGATGGGTTGACTATTTCTCAGTTCATTGAGAAAATTGAGGGTCAAGATTTGGAACAGCAAAAGATTGCGATGATGAACAATCCAAGTGGTCAACAAGACGTAAAAATGTATTACAAAGGCAATGTTCCAGAAGTTGAAAGAAGCCCGAAGATTCAAACTGCTTTTAGTGCTGAAAATTCATCAGAAAATGTTGATCAGGGTTCTAACAACAGCAGTGGATTCTCATGGTCACATGCCCATATTGTGTATGCATATAATGTAAACTGTGGTCTGTCTTTATAAAAATTGTATAGTATGAGCTCACCAGTATATATCTGACTTCGTTTTGAGTATACTTATCTTAGGTGAGTCATGAGGAAAGCTATAGGAACTACTTGACAGTTGTGAAGTTTTAGAAGATCAAGGAGTTCTTAGTTGCCAAAAGTTTGTAAATTAATAAAGTATTGTACTCAGACTATCATAAGTTTTAATGAAAGTTTAGTTTGTTTCCGTTGTAAGTGTATCAATTGTGCACAATCACCCGGGTTACGGGGTGGGTGTTACAGTTGGTATCAGAGCCGGAGGTTTTAGCGAATTATGTATTGCAGGAATGCCTAAGCTTTAACCAGTAGTTCTTTAAAGATTAATAGCACACTCAGACTAGGCCAAATAACATGTTCTCAGGAAAAGTACTTGCATAGTCAGTTGAGTGACGCTAGAAGAAGTAAATTATGTTGTGCCTTTCTATGTGCTATATATATATACACGTATATATATATCTCTATGTTATGTATATAGTTGTTATATTATAATGATGTATCATATATACTAGTAACTCTGTATACTCATATTCCTATAGGAAGGAGACAATGTCTGAACATAGAGATGAACAAGGGTCTAGAAATAATCAGAATAACAGAAGGAGAGAGGAAGATTCGTATAGGACTCGAACTCCCTCTCATAGTGTCAGGTCCCGGTCTAGTACAAGCATGCGTCTAAATACTGAGGATATCCACAATATAGCTGTGGAAGTGGCTAAGGTAATGAAGAATGCACAACCGGTAATGTTAACCAATCTGGAGAACGACATGAAGAAAGCTCAGCAGCCTCTACGCCAGTACAAAGGGAAGGAATGGGCGAAAGGAAAAACACTATTGCAACCACGCCACTAGAAGGAAAAGGTGAATATTCCAAAGCAAAGGAATGTACTTATAAGCACTTCATGGCCTGTAAACCTCAGTCCTTTGACGGAAGAAAGGGAGCACTAGAAGCTCAAGACTGGCTCAACAGAATGGAGTCAGTATTAGACATATGTGAGTGTGATGACCGCAACAAAGTACGGTTCGCTATACATATGTTTGAAGCTGAAGCCCTTCACTGGTGGAACATTGTGGTCCGAACAGAGGGAAAAGAAAAGGTTAAGGAGATGAAGTGGGAGGAGTTTATTCATAAGTTTCTTGCTAAGTATTGTCCTCCCAGTGAGACCGAGCAACTGGAAGTGGAATTCTTTCTGTTAAAAATGGGAAATAAAACCTATCGAGAGTATGTTTCTCGTTTCAACGACATATCTCGACTGGTTTCTTATTTAGCATTGACTGAGGAACAACTGATCAATAGGTTTATTTGGGGTCTACCCTCTGAAATGAGGGTGTTTATCAAATCCAAATCCCCCAAGACTTTTGCAAAAACTGTTGAGGCTGGCGCCGTCATGGCTGCCGAGATGATTTTGCGGCAGGCTGAATCTCCTGCACCAAAAAGAAAGTGGGAAGAAAGAAAGGGGGACACCCGGAATAACAACTTTAAAAGGCCTAAAACATTTCCTCAATGTCAAATTTGTAAACGCTTTCATACAGGGGAATGTCGTTTTCCTTGTCCAAATTGTAAAAAGACGGGTCATGCTCTTCAAGATGCAAGGAAAAGAAGAAATGTTTCAAATGTGGAGACCCTAACCACATGAGATCTGAATGTCCCGAACTTAAAAGAAATGATAGGACACAACCAAATCAGCCAAATGGGCGGGCATTTGTACTCACCACGGGAGAAGCCAAGACCAATTCAGACGTTATCACGGGTACGTATCTCGTAAATGATGTATATGCGCGTGTGTTATTTGATACCGATGCAAATAGAAGTCTAGTGTCGATACCTTTAGACCTTACCTGAACCAGGCGTCCCAAACCCTAGATCATACCTTTACAGTAGAAATGGCTTATGGAAGTCAAAGAGAGATAGTTGACATAGTTAAGAATTGTAAAATAAGCTTAAACAACCATGTTATCCCTATAGACCTAATGCCTATGGAACTTGGAGAATTCGACATAGTCATAGGAATGGACTGGTTGACACCATATCATGCGGAAATTATATGTGACAAAAGGATCGTCCGACTCTGATTACCCAACGGCAAACAACTAACTGTATCGGGAGACCGCACTGACAAGACTAAGAACCTCATCACGATAGCACAAGCACATAAATGCCTAAGGAAAGGGTATGTTGCCTTTTTAGCATATGTCGTAAACACTACAGAAAAGCAGAAGGTCGAGGACGTGCCAGTAGTACGAGAATACCCCGAAGTGTTTCCCGATGAGCTCCCGGGACTACCATCGGATAGAAAGGTTGAGTTTCGCATTGACCTAGTTCCCGGTACATCACCGATTGCTAAGTCGCCGTACAGACTAGCCCCGACAGAAATGCAAGAACTCAAGAAGCAACTACAAGAGTTGCTTGACAAGGGGTTTATCCAACCTAGTTCGTCACCACGGGGAGCACCCATCTTGTTTGTCAAGAAGAAAGATGGGATGATGCGCATGTGCATCGATTATAGAGACTTGAATAAAGCCACTATAAAGAATAAATACCCTTTGCCCAGGATCGACGACTTGTTTGATCAATTACAAGGGGCAAGCTATTTCTCTAAAATAGACTTGTGGTCTGGATACCACCAAGTGAAAGTTGCACTAGAAGACATACCTAAGACTGCCTTTAGGACTAGGTATGGTCATTATGAGTTTTTGGTAATGCCATTTGGATTGACCAACGCACCTGCAGTGTTCATGGACCTCATGAACAGGGTTTGTAAACCTTACCTCGAACGAGGTAGAACATGAACAACACCTAAGAGCAGTCCTTGAATTGCTCAAGAAAGAAAAACTCTATGCAAAGTTCTCTGAGTGTGAATTTTGGATACGTGAGATGCAATTCCTAGGCCACGTGATAAATGAATGTGGAATACAAGTTGACCCTGCAAAGATCGAGGCCATTAAGAAATGGGAAGTACCGAAGAATCCCACTGAAATCAGAAGATTTCTGGGGTTAGCAGGATACTATAGAAGGTTTATTCAAGACTTCTCAAAGATTGCAACACCATTAACCACACTAACCCAGAAAGCCTCTAAGTTTAATTGGGGACCTAAACAAGAAGAAGCATTTAACACGTTAAAGCATAAGTTATGTAGCGCCCCAATACTGTCACTTCCTGAGGGAATAAAAGATTTTGCCGTCTACTCTGATGCATCTCACTATGGTATGGGATGTGTACTCATGCAAAGAGGCAAAGTGATTGCCTACACCTCTAGACAGTTGAAGATTCATGAACGGAACTACACAACCCATGATTTGGAACTTGGTTCCATAGTGTTCGCATTGAAAATTTGGAGGCACTATCTTTACGGTATAAAGTGCACTATCTATAGTGACCATAAAAGTTTAAAACACATATTTGAGCAGAAGGAGCTCAATATGCGTCAGAGACGATGGATGGAGTTATTAAGTGATTACGACTGTGAGATCCAATACCATCCAGGTAAGGCAAACATAGTAGCAAATGCTCTAAGTAGAAAAGAGAAACCTCAACCAATAAGAATTCGTGCAACCAGAATAGAGGTTAAAACTAGTCTCTTAGATCAAGTTAAGAATATACAACAAGAAGCCTTAAAAGAGAATCATATTGTAAAAGAAAGAATGATTGGGAGACTGAAGCTACTGACAATGGGAAATGATAATATCCTTAGGTTCAACAATAGGATATGGGTTCCTAATTTTGGAGGACTGCCTCGTTTACCAAATCGAACCACACCCTTCCAGGGTGAAACTTTGAGTAAAACCCGGTCCCCGGCCTGAAATTCCAATGGCTTCCTACGCTTATCCGCGTAGTCTTTTCTGACGGTCACGAGCTGCCGCCATGCGTTGTCGTATTTGTGCTATTCGTTCAGTAGCGTCAACTACCATTTCTGGACCTGTAATCTGACTATCCCCCACCTCTGCCCAACCGAGAGGTGACCGGCATTTACGTCCGTACAATGCCTCGAATGGAGTGGCTTGTATGCTGGTGTGGTAACTGTTATTGTACGAAAACTCCACTAAAGGGAGGTGTTTCTCCCAGCTGCTGCCGAAATCAATAACACATGCCCGAAGCATGTCTTCTAGGGTTTGGATTGTGCGCTCAGACTGCCCATCCGTCTGAGGGTGATAAGCTGTGCTCATGTCTAACCGAGAGCCAAAAGCTTTGTGCATTGCTTGCCATAGTTCTGACGTGAATCGTGCATCGCGATCCGAAATGATAGATGTGGGCACCCCGTGCCTCGAGACTATTTCCTTTACGTATAGGTCTGTTAATGTGGAAAACTTGTCTGTTTCTTTGATTGCTAGGAAGTGAGCAGACTTGGTGAGTCGATCCACGATCACCCAAATAGTATCGTTCCCACGCTGGGATCTAGGTAGGCCTGTAGCGAAATCCATGGAAATTCCTTCCCATTTCCATTGTGGTATCTTGGGTTGCTGAAGTAGGCCTGAGGGTTTCTGGTACTCTGTCTTGACTCTCGCACAAGTCAAACATTTGCCGACGTAAGTTGCAATGTGGGCCTTCATGCTAGGCCACCAATATGTAGTTCTAATGTCGTGGTACATTTTATCCGACCCTGGATGTACCGAGTAGCGAGACTTGTGTGCTTCATCCATCACAAGTTCTCGTAAACCGCTGTATAGTGGGACCCAAATAAGTCCTGTTACATAGTAGGCGTCGTCTTCCCTTTGTTCTAATCGTTGCCTTGAGCCACGCAAAGCTTCATCCTTTACGTTTTCTGGTTTCAATGCTTCCACCTGAGCATGTCGTATTTGTGCAGGAAGATCAGACTGAATAGTGAGCTGCAAAGCTCGTACCCGCCTAGGTAGAGTGTCTTTTCGACTGAGAGCGTCAGCCACAACATTGGCTTTGCCTGGATGGTACTTGATGGCGCATTCGTAATCATTAAGTAACTCGACCCATCGTCGTTGACGCATGTTTAATCCTTCAGCTTGAAGACATGCTCGAGACTCCTGTGATCGGTGTAAATAGTGCACTTGGTACCGTACAGGTAGTGTCGCCATATCTTGAGCGCGAAAACAACAGCTCCCAGCTCTAAATCGTGCGTCGTGTAGTTCCGTTCATGAACTTTGAGTTGACGAGAGGCGTAGGCAATAACTTTATCCCGCTGCATCAATACACAACCAAGCCCCTGTATCGATGCGTCACAATAGACCACAAAATCATCCGTGCCCTCTGGCAATGAGAGAATAGGTGCGCTGCATAGTCTATCCTTCAGGTACTGAAAAGCCGTTTCTTGTGTATTACCCCAACGATAAGTAACACCTTTCTGTGTCAACATTGTGAGCGGCTATGCGATCTTGGAGAAGTCTTTAATAAATCGTCTGTAATACCCCGCCAAACCCAAGAATTGGCGTATTTCCGTTGGTGTACGCGGTGCAGGCCAGTTCCTGATCGAATCTACCTTGGATGGATCGACATGAATCCCATCCCTGCTCACCACATGGCCTAAGAAGTGGACTTCACGAAGCCAGAAGTCACATTTTGAAAACTTGGCGTACCGTTGTTCCTTTCGAAGAAGTTCCAAGATAAGACGTGAGTGCTGCTCGTGTTCCTCCTGACTCTTGGAGTAGATCGGAATGTCGTCGATGAAGACAATGACGAACTTGTCTAGATAGAGTTTGCACACCTTGTTCATAAGATCCATGAAAACTGCAGGCGCGTTCGTAAGCCCGAATGGCATGACTAGAAACTCGTAGTGACCGTAGCGAGTTCTGAATGCGGTTTTGGAGACGTCCTCATCCCGGACTCTCAGCTGATGGTACCCTGACCTCAAGTATATCTTGGAGTAGTAACACGACCCTTGCAACTGGTCGAATAAGTCATCTATATGCGGAAGAGGATAACGGTTCTTCACCGTCACCTTGTTGAGTTCCCGGTTGTCTATGCACATCCTGCTGGTACCGTCCTTCTTTTTCACAAATAACACTGGAGCTCCCCAAGGAGAAGAGCTTGGACGAATAAAGCCCTTTTCCAAGAGATCTTGTAGCTGCTTTGGCAGTTCTTCCAGTTCGGTTGGAGCTAAACGATACGGTGCTCGGGCTATGGGTGCTGCTCCTGGTGCGAGCTCGATTTGAAATTCGACCTGACGATGAGGCGGTAGACCAGGTAAATCTTCAGGAAACACCTGAGGAAAGTCGCGTACAACTGGATGGTCTTCTAACTTCTTTTTTTTCGTTAATACGTCAGTAACGAGAGCCGAAATTGCGGTGTGACTCTTCCGTAAACATTTCTGAGCCTTCAAGAAAGAGGTGATGCCAACCACAGCACCACTCTTGTCGCCTTGAACTTCGAGAGGTTCTTGGCTAGAACGAGGAATGCGAACAATCTTTTCTTTGCATAGGATTTCTGCTTGCTGTTGCTGCTGGCGATTCTGATTTGCAGGCCGTGGGCTCCTGAATCCTTAGCTTCATGGCCCATTTTGAGACACCTCTAGCAACGTCCCTCGCCGCACTAACCATCGTGGTGTCTCTTGCATTTGTTACACATTGGGTGAATTTCCCGATATCCACCCTGCCCCTGACCACCAGAAGTTGGCTGACTCGGGCTCTGGTGATCACTATTCTTGCGCTACTGCTGTGCTTGAGACTGAACGGTAGCGGAACCCTTGCTGGAATACCCATCCCATTTCCGCTTGTTGTCACTAGGAGTAGCGGGAGTAGCAAAAGTGGTAGCGGTAGTAATAGCGCTGATACAACTAGGCAGCCTGTTCTGTTCCACTGCCTGATCCGTGAGGCGATGAGCAAGACGCTGATTGTCTTGGATATTGTCGGGGTTAGCCGATGTAGCATGGCTCTGAATTTCTGAGGCTAGACCCTTGAGGTAAAATTCGATACGCTTGCTTGGAGGGTCCACCATGGTTGGACACAAGATGGCCAGTTCGTTCAACCGTTTCGTATAACTTCAATTTCTGACCCCGTCATTTTCAAATGGTAAAGCTCCACTTCCAACTTGTGGATGTCATCACGCGTGCAGTATTCCCTTTTAATGCGTTCTTTGAATTCGTTCCAGGGGGTGGCGTTAGCAGCTGCCAACCCTAGTATCTGTACCTGAGCGTTCCACCAGGTTAGCGCGATTCTTTCTAAAGTACCAGTGGCGTACTTGACCCCGCGATCCTCAGGGCATTCACACGTCTCGAATACCGACTCGAGCTTCCCAAACCAATGGAGTAGTCCCACTGCTCCTTCTGTGCCACTGAATGTGCTTGGACGACAGTCCATGAAGTTCTTGAATGTGCAGACAGGTTGCTATGCGTTCTGACCCGTTGCGCGAGAAAGATAGGTCAAGGTTAAGCGCGAGAGTTGGGTCACGAGAGTAGGATCTAACATCCTAGGATAGGTCTGGAATAGCAGGTTATACCTCCTGCTTGTGCGGCTGCAAGCGCCGCAGCAACTTGTTCGTTAATGAGAGCCGTCAACTGGGCTTGAGTCATGTTAACACGTCCAGACATGATCTTTCATAGTAAAGGTAGCGTAAGTGAGAATGGTTCGCGAGTAGTGCGATGACAGAAGAGTGTAAGCACGTAGGTGTTCTCAAGCAATAACAAGTAATGAGTAATGTAATCTAAGCATACTACGAGCAAAGTTCTATGTAATTCTAGCATGTAGGCAATAAACATAAACCTTATTACCTAGGATGTTGAGTCTTGCACGTGGAGCGAAGCGTCGTTGTGGATCGTTGAGAGCACTGTTCTGGTTATAGTCTGGTTTTAATAAAAACGTTTTCCCATATTAAAACCAAGTTCTCTATAACCAATGGCTCTGATACCAATCTGTCACACCCCCAAAATCCACCTGCGGAGTATCACCGCTTGGGAGCGTGACTGACCAGGATCAAGCCACCAATCATATAGAACAATATATATAGTAAAAGTATTTGCCATTAAACCAAACTAAATCCATATGAAAGGTGTTCCAAAACATAAGTAAGTTATCACTGTTTAGCGGAAGCGTATAAATAAAAACCCATCGAAATAAAGTATCAAATGTCATAAGTGTTTAACAAGACAATCACGATCCAAGCCCACAACGACCAGCTCCTCCCAGTGCAAGCTCCATGTATCTAACGACCTGCAAGGCATGTAACAGAGGATCAACAACTAGTTGAGCGAGTTCACGGAAAGTAAATGCGTAATAGTAAGTTCGTATGTAACATGTGGCTCTACTGGGCCGATAGTACGTTCTATTGGTGGGGGGCTTCCCATGTTGTATAACCACTAGACTATCCGTAACCATAAGTATCCTTCACAACCGAGGATAGTAGTAAGTATAAATACACGTAGGTTTTACGTGAGTATCCTTCACAACCGAGGATAGTGATAAGTATAAGTACACGTAGGTTTTACGTGAGTATCCTTCACAACCGAGGATAGTGATAAGTATAAGTCTACGTAGATTGTAAGTATGTGTCCTGCACAACCGAGGACAGTGAATAGCATAAGTATGTGTCCTGCACAACCGAGGACAGTGAGTAGCATAAGTATGTGTCCTGCACAACCGAGGACAGTGAGTAGCAGATGTATGTGTCCTGCACAACCGAGGACAGTGGTATGGTAGTCTAGTATTAGTGTCAGAACGAATCTATTCAACCTTATTCCTTCAATCCCATTCCCAAGCCCTTGGGAATCCCATGCCTTAGTAAGGGTGTGAACTCACCTTGGTTTGCTTGGTATGTTATTGCATCTAGGGTTTAGTAACTGTCTAAGTCCGTTACACATGACCTAGGACATATTGCACATGATACGATGTAAGTCTTTGCCTCAAATTAGGGTTTGCGAGTCATTGAAAATCAAGCATCTGTGTTTTGTGTGCTTATTGTGTACAGGATGATATCACATAGACCGATTCATACATGTAAGATCACACAGTTGCATTCACTATCATACGATTATATACACAGAATCATACATCACGAGAACAGTTAATCGTATTCATATTATTCATGCATCACGTCTTTGATTTTCACTGTTAAATCTAACATGAATATTAACCTGGTTGCCAACGTTAACATACTTAGTACATTTAGCAGCTTCAATAAACTTAACAGATTTAACGGTGTTAGTGGCTAGCAAAGGACATACATATCTTATCAGATCCAATCATCAATTAATATACAATTCATGGCCTCACAAAATAGACAGGGCCTTGCCCTCTGTAAAACACGGACAAGTGTGTGTGTGGGGGGCTTCCCCTGTTTAAAAGTTGAATCATGAAACAAGGAATTAAAACTCGGACATGTGAGGGGTTAAAACTCAGATAGTTTGTGTGAGAGAGTAAAAAGTCGGACATGGGCCAAGCCCCTTAAAAACTCGGACAGGGTGTTGGGGAGTTAAAACTCGGATCACATGGGTAAAGCAAAACTCGGACTAGAGGTGGTGGTCACAAAGGTCGGACCCTCACTTGTGTTGAACAAACTCGGACAAGGTTAGTGTCTAAAAGTCGGACCCCTTCCATTCAACCCTAAAAGTCGGACAACAACATACATGTTTAAAGTCGGAACATGTGTTTATTAAAAAGCTCGGACCATCTCCCTTGATATTCAGAAAATTCGGACCCTTAACCAATCATTACCAAAAACTCGGACCCCCCTGGCCCTTTCAAAAGTCGGACAAAGCTTTCTTTGATGTTAATAAAGTGCGGACATGTTATATCATAAAGAACTCGGACAAGCATGTTATATAAACCTCGGATCACTTTACAACTTCCAAAATTCGGACTATATTGCATATGAAACTCAGACAATTACATTCATTCACAAACCTCAGACAACCAATTTAAACATACGAGTGTTTCTGTTCCATGAGATTGTATCAGTTACGTTTTTGTTCTCCTACGATCGTGAAACCCTAAATACATACTTTGCATTGTACTGATCAAAACAACAATCAATATTCCCACATATCCTGCATCTACATCATCAGTCAATCGATTCTACACTAAGCAATAACATCATCACATTAATCAGAATCAAACCAATAATCACAGTGAGCATCATATGAAGAATTAGGGTTTTACCAAGAATTACAAGAATCAAAGAATTACAAGAATCAAGAATTAATAGTAATCAAGCAATCAACAAACAATTACCTTGTACTGATTCTAGAGAAAACGTGGAATCAAGGGTGATGGATATCTTGCCAATGATGGTGGTGATGATGATTGCCAGAGAAAGTGAATGTGCGTGCTTTGGTTTTGTGAAAATGATTAGTGAACAAGGGGATTAGGGTTAAGTATAGCTTAAGTTTCACTAATAGCTCTCTACACCCTTAATTAATATATTTTACAATAGTACACCATCTCAAACAGTTTCACAGTTTCACCACCAAGTTTATGCATTTAACAAGTCTATCACAATTAACACATAACCATGTATAATCACATAATACCGTTCATTGTATTAAAACGTATACAATTCCATAGAAACTAATTGTGCAAACACAACTAAACAATAAATGAACGTGCAATAAATGCGAAATAGAAATCTTGGAAATTCAAGTTGTCACAACAATCTTAGAGGAAGCTCATAAGTCTAAGTATTCCATTCACCCTGGCAGTGACAAGATGTATAAGGATTTAAGGAGAGATTATTGGTGGCCAGGAATGAAGCGATCTATTGCCCATTATGTGGAAAAGTGCCTTACATGCCTTAAGGTGAAGGCAGAACATCAAAAACCCTCTGGATACTTGCAACAACCAGAGACCCCAGAATGGAAATGGGAGAAAATCTCCATGGATTTTATCACGAAGCTCCCAAGGTCAAGTCACGGCTATGATACTATTTGGGTAATAGTGGACAGACTGACTAAGTCTGCACACTTCGTGCCAATTCGTGAGGACTATAAGATGAACAAGCTAGCTCAAATTTACATCAAAGAAATAGTCTCACGACATGGGGTGCCTGTATCGATCATATCAGACAAAGATAGTCGTTTCAGATCTAAATTCTGGCAAAGTTTCCAACAAGAGTTGGGAACCAAGCTTAATCTAAGCACTGCATATCATCCTCAGACGGATGGGCAGAGTGAACGGACTATTCAGACATTAGAAGATATGCTTCGGGCTTGTGTAATTGATTTTGGTGGAAGTTGGGACACTCATCTACCACTCATCGAATTCGCCTACAATAATAGCTATCACGCCAGCATCAAAGCTGCACCTTATGAAGCTTTATACGGAAGAAGGTGCCGAACTCCTATCTGTTGGACGGTAGTAGGGGAAAGTCAACTATCAGGACCAGAAATCATTGTGGAGACCACAGAAAAGATCCAGCAAATCAAAGAAAGGATGAAAAGTGCTCAAGATCGACAAAAGAGTTATGCAGATCAGTGGCGTAAACCCCTAGAGTTCCAACTAGGGGATAAAGTAATGCTTAAGGTATCACCTCTGAAAGGAGTGATTCGGTATGGAAAGAAGGGAAAGTTGAAACCCCGATACATTGGGCCGTTTGAAGTAACAAGCAAAGTAGGACCAGTGGCTTATCGGCTAAAACTTCCTGAACAACTGGCAGGAATACATAATACTTTCCATGTATCAAATTTAAGGAAGTGCCTAGTGGACGAAGCCCAACAAATACCCCTGGAAGACGTACAGGTTGACGAAAAACTCAACTTCATTGAAGAACCACTACAAATCGAAGATAGGAAGGTTAAAAAGCTACGCAAGAAGGAAATCCGTTAGTCAAAGTCAAGTGGAACGCACGTCATGGACCCAACTTTACATGGGAACTAGAAAACATAATGAAAGATAAGTACCCTCATCTTTTTAAGTAATGACAAATTTCGAGGATGAAATTTTTGTAAGGAGGGAAGGATGTAATACCCCGAATCTTAATGTGCTGGTTATAAACGTGTGAAATATGTAATTTATATTTCATATATTGTTAAACGAGTAAGATGATTGTGTGAAAGGTGAAATATCTTAACAAACCTTGGCAAATATAGGAGACCGTTAATATTAATAATTAAATATATTATTTTAATTACCTTACTCCGTTTTTAATGAAACTTAGGTTAAAACATAGATAAAAATATGCTCGTTCTAATGACATATTCGTCGTTTTATAAAACGTCATATTTTAAAAGTTATACAAGACAAACGAGTTAAGCAGCTGAATTAATATATATAAGCAAGCAAGCTAGCAGGTCAAGCAGGTAGGTAGGCACGTCAATTGAATCCCACATCGACCGGGATTTGAGGTGCCTGCTTGCTTGCTTTAAATAAGAGTCTCAGTAGTTTGTTTAGGTACCAGTTTCTTTAACGGGAATGCTCTAGTATAGAGAATCCTGAGTATACGATACCCCGTTGGGTGTTGTTAATAGTCGTTTTTGGAGCGCGAGTAGGAGCAGGAGTAGGGAAACTCTACATCAACGTGCCGTAGATAGTTTTGAGGTATACTCTCGTTTAAGTTTATGTTTAGTTATTTATTATTTATTTTTAGTAGTTAATATTAGTTTTATTATTAGTAATAATATATTAGTAGTAGTAGTGTTAGTATTATTTTTAGGTACTAGGGTTATTGTCAGGGGCGGGTATTGGGTAGCCTAGCCTTAGTTAGGCATGGACTGATCACCCATGCTTAAACAAGGTAGGGTTAACCAATATCCAACCATGATAATGACTAGTTAGGTGTACCATTACCTAACCTAGGATTATGTAATTGTGTCAGGACCTTGAGACATAACCCAGTATTACTAGCGGCTGTTAAGCAATTGCTAATCAGGTGAGTCATCATACTTGTCTTTTAAACTGTGATAGTATACTCGTCCATAACTGGTAATAATGAGAATGCTGCAGTATGCATGTGTCAGTAGGGGTATGTGGGATCCTATTATGCTTAATGAGGTGTGTCACTCTGGGAAGGGTAATAAGGTGTTGTACCCACAGGCACTTCGTGCTTATAAGGTCCAGCGACACACACTCATACCTATGTGATGGCCGTAGGGGGACACAGCTGGAGGACCAGTATGTCTCTTGTACGGTGGTTTGTGACAAGTCAAATGTGACCTATAAGGTTTAATGAGGCCCAACGTGACTATAATGTGGTCACATGCCCATATTATGTATGCATATAATGTAAACTGTGGTCTGTCTTTATAAAAATTGTATAGTATGAGCTCACCAGTATATATATCTGACGTCGTTTTGAGTATACTTATCTCAGGTGAGTCATGAGGAAAGCTATAGGAACTACTTGACAGTTGTGAAGTTTTAGAAGATCAAGGAGTTCTTAGTTGCCAAAAGTTTGTAAATTAATAAAGTGTTGTACTCAGACTATCATAAGTTTTAATGAAAGTTTAGTTTGTTTCCACTGTAAGTGTATCAATTGTGCACAATCACCCGGGTTACGGGGTGGGTGTTACATATATCAACAAGTTGGTCAACAACAACAACAAGAACCACAAGTGGCTCATGGTAGAAAAGTGATAGAGGATTCAAAGAGAGCATGTTTGGTGAATCAATATAATTTTAGTTGGAACAAATACATTTCATCCGACAGCAAAGCATGTTTAATCAATCAGGATGATGAAAGGCTACCTCAAAGCTTTAGCTGGGATATGTTTGTTGATGAAAAAGGAGAGTTTAAAGCTTTCATTGCTAAGATTGTGAAAGAACCAGACATGTTCACCGAGTAGATGAAATCTATTGGTGTTAGTATGAAGGATCAAGAAGAGAAGTCTGTTTCATCTGATGAAAGCTCACAAATTTCAGATGATAGTTCAGAAAAGGAGATTGTTTTTTATCAAACACCATCTGATTCTGCTTTTTCGGATGATAGTTCTGACAAATCAGTAGAGTTTGATCAATCTCCAACTGATGACAGTAGTGATGACGAGGAAGAAAAACATATTAATATTGCAAAATCTCATCTCTCTCCTGAAAGTTTTCATTTTTATTTTGCAGATCGCTTGGAGAAGCTAAAGGAGAAAAGAGCAGCAAAGGCACAAAAGCAGATGAAGTCTGAAAGTGTTGCTCAACAAGATGAGACTGTTCAAAATGAAGAAGTTAAAATTGTTGCTGAGGAGATTAGTGAAACTGAAAAGGTTGTTGAATCTGAAAAGATTATTGAAGTAGAAAAGATTGTGGAAATCATCAAGCCTTGCTCAGAGTATTTAGAACCATGCAAGGAATGTGCAGCTAAAGACAAAAAGCTGGCTGAGTATGATAAGATGAAGGAACAATTATTGTTCAATCTTAACTATGTGAAGGAGTCTTATGATGTATTGAACAGAACAGTAACTGGTCTTCAAAAGACAAATTCTGAGAGAGAAAATGCCTTGACAATGATGAATGCAACAATGATGACAAAGCAGAAAGCTATTAATTTTTACATCGAAGAAAGTGCAAAGTGGAAGCAAGAGTTGGAAACCGAAAAAATAGAAAATGAGAGGATCAGACGATTATTACAGAGTTATTCTAGTTCTGATTATCTTATTGATTGAATTTATCCGACTGTTGCAGGTATGGAAGCTTTTCAAGATGACAAGCCTAAGAAGAAGGATACTGGTAAGAAACCGACTGTTAGCTATAACAAGTGTCCGCCTCCGATCTGGGAAGGTTATTCTCCCAGAAAACCAAATGAGGAGCAAGTCGAAAAGGCAGTCAATATAAAGTTAAAAACCGACACAACTGATGAATTACCAGAAAACATTGACATTATTTTCACATCGTCTGACACTGATCATGAGTCTGAGTTAATCAAAAAGGTGGTCGATCAGGTGTTGGATACTGATGAGGAGTCTGAGTCAAAGTCTGAGTCTAGAGGTTCAAGTTCGTCAGTCAACAGTTCAAAACCGATGGTTAAAAGGACTTACAGTAAAGAGTTTTTGTTATCAAAACCAAATTTGGATGATGAAACATTTGAAGTTGCATACACTTTAAATGATTCTGACAAATTATATTCTGACAAAGAGTTCCCAATAAGAAGTGTTAAATTTGAAATGATCAAAAAGGTTTTCAAAATGACAGAAATTAATATTTATGAAATAAAAGATTTAAATCTTACTGGAAAATCTAAAAAAATACACTTCAAGAGTTCAACAACGTTTAAACAAGAAAAAGGGTTACAATTCTGGTTCTGGTTTTCAAAAGAAACCAAACCATAATGGTAATTTCAAAAAGAAAGGTCTTGGTTATATTCCACCAGAAAATTATAAAAATGAGAAGAATTCTAAAACAAAAACAGAATTTGTTTCAGGTGGAAGTGCTGAGGAAGAACAGAAGAAACCTTTCTGGAAACAATCAAACCAAGAGTTTCTTGCTGAGAAGAAAAGGATAGGAACTGGAGTGTTTCATCCAATAGAGACTCGAACCTGTTTCAAATGCAATGAAGTTGGTCACATTGCATCAACTTGTTCTCAAACGACAAAGACAAAACAAGGAGTATCTGAAAAACTTAAAGAAAAAGTTGTCGATGTTGAGTCACCAACTGAAAAATTCAAAATCTTTGAAAATTCGACTTATGAAGTTGGTGATAGTTCAAAGAAAAATTTTTACAAAAAGAAAGCCAAAGACAACCAAGTGTGGGTTGTTAAGAATGTTTCTGAAAAAGTCGGCGATGAACCTGATTCCACAAAATTAAAGGAGCCACAGGTTGAGGTTAAAAAGGAAAACTCAGTACCTCCGATGGATGATGAGAACTTTCCACCATTGAGGTCTGAAAATTTTAAATCAAAAGTTGGTAAGGTTGAGATATCGAATCAATATTATTCTGAAAAGAAAGAATTTGATGTCGATAAAGAGTTTAATGGAAGTGTGAAAAAGATATTTGGAAAAATGGTTGATAGAAAGGTGAAAGGGGTAAAAGAGTTTTATGAAACAAAGAAAGCCACATATACCCTGACTGAAAGTGAACTTGATAAGCTATCATCCAAGCTTGCTGAGGCTTGGATGTCTGTGTTTAATATGTGAAAAATCGGACTTGCCGGAGATCCCAAGTTTGTAATCGTGGATCAGGAATCGGCATCATTCTTAAAAATTGTTTTTGTGAATGAATTTTAATGTTGATAGATGTTTACAGGTAATGGACTATGCCAGAGTTTCCAGGTTGGTAAGTGTGAAGCAGAAATCGGCATCTTTATTGGTAATATGAATTATGTGTAGATGTGTTATTCCTACACGTAGTTTGAAAAGTGACCGCATTCTACAACTGGTACAGAGGTTTGTTCTTAAAAGTGATTCAAGTGATTCGTCAAGGTCATTAAGTTGAACTTGATGTAATCCTCATATTTTTGGTTAAAAGACAATATGATGAACACGTCCCTACAAGTGGTAAAAACAAACTTATTTTCTGGAAAAATCATTTTGATTAAAACAAACTTAAGTGTTTTGAAATGATAATGAGAAAATAGTTTGTTGAAAGGGGGAGTTCTGATTGTTTATGCCAAGTGGATGGCGAATTGAGGCAATTTAATATCGGTTGTCACTTTACTTGTACAGTTTGTTTTCAAATTTTTTTTAAATGTGTTTGCATTTTAGGGGGAGTAAAAATTTCAGAAAATTCAAAAACATTAGAAAATTTGAAAAATTAAAAAACATGATAAAATGTAAAAAGAGTTTTGTTGAAAAAAAGAGGAAATGATAGTACATCAGTAGACTGTCACAACATGCTAAAGAATTGGAAAGTTATAAATGTGATAAACAATCTCACTGCGAATATGCCAGTAGGTTTTTATACATTTAGTAGATTTTGACGAGATATAAACATAAATTTCAAACTTGCTTATATCGTGGGGAACAACTTCTTGGATATATGGGTAACCCCCAAAATCTTGTTTGAAAGGTCCCTCTTACAGATATCATCTGTGGTATACTCACCTGTAAGACTGAATATTGGGATCTGGATATGGGAGTATATTCAAGTAGTGGGACACACGGATAAGTTTAAGTGCTTAAAACATTAATATCGTATCTCGAAACAGTTAAACTTTGTGTGAAGATTTAAGTGGACCAATATACTGACAATCTAGGTGAATTGTTTAGAACTAAAAATGAATTGAAGCTTAACGGTGTTAGTGATTTGTCTCAAAAACTGATATGATCCTCTTACACAAACTCACAAAAATATTGTCTGTAAATATTTCTTTATTGCATTTCTTTACAATCTAAAATCCAAAAAGATTTTTAAGGAGTTTTAGCATTAACTTTTGAAAAATTCAAAAAGATTTTTGACAACTGGTGTGTTAAAGCTGATTTACAAAGTTCCAAGTGCTAAACATGATGACATTTTTGTAAGGGGGAGTCTGTGTTTGGAAACAAATGTGTTTTTATCAAATCTAAGGAATGCCAGCACATCGTAAGGAGGAGTCTGAAGATTTTCGAGAGAAGATTCGAAAGAGTGAAGCCCAGAGACTAATCAAGATTGAAGACGTAAAGACTCGACACGAAAGACTCGTCAACATCTGAGGGGAGTCTGTTAGTGCATGCATCTGTCGACTTCGTCTTGTATCGAGTCTTGCACTTGATATGTTTAGATCAGGGCACGTTGTACGAGAAATTAGAAGATTTAAATGTAATTTAGAAGTGATTTCGCTTGGGGAAGTGATTTCGCTTGAAACGACTTTTGTCAATTTCAAGCGGAATCATCAAGTTAGTTATTCCGCTTGAATCTGTTTCAAGCGGAATCAGGTTACTATAAATAGGTCATTTGTCTCTCAAGCGAAATAAAGTTAGAACAGTTACTGAATTTCATACCGAGGTGCTGCCGGTGTGATTCTTGCTTGTAATCATTGTTAGATCAATCAACAAAGTGTTTAAAGTGAAGAACAAGCTATTTCTAAGTCTGTTTCTTGTTTTCCGCACCTGAAACAGATCAAAACTCCTCTGAACGACTCGTTCGGGTCAGCTACACGATCCTACATATATATTACAGGACATTTAAAAGTTTATATTTATATGTATGTATATGCAAGACACAAATTTCTTGATAATATATACAATATAGTAATCAAATATCTTCTACAGAAAAATAAGCTTTTATATATGACTGAAGAAACAAACCTACGTGTTTACCCCAGAATCTCTCCCAATGATTTTTCAAACCATTAACCATAATTAACCCAAAAGAAACCCTAAGGACGCCCGGGTTAGTACTAAGGGAAAGACGGTAGAAGCAATGGCAGGGAATCTCAGGATCTTATATATACCTTTAGTTCTAGCCACAGTCACGACCACAGCTTCCACTAAACATCCCGAATATTTATCAAATTATGAGCCCTGAGAATATAAGCTAAGCTGAGAAAATATAAAGCCATTATTAGTAAAACACCGAGCCCATAATCTAGAATAAAAGCTCGTCTGTAACTACGATAAAAGAAAATAGCACATAATATATTATATATATACTTCCCTTATATTTTGCTGAAATATATATATATATATATATATATATATAGTGAAAGAAGATGCTAAGAGTATAATATATATATATATATATCTGTTAACACATAACACTAATAGGTATAAGTATGCTAATGTAATGTGAGCAACAAAACGTGTCTGAATGATTGTTTAATTCTGTGATATTAATATCTAAAAATAACTGCAATTCAGATGTTAAAGGAAGTCGCATGTAATCAAGAAATTCAGTCTAGTAATGAAAATTCTTTGGATAGAAATACTATAGAAAATATAATAGCTCAAGGAATATCGAATGCCATACCTTCGATCATTGAGGCTATTAAGATTTATGTGCCTATAAACGAGAATCCTACTACCCACTGTAGGCGTACTCATCACTTCAAACCTAACCCTAGTATCAACGGAGGTCATGATATTCGTATCAAAACTCCATCTTCTAAACAAAAGAAAGCCACAACCTACAGCTATTCTTATAAGGAATTCCGCTCCGACAAATCGTGCAAGGACAAAGGAATGGAATCAGCGATCGCACAGCCTACCTGCAACAACAAAAAGCGTTCAAAAAGACGCCGTTCTAGGAAGACACTCCACTGTAACTTCTGTAAGAAGACTGGACATACAGAGAAAGAATGTAGAAGGAAAACTAATATATGTTACAGATGCGGAGAACCAGGTCGTATTCGTCCCTACTGCCCGAAACTATCTAAGGCACCCGACCACGAGGATAGACACCCAGATGAAGCTAAGGAAAACGCATAAATATTTTCAACACCGGAAGTAACAACAACTTTTGAAATAAGCACCCTTACATTTTGTCTGTACTACAGTCTTAGTCGACTTTTGATTCCAATCACAGTTTTATAATAAAAGATCTTTATTTTCTTTCATAAATCGCTTGATAAATTCCTATGTCACGCATGCATTGCTTATTACACATGTAATTTCACTTCAAAATATCATTTATTCACAAGTTCGAATAAATACTTTCGATGTACTCATTTTGATAATCCCTATGATTGCGAAAATGCTGACTTTTGGTATCAAGTTAACAGATTTCTTGGAAAACTCCTTTTCTTTTCAAAGATACTTACCGGATTTCATGGTAACCATTTCTTGTCCATACATATATCCATTGTTGGAATAGGTCCACACCAAACTCAATTGTTTGAACTTACTCACAATATACATTCAACTCAAAATCCCATAAGATGAATTGAGAACATTATATTCAAGGTAATCTCAACTAACCCTTCATTTGTTGGAACCATAATAGACTTGTTTAAAGTCTTCAAATCATTTGTTAAAATATGACACCCTGCGGTGGCATTTCCTTTGAAATTTGGACTCATTTCATTTTCACGCCTAAAGTACGAATTTATCTACCTATTAATTTATTATCCTAAACCAGTCTTAATACAATTTTGTGTTAAGATAAAAATACCTAGATTCATATTCCAATGTACATCCAACATTTCTTTGATCAATCCTACGATATTCAGTTATTCATTTGAACCTCTTATTCCTTGAATATCCATATTCACTTCATTGAGACTTTCCAGTTAATTTCAAGAACGGTGAATTCGTTCGATCGCCACAATCATTGAATTCTTTCAATCACTACAACACCTTGCGGTGTCTGTATAAATTTGTAGCCTGTGCTAATAGTAAACCCTAATCATATTAATTCATACGTCATTTGTTTGACTCATCATTCAAGTAGTCTTGATACAATTATGTATTAAGACAATGATACACTAAATTCTATTGTATTTTCGATATATCTTTGCCATTTAAATAAATATCACTGATTTATGGGTTGCTAATTGACAAATCATTTCTTATACTTCTATTTGAGATTATTAATTCAGAGTCTCCTCAATTAAACGATCAAAGTAAGTTCTCTTCGGGAATTAAATCCTATTGTTCCTAAAGGTCGTTTACACTCGATTCATATGTCTCTATTGATTTGTGAAACTTAATTGTGTCACGTTTAGTTAACATCTCCTGAAATTAATTGGAACGTTTAAGTTTCTCATTTTCTTCTATATCCTTAGAGAAATATCACTAACGATTCATCTGCTAAGCACTTTTTAAGATTTCATACATACACTTCCTCTCGCAGTTGTAGCTGATAAGCTATGGGTCCTATTCTTCTAATAAATGGTCCCACATACCTGGAACTTGACTTCCCTTTTTTAACGAATCTGACTTTTAACAAAACCTTATCTCCCACTTGAAAGGTTTTCATCTGTTATCTACATAACTCTTTTGATAATCTTGTATTACTTTAACTTGAATTATCTTGTCTTTTGTTTCTTGCACTATCTCGAGTCCAGATAGTTGCTTTTCTCCAAATTTCTGCCCAACAGACTGGGGTTCGGAACTTTTGTCCATAAAATGCTTCCAAAAACACTTTGACACTGTTTTTACTAATTACAAGATTTGATCCAACTCCAAGGAGATATCGCAGCTCAAATCTCGAGGACGAGATTTAAAACAAGGTGGGGGAGGATATAACAACTCTCCTAAAATCATTAAAACACCCCTATAGGTCCTAAAACACACCCCGTATATGAAAACGGCCCAAGAATACCTTTAATTCAACAAAAATCAAATAAAACGAAAGTTAGAGGTCGCTCGCGGGGCGCGACGCCCCTTAGCCTAGTTCTCGTGGGCCGCGAGGCCCTCGCCTTGCCGGATACACAATAACAACACGTGTCCCGACACGTGTCGTCACTACGCTATGACTCAGCAATCCTCACACCGCCCTAGACTCCCTCGCGGGCCGTGAGGGAGATACAGATGTGTGTCGCGGGCTGCGACCCGCCCCGTTGTCAGCCTATAAATAGCAACCGATGGTTTCATTTGTTCTCGTTCATTTTCTTTGATTCTCTCTCTATTTTCTAAAGGCAAAAGCTATAGCCAAATACCCCTAATAAGCGAAGTTCTGCCTCGTTGTAAGTATTATAACCCCCGGTTACGTATTAGTTACTCTGCCCGATTGATCTAGAGTTCCGTAACACATGTCAAGGCTCTGCCTGACTCAGTCGTTGGAGTTCTGTCTCGGGGTATAGCTAATGTAAATTGGGTTATTATACTAACGCGTGTGCATTATCTATTTTAAATAGATTATAACCAGGAAGTCACCAGGACTTATCTAAAATAGCAATGTGAGTGACTCCTCTTTTCACAATTTGTTTTTACAAAACCTCAATTGTTTTTATCTTATAATTAATAGTGATTGAGTATTTGTAATTCTACAATTATCGTCGGTATGTTGGGGTTTTCTTTACAAAATTTGTTACTACACTATGAGTAGTAACATTACCACAAGTCAGGATTGGCAGTACCGTGGGTGGTAATTAAAGTAGATATAAACAAATGTAATTGTTGGATTGCCCTCAATGCTGTAAAATGATAAAACTTGTTTTGATTAAACTGGGATTCACTCACTAGTATTTCTTGCTGATAAAATGTTTTAAACACGTGTTTCAGGTAACTTAGTATGAAGTCAATAAAAGCCAGCTGGAGAGCACTGAAGGCTTAGAAAAGTGGTCATAAAAGTTACCTAATTAAAAAGGAGAATTGTTTTCAATAATTAGGGTTATTCCCTATAAATATATTACAAATTAAAATCGGGTTTTGTCCCACTTGTTATTATAAATGTGTTATCAGCAAAATTTGGGTTTTATCCCATTTATCTATTTTAAACATTTTGGTGTTTAACTCTGATAAAAATATTTCCTAACTACGGTCCTGATGAAAATTTCCGCTGCCAAATTAATAAACACCTATACCATCTGACTGGTTCCCGGCTTCCGCTCCCAGGGTGGGGTCGGGGGCTGTGATATTAAAGTCATTAATACAAACCCAATTAAAAAGTTAACCAAAGCTTGGAAATCAAAAGTAATACATAAATGACTTGTCTTCACTAAGTGATGTAAGAGATTAGCCAATCATGGCCTTTGTTTGACAAAAACTCTTACGATCAATCTTGGATCCCGAAACTACTACACACTCTAAAGATGGATGATGGATGAATGTGGTGAGTGATGGTGGTATTGTGGTGGCGGAGTGGTGGCAAGTGTGAGAGAATTGGTTTGCCAAGGGATGGATTGCAATTGAACTAAGCACCCCTATTTATAGTTGGAAACAGACGGTTTACACGGCCCCGTGCACCCTTCTTCCCTGTCTTCATTTAATGAGCTGTGTCAGTTCGTATGCTTACACAACCCCATTTGTCAACGGCACGGCCCCGTGGCCATTGTACTTGTTGTATTATCCAAGATTTGCATATCTGTAAGTTGACCACAGCCCGTGTCCATGGGACATGACCCCGTGTCTCTTGTCTGCTTCTGTTTGTCTATTTCTTTCTGGAATCTTGAGTGGGGCACGACCCCATGCCTTGGTTGTTTTTGGTCTTGGGGTGAAGTTGGGAGGGTCGGTATAACAACTTCGCTTATTTTGTATTTATGCTGGTTTTTGCCGTTAATTTGTTCCTTTTGTACATTTAAGCTATTTTAATCCTGAAAATCAAAAGTATACAAAGAAACGTACTTTTTCCAACATTAGTACTAAAAAGGTTGATTTTATACGTTATATGATATAATTCATATGTTGCATTTGGTGCATATCAAACCACTCGAAGAAAACCCGAAGCATGAAACACCACCTCTTTTTGGATTAAAATTCGAGAAACACTACATCTTTTTTTAATTAAAATTCGAGAAACCTTTTTTGAGGCGATGGGTAAAGGGGAATATCGGGACAAGGATTGGTTATCAAGCAAATGGACCGATATAAATGCCAAATGCCATGCGTTTCAAAAAGTTTTCCAACGCATGAGGGACAATTGGGGTAGCGGTCAAAACGATGAGGATATATTAGCAAAAACGTTGGAGGAGTTCAACGCAACGAGATGGGTATTCGCATACATGAAGTGTTGAGAGCTTCTACGTGGAAGTCCTAAATGGTCTAACATACCGACCATGACGTCTAGTAGTAGGCGTAAAGCGAAACGGTCCAAAACCCCCTATTCAGCTGATCCGGAAACACCCACTTTCGATGCTGGAAACGTCGATTTAAACAATCCCATTAATATTTATGAGTATGACGAGGATGAGGAAGTGGAGTTGTCCCGACCGCCCGGTAGAAGAAGTGGGAAAAAGGGGGAAGGATGGAGTCGTCTTTGGTGGGTGTCGAAATGAAACAAGATTTTGAATAGATGAACCGACGACTTCAAGATATAAGAGACCTTGGCCATCGACGTTTGGAAATAGTGCAAGAAAGAAACATCGAAAACAAAAGGTCTGCCGCGGTCCAAGAAGCGAGGCAAATAGAGTAAGACACCGAGTTTACGTCTAAACCGATCGATCACCTCCAAGGAGAAGCGTTACTCCTAGCTCAAATGCGTAGACAACAAATCCGTGACAAATACGGATTTTAGAGCTATATTTTTTAAGCATTTGTCGGTTTTTTATTTTTAGTACTTTTGCATGTTTCGTCTTTAATTTCTAGTATTTTAATTAATGATAATATAATTTTTATTTATTTAATGGAATATTATTTGTTTTAATTTTCAAAAAAAATAAATAATAATAATTGGGTAATTATTGCAAGGGGCATTATACCACTACACTTATTTTAACTTCATGCCTATAATACCCCTTTGTTGACTAGACGGCATAGCATGTGTGATCATGCCAAAGGAAGGGGCTTGAAGTTCACCTACCACTATAGAGGGTCTAAACAATATATTTTTTTTATTAGGTTTAAGGCCATCATATCTTTTTGTTAGGTTTTAGGTCATCATAATTCATAAACCAACGGAGCCTATTTACAATTTTAGACCCATTTAGGTTGAACTGAATATAGAGACCCATTTAGTTGGAGTTACATCCAATAAAAAGCCCATCAAGCCATCACATGTTTAGAGGAAAACACACAATAATAAAACGCATTGGCTCCTAACCCTAAAAGACGACGTCATATTGCTTCTAATTTTCTCCATGATCATTGGATTTGATACTAGAACGAGGTGAGGGGGTATGTTTCATAAACTATTGTTGCTTGTATCATACGTTTTGTTTTTCAAAAAAATCCTTTCTTGATTTGTTGTACGGTTGTAATTAATGGTGTACATTTTTCTTTTTCAAGAGCCACACATAAACCTAGTGAACATAGATTTTTTGTATGCAAAAATGTCACCGTTGACACACTTTTGCTAACCAAGGTTTCTTTCATTAAACCTTTAACTTATTCTTAAGTTTTTACTATTGTAACCAGGGGTGGGGCTTTGTTTTTAGTAGATTAGAGTTTTCTATTCAGAAAGGGATGGCGGCGCAATTTGTTGCTCGTCTACCGGCTATCCTTATGTAATTTGCCCTGATGATTGGAATGAAATAAAAATTTCTTTAAAAAAAAAAAAATCCAGAAAGATTTCTGTATACACACTAAGATACTTTTATTTGGATGTTAGTAATTGGTTAGTTAGTTAGTTAGTTAGTTATTGGTGGTTCCAAGTTTGTTAAGATGGATTGGTCAATAAAGAATTAACTATATGATTTAACATGTCCTAATTGTTGCGTTCTACCAAATTGCAGCTTTTGTATCAAGGTGCAGAATGAATGTAGAAGACGATAGACTAAGTAGCTTGCCAGATGATCTTATCCATAAAATTCTCTCTTTTATAGGGACCGAACATGCTATTCAAACTAGTGTTTTGTCATCTAGATGGAGATTTATATGGACTTCAATGCCTTATCTCAATCTCTCACATGATGATTTCTTTAGGTTGCCCACGTTCTCCAAATTTTTTACACGTGTTCTCTCTGACCGCAATAATCAATCAGATATGACTTCTGTCAAGCTTAGTGTTCATGGACACGGTACCTATTTGGTTGTCAAACAAATTATGGCGTATGCATTCTCTCACAATATCCAACAACTGAATCTTGGATTCTCTTGTAACATTGATTTTGAATTTCCTCTTTGTCTCTTTAGGTCTCGGTCTCTTAAACATCTTAGTTTGACAACGGAAGATTTTTCATCTAATGGGTACCGTAGGAAATTCTCCTTTACATATGTTTTTAAAGCAACGTCTACGTGGGATCTTCCTGCTTTAACAACATTGTATATTCATGATGTCTATTTGTGTTATGATGAAAACACAGATGAGTTGTTCATTGATCTTTTCTCTAAGTGTGCAAACTTGAAGAATCTCACCTTAAAAGGCTGCTATACAAAAGGATTTACGGGTTTAAGTATTTGTCTTCCACTACTCACTGAACTTACACTTGAAACTGAATACGGGAGTGTGGAGGTTTTCAATATCGTTGCACCTCAACTCAAGAATCTCACTATACGAAGTTTCATTTCGGAAAGTCATGAATATCTTATATCTGCACCACACCTTGTATTCTTGGACTATAAAGGTTGGTCTTGTTTGCAGCTTTCTACAAATGCTTTCCTTTCTTTGGAGAAGGCGCATATTTGTATATCCTATTCAACCTATGCTCATCAAGTTCTGCGCCTGCTTCAACAGATTCGCAATGTCAAGTTTCTTACGCTTAACTTAGAAGTTGTTGAGGTAATTGCTAGTCTTTATCGTGTGCGTCTTACAATGATTTTCAATCTGATAAGTTTTCTCATAATTCTAAAAAAAAAAACAATGTAAAACAAAAACAAGGTTAGTTATGTTTGTTAAGAAAGAAATATTTCATTTGTCATGTTTTTTTTTTTTTTGTGTCAAATGTTATGATGGTTATGTCATTTGAGTTATATGCTTGAAAAAATAGTGAAGGTACATAAGCACTTTAACAGAAATTGGGATCCCATGCTTTGATACTTTGAAAAGTCATTTGTCATTGGCTATTTCTCCTTTTTAAGCACCACTTAGGCTGGGTGGTGTGGAGTGGCGCCCCAGCTCCACATCAGCCATTAACGACCCAACACCGCCATGAGGGCGCCAAAAGGTTGTGACTGGAATGGCGGGCATGAAAGGGGGGCTTTAAAAGGCTTAAGTGGACCAATGAGAACCCTCCATTTGGAGAGGGGCTTTAAGGGGTTTCACCCTACACCACCCAGCCTTAGCTAAATGCTCTAAAAAAGACATGATTCTTAGTGCATACATATATAAATATGTGCTCATCATTATAATTATTGTGTTTAAAAAAAAAAAAAAAATCCTGCAGCTTCTTTCTTCATTTGTGGAACAATTGGCACATCTACCTTCCCCATTTGCTAACTTAAAGAGTCTAAAGATTCATCCAGAAAGGGAACGTTTGAAAGTGCGAGAACATAAGAGAGTAGAGATGTCTGCAGAAGTCAGAAGCTATCTGCTAGATGGTTCTCCTGGTGCCACCTTCACAATGGTTTCACGTGAGGTATTCTAATTTTTCATGCATCATACATGTTCTATGTTATATAGAATATTATGGCAAGCAACTTATAAAATTGTTTTAACTGTGTTTGTCTTTAAGTTGAAATTTGTAGTATAAACATGTACACATATATCTTTAAGTTGAGAAACTCGCTATGCCTTAATGTTTTTAGATTTTAGGCAGTTTGGATTTAAATATTCCAAACTTTGACCCGTTGGCCCATAATAATTCATACTAAAAATTGACTAGTGATACTCATTAACTTTTATTTTTGTTGCCAAGGGCAAGCTCACTTCCAAAATCATCATAAATTTACACTTGATATCCATTTATCCCACCCGATTATGCTTACAAGGAAAAAAAAAATCCTATTTTGCTCATAATCATCATTGTGAGTGATATCGAGTGGAAATCAGGTGTAATTATTAAAATTGTAGGTGTCATTATTAAAATTGCAAGTATGAGTTTAAGTTTGGAATGTTGAAAATTTAAAATTCAATTTGCCTAAAATTTTAACTTTTTATATGATATAAATTTAGCTATGCATCAATTTTGGAGATTTGTGACATAAATGGTGAGTAGTATTTTGGTTTCTTTAAATTTTATCAATATCTATGTGATACCACAGGATATTAAATCTATGAAGAAGTTAGCCGAAAACCTTAGGACTGTGCGCATTGCTAGAGCAGGAGAAAGCTAGTACAGAGACGAAATGGCAAAGATGCACGAACAAGGGAAATAAAAGGCTTTCGACATCATTTCAAAGTTGAACTTGCTACAACATTGCAGCCATCTTTCTTAGCTAATTGTAATTAAAAGTGTCATGAAACCTTGTTATTGCTGAAAATCAGTGTCAACTCTTTTCTTTTCTTTTTATTTTATTGATTTGGTTTACAATTTTTGACACATGATGTGAAACCCGTGTTAACCTGATTATTTGGCAAAGTAACATAGAACACATCAAATATTTTTTTGATGATGATAGGCTTTTGGGCATATCACACTTCATATTTCGTCTAGTTTTCTTTTATGGTTGCTATAAAGGGGGTAGAGGCGCCCATCACTTACCACCCACTCATCAATCACAACTTCCAATCAAGTTCCGCCATGTCATCGAGCGTTACTCTATCACTAGTGATGGATTTTAGTGGAAATGCTCATCACTTGTGTATATATATAAAACAACCCATCATCAACGGTCATCTACGAAGGCAACGTTGATCACTTGTGAATGGATAACACGTGAAAACATTAAGACGCGTGATAAGTTCCACGCATGAACAACTAGACCGGCGGCGGTGTTTTCTTTCCATCCACGCGTGATGGGGTGGTGAGCATGGGGCGCCCCGACCCCCTAACAAGTGTTGATACCGGAAAGATAGCAACCAGATTTTCGTTGTAACATGTGGAGAATTCTACTGGTTTTCTTTTAAAATACTGCCAAACTAAAAAACCAGTGAACAGTGGTTATTTTTTTTTATCACTTGAATTATTTTATTAGTTCTTTCCGAACCCGATGAGTGATAATACCACGTGAATTAATTTTTCACTTACCTACATGCATCCAATGAAGTGTTTGTGATCAACACATGATTATATTTTGAATCAAAGCTTTAAATAATATTGTGACATAACTGAAAATTTATAACTCAACTAACTAATTAAAATTGATATTGTAAAACGGTCTTAAAGAATTTAGATTTCTTATCCTACCTCAAATAAATAAAACAATCCCAAAGACTAATTAATAAAACAATTCCAAAGAATATAATGTGTAAATACCATATTATCCCTTGTAAAATTCGTTTTCAATTGATTTTTTTATTATTTTTTTAATTTGGGTTAATATAATAGAATGACATCATCATACTCAGTATATCTCACCAATAGCAAAGCTAAGGAATGGTCTGAGGTGGGTGAGATGTAGACAACCTTACCTCTATCCTGTAGGAATAGAAAGACTGCTTCCAATGAGACCCCCGACTCGATTGTAGTTTTGCATCAAGCCTTGGACACAAGGCACATAACACTCAGCAGTTGAGACAAACGCCGATTAGTGCATGTACCTTCTTATCTTTGGGCTATCAACGTCATCACATGAAGCATGATTAACCATGCCCTTCTTTTAATGTTATTTTCACGAAATTAGTAAAATAACGTTAAAATTAGTGCACTTTCACTTCCCCCTCCCCCCTGTAACGCCCAGCGTCCCTAAACTTTAGGATCTTGTCAAGAATAGTCCCTGAAGTTTAACTTTTGTCTATTTTAGTCCCTAATCTATATGGATTGTCTATTTTCTTGGAATGTCTAAGTATGCGTTTGGTAATGCCACATTCTATATGATTTGAATGCCTAAACCTATGCTTGAATGTCTATCTGGAATGCCTAAATGAGGAATGTCTATATGTGGAATGCCTAAATGTCTATACAATTGGAATGTCTAAATCACAATGTTCGGAGTGTCTATATACTTGGAATGTCTACTTCTATGTGCTTGGAACATCTAACTCTATATGCTTGAAATGTCTAAACCTATATGGGAATGTCTAAATCTATGTTGGAATGCCTAAAGCTAATTGGTGTTTGACTCCTTAGACTCGTGAAACTTGATTCTTGGTTGAACGAGAGACTGGAGCCTTGTCACTTGTAACACCCCGAAAACAGATTTGGTAATTAAACTACGTTAGTACTAAAAGACGGGTAAATTACCGTTAGGGGTAAAAGTAACCCGGTGAATATTAGGATTTTTAAATAAATAAGCCTAATATTAAATAAAAGCTGAACGAAAGCTTTTGAGAAAACAAAGTATGTGAAGAGGCCCGAGTTAACCAGACTTAAAATAAAACGGGTTATGACTATCTCGAACTCACTAAGCTAACTAGGAAAGTTTAACCTAGTTAATAAAACAAAATATTGTTGAAGACAAGTAGGTTGTAGCCTACTTACTAATTAATGAAACATGAGGGGCTAATAATGTTAAGTGAGAAACTTGGGTTATTAAAAATAAGAGTAAACTGCCATTTTGGTCCCTGAGGTTTGGTTACTTTTGCCACTTTAGTCCAAAACTCAAACCTTTTGCATCTGGGTCCCTGTGGTTTCAGTTTTATTGCCATTTTGGTCCAAAAATGAAATCAGGTCATACTTGTCTTATAAAATCCTGCAATTTTGTCATTTTCCTCAGGGGCAAATCAGGTCATATTTGTCTTATAAAATATGGTTTTTATTTATAAAAAAGAAATGATCATTTTGCCCTTGCAGAAAATGACAAAATAACAGGATTTTATAAGACAAATATGACATGATTTCATTTTTGGACCAAAATGGCAATAAAACTGAAACCACAGGGACCCAGATGCAAAAAGTTTGAGTTTTGGACTAAAGTGACAAAATTGACCAAACCACCAGGACCAAAATGGCAGTTTACTCTAAAAATAAAAAATAAAAACACAACACACAGTCTGTGTGCGTGATGGAGATCGACCAGGAGAACAAAAAAGGGCCTCAAACCCTAACTTCAGTAAAATCAACAAATTGAAGATTGATTCAAGCCCCAAATCGATGCATGAATACATAGAAACGATCACCTAGTCGTGAGGATCGTAAGGTATGTCGAATTTTTGATATTTATGAAGTTGAGAATTCTTGATGTACATAAGAAATTTGAAATTTATGTTGCATGATTGTGGTATGGATGATATTGAAGTAAAATAGTGTTTAGGAGTAAACCCTAGACAAGAATATATTGAAATCATGCCTAGCTCAAGTAAATTCAGATTTTTTTGATGCTAAATTCATGTATGAGATGTTTTTAGGGTTTTGATTGCTAAAAATTGATGTTATGATGTCAAGAACATACTTAAATTGAAAGCTAAATTCAAACAGCTCCTGATCAGAATTTACAGCCGACTTGTATTGGCTGTAACCTAAACAAAACGTGATAAAAACATGTGTTTCTTGTGTCTAAAATGTAATTCCAGGAAATATCTTTAAAACCCCACTGGAATCGCATTTTTTCGACGAAAACTGAGCGTTTTATGAATTTTTCCGTATCAAAGGTTCAAGCTGCATTTTCTGGCAGAATTTGCAGCCCATTACGAATGTCATAACTCAATTTAGGAATTTAGTTATGATCTCAAATTTTTACTGTAGATGGTTTTAGGCGATTAAAAGAATCGCCAATTAGAATTTCGTCAATCGTATAAACGAGGAATTTTTAGTGAATTTTTCCGTAAGCTGCAGTCAGAAGTGACGAATCTGATTGTAGCTTAGTAAATGAATTTTTACGAATTTTTGGTAAAGAGTTAGATCTTAAAATTCTAACACAAGGCCTAACCCTCTGAGAGGTACGCCACATAAAAAATCATAATTTTTGAAGATTTGTAACAGGTTAAACAAGTCACCAAAAACAGCCCATTTTCAGTGATATGAAATGCCTAAATGAAATCGCGGCTTACTAGTTAGTATGTAAAATTTGATTTCGTTAAGAGTTCGGATGAAATATGCCTAAGTGAGTTCATTGAACCAAATGTGCATTTGAATATGTTGATAAGTCAATTGACTTTCAAAATGTCAAACCGACCAATGATTACATCGAATGATAATTTTGATATGGACGAATGATAATTTTGATATGGACGAATGATAAATTCGACATAAACCCCGTAGGATGGAATAGTCGTAAATGGTTATGAGTAATCTAACCGTCTTACGAATTGTGATGATTATAGTTTGACTCTAGACAAGCTAGATGAAGACTTGGGAAAGAAGCAGGTCAAACGGATCGAGTACGCGGAAAAAGAGCATAACCGGATGCAAGGTAAGTGAAACATACACTTTTTGTAGAATATGTGTTTGTTCTAAAAGTTTCTTATACGATTAAGATGATATTCAAGATATGGCTCCGACACGAAACGATATGGGTCGGAGCATATCTAATGATGAAAAACTATGTTTAATGATAAAGAGGCAAAATGGTCATGAAGTGACATGAATAAAAATGGGTTTTCGAACGGCTATTTTATAAGTAAGCCTAAACGAGTAAAAAGGGGAAACGGTGATTTAGTCACGAACAAATAGGTAAAAGATGAAATATAGAACAACACTAAGCGCCATAAGTCATGTCAGGCTAAATGCGTAAGAAAAAGGGGTTAAGAGACATAGCTAAAGAGGTGAGAAATCTGAATTTAGTTATTTAATGAAATGGTAAATAGATACCATTCCAATATAAGCGCAAAATGTTTAAATCGTTTAGACCAAACGGGTCAAATGGTAATGTAGATACCATTTGACAAATAATGACTAATAAGTGCTTGTCGAGTCTTACGCGCACAGGATAAAATGGTTATAATTTAGCAGTGCAATGAATTAGCATATTATGGACGCAAGGTATTAAAGGGTCAATATGTTGATCCGAGCCAGGTACGAATATTTTGTATTGTAGTTAGAAGCAATATCACGGTCAATTATTGGCGAAAGCCCTTCGTCACAAAATGAAGGATTAAAATTGACCAAAAAGTTATTGAGGGGTAAATAGGGTAAAACAACCTTTAAGAGTTGTTTAGAAATAAGCGTTTTGTTTAATTGAGTCCTTGGGATATGTCTAAAATGGAGATAGGGTGTAAGCTAAAAGAAGCGTGATTTAAGCTTAAAAGTGTTAAATACCCCGTAACGGGTCAAAATGAGTAGATATGCAAAACGGGTTAAGATTTGCATAAGAACCCGTCATTTGAAACTTGAATATTAGTAAACTGATTTAATGTGATTTGCATGACATTTTGAAGGTAATTAACAAGTTTGTTTGATTAAATCGTAAACGGGTCAAAAGTGTTGAAAAGGGATTTCAAGCCGAGAGCTTGAAATCTGAATTTTTGAAGTAGTTTAATATCAGGTATTGACTCCATGAGATGGAGAATTAAATTACGAACGCGTAAGAAAAAGAATCGTCCAAAACGGATTAGTAGAATGGAAGTTATGGCATTTTGAAGTTTAGAGTTTGATCAAAACTAGAGCTGGGCAGGAAATGCAGGTCCAGATACGGACCTGCTGGAAAAGAGCTTCCCCGTGCCACGCGAGGGATCACCTGAAATCGGGCGCGACACGCGACAGGCGTCGCGGCAAGCGAAAGAACGAGTTGAGCCTCTCGCGTGGCGCGAGAGGCATAAATCTGAAAAATTATTTTTGTTTTGTTGTTAGGTACGATGTACATGTTTTAAGCTATTATTTAAGCATCGAAACTAACTTTTAGGTTGGTTTCGACTACAGGTTAATTTCAAGAGTTTCCGGAGGACGGTCAAGCTCAGCGGAGAACCGAATACGAATAAGATAAAAGCTTCCGCACGTCATTTCGTCATAACTTTTAAACGACGAACTCAATTATGTTATGTTGTATTATTTTGAAATTGTAAAGTTTAAACAAACCCGTATTTTACAAAGTATATATAGTCATAATTACATGTTGTTTGTCATATACTTTACGAAAACCTTTAAATAATGACAAGGGTGTTACAAGTTGGTAATCAGAGCTCATGGTTAAAGAATAAAGTGTGTTCGGTTCGAGGCTTGATCGCAAATCCGGTAAGTACATGTATATCAATGGTTTAGTATGATTAAAGTGTTGAGAACAACACATATGGTTATCGTGTAATACACGTTATACTAATAAAAACGATATGGAGTAGATATAGTCAGCGAAATTACGTGCGTTGACACATATAGTAAAAAGCCTTGTATTACAATACGGGCGTTTATAAGTGTCGAAATTACTAACTTTTGTAAATGTTTAGTTGAAGGACACTCGCATCTAAAGATGACGAGAGTTGAACGAATTGTGGATATGACGGTGGAACGGTCCGAGGTATGACAAGCTGAGCACACTCATTGAGGACCTAAATCGCGTGATGATCGCGAACAAAGTTCACGGCAAGAGAAGCCCGTTAGGGCAAGCATTACCAGGTGCACACTTTTAAATTTAATCTCATAAGTAGTAATATGCAACAAACACGTAGGGGATAACGGTTGCATATATCTGATAAAACCTGAATAGGATATCTATTCAGGATGATGTTTCTAAGAGAAGTTTAATAGAAACATGTGTTATTCACGATAATGAATATCAAAAACTATAATAGGAGTAGTTCATATGAAAACTTTGACGGGGGGTAATTATCCAAGTGGAAAACTCTCAATATAATGCTATTGAGAAAAGTAGCGATCACATTAACAAATGTGATTATATAATAGTTCGATAGGAAAGAAAAACATTTTATATGTTCAAATGTAAAACTAGTAAAACTAATGATTGTTGTTTTGCAATTAAATAAAGTTTTACTAAATGAAATCAGAGATATGAAATAATTAGAGGCATTACTTACATAGGGTGTGATGTGAAAGCTATAAAAAGGTCATGTGTATCATGTGCTGATCGCTTACTCTGGCCAAGTAAGTAGTGGCATATGATACCATGAGCTTCTTGTAGCGGACACATTTACGTTCGATGTAGTAAGGACGGGGTGAGTGGGACAAATTAAAAAGTACCCAAATGAATCAAATGAGCAAAATATTTGATAATAATGTAAATGCACAGCCGGGTGACGGAAGCGTATTACATTAGGATAATGAGCCCGAGTGAAGGGACAAAGATTAATGTAAAATGATTAAGATATGAATTGGGAGGGGATGTACTTACACTCGAACCCGGAGAATGCAAACATGTAAAATGATTAAGATATGCATTGGGAGGGGGTGTACTTACACTCGAACCCAGAGAATGCAAATGTGTCTCTTAACGGGCCGTTTTTGTAAAACGTCAAACTTAAGGACAAAGTCGGAATATAAAAGTGAAGTGAAGTCTTAATGCATACCGGGAGGGTTGCAATAATAACGACTTTGGTAAAATACCTGGTTGATGGGTAAGGATTAAACACATGCGTAGACCGAGAAACGGGAACTCGGATGGAAAGTTAAAAGACTCGGGTTTTGAGTCATGACTAAAAGACGACAAGATAATGTAAATAGAAATCTTGATAAATTATGTTCAACTATTTTAAAGTTGAACGAGTGGAACAAAGAATGAAGTTGACATCCGTAAATGATAAAATTTCACATGAATGAGTCAAACAGGTCGAATATAATATAATGTCGGATGGCATGAGTAAGCGCAAGCGGGATAACAGTAGCGTTAAAAGCAAAAGAATAATGAGCCCGGTAATGGGACATAATCAAATGCGAATATATGTAAACTAGATAATGGTGAGCATAAGATGAAACGACGCATAAATGACGTGAGAAGTTATAAAGTCGGAAAATTTGTCCGAAAGAAAACAAATGTAGCCTTAGACTACGGTCAAGGTCAAAGGAAATACCAAGGCGAAAATAAATGATTTTGAACAAAAAAGGTGCCTTAACGCCATATACATATATAAATGTATATACCTTTGAATAAAGACTTGAATACAAGATGATCTACAGGATTATCATAACCTACGAGATTATAAATGAGGCTAAGGTCTACGGGACCAAGAAGACCTTCGGGTCGCAAATGGAAAGAAACGAATTGTTGGGGTCTCACCTTAATAAGGTAAAAATGTGAAAATATAAAGAAATAGCTTACAAGGCTAAGCGAAAGAACCTACGGGTCAATAGTATAAAACAAGGAAACTGTTTGTAACTTCCCGCGTAAAATAATAACGGGAGATAAAGTTCGTATAAAAGCGATGGGTTTCGCTAAGTTAATTAAATGGGTTAAAAACGAAGAGATTGTGAAAGGTCTGGTTGACAAAAGTGAAGAATTTTCACTAAAACAATTAAACGGGCAAAAATGACAAGAATTCACAATTATTTAAATTGTGTTACATCGCCAAAGTGGATGAAGTCATTACCGAAATGACAACGGAAGGGAATAAATCCTTGGACGTAAATTCCTTAGAATTGACATGAGCTCAAGAGAAAAGTGTTAAACTAAAATTCAATATTAGTGAGAAACAACGCTTTAACAAGCACAAATATTATGAAACGAATTCGGAAAATGATTAACATGAAAGATATAAGTCTTGACACTGACAGGTGCAAGACGATATATTCGAAAAGTGATATTTTTGAAAATAAAGGTTGATATAAATTTGGCATGGTGTGGCGCGATCACGGTCAAGAAGTGTAATGTGAAGTATAATCACATTAGAGCCGAGCGATAAATATTGCTAAGTTAATTAAACTAGTGGAAATAAAGAGATTACGTTATTTCAAGTTGTATTATGTCGTATGAGATACGTAGATGATTAATAACCAAAAAGATATTACCACACTTTTCTGGTAACACTAACAATTGGTTAAAATATGAGCAATGCTCAATTGATTATCGAGAGCAAATGCATAAGTTAAACTCGATAAATTACGTAAGAAAAGGTTTCGAGGACGAAACCTCTTTAAGGGGGGTAGACTTGTAACACCCCGAAAACAGATTTGGTAATTAAATTACGTTAGTACTAAAAGACGGGTAAATTACCGTTGGGGTAAAAGTAACCTGGTGAATATTAGGATTATTAAATAAATAAGCCTAATATTAAATAAAAGTTGAACGAAAGCTTTTGAGAAAACAAAGTATGTGAAAAGGCCCGAGTTAACGGGACTTAAAATAAAACGGGTTATGACTATCTCGAACTCACTAAGCTAACTAGGAAAGTTTAACCTAGTTAATAAAACAAAATATTGTTGAAGACAAGTAGGTTGTAGCCTACTTACTAATTAACGAGACATGAGGGGCTAATAATGTTAAGTGAGAAAGTTGGGTTATTAAAAATCAAAAATAAAAACACAACACACAGTCTGTGTGCGTGATGGAGATCGACCAGGAGAACAAAAAAGGGGCTCAAACCCTAACTTCAGCAAAATCAACAAATTGAAGCTTGATTCAAGCCCCAAATCGATGCATGAATACATAGAAACGATCACCTAGTCGTGAGGATCGTAAGGTATGTCGAATTTTTGATATTTATGAAGTTGAGAATTCTTGATGTACATAAGAAATTCAAAATTTATGTTGCATGATTGTGGTATGGATGATATTGAAGTGAAATGGTGTTTAGGAGTAAACCCTAGACAAGAATATATTGAAATCATGCCTAGCTCAACTAAATTCAGATTTTATTGATGCTAAATTCATGTATGAGATGTTTTTAGGGTTTTGATTGCTAAAAATTAGTGTTATGATGTCAAAAACATACTTAAATTGAAAGCTGAATTCAAACAGCTCCTGATAAGAATTTACAGCTGACTTGTATTGGCTGTAACCTAAACAAAACGTGACAAAAACAATGTTTCTTGAGTCTAAAATGTAATTCCAGGAAATATCTTTAAAACCCCACTGGAATCGCATTTTTTCGACGGAAATTGAGCGTTTTATGAATTTTCCGTATCAAAGGTTCAAGCTACGTTTTCTGGCAGAATTTGCAGCTCATTACGAATGTCATAACTCAAATTAGGAATTTAGTTATGATCTCAAATTTTTACTGTAGATGGTTTTAGGCGATTAAAAGAATCGCCAATTGGAATTTCGTCAATCGGATAAACGAGGAATTTTTAGTGAATTTTTCCGTAAGCTGCAGTCAGAAGTGACGAATCTGATTGCAGCTTAGTAAATGAATTTTTACGAATTTTTGGTAAAGAGTTAGATCTTGAAATTTTAACAAAAGGCCTAACCCGCCGAGAGGTACGCCACATAAAAAAACATAATTTTTGAAGACTTGTAAACAGGTTAAACAAGTCACCAAAAACAGCCCTTTTCAGTGATATGAAATGCCTCAATGAAATCGCGGCTTACTAGTTAGTATGTAAAATTTGATTTTGTTCAGAGTTCGGATGAAATATGCCAAAGTGAGTTAATTGAACCAAATGTGCATTTGAATATGTTGATAAGTCAATTGACTTTTAAAAAATCAAACCGACCAATGATTAGATCGAATGATAATTTTCATATGGACGAATGATAAATTCGACATAAAACCCGTAGGATGGAATAGTCGTAAATGATTATGACTAATCTAGCCGTCTTACGAATTGTGATGATGATAGTTTGACTCTAGACAAGCTAGATGAAGATTTGGGAAAGAAGCGGGTCAAAAGGATCGAGTACGCGGAAAAAGAGCATAACCGGATGCAAGGTAAGTGAAAATTACACTTTTTGTAGAATATGTGTTTGTTCTAAAAGTTTCTTATACGATTAAGATGATATTCAAGATATGGCTCCGACACGAAACGATACGGGTCGGAGCATATCTAATGATGAAAAACTATTTTTATGATAAAGAGGCAAAATGGTCATGAAGTGACATGAATAAGAATGGGTTTTCGAACGGCTACTTTATAAGTAAGCCTAAACGAGTAAAAAGGGGAAACGGTGATTTAGTCACGAACAAATAGGTAAAAGTTGAAATATAGAACAACACTAAGCGACATAAATCATGTCGGGCTAAATGCGTAAGAAAAAGGGGTTAAGAGACATAGCTAAAGAGGTGAGAAATCTGAATTTAGTTATTTAATGAAATGGTAATTAGATACCATTCCAATATAAGCGCAAAGTGTTTAAATCGTTTAGACCAAACGGGTCAAATGGTAATGTAGATACCATTTGACAAATAATGACTAATAAGTGCTTGTCGAGTCTTATGCGCCCAGGATAAAATAGTTATGATTTAGCGGTGCAAAGAATTAGCATATTATGGACGCAAGGTATTAAACGGGTCAATATGTTGATCCGAGCCAGGTACGCATATTTTGTACTTGTTGGATTGTCGTGTGACCCTAACGAGTCAATCTGAAGAGTTCAACATCAAAATCAAGGGCAGAATCAATGAAATTGACGTAACACAGCTTGTTTTCCTCTAATTATCTTCTTATTAACCGATTCTGAGCTTTTACAGATTAAAATGACAAACGGACAGCACCTCGGCTCTGAATCACACACATTAATTCCGTTCCAAATGAAACATCAAGTTCAGTATTTATAGGCATTGTAATTCCGCTTGAAACCATCTCAAACGAAATTACCAGTTCATGCGGAATTACTTAATTCCGTGCGGAATTAGTAATCTCGCTTGAACTCTCTAATTCCGTTTGAAATGTTATTAAGCACCTTTCAAGCGGAATTACCCTTTAATACTGTTTTCTCGATTTCCATGCCCTAATCAATCTAATACAATACAAGACTTGATAAAGACGAAGTTAACAGACATCAGTGCACCAACAGACTCCCCCTTGGATGTTGACGAAGTCTTTAGCATCCAGTCTTCAGTCTTTAGTTTTGGTCTATCATTCTCTGTCCTAAATTGTCTTTGACATTGAAAAGCATCCTTCAATCTCCCCTTTGAATGTTGATCCAGAATTTTGACTCCCCCTTTCGAAGACTCCCCCTCTCGATATGCTGGGACTTGAATTCTGGTTCAAACTTTGACATTTTCTTTGCCATGGGGATCTTGACTTCTGTTTCCTGTTTCTCAAACATATAACATTATAATCTATTCAATCTTAAACTTCTATCAACTGTTCATCAGTTTTAGAAATCCACTTAAGTATTCAGGTCCAAATTAATGACCCTGATTACTCAATTTATCTACCAAGTCCAACTTAATGACCTTGGTTGATCTGTGACAGAAACAAACTGATTTTTGTACAACATCTTCAAATATATTCTGAAAATTACAAGTTTCAAGTTAATGAACTTGTTTTGACTTTCCATTTTCTCAATTATCATGTTAAGCTCCCAACTCATCATCCAGCTTAGAATCTTTCTTCATCTGCTCCAACCTTCTGAATCTAAATATCAACTCTCCACTTTGGTTTGTCGGAAAATAAAGCAGAAATGAAAAATCTTTTTGGATTTTGAATTAAAGCTTCTAGACTAGGAATGAAATTTAGAAATAAAATGTAAAATGTAAGTAAACTATTTACAAACATATTTTTGGTGAGCGTGTTTGGGAATCATATCAACTGACAACAAGTTACTAGCACCGTTAAGCTTGATAACATACTAAGTCTTAAACAATTCACTTAGATTGTCGATATGCTGATCCTCTTAAATTTTCATACAAACTTCAATCTGTTCAGGATACGATTTAGGTGAATTAAAGACTTAAACTTATATGTGTGTTCCACCTCTTGAATATACTCCCGTATCCAGATCCCAATATTCAGTCTTACAGGTGAATATACTTAGATGATATCTGTAAAGGGTTAAATGCGAAACCGTGAGAGCTCAGGTCAGAACTTCCGTTCAGCAGAGAGATGACGGTTCGACTTTAGGTGTGTCCCCTTTAGAGGATCTTTTCTTCAACAACACATGATTAACATTTTTCAATGCTTCATCATTTTTTGTACTGAGGGCGATGCTGTATTTCAAGCAAGCAGAAAGTATTATACAGGGACTAGGCCGTTGCTTCCGCAAAACTAAAACTCCCGGGATAATACCCCAGATATCACTGAGTATAAAGACCTAGTATCTCAGAAAAGGGACCTTTCAAACAAGATTTCAGGGGTTACTTATATATCCACGATTTGTTCCCCGCAAAATAAGCAAGTTTGAATTTTAGGTTTATATCCCAAACAAGATTTACTGAATGTATAAAAACCTATCGACACATCATCAGTGAGACTGTTTAAAGCTTTAAAACTTTACAAATCTTTAGCATAACATAACTGTCAAGCCGATGTACTCTCATTTTCCCTTTTTACACAAGCTCTTTTTCAGTTTTCTATTGTTTTTGGATTTTGAAATTTTCTCATGTTTTTGAATTTTTTAAATTTTTTACTGTTTTTGTATTTTCTGAAAATATAATACTCCCCCTAAATACCAAAACAAGTAAAAAATCGACAAACCATTGCAGATTGTTTCTCAACATCATCTACAATGTTATCCTCATCAACGCCAATAATCCCATCCGACACCGATAAAAGCTTCATACCGTTTAGTTTTAAAAGATATTTAAAACGAGTTTTGTCAAATGCTTTGGTATGTAAATCAGCTTTCTGTTCGTCAGTGTGGATTTTCTCAATTCGTATCAACTTCTTCTCGAAGCAATCTCGGATGAAGTGATGACGAATTTCGATATGTTTCGTTTTAGCGTGATGAACAGGATTTTTGTAATGTTTATTGCAGCCTCATTATCAACAAAGATAGGGGTGTTAAGAAATTGCAAACCGTAGTCGCGCATCTGTTGTTGGATCCACAAGATCTGAGAGCAGCAACTGCTAGCAGATACATACTCGGCTTCACATGTGGATAGAGCCACAGAGGTCTGCTTCTTACATTGCCAGGTGACCAAACGTGGTCCAAAAAACTGAAATCCCGCTGTTGTTGATTTTGCATTAAGTTTGCAGCTTCCGTAGTCAGAATCAGAATATCCTTCAAGCATGAAATCGCCTGTTTTTGGATACCACAACCCCAATGATGGAGTTCCTTTCAGGTAGCATAATATTCGTTTCACAATCACCATGTGTGAAGCTCTGGGGCTTGACTGAAACCGTGCTGCGAGGCAAGTTGGATACATGATATCGGGTCTTGAAGCAGTTAAGTACATCAACGATCCGATCATGGAACGATACATCGTTTCATTTACCCTGTCTCTGGTGAGATCCGGGTTTATCCCATGATTTGTCGCTAAAGGGGTTGAAGCTGGAGTAGATCCTGACATCCCAAATTTCTCTAAGATATCATGAACATACTTCGTCTGGTGTATGAAAATTCCCTCAGGTAGTTGATCAACTTGAATTCCCAAGAAAAATTTCATCTCCCCCATCGATGACATTTCAAACTTTTGCTTCATAACTTTTTCAAAGTCTTTACACAAACTTTCATTCGTTGACCCAAATATGATGTCGTCCACATATATCTGAACTATCAGAAGATGTCCGTCGACCTCTTCGGTGAAGAGAGTGGCATCCACTTTTCCTCGGATGAAGCTGTTGGCAAGCAAGTGTTGAGACAATGTCTCGTACCAAGCTCTCGGGGCCTGGTGTAAACCATACAGCGCCTTATCCAGTAAGTAGACCTTGTCTTTGTGAATTGGGTCGGTGAAGCCCGATGGCTATCCGACATATACATCCTCTTTAACCTTCCCGTAGAGAAACGCCGATTTCACATCTAACTGAAAAACTTTAAATCCCTTCCACGATGCAAATGCCAGAAAGATTCTAATTGCTTCTAGTCGAGCCACGGGAGCATATACTTCGGTGAAATCTATACCCTCCTGCTGACTAAAGCCCTGGACTACGAGTCGAGCTTTGTTTCGAATAATAACCCCTCGGTCATCTCTCTTGCATTTAAACACCCATTTTGTATTAATTTTCCTGTGACCATCAGGCAAATCTACCAATTTCCACACTCCTAATTTCTCAAACTGACTCAACTCTTCTTGCATAGCATTGACCCAAGAATCTTCAGTTAACACCTCTTTGTATATTCGCGGTTCAATCTGCGAAATAAAACAACTTAGTGAAAACTCAGTTAGTAAAGGAGCAACTGTAGAATAAAAACAAGTAAGCCATTGATCAATTTGTTGTGTAGTGCGGACGCCTGATTGTAATTCTCCAATAATCAACTCCTCTGGATGGTATGAAAGTGTTCTTGGCATCACCTCGCCTGGAACATCTACCTCGCCCTCCAGATTTGTGATATTTTGATATGCACTTTCTTCACTGACTGGAATAGTTTGACTTGAAATCTGAATTTGCTCCCTCTTAGAATCTGAATCACCACGATCAAATACTGGTATGTTCTCAGATTCTTGATTATCATTCTCTACCGTCTGATTATCATGAGCAACTTCATTTTGTTGAATATCATCATGTTCTCCAGCATTGCTTGGACCTGCTTCATCGTCATTTGATGTATGCCTTTGACACCTTGAAGACTCAGCTAGGAACCTTTCCTGTGATGACTCATACTCTCTAAGAATATCCAACTCGTCAAAGAAATCTTCTTCTTCTTCTTCCTCTTCTTTTTCCATGTCAAACGAATTCCACAAAATGTCATAATGAAAACGCCATGAATCGCCGGGATTTTGCGATGGCATTGTATAGCCTCGACATTCAACATTATGAGCTTCAATAATTCGCTTCAAGCTTGGAACATAAACTCGTTTCAAAGGACTTGAGTAACCCACAAATATTCCCTCGATACTCTTTGGACCAAACTTTCCAAAAGGCTCTAGAACTGTACAGGGAGACCCAAACGGTTCTAAATACTTCAGGTTCGGTTTGCGGCTGTTGATTAGCTCAAAACATGTCTTGTTGAATTTCTTTACAGTAAGAACCCGGTTGAGCGTATAGCATGCGGCTGATACTGCTTCTGCCCAAAAGTTAACAGGTAGCTTGGAATCAGCAAGCATCGTCCTGGTCGTTTCAATTAGCGTCCTTTTCTTTCTTTCAGCTACTCCATTCTGTTGTGGAGTGTAAGGAGCACTAAATTCATGCAATATACCTCTTTCATCGCAATACTCTTCCATCTTGATATTCTTGAACTCAGTACCATTGTCACTACGTAATCTTCTAATGCGTATTTGGTACAAGTTTTCCATCTTCTTGAAAAGCGTCATCAAACGATCAAACGTCTCATCTTTTGACTTCAGAAATAATACCCAAGAAAATCTTGAATAATCGTCTGTGACTACAAGACAATAGAGATCCCCAGTGATGCTTTTGACGTTTATTGGACCAAACAAATCCATATGTAGTCTCTCTAAAGGTCTTGAGATTGAAGTTTCTTTCTTCCCGGGGTGAGATTTCTTAATTTGCTTTCCTTTGATCCAGCTAATGCACTCCCCCTCAAGATGAAAACCTTTCACATGAACACCAGTAACCAAGTCATTGTGCACCAGGTGATTCATTTTTCGCAAATGTATATGACCCATTTTTCGGTGCCACAACTGTGATTCTTTCTCTGTTGCTCTAGACATAAAACAATGAGCCTGACCCGTGGTTGTAATTGCTACGCTCATGTCCAACACGTACAGATTATTGACTCTTGGTGCTCTCATGATAATCCATTCTTCGGCAACAACAAATCCTGGTTTCAAGATCAAACATTCTTTGTCTGTGAAGTGTGTTGTATACATCCTATCACAGATCTGAGAAATACTCAGAAGATTATTCTCAAGCTCAGCAATGTAGTTAACTCTTTCAAACGTGACAATGCCATTCGATAAAGTTCCTTCTCCAACTATCCTACCTCCTTGATTTCCTGCATAACCTACATAACCTCCATTAAAACCACGAACATCGTACAGCAGGGTTTCTTCCCCGTCATGTGCCGAGAAGCTCCACTATCCATAATCCAATGCGAAACGGATCTTGGAAGCTCCTGCACAAATCAAAAACATTTAGTTAGTTTTGGATGCCACCCAAGCCTCTTTTGACTCAGGTAGCTGAACATTGAGGACAGTTCTTTTGCTGAACAAAGGTGGAAAATTTTTGTCATTCATTTCTAAGCTCTCTTCAGATCCAACCTCAACCTCTTTGTATAAGAAAAACTCATCTTTAGGAGGTTGACCAGATGGTTGGTCTTTCTTTTAAACATTTTTCTTTTCAGAAATGAGCATTTTTTCTTCAAGTTTCTCATAGTAATCCAAAGGAACATTCATCTTTACCGGTGTGTTAGAAGATGATTGTTTTTCCGACTCTGAAACCTTTGGTTTTGGAGAATTTGTTTTCTTTTCAACAACTTTTGGCTTCCATGTTTGTTGAGATGACGCAACCCGTTTGTAAAACTTGTCATTTTTAGTTACCACATTCTTTACTGGTTCAGTTTTGATTTTGGTGTTGTCATTTTTCAAAACCTTTTTCTCAACAACCAATGGAACTTTTCCTTTCACATCAACTTTCCTTTTCTGAATCACAACAATTTCAGTCTTAGGCTTCAAGTTGGTACACTTTCGTGCAATATGTCCAACTTGATTACATTTGAAGCATGTTCGGGTGTCAACTACCCGACTTGTGCCTTCAGACTGAGGCTGTGAGGCCTTCTTCTCAAAGAACTCTTTGTTTGATTTTGAAAAAATTTTGGATTCTTCATCAGAAAGTGAACTCGGACTTGAACTTTTCACAAACACCTTTTTCTCAGCAAACCTTCTGTATTGAACATTCTTTTTCTGATAATTCTTACCACCCTGATATCCACCCGACCATTTGTTTTGTTTGTTATTATAAAAACGCGGTGGAACAACAGGCTTCTTGTAGTAAGCTTTATCTTTTTCAAAATTCATTTGCCTCTTTGTCTGATTTAAACCTTCTACTTCAGACATATTAATTTCAACCAATTTGAACACATATCTCAGTTTAGCAACATTAACATTCTCCAGTGGAAACTCAGAATCCGAATACAACTTATCCGATCCCAACATCTTGTACATGACAAGAGTAGGTTCTTCATTTAAGTTGTTTTTGGATTTTGGTTTCGGAATGTATTTGTCCAAGAAACATTCATCTTCCTTAGTATTGTCACTTTCAGGCTTCAAAACTTTTTCAACCACACTTTTCACAACTTCAGATTGGACACTATCTTCATCGGAAGATGAAGTGAATGTGACATCAATTGTGTCCGGAAGTTTCACTTCATGAACATCTTCATCATTAACCAGCCCTGATTGTTTCTTTGAATAATTGTTTAAGACTGGTGGTGGAACTTGATGATACCCCACCCCTGTTCCATCCGAAAAAACAACTTCGCCTGCTTTGTTTTTCCCGATGGGTTTGGGAACAATGTGTTGTAAAACAAAGCTTGCGGAGTTGTAACTGGTTAATTTCAGCTGGATACGTTCATTTTCAATTTTAGCTTCTTGGAATTGAAGCTTCAACTTAGCAACTTCATCCAACTGTTGGTTGATTTGCTCTTCTTTAACTCTAAGAACACCGGTCAGCTGAAGATTTTCTTTGTCTGTTTTACCATTTCTTTCATCAGAATCTTTTACCGTTCGTTTTAATTTTTCAAACTTTTCTGAAATTTGACGATTTTCAAGAATCAAATTTTCATTTTCTTTCCTAATTTTTTCTTCGTCATTTTTGTCGTTTTCGATTTTTTCAGTTAATTCTTTTAATTTGTCATTCGAAGCTTTCAACAATTTATCACGGTTTAAGATCTGATCTTCAACACTTCTGACTCTACTAGTCAGTTCTTCAACATTCTTACCACTGAGGTAAGCATTTGTACTACAAACTTTGCACTCTTTCATGCAATTTTTGCAGTCGTTCTCAGATTTAATCTTCTTACCTGAATTATTTGTATCGTTTGAACTGACCTTGTTTTTAGACTCAGTTCCAGAACCAGAAACTACCTCTAGTTCTTTCGCAGCTAGAACTTTGTCAGCCATCTTCTTCAGGTTTTCAGCGGTGAATTCTTGTGACGTATCAATAATTCCGTCATCAATCTTCTTTGGTTGCAGTTCTTTTTCTGTCTCTTTCTCTTTCTCATCAGTTTCTCCTCCTCCCCACCATTCTCTCTGTCTGGCTTCTTCTTCATCAGCAAGTTGTTTGGTGAGAACTTCAACATCAACAGTATCTGGATCAACAGCTATGTTTCCATTAGGATCGAGATAACATTCTCTATCAGGATCCCATCGCTTTGCTTTCTTTGCTTCCATCCATGTATGATAGATTTTGCCTTTCATGAATTGAGCTGTTGCCTTCCTGTTTACATACTTCACTTCTTCAGATATGTTATCTTTAAAAGGAACAATCTTTGCTGCTGTAAAGGCATAACCAACTGCGTCTTCCTCAGGCAAAACATCACTCCAATCATAACCTTCATCATCATGAAAAACAGCAAGTGCCCTGGATTTTTCTTTCGGTGCCTCCTCTATCTGCTTCATCATGGGAGGTTCTGCTTTATTATGATGATAAATTGCTCTTTTGTAATAATCCTCTCGAAAAGGATTTGCAGTATCATCAGTGTAAGCATTTCGGCACTCACGCTTAAAATGACCTTTTTGTTTACATTTAAAGCACGTGAATTTTGACTTGTCAAAGCCTAATTTGGTAGAAGGTCCACCAATAGACTATCTTCCAGTAATCTCCATGAATCGCTGCGCTCTTCTCACTGCGCTCGCCATACACCACCTTATATCGATCAACTCCATCTCCTCAGGGTCAATTTGATCGTAGTCTTCCTTTGTTAGGTCGGTGTTACCTATCTTTCCTGCAATGAGACTTTCGTACGATTCTAACACAGATGCTAAAAACACCATCTGTTGTTTGGCAGATTCTTCACTGAAATTCTGACCATTCTTCAGATCTAAAGCAATGTTGCATTGAAATAGATTCTTTGGTGCAGATTGATTTGAAGTATTTGACGAAGAACAACCATGATAGCCACTGCTAGGAGTTTCTTGATTCATTGTGTTTGAACTTTCTGCTGAAAAGGCTGTCTTGGGAGATGCAGTCTTTGGGATCATACTGCCTCTGTAATACAGCTCCACATTCTGCTGATAAGATGAGCTGTTGACTTTGATGGATTTCTTGATCTCTAGTTTATGGCTTTCCAGTCTTTCGATAAGCAGATCCACTGTCAAATCTTCTAACTTGATTGTGTTTTTCAGCATCAAGGCAAAGCACTGCCAATCTTGCTCATTCGGTAGTGAATCAAACAATTTGTCAACCAACTCTTCGTGAGTGTATATGATGCTATGTCTTGCAAGCTCCATCTTCAAATGCTCGAATCTTTCAATCATCTTGGAAACAGACTCATTCTTTAAACAACCAAACAAATCAAATTCTTTTCATAACAGCTTCTTTTTGTTCTTAACTATTTCAGCACTGCCAACACATTTTATTTTTAATTTTTCCCAAAGGTCTCTCGAATCTCTATACTCGATCAGTGAGATAATGTCATCTCTGACAGATTGATGAAGCAGAGCAATGCACTTTTGTTCAGCAACATATCTTTCAATTTGATATTCTTCTAAGTTTTCATAATCTGTTCTCCCCAAATCAAAACCATTTTTAAGCTTTTCCAACTAGAATATGCAAACGCTTTAAGCCATTCTTCAAATCTTGTAGCCCACCTGTTGTAATCTTCAATTGCCATCAACTTGGGCGGCTTGTTGTATGTTCCATATGCACTGTGTACACTCATAAAAGAATTTCCTTTGCACTCGGTGTTGGTGTAGTTTCACTCGTGTTGTTTGATGTGCCATCTCCCAAACCACTGGTAAATGCAAACACATCACTAAATGGATTCATAAACTCATCCATCTTTCAAGTACCTGAAACAGTCAACAAACACTTAGAAAAATTTTTGGAATTTTGAAAAATAATTTCAAACGGAATCAGTTCAAGCGGAATAGCTTCAAACGGAATTAACTCGTTCACACGAAATAACCTTTCAAATGGAAATACCAAGTGAAATCTAATTCCGTGCGGAATTAGCTTAATTTCAAACGAAATTATGCCAATTGAAACGGAATTAAGTACTTTGGTGCGGAATCAGTAATTGCATTTGAACGTTTCAAACGAAATTAGATTTCGTGTGAGATTATCTGCACTTTTCAAGCGAAATTAGACCCAAAGTGTAATTCCGTGCGGAATTACAATGATGATTTCGAATGGAATTACTTATGACGTCAGCATGTTCGAACAGTTTTTCAAGCAGAATTATAAGGTTTATCAGATTTAAGTCGAATTAAGGTCCAAATCTTTCAAGGATTAGTTAAAACCGTGTTTCGCTTATTATATGTGAGAATCAAGCCATTTCAACCGTTAAATCTCGTTCAATTTAGAAAAGAAAGAGTAGAAGTGAGAGAATCCGATGAAATCAAGCTGAATTGGTATGAACTCCTCGTCCTGAGCTCTGATACCACTTGTTGGATCGTCGTGTGACCCTAACGAGTCAATCTGAAGAGTTCAACATCAAAATCAAGGGCGGAATCAATGAAATTGACGTAACACAGCTTGTTTTCCTCTAATTATCTTCTTATTAACCGATTCTGAGCTTTTACAAATTCAAATGACAAACGGACAGCACCTCGGCTCTGAATCACACACACTAATTCCGTTCCAAATGAAACATCAAGTTCAGTATTTATAGGCATTGTAATTCCGCTTGAAACCATCTTAAACGAAATTACCAGTTCATGCGGAATTACTTAATTCCGTGCGGAATTAGTAATCTCGCTTGAACTCTCTAATTCCGTTTGAAATGTCATTAAGCACCTTTCAAGCGGAATTACCCTTTAATACTGTTTTCTCGATTTTCGTGCCCTAATCTATCTAATACAATACAAGACTTGATAAAGACGAAGTTAACAGACATCAGTGCACCAACAGTATTGTAGTTAGAAGCGATATCGCGGTCAATTATTGGCGAAAGCCCTTCGTCACAAAATGAAGGATTAAAATTGACCAAAAAGTCATTGAGGGGTAAATAGGGAAAAACAACCTTTAAGAGTTGTTTAGAAATAAGCGTTTTGTTTAATTGAGTCCTTGGGATATGTCTAAAATGGAGATAGGGTGTAAGCTAAAAGAAGCGTGATTTAAGCTTAAAAGTGTTAAATACCCCATAACGGGTCAAAATGTGTAGATATGCAAAACGGGTTAAGATTTGCATAAGAACCCGTCATTTAAACCTTGAATATTAGTAAACTGATTTAATGTGATTTGCATGACATTTTGAAGGTAAATAACAAGTTTGTTTGATTAAATCGTAAACAGGTCAAAAGTGTTGAAAAGGAATTTCAAGCCGAGAGCTTGAAATCTAAATTTTTGAAGTAGTTTAATATCAGGTATTGACTCCATGAGATGGAGAATTAAATTACGAACGCGTAAGAAAAAGAATCGTCCAAAACGGATTAGTAGAATGGAAGTTATGGCATTTTGAAGTTTAGAGTTTGATCAAAACTAGAGCTGGGCAGGAAATGCAGGTCTAGATACGGACCTGCTGGAAAAGAGCTTCCCCCGCGCCATGTCACACCCCAACCGACGGCGGAATCATCGGGGCGCGGCACTAGGCGAATCAGATTGCTCAAGAGAATCCATAACGACTATATTGCGATAATATCCATTACATTTGTTATCCCATACTAACAAACAATACAATCACATAAGTTATCACAGATTTCTTGTCCTCTCGAACAATTCAAATCCGACAACCTAGATTTTAGGTGAGTTTCTAGACTTCCTAGCTTGATTTGATGTAGACATCGACTAAACCTGCAACATACGTTAAAACATTGTCAATACAAAAGTATTGGTGAGTATACAGGTTTGATATGTAATAGCATATTAGATTTAAAAGTGCTGCGAATTTCCACATGCATAAACGTAATACACGACATATATACTCACAAAACCGATACTACCAGCTAAGTCCTCGATGCTCGGGGGCATAACTAGACCCCGTCGGGCGAAATAGTACTATACTAGTCGTGGTGGGACGTCACGAGTATAAGTCCTAGCATACATGCAACTAGCATCACGTGTATCTATGCAAACAGTTATTCGCAAGTGATAAATTGACAAATTGAATCATTCGTTTGATAAGTTCGATTTATAAGGAACGTATGTTACACCCAAAATTCGATAAAAAGGGGTCAAGTATACTTACAGTGCGTATTTGGTTGGATTGACGGGATAACGCCTGAGAATGCCCTGATTTCAGACTGATTGCATGAGTATTGGATTACGCGCTAAATGGTATCGGAATACACGAAATTGGACGATAGTTAGGTCGAAAGTTGGCCCATTCAGATGGATGGCTCGATCGAATGGGCTGTTCGATCGAATGGGCTGTTCGATCGAATCGCCTGTTCGATCGAATGGTATGTTCGATCGAATGACCTGTTCGATCGAATGGGCTGTTCGATCGACTGGCCCGTTCTGCTGTTTTCGACAATTTTACATGCTTTCGATGGTTTTGGCCGAGACGTTTTGCTGTAACGTGTTGAACAACTGAAATCCATCAATTCCGACTTGTTCTAACGGCCGGGAATCACCCCGTTCCATCAGAACCGGCCGTTCTTGGCGGTTTTTCCGTGTTTAACCCGAAATTGGTCGTCTCATCGTTAAGAATCAGATCTTTGACCAACACGACACTAAGAATGAGTAGAAGGTCGGTATAAGCTCTGGTTCTACCGTTTTTAAGTATAGATCTGATGTGAAAACCTTGATTATTCTCGCGGAATTTCTTAGATCTGAGTTGATCTTTGGTGGAATAAGGCCAACACTTGAAGTTCATAAGAACTTCATAATGACATCACTCTAGAACATCTTAAATCCATAACTTCTTGATTGGAAAACATAGATTTAGACGAGATTTATGTAAAATCGTATGGAAACCATTCGGTTCTGAGTTGTTCTTCATGGGATGACATCACTCTTGAAGAACTCCATGGTGACATCACCCTAGAACACTCCAAATCCGTTGATTTCACGGTTAAAAGTCGAAAATCGAAAGGTAGAAAGATGAAAGAATGCATATAGATCAAGGAAGTACAAGGTTTGAGTTGAAAACTTACAAGAATCGCGAGAAATCGAGAGATTAAGGGGCTGGAACGTCTTGGTCGAGCAGCAGCAGTAACAACAAGTGTTTGGGGTGAATGAGGGGTATTTATAGGCAAGGGAGGAGGGAAAAGGAGAAAAAGTGGGATGGATCGGTTGGCCCGCTCGATCGGCCGGCCCAACCGATCGGCTGGCCTATCTGTAACACCTTGAAAATTCATGTCCAATAATGTATAAACACGTGTCATAGGCTCTGAACGTGAGAAAGAATACTTTAAAGGGACTAAAGTTGACAAACGGGGAAACTATGTGAATATAAGGGTTCAAAGTGTCAACAATGGATAAATATATTCAAACATAGCCCTACATAATGTTTATACCTTCAAACGAATAAATCATGGAACATACGAAGCTAAATATGAAAGAAAGTGAGGAATTACAAACTACAGGGGCTAAATGTGTCAACATGTGCAAAGTATACCTCTGAGTGACCTTTTGGCAGACCTGAAGCTTTGTAACGATAAAATATACTCACTAGAATATGTGGTTAAAATTTCATAAAGTTTCGTTATCGTATGAGAAAGTTATGATCAAATTCGTGTACGAGGGGCTAAAAGCATCAACGTTGAATTCTAAGGCCTTATAAGTGGTTACAAGGTTAGTCAAGGACTTAACCAAGTTAGTAAAAGTCCCAAGCCCTTAAAAATCAAGTTAGAAGGCTGGAAATGCAATTTAAGGGCTTAAAACCACGTTACAAAGGACCAAGGACCAAAAGTGCAAATTGTAAAACTTGTTTGGCAGGTTCTGCAGGTTCAGGCGACCCGCGTAAAGGTCCCCTATGACCTTACACGGGCCGCGTCAGACTGCCAGCGACAGAAAACCTGCAGATGCCAGTTGCAGGGCTGTTAACCGACTTTGTGGCCTGTAAACTGATACCAGGGGCTGAACAAATGGGTTTTCATGCACTAGGGACAGTTGTGATGATCAGGGAGCATGCATAGACTCTTGTGGCACCATCTTATGAGATCAAGAAGGCTATATAAGAGGATGAATGTTGTAACCATTTGGGCATTCATCTACAAGAAGTTCACAACTTATTTCCTGGAGCTCTCTGGACAGCAAGCAAGTCTCTTAGTGATCCCTAAGCATAATTAGGACTCTTGTAAGTGTCCTTAACCTTTCTAAATTCGTTTTAGCTTAGTTAATTAGCTGAAAGTCAAACCGTCGAAATTAAGGTTTGACTTCGGGATTAGTCAGTAATTACTCACTAATATCTCGAATTAAAAATACCTATAAGTAGGTAATTATGTGGGAAACAAACCCTTAAAAGGGTATTTCCAGATTCCCACTCTAACTATGTTAATTGTCGAGTCAAAGCTTATTATAAAAAGTCAACAGAAAGGTTATTTGCGAATTAATGCATAATTAGCAATGTAGGATGCATGCAACCTGTTTGATCATTAAAATAACTTGGTAATTGATGTAAGAACATGTCTCAACATGTTCAACTCGACAATTTTCAGTTTAGGCTCGGTTTGGAACCGAAAGTCGCAAAGTTTGACTTCTGCTTTGACTTTTAGTTCTGACCCGTTTAAGCCAAGATTAGGATTGCCTTAGAGCTTCTCTTGGACCTATTTGCATGTTAGTATAACTCTCTGAGATTATACAACTTGGTTCATTAGATATCCTATTCGCATGCATGTTTCCGTTAATCGCTTATATGTTGACCATTATGCCCATTTGACCTTAAAATGAGATTTTTGAAAATGTAAAAGGGTAGACACCTTAGCTACTGATTTATAAACTTGCACCTAAAATTTGAGATCAGTTTGAGGTGTAGAATAAGAGTTATGCTCATTAGTGTAAATTAAAGTTTCTTTTTTAGTAATTAAATGGCGTAAATTGCATATAGCCTATCTAAACCCAAATTTTTATACAAAACCTTATACCTAGTGTTATAAAATAATATTTTGGGATTTTTGGAGATTTTTATTTATTTTTAGGCTGAGCATAACTTAGTGTTCTAAGATTAATTCGGTTTATGCCGGTTTTGCCCTTTTAAGCCATAAAATGAGTTTTACAAATCCTTTTGACCCCAAACCTTTTTCTACTAATTTGTTATGTTAAATAAATTATTTTGAGCCTGCTGGAATATTAAAAATATCAGCTTTTTACAGAAAACCCGGAAATGGCTCCAAATCGTCTTTTTAAGCGTTTTTAGCACATAAGTATGCACTAGAACCTTGTTAAGCATAAGGGGTTGAACTTACTGATGTAATTAGTAAAATTTTATATTTTAAACAGTAGGGAAATAAATTAATTCAGATTTCCAGTTTTGACTCTTTAGGCCTCTGTGAAATTACCAAAATGCCCCTATGGAGCATAGAATGGTTATAAGTTATAAATTTCATATATAATTGATATCCTACTGATATAACATGATAAAATGAGTATACTTACTGATTTATTCAGACCTGTAACTCAGATTAATATTTAAACTCTTTTACACCCTTTAAAATGACCAAAATGCCCTTATGAGGCATAGTTTTGGTTTAAAACCATTTGGGGCATAATGGAAGGTATCATTCTGATATCACAACATATTTTAGGCATATTAACTTCAGAAACATGTATATGACTCTTATGGTTACTCGTTACGCACTTTACGCGTTCGGATCGGCTTATGTAACTAGTTTACCCATTTTAGCCGAAACGGGTCAAACCATATCTTTTCGGTCTCAAAATGCAGAATGTGATTATGTTACCCATATTAAACAAGCACGCAAGCTTGTTGGGTCAAAACCACATTCTAAAACGGTCTTCGCCTTATCATTCGTTTAAAACCGTAATCTTTATATAAAACTAACCGGTCTAAGCTTAAGACCCGTTAGAATTCTAATAGGTTATTAAAACCTTAATTTCCAGATCTAGGAGCCCAGTAAAAGCTACGTGCACTCGCTGTATTTGAATTATACTTTGCTCAGGTAAATACGTTTAACTTATTTTCCCTATACGCTTGGTCGGGGAATTGACCTTAACCAGTCGGTGGTTAAGTGTTGTCAAATTAACCCGTTTAAAAATGTTGTTTTGTTTGTTTAACGCCTTTAGGGGTTTAATGACCATGTCCCGGATATCCTTGGCATCATTCAAAGAATGGCCACGACCTTAGCACACGGGTGTAGGCGTACACCCGTAGTGCATTTCAATAAGTATAATCGTCGGTCGAGAGAAGTCTCGCGGCGGAATTATATTAAGTGGTGTGTCTATTAATCTTTAACCCGGCACGACCCGGGCAGCTGAACGCATAACAGACATGTAAATCTTTTACAAGATTATTAAGCAAATAATTATCCCAAGTTATAAAAAGTTTTGTGCCACGGGCATTTAAATCTATTTTAAACATTTTCAAAATGAGTCAGTTAAATTGTATTTACCAGTGTAAACTGACGTATTTTCCAAAAAGGCTAAGTGCAGGTACTACGCGTAATAGGCTGGCCACTCCTTAGCATCCATAGAAGTCTCGCAAGCTTAGGATGCATGAAGTCTGTTGAAATAAAGTTTCCTTTTTGTTTGGATCCGCCTGTGGATCTATTTCGACTATTTTGTGATACTTGGATATTACAATATTATTAAGTTGAAATAAATCTTTCTTTGCTTCCGCTGTGCTTTTAAATATTGTATGTTTGACTATGACGATATCAACTACGTCACGGAACCCCCACCGGGCCCACCGGTGACTCGTGGAAAATAGGGGTGTGACAGGTTGGTATCAGAGCCAACGCTGAGTGAATTAAACACTAGCCTTCTGTGTTTAATCTCAGTTAAATAAATGCACATTCCTCTAGTTCCGAGTCTAGACAAAGAACATAGGACAAACTCTGTTTTGTTTTATTTCATTTTGTCTTTATTTTATTTTATATATATATATGTTGTTGCATCTTTTTGTTGACAGGTTTAATCATGCCACCACGAATGAGACGCGGACGGGGAAAGGCTCCTTTCACAAGCCACGATCATGAAGCCGGGCCCTCACACCGGCGAACACCTTCCATCACAATGAGTACGAGCCCACAAGAGCCGTGGAGGCTCTATGTTGAGCCCGGGAGGCGATCGGTCTCCCTCAGCTCCTCGCCTTCATACTTGCATTCCTTTGGGCCCCAATCAGAGAACGAGCCCAATAATCAACCACCCTCTTTCATACCATTGCAAAGGTCCAATTCTCACCATTCATATGACGACCCAACCCCAGTCTTTCAAAGCCGGTTCAACCCGGCCAACATCTTTCCAGAACCTGTGGGATTCAACCCACTAGGACCTGAGGATCATTTCTCAGGAGACCATGCTGACGATATGGATGAAGACACGGACCCCGTGGAACCAGCATCCGGAACACCAAACCACCCCATAGAAATTTCCGATGGGTCATCCTTTCACGGATCGCCTTATCGCGGTCCGGACAGCTACGAGGAGAGATTCCGGAACATTGACTGGTATTTTACCCCCTCTCACCACTCGTCTCCTTATCAGCAGCAGCAGCAGCAACAGCAACAGGATCCTTCTCAGGATTCTCGTTTCGTGGCAGTCACTCCGCCACCACCACCACAAGTAGAGCAACAACCGCCTCCGGAGCCACCGAGGCGAAGAAGGTCAAATGCACGGATGTCCGTGCGAGGGGGAGTCCGCATCAGCACTCCCCAACCATCGAGTGGCAGTCACTATCCGCCACTCCAGGAAGAAGAAGAAGAAGAACCGCAAATGGGGGGTCCATCAAACCCTATTCCAGAGGTCAACTCAGTGCCTATGGCACCTCCATTGGGTTTTGACAACCCAATACCTGCTTACGCCGGCTCAGCGTCGTACAACCCATTTGAGCAGCCGGCTCACACCCAGTTCAACTATACCAACGTAGACCCATATCAGGAAGCATGGGACTACAACGCACGTCACCCAGAGGGACCTTATGGTGGTCTTTGGACCACTGGTTACCCAACTTATGGGTACCAGCGTCCACCACCTCCTCAACCTCTGTACCAGCCGCCGCAGCCGCAGCTAATTCCGCCGGAGCGCCAGCAGGAGGTTCTCGACCGGCTGAACCGAGTCGAACAAGTGGTCCGTGAAGACCGCGAAAGCAACCGAGGCTTCTTCAAAGGTCTGTCAGACTTGCTCAATGGGAAGTCCAAGAGAAGGGGTCATTAAAGACCTTGTTATTTATTTGTTTAGTTGTAATCAGTCCCTGCGTGGACTTGTTTCTGTACTCAGCCCCTGCGTGGGCTTGTCTTTCAGTATTCTGCCCCTGCGTGGGCATGTCTTTTAGTTAACCCCTGCGTGGGTTTGTTGTTTATTTTTCGACCCTGCGTGGGCATGTTATTTTGTAGAAGTCTCGTTTAGGGCAATTGATGTACTATTTAATCTTTATTAATGGAATGATTGAATTTAAATTTTCATGATTGGTTATTATTAAATATATGCATAAACTTAAAATAAAAAGTAAAATGAAATAACATTCCTAATAAAGAAGATCTACCATTTCTATTAAATGACAAAAATCTAAAAAGGGACAAGACCTAGCCACGTGTCATATAAAGACAAGGCCAAGATGGTACCTCCATAATTAGATTTAGATCCATAATTAACGTCTCAACTTAGGATTGATCTGCGTTTAAAATTAAGAGAATCTTAGGGGTAAAACCTAGCCACGTGTCATTATAGACATGGCCAAGATGGTAGAACCTGTCTAAAAGATTCCAAAATCTTGTTAACATTTGTAGATATGTTAGCATTTTGGGCAAATTGTGATGCAGTATAAATCATATAGGCCATCTTTAAAATCGGGTTAATTTGAAATTCCCTGAAAATAAATAACCATCCCTTGGGGATGAAATGCCTACGGGTAATAAATTAATGTCCTCTGGGACTAAGAGACAGTCGAGGTCTGCAACTCACTGTCTAGAATAGGGTAATGAACTGTGATTCAGACCCTAATACCTTGATCCTGTAAGAATTCGGATTATAGATTAACACTGTCTTTGTGACTAAGTTATATGTTAATTCTTAATTGTAATAAAGGATTGTAATAAAGGTCCTGAATAAATACTTGATTAATAAATTAACCAGCAATGGCTATTTAAACCATGGTTAATAAAAATATAAAATGCTATATTAGCTTCTAAATAAAACCTTGCCTATTATCTCTTTATGTAGCAAGAAAAGCTACATGGCTAGGTCGGACGAGGTGAACAGTCGTCCGGTGGAAAATCACGAGAATGCAAGGATACAGTTAACTGGCGCAGAGCTGAAAGCGCTTGTTGATGATGCGGTTACAAAGGCTTTGGAGCGACAGTACAGTGAGTACAGTGGGACCCATAGTAGGACCCTGTCTACACTGCATAATAAGTCCAAGACTCACTCGGAGTCTCACGGCAAGCCACCCTCTGTCCAACCCAAGTCTAAGAAGGATGATGATAGACATTCTTCAAATGAAAACAGTGGTCATTCTTGTGTTTGATGATGCCCCACGTGCCAAAGGTTGCACGTATAAATATTTTGTGTCATGTAAACCCCGGGATTTTAATGGGGAGAAGGGAGCAGTAGACTGTATGACTTGGCTGGATGAGATGGACACTGTTGTAGACATCAGTGGTTTTGCTGAGAAAGATATTGTAAAGTTTGTATCCCAGTCATTCAAGGGAGAAGCCTTGGCCTGGTGGAGGTCATTAATTCAGGCTACTGGAAAGGTTCCGTTGTATAACATGTCATGGGATCAGTTTGTTGCTCTCATCAAGGAGAACTACTGTCCCCAACACGAGGTGGAGAAGATAGAATCTGATTTTCTGTTGTTGGTCATGAAAAACCTGGATTGCCAGGCTTATCTCACGAGTTTTAATACTCTGTCAAGGCTAGTTCCTTACCTAGTGACACCTGAACCAAAGAGGATAGCCCGTTTCATTGGGGGTCTGGCCCTAGAAATCAAAGCGAGTGTCAAAGCCTCTTGGCCCACTACATTTTGATCGGTAGCTGACATATCTCTGTCCCTCACGCTGGACGCAGTTAGACAGAGGTCACTAAGAGCTGCTGATGCCGAGAAGAGGAAACGCGAAGATGATGGTTCGCGACGCTCAGACAAGAAGCGCAAAGGGAATAACGACCACAAGAAAGGGTCGGAATCTAAGAAGGGTGATCAACAATCGAGTGATAAACCCCGGTGCAAGGTTTGTAAGAAGCACCATTTTGGGAAATGCAGGTATGAGTCCAGATCTCAATCCCAGCCAAAGGCGTGTGGAATTTGCAAGTCCCCAGATCACAAGGCATTAGACTGCAAGAAACTCAAGGATGCCACATGCTTCAATTGTAATGAGAAGGGGCATCTTAGGCCCAACTGCCCGAAACTTGCAAAGAAGGCTGAGGAGGGAAAGAAGACCAATGCAAGGGTCTTTCGCATGGATGCGAAGGAAGCTGTTCAGGATGACAATGTCATAACAGGTACTTTTCTCATAAATGATGTCTACGCAAGAGTATTATTTGATTCTGGGGCGGATAGATCTTTTGTAGATAATAAGTTCTGTGAATTATTGAAATTACCTGTTAAAACCCGTATGAAATATGAAGTGGAACTAGCTGATGGAACAATAGAAACAGTTTCGACTGTATTAGATGGATGTGTCCTATCCATTAGGAACCACTCTTTTCCTTTATCCTTGTTACCCTTTAAGCTAGCAGGCTTTGATATAGTAATAGGTATGGATTGGTTATCGCATAACCAAGCCCAGATAATGTGCAACAAGAAGCAGGTAGTGATCAAGACTCCATCTGGTGAGCCACTCACCATTCAGGGAGACACTCAACATGGATTGCCTGAGCAAGTGGCTATGCTCAAGGCATCCAGATGTCTGAAAAAGGGGTGTGTCATTTATATGGCACAAGTAACTATTGACGAGAAGAAGCCCAGGATCGAAGACATACCAGTCATTTCTGAATATCCCGAGGTCTTTCCGGAAGAACTACCTGGTTTGCCACCAGATAGGCAAGTGGAATTTAGGATTAACATCATCCCCGGAGCTGCACCAGTGGCCAGAGCACCATATAGATTAGCACCAACGGAGATGAAGGAATTAAGGACGCAGCTAGATGAATTGCTAGCTAAAGGTTTTATTAGACCTAGTTCATCTCCATGGGGAGCACCAATTCTGTTCGTCAAGAAGAAAGATGGCTCGATGCGTTTATGCATCGACTACCGTGAGCTTAATAAGGTTACTATCAAAAACAGATATCATTTGCCCAGGATCGACGATCTGTTTGACCAGTTGCAAGGAGCAAGTTATTTTTCTAAGATAGATCTCAGGTCAGGCTATCATCAATTGAAGGTCAAGGATGAAGATGTACACAAGACCGCGTTTAGGACTCGTTATGGTCATTACGAGTTCCTAGTGATGCCTTTTAGGCTCACTAACGCACCTGCCGCATTCATGGATCTCATGAATCGCGTATGCAAGCCTTATCTGGATAAATTTGTCATCGTCTTCATCGATGACATCCACATCTACTCAAAGAGCCAGGCTGACCACGAGAAGCATCTTCGATGCATTCTTAAGCTGCTTCATCAAGGGAAGCTCTATGCCAAGTTTTCAAAGTGTGAATTTTGGCTTCGAGAAGTCCAGTTCCTTGGACATGTTGTGAGTGAACGTGGAATTCAAGTGGATCCCGCAAAGATAGAAGCTATTATGAACTGGCAAGAGCCAAAGACGCCTACAGATGTTCGTAGTTTCCTAGGTTTGGCAGGATATTATAGGCGATTTATTGAAAACTTTTCAAGGATTGCTGCACCCTTAACTTCGTTAACACGTAAGAATATTAAGTTTGATTGGGGACCAAAGCAGCAAGAATCTTTTGATATCTTGAAGCAGAAGTTGAGTAATGCTCCAGTGCTGACTCTACCTGAAGGTATTTGTCACACCCCGATTTCCACGTGTTTCACCGGTGGGCCCGGTGGGGGATTACCGTGACGATGTTGGCAACAATATAGTCAAACCACACAATTATATAATGCACAGCGGAAGCTTAAAGATAAATATATATTTCAACCTCTAGTTGTAATATCAAATGTATTACAGAAGTCGAATATCCACAGCGGATCAAAGTAATAAAATATTGTCCATTCAGATATAGCATCGAGTTCGCGAGACTATTTATGATGCTTAGGAAGCTAAGACCAGCCCATTTCGTTTAGTACCTGCATTTAATCTTTTTGGGGAAAATACGTCAGTTTACACTGGTAAATACGTTCAACTGACACATTTGAAAATGTTTATTAAAATTGATTTGAATGCACAAGGCACAAACTCTTTTATAACTTGGGAAAATCATAATAATCTTGTGAACGTTTTACATGTTCTTTTATGCGTTCAGTAGCCCGGGTCGTGCCAGGTTAAAGATTAATTGACACACCACATTGCGTAAAACCGTAGTATAAAAACCAACGGCTACGTCTTTTAATTTAATGTCGACAATATATACCGGGTGTACGCCTACACCGGGATGTCGATGGTCGTGGCCATTTCGTAAAATGATGCCAAGGATATCCGGGACAACGGTCAATAACCCCCCAAAGGCTTGTAAGAAACAAAACGGTTTAAATGAGCCGATCATATTATTTAAATTAACCACCTCAGCGATGGAAGAATATAATGCTCAATCAAGCGGTATTAACATACCGTAACCCAAGCCCGTATAGGGGAAATAAGTTAAAGTATTTACCTTTGCAAGTATATTTCCTTAGTTAGAGTAAATCACCGATAGCTTTTACTGGGGCTCCTAATCTGGAACGAAGGTTTTAATTAACCTCTTAGAATCCTAACGGGTCTTATATTGGCCGTGGCCTAGACCGGTTGGTTCCGATATGTGAATATGGTTTAATCGCGCGAAAAGGCGAAAACCGAGAATGGAGTGTAATTTTGACCCAACAAGTTCAGAGACTTGTTTTATATGGGTTTATGGTTCACACTCTGGATTTTGGGGTTCAAATAATATAATTTGACCCATATCGGCTAATTCATGAAAACTAGTTTCATAAGCCGAACCGTGCGCTCAATAGGCGAAACGGTTAACCATGAGAGTCTTACGTTTATTTCCTAAGTCAATACGCCTTAAATGGGTTGTGGTATCAGTAGGATACCTCCCGTGATGCCCGTAACGAGTTTTGGTTAATATTTCGCCCCGTAGGGGTTTTTCGGTCATTTTAAAGACTTTTAAAGAGCTCTTCGAGTTCTACAGGAAATCCGAGTTTCCCGAACAGTTTATAAAGTCTAAAATACTTTATTTATTACTTAAAATCAGTAGCAACTGGAATCGGGTCAAAAGACCTTGTAGAACTCATGTTTTGGCCGAAAAGGGCATATTCGGTAATTACCGAACCGTAGCCATAACCGCAGGTTATGAGCAAGGTAAAAATTATTAAAAATCTTTAAAATTCCCAAAATATTAATTTATAACAGTGGGTAAAAGTTTTGGTGACGAAATCTTGGCTTAGATGGGCGTTATGCTAATTGCGCCGTTTATTACAAAAGTTTATTTAATTTGCGCTAATTAGCATAACTCTCATTCTAGACCTCGGATTGACGTGAAACTTTACGGACATGCTTATAATTTAATTAGCAAGGTTCTGGTCCGTTCACGTGTCCGAAATACTCGTTTTAATTTCAAAAGGCCGTTACGGTCAACTTTTTAGGCGATTAACGGAATGCGTAAAAGACTCGGATAACTCATGAACTGATCACAGAGGTTAATACCAACATGTGACCTGGTCCTAAGAGAGTCCTAAGGCATATCTATACCTCACTAAAACGGGTCAGAACTGGAGTCAAAGCAAAAGTCAAACTTTTGCGACATTCGGCTCCGAACCGGGTCAATATAGCAAATGATCGATTCAAACGAGCGCAAACAAGTTTATATACTTATTATCATGTTTTATGATTATCAAAACAGGTTCCATAGCATATACATTACAGATTATGTACAAAATGGCAAAACAACTTTCTGTTGACTTTTTAAGTGCGCGTTTGACTCGATATTTGACATAGTTAGAGTGGTGATCAGAGGGAACCCTTTTAGAGGTTTATTACCCACATTAATACCAACTCAAAACTACTTTTGATCCGACAATTCACTGGACCATTTGTGAGTTATCGTTAAAACAACCGTTAGTTACGACGGTTGAGTTTATAAGCTAAAACTATGGAAATGTAAGACCAAAATGGTTATGAACGACTTACAGAAGTTGTATCTTGCTTAGAGAGCAGAAGAGAATGCTAGGGAGCTCTTGGAATGATCAGATGAGTGAGTTTGTGTTGTGGTGAAAGTTGTGTGCATAATGTGGCTATTTATAGTGAAGCCAAGCATCTAGGATCATCACAACACCTACAACAGGCCAGGGATGATGGGCATGTGTCCCCTGGAGCTATGGGTCAAGTGTAGGGTGCCCATGCCTCATTTATTGAGGTTTGATCGTTCATAATGCTCAAAAGGCAAGAAAACACAAAGTTTCTGCATCTGGGCGTCCCACGCGGCCCGCATGGAGAATCCATGCTACTTTTACGCGGGCCGCCTGAGATTCATAAATCAGGCGAGTAAAAGAGGAGGCTCGCGGCCCGCCTCAACTTAAGCCAAAACCTCACGCGGGCCGCGAGAGGTTAAAATTTCAGGATTTTTGAATCTTTTGTAATGATGACAAAATCTGTTAATTAATAACGAAATCTTTCGTAATGATTTACCTGACCTTTCGGGTTTGAAGGGGTAACTTTGCGGTTTGTCCCTCGGTTAATTACAACTAAGGACCTCGTGTTATTTACCCGCGTTGTTAAGTCCCCGGTTAGTTTATTAATTATTCAGAAAGCCTTAATCTTTCATTATTGACGCTTTTAACCCTTCTCCTACGAATTCGATCGTAACTTATTCGTTTCATAACGAAACTTCGCGAAATTTGTATATCATATTCTAGCGAGGGTATAATACCGTTACAACGCCTTGGGAACGTTAAAGGGTCACTCAGAGGTATAATTTAAACATGTTGACACAGTTAACCCCTGTAGCTTGTAATCTCTCACTTTCTTTCGTGTTTCGCTTACGAACGATCTATGATTTATTCGTTTGAAGGTACAAGCATTATTTAGGGTTACTATACAGTATATTTACCCTTGTTTGACATTTATAACCCTCGAATTTATATACTTTCAAGGTTTGTCGAAATTAGTCCTTTATTTATTATGGATGCCACGTGTAATCAAATGACACGTGTTAACACATCATTGGACACAAAAATTCGAGGTGTTACATCCTCACCCCCTTAAAATAAATCTCGACCCGAGATTTACTCGAATAAATAGGGGTACTTTTCTTTCATTGTAGCTTCAACTTCCCACGTATATTCAGGACCTCTACGAGCATCCCATTTGACTTTTACAATCGGCACGTGTTTTCTGCGAAGCTTCTTCACCTGTCGATCTTCAATCGACAAAGGTTTTTCTATAAACTTTAAGCTCTCATCTATATGCACATCCGTGTGTGGAATCACCAATGATTCATCGGCGAAGCACTTTTTGAGATTGCAGATGTGGAACACATTATGAATTCCATTGAGCTCTTCAGGCAAGTTTAATTTATAGGCAACCGATCCGACTCATTCAATGACCTCAAAAGGTCCTATGTACCTCGGACTCAGTTTACCTTTCTTGCCGAAACGCATCACCCCCTTCCAGGGTGACACTTTTAGCAACACCTTTTCACCTACTTCGAAGTGAAGATCCTTACGTTTTGGATCGGCGTAGCTTCTCTGCCTGTCACAGGCAGCCTTGAGACGTTCCCGTATCTGGACAATCTTGTCCGTTGTCTGGAAAACTATCTCTGGTCCCGTCAATTGGACCTCTCCTACTTCCGCCCAACAAACAGGCGATCTGCATTTCCTACCGTATAATGCCTCGAAAGGCGCAGCCTTAATGCTGGTGTGGTAGCTATTATTGTAGGAGAATTCGATTAGGGGTAGATTCTTATCCCAGTTACCACCTAAATCGATTGCACATGCACGAAGCATGTCTTCTAACATTTAGATAGTACGCTCACTTTGACCGTCCGTCTGTGGATGGTAAGCCGTACTGAAGTTTAAGCGCGTGCCCAAAGATTGCTGGAAACTCTTCCAGAAATGAGATGTGTACCTGGTATCTCTGTCGGAGATAATAGTCACAGGTATGCCGTGTAAGGCTACAATCTTATCAACGTACAGTTGGGCTAGCATATCGGAGCTATATGTCTCCTTGATGGGTAAGAAATGAGCTGATTTAGTCAGCCTATCGACTATGACCCATATCGTGTCGTTTCCTTTCCTGGTTTTTGGTAACTTGGTAATAAAGTCCATAGTTACGCATTCCCACTTCCATTCGGGAAGCTCAGGCTGTTGTAGCAAGCCAGATGGCTTTTGGTGCTCGGCTTTGACTTGAACACAAGTCAAGCACTTCGCTACGTGGGCGGCTACAGACTTTTTCAAGCCTATCCACCAATAGTTTGCCTTTAAATCTTGATACATCTTATCAGCACCAGGATGGACTGAGTATTTGGAACTATGGGCTTCCTGGAGGATGACATCTCGTAGTCCTCCATAAATCGGAACCCATATACGTCCGTTCAGTCTAAGGATTCCATCCTTGCTAAGAGTCAACTGCTCTTCAGTCACTCCTAGCTTTTCATTTGGATAGTTAGCTTCCAACACAGCCTCTCGCTGCGCAGCTAATATCCTTTCAATTAAATTGTTCTTGACCTCAATGCTCTTGGCATTGATTCGAATGGGTTTTACCCTTTCTTTTCTGCTCAAGGCATCAGCGACTACATTCGCCTTGCCGGGATGGTACCTGATCTCACAGTCATAATCATTCAGGGTTTCCATCCAACGGCGTTGCCTCATGTTCAACTCCTTCTGGTTGAACAGGTGCTGGAGGCTTTTGTAATCAGAATAAATCACAAATTTA